>NC_069386.1:16104000-16749750 GCF_027475565.1 Acinonyx jubatus
ATGCCTGTTTAGTTTTGCAGGTGCTGCTGAGGCTCAAATCCACTCATAGATATTCAAATTTCATCTGTCATATAGATTTAAAGGAGCCCTGTGGTTCATTTTAGATGCTCGCTCGGGAAAATTATAGATGGCCTGAAAATGTTCCAAGAGCCGTAAATAGTGAAATGGACCAGGTCAGGAGCCCTCGTCCTAAGAGGTCCCCGAGTCCGTACTTGTACAGCAGACAGGGATCGTTGCAAGGGGCAGCTGATCTCCTCTTTTGAAAGCCCCATTATGTGTATTTACAAAATAAACAATGCATGCAAGTTCATGATTGTCATCATTAATAATATGCATTATAGCAAGCCGTTAAATAAATATACGTGCCACAGATGTGTCTGCCCGACCATCACGCCTTTTTCCTACATCAGATCTGAGGCATTGTCTTTGTTGTGTTAAAAAAAAATCACTTTTCATGAGGCAGCAGCAACAACAAAAAGAAATCATTGTTTCAAATAACTCACCAATGTTCAGATGCTCCGATTTTAAATCAGATAAGTCAGCAAGTGCACAGTTGGGGCAAGAACTTGGTCTCATTAGACTCAGGTTTGTAAGGCACAACCGCTAACCGGGATACAAAATGTTCTCAACGCTTCAATAATTAACTATCTCTCATAGGAAAAGACAAACAAATAAACAAATAACATGATCTCTTATGAGTTCAAACTGAACAAGTTGTTTGGTGGGAGATGTTTCTGTGCTGATAATCTTCTAAAACATTTATTGTGTGAGCACGGGAACAGTTGCTCACTGACAAATTCTTTCAAATCAAAATATGTTTAAAGAACTAGGACTTAACCTTGAAGAATTTCAAGTGGATAACCTCGAGATCTGTGTTACACAAGGTTCTTTGGTTGACACAAGTCTTCAAGATTTTTAAATTACATGTTTCTTTAAAGTGTGTATTACTACAGCCTGTCATTAACTAATACTCAAATCAAGAAACGGAAAGCAAAAAAACAAAAAAAACAAAAAACATTACCTTAAAGCAATAGCCTGGACTAATGGGTGAAGAATTATATGTTAAAAAAAAATAATAATACTTGGAAGAAAGAGTTTAAATTTTACTTAAACATTTTAATGCTTGTAGAAACAGGAAGCAGGAAAAAAATATGCAACATATTACCTAAACATTGTATCTATACATACGGGAGGAATGTATATTTCACAGGAAAAGAATAGGAGGAATGTATATTTCACAGGAAAAGACTAGGAGGAATGTATATTTCACAGGAAAAGAATATTAGCATTATTTGCTAAAATAAAGAAGAACATGTAGCCTCCTCTGAGTTTCTCCTTCAAAAGGGCAACCTAAAGGCTTTATAGGGAGAATGCATAGGTGACCATTATTTATGATTATTTTATCGGCCAAAACGGAACGCTCTGACAGTGCTGTGTTTAAGTGCATGTCACTTTCTTTTTACATACAGACTTTGGTTGAGAGAATTTTAACACAACTTTTTAGACATTTATTGCGTAAGTCTTTGCCAAGTTTCTAACAGCAGGAGAGCAAACGTGGATAGCAAGGCTGAGTCAGAAAGACGAGGGGCCTGGCAAAGGTCACATGGCCTTTCCGTGATGGGGCGCTCATCTCCGGACTGCCATTTACCTCCCAGAGAAATACAGTTTTGCTCGTGTTTCCCATCAATGAACATCAAACCAAGAAAGAGACAGGAGAGAGAATGAATTAGAAAGAGCAGGAGCGAGTGGTTCGGGTGGGAACCCTGTGCGGAAATTAATTTCTTGCTTGGTTTTTGTCTAGAAGAGTAATCTGACAAAATGTCTGGCTAAGTCTCTATCAGGGGGCTCCCTCTACTTCAGAATGAACTCTCATAGTCCTGGAGAGTCCCAAAATGTGAGCAAATTAAAACAATTTGTCTCTCTGGAAGCCCGGGTACATCTCACTGCTTTGAATTGAGGAGGGATAAGGGAGCCCACATGTGCTTTTGTGAGTAACTGCTCTCGACTTGCAACTTTTTTTTTTTACGTGGAACCAGCCTAGAATACGTAAAACTAACACATAGTGTAAATTCACGTCTCAGAGGTAGATGGTTATAAGGTGTTGTAAGGTGTTGCTATGTTAGATACATATGAACCTGACAGGTATGAATGTCATGCTATGCTTTTTGAAAAAGAAGGAAAAGAAAGAAAGAAAGAAAGAAAGAAAGAAAGAAAGAAAGAAAGAAAGAAAGAAAGAAAGAAGAAAGAAACAAAGAAAACTGAGGAGAAGGTTGAAATGACATATTTTTCCTGTTTCCAAATTAAAGAACAATATGCTTTATTTCCCACGTTTTGGACATGTATCTATTTCTAAAGAGCATTTCTCTAGCCTTGCATCTCGAAAAATACAGGCTCTTCTCTCTTTTACAAAGCTCTTGGAGATATCCAGAGGGGGAACAATCTCTTATAGATGAAAATCTCCCAAGCTGAGCATTCCCTGACAAAAATGTATTTTTTTAAGTGCTAAGAAAACAGCTTCAATTCAATGCATTTATAAAGAAGGCATACGTTTATTTTTAAATGCAGAGATATCTAACTACAAAAAAATATATGCTTGTTTAAGGAAGAAATTAAGACTCTTCAATAAATTGCTTTGTAGAAACATTTTCAATTTAGTAAGCTAAGGTATTTTTTAAGTTTCACACAAATTTAGGATATCATTAGATTTTGGAATTATTTAAAAACAAACCAGACATTTCATTCTTTTCTTTACATGCACGCACGCACACACACACACACACACACACGTGCACTTCCTACCACGAATTATTAGGCCAATAAAGAGACATTGTAGTATTAGTAGCATAAAATAAAATTATTTGCTAATTATTCTTGTCTATTTAATTAGAAAGCATTATTTCCTGTTTCTCAAAACAGCGATTTCTCTCTGAACAATGGATTAGGGCACACCTTCAAATAATAATTAGAAAAAAAAAAATCATCTACTTCCAGAATATTTAAGGGTGAAATTCCAGATGCTACTGGCAAAATCCATGGTATCCTACCGCCATCTACTGACCATTGTTCAAATGTAACGATTTAAAGGTACAGGTTTACATTTATAGAATTACAGAATTTTAGAACCAAGGTTACTCCAGATGCTTGAAAAATACATTCTTCCTCGGAGCTGAAATCTATGTACCAGTGACTACCCCTTCCTGGGCGTGGCTTTGTCTTCTGTGGCTCTACTGAGAATGCCAATTCCCTCTCCAACCCTTCGGAATTCTGAGGGCAGGATTCTCTACTCCTCTCTATTCCTCACCGTTCACCACCCAACATACACATGCACCCCCCACCCCTCCCCGTCTCTCCTGCAAACTAAGCAGGCTTCTTTCTTTCTGTTAGTGCCACATCTGACATGGTTACAAGGCCTTCGGCAGGTCAGAGGACTATCCCCTGAACACAGTTCTCTTTACTTCCTCTTCTCTTTAAATGTTGAATCCGAAAGAAAGCACTTTGCAGAATACGTTGATCTGCATGTTCTTTCTACCTTTGTCAACATAACCAAAGGTCATGATAGGTATTTTGGCAGTCGCAAACACCACATATGATGTGCACTCAAGAAATCTCCCAGATCTTTTCTGTCTGTTCTGTTTGCTGCTAAGTTTTGCCTTCCTAATTGACTTATGAAGACTACTGTTTTGGTTTTTGGTTTGTTTGGGTTTTTTTTGAAACTAAGAAAATATTCTTATATTCAGTTATATGAGATATATTCTGCTGAGAGATGGCCCATTGTTCCAGCTTGCCAAATCATGTTTGTATCTTAATCCTTTTTTTTTAATTTATTTTTATTTATTTTGAGAGAGAGAGAGAGAGAGAGAGAGAGAGAGAACATAAGCAGGGAAGGGGCAGAGAGAGAGGAAAAGGGAGAATCCCAAGCAAACTGTGAACTGTCAGCATGGATCCCAGCACGAGACTCGATCCCACAAACCGTGAGATCATAACCCAGCCCAAATCAAGAGTCGGATGCTTAACCGACTGAGTACCCAGGCACCCCTGTTTGTATTCTAATTCTATCTCTTCCAACTTTGTAATGGTTATATATTTGTTATCTAACAATATTGTTACCTAGTTAGCATATTTCCTACTATTCCTCTCCAAACGATTTTTCTCTATCCCTGTAGAGATCTTCCACTTTGCTGAGATACCTTATGGAAAAGCGTCAAGGAAATATATGTGCTTAGCTAGCAGCCTGCCTAGCACAGCATAAAATCTTGACAAATGATAACTATTCTTGTGATTATCATTAATAAAAACAATTAGTACAGATGCATGATATAACTGCAATCTAGGACATAAATTACCATTATGCAAATATCTGTTATAATAGTAAAGTTCACTCTACCAACTGCAATTTCTAACTCTGAGGCCTCTGTTTTTCCTTTTCTGCTCACCGCAGGTCCTCACAAATGGTCGAACAATGTGACCGTTGTCTCCAGCGGGAGGCTCAACTCCTGGAGGCTAATTCCTCATAGCCAGGAGCCTCTGCATGTCAAGGCAGTTGGGGATTCACTTGCAGCAGCCCACTGCCCATTTGCACGGCACCCAGGCTTCCAATTCTCTCCTAATATCTGTTCTTCCTATCAAGGAGAAAACGATGTTCTGAATCAAAGAAAAGATGAAAGCGAACGAGGAGCGGAACGGTGTCCAGTTTCTCCTTGGGCTCCGCGTTAATTGCTGGGGCCACCTGCTCTGAGCCAGGGCCATTACCTCCCCTTGGTTCCTATTCTTGCTCTAAGAGTAACCAGAGCATGGCACTCGGGTCCCTGAGCCGTGCCATTTCGGGTCACCCCGGGACTGGCATAGACTGACACAGTTCCAGAATTCATCCCCTGCTTTCTGCTGTTTGGAACGACCCAGAATTAATATATTTAGGCCAGGGTTATTCCATTTTAATAGAGCTCTGTATGTATTGGGGTCTAATAACCCACTTTTTAGCTCCTGAAAATTGGACTAAAATAGATAGCATTTACTTAACCCGCAGCATCCGTGAAAGGAGATGAGGAGGAGGTGAACGCCTCTCCCACCAGGAAAAAGAAAAATCAGACCGTTCATCAGAATTTCCATCTAAAAAATATATATATAGTTTTTTAAAATATTGAACATGATTCCATTTTTTAAAAAACCAGTGTTAGATAAAAACCTGAGACACGACCCGAGGAGTGAAACAACATTCTTCTGATAAGTGTCAAGGGAACTATATAAAACTTTTAACTTCTTGCTAAAAATCTCAGGTTCTAGAACACCAAAGTTTTTATGGAAAAGATACAAAATATGGGAAGAACATAAATTAGCTAAACAGGTACCAACCAAGGCTGATGCAAAGACTTTCCTTGAGCGTTTGGGGTTTGGGGTTTGCAGAGAGCAGCCAGAGGGCAGAGCTCTCTTAAACATCGCCCCCTGTCCCGACTTCTGGGAGGTGTTTAAACCGTCCGAGTCTCTGCCTAACCTCTCACTTTAGTCCACGGGGAAAGCGTGACTCTGGCAAACACACAGGAGCCCACCAACGGCAGAAGCATGACTGGAGATGCAGACCGAGGAGTCTCTGGGCCCTGCTGTTTGCCCCACCTGTGCCAGTCTCCCGCCGAGAGCATGGGCACATTCAAACATAATTATTGGGGCGCCTGGGTGGCTCAGTCGGTTGAGCATCCGACTTCGGCTCAGCTCATGATCTCACGGTTCGTGGGTTCGAGCCCCGCGTCTGGCTCTGTGCTGACAGCCCAGAGCCTGGAGCTTCGGATTCTGTGTCTCCCTGTCTCTCTCTCTCTGCCCCTCCCCTGCTCACACTCTGTCTCTCTCTCTCTCTCAAAATAAATAAACATTAATATATATATATAATAGATAAATAAACAAACATAATCATCATTTGTTGTTCTCCATTGGTGGCTCTGCCCCTTCTCCTGTCCTCCTTACTGATGCTTCTCAAGGTAGAGCTTCACTCTCCGTCGCTTGTCTCTGTCTCTCTGATTTTTCTTTAACTCAACTTTTGCGTTGTAAACAAATGTTTCTGGGTGCCTGGGTGGCTCAGCCTTGAGTTTCTGACTTTGGCTCAGCTCCATGATCTCACAGTTGGAGTCCCCCATCTGGTGAGCTGGAGCCCCACCTCGGGGAGCCCCGCATCTCTCTCTCTCTCTCTCTCTCTCTCTCTCCCTCTGCCCCTTCGTTCACTTGGACCCTCTCTCTTTCTCTCAATAAATAAATAAACAAATAAACAAATAAATAAATAAATATTTCATGCTATCAAATTATCAATTAAAATACATATAAAGACAGCGAGCAGGATAAAGGGCTTGTACTCTAACAAAGACCTGTGTGTCCTGCCTTATCCCAGTTAGATTCCCAAGATGTCTTCAATGCCTCTCATTTTTTGTCTTTTTTTTTGGCGGGGTGGGAGGCGGGTAACTTCCATAACCTTGAAAAATGTGATGTATCCTGCCATTTCTTGGTTTATCTACTTAAGACATTATCTATTGAACTGTTCATTGCTCCAGTCTCCCCTCTTGGTTAAAACACGAGCTCGGTGAGAGCAAGGCCTTTGTCTAGTACGTTCTCTGGCCTATCTGTGGATACATTGGGAACGACTGGAAATTTCATTTCATCTCTTTTCCACTTTTTTTCCCCAAGAAGTAGCAGATGAAAGCGTAGATGCTGACACTTCCTCATTGGAGCATCTCATAAAGAACTCATTTTTTGCCTGAAATGTTTACTAAACTAACCCTTTCCACTTAATCGGCCATCCGGGTCACCTCACTGATTCTGGGGGGGGGGGGGGTAGAAAAAGTGAGAAAATGCCATTTGTCTACCATCACATCAATTGTAGCTGAGATTGCTAACTTTTCCTGGCTTTGAAGTTCATCTTTTTATGACTTAATTTGAAGGGAAAGAAAAATAGATGACCATGACACCGTATTTAAAGTTTTAAAAACATTAACTTGAGTCAATAGGAATTCAGGCAGCCCTGAAAATAATTTTTAACAGCAGAGTTTGAAATTAAAAACAAATTTTTTTTAATGTTCATGTATGTATTTGGAGAGAGAGGGAGAGCACGTGCACTCAGGGGGAGGGGCAGAGAGAGAGAGAGAGAGAGAGAGGAAGAGAGAATCTCAAGTGGAGAGAACCCAACACGGGGCTCGAACTCATGAACGGTGAGATCATGACCTGAGCCAAAACCAAGAGTCAGGCGCTTAACTGACTGAGCTACCCAGACCCCCCAGAAGTGCTTGAAATTAACAGAAATTCTGATGAATTCTGAAATGTGCAGGTGATTCTGTTATATTTAGGGGCCACCAGCTTGCTCTCGGGCCTTCTTCTTGGTGGCAGACTTACTCTTGCACCTGCCAAAGACAAAGGACTCAGGGGCCAGTGCACTGTTCACCCACCAGGTCTCCCCAGTCTTCTTCCTGCCAAGACGTGTTACACACCACACACAAAACACACCCGTGGCCCCCCCCACACCCAGCTATACCCACGACCCCAAATCGATACACATACGCCACACACAATGTCTATTTAAAAATCAGATTTATTTTGTTTGGTTTTAGCAAAAGCAACGAGAACTAACAAGCCAAAAAACAAGAATACACACCCAGACACAGGCGCACGCACATCTATATACAGATTATGACTCAGCCGAAATTGTGGCTTTAATGCAGAAACCACTATTTGCGGGATATATTTGAAAAAAAAAAGAAGGAAGAATTGAATTGTAATGGGGTTATTTTCCTTCTGAATGTGTCTAGCCCAGAGGCGGGCACATGACTGGCCTTCCATGTATGGTTTCCTTCCCTAGTTATCCTTCTAAAGAGCCAGTTTCTTTACTGGGTGCCTATACACATCACACTTCATATGTAGAATAAGGGATTATCTCCTGAGTGCCCACTATATTAAAATAAATAACAGATTTCAGAAAAACGATCTCAACTTGAGAACTTTCCAAAATAAGATCTCCCTGACATGGATCTCGCTGTATATATCAGGTACCTTCAGGACCATGTACAAGAGAAAGGAAGGACACAGGGTGGGTGAAGGAACCCCCAGCACCTGGCAGCATGGCAGATGGTGGGTCTAGGAGCGCAGGTGAGACCCATTAAATCTCAGGTTCAAGTTCTCCCTTTGCACAGTGCCTGTGTGTCCTTGGGTAACCATAGTGAAGTGTAGGCTTCACTATGGCATAAACAAAAGTTTGCATGCGAAACATTCAACACAAAGCCTGGCACATTGTAAGTACACAAACAATATTAACCATTACCATTTTTCAAAGTCAACACCTTGGTTCGGGATCCCATCGCTGACTTGATGTCTTTATTTGTTACGTCAGCCAGAAGCTCAATGTACTTGAGTCCGGGGAATTGGCAAGAGGGGTAAAATCAAATACCATAAGCTGTGTAGAGGTGTTATTTAGTTGGGTAGACATAGGCAAAGGTTAGATCAAGCTATTTGGAATCAAAGGTAGATATTTTAAAGCTGACGTTGTGTGGTGGCCATCGTTTTCACAACTAGTCTGAGACCATGAGTAAGGCCTGATCTCACATGTTGCAGAGAAGAAAACCCGGACAAGGCTTGCTGCTGATACACCATGACTCAGCTGCTAAGTCAGAGGTCAGTAAGGCAAAGAAAGATGGGGACTTTCTTGTTCAATCCCCCGATTTTCAGTAACAAATAAATGAAACCCAAAGATCTCAAACTCCATCCCTTTTGCCAGTCTGTTGAATGTTTGAAAATGTCCACATGCTAATGAAAGTGTGCTATTTTTCTTCTCAAAACCAATTAAACTCAATGTTAATGAAGGTTCAGGAAATTCTCTAGAAAAATATTCATAGTGTCTCATAGGACACTAGTGGAAAGGTCATGCCATAGCTTTTCCTAAAAGCAGTTTGGCAATACATTTCAAAGGCCTCCAAAGTATACATGTAAGTAAACATGTATACATGTAAGTATACACGTAAGTAAGTATACAAAGTAAACATGTAATTTCATTACTATAAATTTATATTAAAATATAACCTGGGGCACCTGGGTGACTCAGTCAGTTAAGCATCCACTTCGGCTCAGGTCATGATCTCACGGTCCCTGAAGATAGCCTGCTTCAGATTCTGTGTCTCCCTCTCTCTGTCCCTCCCCAGCTCTCACTCTGTCTCTGTCTCTCTCTCAAATATAAATAAACATTAAATAAATAAATAAATAAATAAATATAATCAAATGTACACAAGGATTTGTATTCAAAGATCTTTACTGCAGAATTAATTACAATAATTTAAAAAATGAGAAAGACAATGTACATAATCCAACACAGTGGTATTTGTAGGACATCCTTATGAAATGCCCCATAGGCAGAAATAGCAGTACAGAATATTTTTTCAATAAGACAACTCTATGGTATATTGTTAAGACAGAAAGGGAAATTACAAAATAGTATAATCCACATGATTTCTGCTTCATTGGAAAATAACATGCATAATATTTTTTACAACCACCAAAATGTAATCCTTCATTGTAGGATCCAAGGAGCTATTTTCCCCTTTTTTGTATATGTTCCAAATCTGGTGAACTTATGTAATTTTTAATCTGAAAAATATTATACAGACAGACAGACACACACACACGATAAAGGCTAAGAAGTCTATTGGAGCCACTGTAAGTGCTACATGGGGAAATGTCAGTGATCACAAAAGGCTGGGTGGAAACTTCTCTTTGGATTTTTGGAAGAAAGCCAACAGAATCCTCTAGTTAAAATTATGGCCAAATTTTAAGAGCACCCTATGCTTTTCAATCTCTCTTCCTTCCTAGACTGCAGCTGTCTTCAAGCAACCTATGAGTCATTAAAACGTGGCCCATGGACAAGTTTCCGCATTTTGATAAATACATGTTGATAAAAGGCAGACAGAGAAATGAATATGTTTCTTATGAAAACAATCTTCTCCAAATATGCTATCACATTTCTCTGTAACTCTGTATCATGGTGGGTTGCTAATATAGTTTTGATTAAGAACAGTATTTGTATCGTATATCATCCATTTAAAAGAAAAAAACAAGATCTGGCCCCAGAAGGCAAACTTATGCAGAGACCCCGGCCTCGACTCACTGTGAATTAGAAGCACTCTTCACCAGTACTGGGAAGGAGCCGGCGGTGCTCCAAAAGTTAAACCAAGTACAGGGCTTTCTAAAACGTTCGGACTCCCAACGCCTCCAAATGAGTCACTGTGTTAGCCTAAGCAATCCCTGTGAAATCGATCTCCAAATTCTGAAGGTAAGAAGTCTTCGATGTAACAGTTAAGTCGAACATAATCAAACGTGTTTTAAATGTACCGATTTCCTGAGGCCTGGGGAGGGTGTGGTACTGAGGAGAGCAAGCCAAGAGCTGTATCTTTTTTTAATGTAGCAGGATATTTACATGAAATTTCAGCTAAAGCACTGAGATAATAGGTACCACCTTCCAAAGGGATGTCTCTGACTTGAGAACGTTATCAAAAAAAAAAAAAAAAAAAAATAGCTCACAGGGATGGGGGAGAAAAATAGCTTACAAGACTATTTAACACCTCGCCAACAGTGAGTGTATAAAAGGACCTGGGGCGTTTCTAAATTTGACCAGCACGGGGTTGGTGGATATAACACAGGATGGCCAATTAACTTTGGATTTCAGATAAAGAAATTTTATCAGTATAAGTATGTCCCAGATACTGCATGAGACATACTTACACTAAATATTTCCCTGGTTTATCTGAAATTCAGTGTTAATAGGTGCCGTCTTTTTTTTTCTTTCTCCCCCCTAAATTTGGCAACCTTTTGTCAACACTTCCTGTAGCTTAAATATGTGTGCCCTGTTGTCTGAGGGTCACAGGACACAGCCTGCTCTTCTGATGGCGGAATAGAGGAGCGGATAATGCTGCTCTGACACAGGCTTGCCCTCCCAGAGCTGGTGTGGGGAATGAATGCTTGACGGTTTCCTGTGGTTCAGATGGGAACCACACAAGAGAAACAGCTGGATTCATCCCAGATGATGGCCTGTGGAAAGGGAACTTTGGCAGCAGGTGGCTGGAGGCTCTGAAGGGGTCACAAGTGACCAGCTGGAGCAGGGAGGCATTTGCCCCTTCAACAGAAGCTCAGGGTGACTGATGCTCGGGGATCCACGTGCAAGGACACACGCACCAAGGGCGCAAAGGCGAGAGAAGGAGAAGGGGGTGTGGAGAGCAATCTCAGAACAGCAAAGATTGGCTTTAAATAAATGCCAAGATGGAGAATGCTAAGCTTGATCTCCAGGACAACTCCAGCCAGGTTAAGAAGTTCAGAAACCATTCTACGCGTGGTGGGGAAGGACGTGCGGAAGCACCAGATAGAGCAGAAGTCAGCCAGGTCTCCTGTTCCTCTGACCAGCGGCCATTCTGAAGTTGAGACAGAGGAAGAAGAGGAGAGAAATCCTGAAGGACAAATAGTTTCTTCTTATTAATAAGAAGAATTAATTAATTAATTAAACTGAGTGATGCCTGGGTGGCTCAGTTGGTGGAACGTCAGACTCTTGGTTTTGGCTCGGGTCATGATCTCACAGTTCGTGAGATCGAGCCCCGCGTCCGGCTGCGTACTGACAGCAGGGAGCCTGCTTGAGATTCTTTCTCTCTCTTTCTCTCTCTGTATGCCCCTCCCCCCACTCACATGCACACTCTCTCTCTCTCTCTCTTAAAATAAGCAAACAAACAATTAATTAATTAAACGGAGGCAGTGTTTTGTGGCTCCAGTGACTGGAGAATCTGACAGTGATGAGAGAAATCACCAATGAGCTATCACTGTTGAAAGTGGATTTAAAGGCAAAGGGAAGACAAAACTGCCTTACGACCGCAGAATGTACGAAGGGGGAAATGGTTGTGTAAGTCTCAGATTGGGAACCCCCAGCTCTTTGCTATTAGTGGAACCATTTGTTTGCAAAATAAATTACATTTTACGTCAGCGAGGGTTCCCACTTTAATATATACCCAGGAATTCAAGAGGAAAGGAACCAAATGTTCTTTGGCCCCACACTGAGGTATATATATATATATATATATATATATATATATATATATATATATGCCTGAGTGTATATATATATATCTGAGGTATATGCTTTACCTCAGATGATTCCCACAACCACCCATTGAGTTAGCCATGATTACTAATTTACAGATGTAGAAACTGAGGCTCAGAGAAGCTTACCCAGCTAGTAAGAGGTGAAGCCCGGGTTTGAGGGCAGGTCTGACCCTTTCAGGCCTCTTTCCATCAGTTCTGTCAATGTCATCTCCAGCTATAAAAACAAACCACTGTGGCCTGAGTACTGTGGACCATGTTTTCTTGGACCAGCTGGAGAAGTTCTACCTGTCCACCTTCCATTAGCCATTACCCAGGAAGTGCTACCATCTGAAACAACCCAGATCTCTCCAGTCCACGAGTTTGCTGCACCCCTCCCCACCCTGTCCCACAAGGGAGGTCCATAAGATGCCACAGAGCATGGCAGAGTCAGAGGTACAGAATCTGCCCTGAGCTCTGGTCCCCGAACCTTTAGAGAAGCAGCAAAGTAGTGGAGCAGTGGCCAAGGACAAACTTTATCCCACTCACCTATTAACCAAAGGGTATGTGACGGTGGCCAAGGCCCAAAGGCTGTGGAGGCCTCAGTTTCCTTATCCAAGACTAAAGCAGTCAGACTCTGTGATGTCAACATCTCTTCCTGCCAGACAGACTGTGATTGTTCCTCTCCTCACAGCATTAGAAAGATCCACTTAGATATCAATGGAAATACTCAAACCCAAGACCCAACATGCAAGTCTTCTGATCTTCCTGATAGAGGAAAGACCAAGAACAGGAAGTTTTTTTAGATCTTTTCCTCAGGATATCTCAGAAATCAAGAGAGCCATCTAACTGTGTTTTTGGTTTCCAGACAATTTTTAATTTTTTTTATGTTTATTTTATTTTGGAGAGAGAGACAGACAGAGCACGAATGTGGGAGGGGCAGAGAAAGAGAGAGAGAGAGACAGACAGAATCCAAAGCAGGCTCCGGGCTCTGAGTTCTCAGCACAGAGCCTGACTCGGGGCTTGAACTCAGGGACTGCGAGATCATGACCTGAGCCAAAGTCAGGTGCTTAACCGACTGAGCCACCCAGGCACCCCAAACAATTGTTTAACCTTGAGAAATGTCAAAATAGGGTCATAAAAACTGTGACAAATCACAATTGTGAACATTTAAAAATTGTTGTAATGCTTATTTTTCGTTAGGAAAGAGAGAGAGAGAAAGGGCACTAGCAGGGGAGGCGTAGAGAGAGAGGAAGGCACAGAATCTGAGCTGTCAGCACAGAGCCCAATGTAGGGCTCGAACCCACGAACCACAAGATGATGACCTGAACAGAAATTGGTTGCTTAACTGACTGAGCCACCCAGGTGCCCTGAAACTGTGAACATTTTTAAATTAAGTAAAACAATGCATGCTTTGGTCTCTTAACCTTATCAATATACCTGGTGACTACAGGTACCACCTTACTTGGAAATGGCCCCACGAGTGTGAAGTTGAAGCTGTATCAGAATGGCGGGCCATCCGCACTTACCCCATGATGGGTCTTGCCCCCACAGTCCTCTATAACATATACTAAAATATCTAGCTATTTTACCACTTTTCAAGACAAAAATGCCATCTGCCATTCGATGATTTCTCAAGGTCCCAACTAATATATTTTAAAGTTAAAACATCTGGATTGTTGACGGACTTGTTCCCTTTCATCATTGGCCATGACTCCTCCGAGGGAGCCACAGAAGGCATGGCATCTGATTTTCAGTCCCTAATAAGAGCTGCCTTTCCCTGGATGGGGAGGGGGTCATCAGCCAATATATCAGGGAGACATCATCATAAAGGGTCAGAAGAAATCTATCAGTGTAACTCTGAGACAGGCAGGAAGGTCAAAGGCGTGATAGGAATTACGACAACGGCACCAATAATTGAATGCCTACTATGGGTCAGCGTGTGTGTGGTGGTTCAACACCCACACTTCAGAGTCAGACAGACCCAAGCTCAATTCTTACCTGCCATAAGGCCTCTTGTCAGCCAGAAAGAGCTACTGTCAAGGTTAAAGGTAACATGGTGTGGTGCCTAATGTCCTGACAGTACTCAACGAGTATTTGTCACAACTGTTTTTGTCACTGAGAGCACTGGGGAAATAAAAGCAGAGTAATGGTAACGAGACAATATAAGAAAAATGATGACAGAGCATTTGTTTTCCATCCATTTACATATAAGGAGGCAGATAAGACTCACACACAAAATAATCAGGGATAAAAGGGGGTCTCCAGAAAGACTCACGGTGGCAGAGAACATTGTTAAGAGAGGTGACAGCATGAAGGGTGACCAGAAATTGGGTAAGCACTGAAGAGACAGGAAGTATAGTAAACACAGGATACAGCTGCATAAGCAGAACCTGGACGGCTGGAAGAGGCCCAGGATGCCTGGTTGAGGCAGCACTGTGGGAAATAAATTCATGAGCCAGGGTCACCCAGCTCCTCAGTGCCAGTTTCAGAACGAGGACCTTGGTGGCCAAGTCAGTGAGGGGCCCTGTTTAGCTGCCAGTGATGTTTGGTATTTATTCATTTATTTGTTCATGCAGCAGACACGGATCTCTAGAATGTGTCAGACCCTGTACTGATAGGGTATTTACAGAGGTGATCAAAGGAAAATGAGGTCTTGAGGATGGACCTTAATCCAACAAGACTGGTATCCTTATAAAAATGAGAAATTTGGACACAGATATGGGCATAGAGGGAAGACGATGTGAAAATATGGAGGCAGAAGATGGCCATCTACAAACCAAGGAGGGGCACCTGAACAGATCCCTCACTGCCCTCAAAAGGAACAAATCCTGAGTCAAACTTTGATCTTGGACTCCCAGCCTCCAGAACTGTGAGACCAAAAATATGTGTTGTTTAAGCCACCCAGTTTGTGTTATTTTATAGCAGCAGCCTTAGAAAACTCATACAAATGGGAAGTTCTGTCTAAAAGACTTACTAAAGTATACTTATTTTTAATTTTATTTAAGAAAGCCATCATAGCTGTGCACAGGCACCATGACACTTGGATCTAACTTGTCTTTTGCAGCTCCCTGCCTGAAACGTCCTTCTACTTCTTGTCTTCTCAGTGGTCTCCTTTTTTTTCAAAATCCAATTCAGATATTGCATGCTCTAGGAGAGTCTCCCTGGTGCCCTTATATCTCATAAGGAAATCCATTTTTCTGCGGTTCTGTTATATCCAGCCTCTGTATTATGCTTTTTGTTTATAAGTTTTCCTTCTCAATCAGATTAAAAACTCCCCAAAGTTAGAGATCTCTTTGTCAACTCTGTACCCCAACACAGGACCTCATACATACTAAGCACTTACTAAAGACGTGTTATAGATGTCTATCTATGAATGGATTATTAGAGGCCACCATTACTACAAATCCAACCATTACTTCTAGATCTGCACCAATCATAAAATAATAATTAGGGCAGGATAGATAGCATAGACTCTCTCAACACATCCCTGGGCAACAGAACTATAAAGACACCATCTAAACCTTGACAGAGGTAGATAGAGAATACATGAAAAGATAGGCATTCTCCAGGATAGACCATATGTTATATAATAAACAGTCCTCCATAAATATAAAGGAACTGAAATCATATAAAGTATGTTCTCCAACCACAGTGGAATGAAATTAAAAATCAATACCAGAAGGAAATTTCAAAAATTCTTAAATATGTGGGAATGAAGCAGCACATTGTTAAATAACCAACGATTCCCTTTAGGGGAATTAGAAAATAATTTGAGACAAATGAAAATGTAAATACAACATGTAAAAACATATAGGACACTGAAAGCAGTGCCTACAAGGACATCTATAGCTATAAACACATATTTAAAAAGAAGGAAGACTGCAAATGAATAACCTAACTTTCCACCTTAAGAAACTAGAAAAAGAAGAGCAAATTAAACCAAAACAAATACAAGAAAGGAAATATTATGATAGAGTGGAAATAAAGGAAGTAGTGAGGAGCAAAGCAGTAGAGAAAAATCAATGATATCAAAAGTTGGTTCTTGGGAAAGATAAACAATATTGACAGACCTTTAGCTAGCTTGGCCAAGAGAAAGAGAGAAGACTCAAATTATTGAAATTAGGAATAAAAGAGGGGAGATAACTGCCAACCTTACAGAAACAAAAGGGATTATAAGGAAATACAATGAACAACTATATCCTCACACATCAGATAACTGAGAGGAAGTGGATAAGCTCCTAGAAAAACAGAGTCTACTGAAACTGACTCAACAAAACCCAAAAATATCTAAACAGACCAAAGCAAGTTAAAGATTAAGTTAGTGATTTTGTAAGTTTCCAAAAAGCTAAGGACAAGATGGCTTCCCTGGTGAATTCAACTACACATTTTTTTGAAAGTTTATTTACTTATTTTGAGAGAGAGGGAGAGAATGTGAGAGAGAGCACGCAAACAGGGGAGGGGCAGAGAGAGAGGAAGCGAGTGATAGAGAGAGAATCCTAAGCAGGCTCCATGCTGTCAGCTCAGAACCCAATGCAGGGCTCAAACAATCCATGAGATCATGACCTGAGCGGAAATCAAGAGTCGGATGCTTAACCAACTGAGCCACCCAGGCACCCACAACAATACATTTTTTAAAAGAATTAATACCAATCCCTCACAAACTCTTTCAGAAAATAGAATAGGAAGGGACACCTAGTCTTGCCTTGATTCCAAAACCAGGCAAAGACATCACAAGATCAATGTTCCTTGTGGATATAGACACAAACATCCTCACCGAAATCCCAGCAGGTCAAATCCCAGTAATGCCCATGACCAGGAGGGGGATTATCCAAGGAATGCAAAATAGAATTTAAAAAATAAGTCAGTGAAATATAACCTATTAATGAATAAAGACAAAACCACATGTCTATCTCAATAAAATATTTTACAAAATTCACACCTGTTCATGAGAAAAACAAATAGCAAATTAGAAATAGAAGACCAGATACTAAACCTTAGAGAAAGCATATACAAAAACCTACAGATGACTTCACAAGTGATGGGATGGACTAAATTATTTCCCCTAAGATCAAGACAGGAAATTAACAAGATAAGAAAGTGTGCCGTCTTCTTGCAATCAACATTTCTCTGGAGCTACTAGCCACAGCAGGTAGGAAAGAAAAAGGAAATAAAAGGCATCCAGATTAAAAAGGAAGACATAAAAACATTTCTACCCTTACATGACATATTCTTATATGTGTAAAATTCTAAAGAATTCAAATACACATGTATACACACACACACACACACACACACACACACACACACACACTATCAGAACTAAGAAGTAAGTTCAGTAAATCTGTGAGACACAAGATCAATACGCAAAAAAATCAATTGTATTCCTACATTCAATCAATGAACTGTTAAAAAATAAAATAAACAAAACAATTTCTTACATTATCACCAAAATATCATCAAAAATTATAAAAATACAATCAAAATTACCATCAAAAATAATAAAATAGTTAATAAATTTAACAAATAAGTTTGACTTACAGGCTGGAAGCTACAAAACATTGCTAAATGTGCAAATAAATAAATATTTTGATTGATATCTTGTATCATGCACAACAATTAGAATAGATCATAGGATGAAATTCAACTATAAAATTTCTTGAAAAAACACAAAGGAAAAACTATTCATGACTTTAGATTACGCTAAGATTTATTTGATATGATGTCAAAAGAGTGACGCATGAAAGTATCTATAAAAAAAAAACTTACAACCCATAAATTTCCAGCCCATAAAAGAAAAATTTGGTAATTTTTACTTCATCAAAATTAATAACTCATGCTCTTTGAAAGATACAGTTAGGAGAATGAAAGAACAAGTCACAGATTGGGAGAAAATATCTGCAAATCACATAAGGACAAAGGACTTATACGCAGAATATATAAAGGCCTTTCAAAACTTGATAATAAGAAAAGCAACCACATTTTAAAAATGGGCATAATATTTGAAAAGACACTTCACCAGAGAAGAGATACAGGCGACAAAGAAGACAAGAAAAGTTGCTGGGCATCAGTACTCATTAGGGAAATAGAAACTAAAACTACAGGAAAAAATCACTTACATACCTAGTAGACTGGCCAAAATTCAGATGACTGGCCATTCCAAGTTTTGACAATGATATAAAGAATTGGGCGCCTGGGTGGCTCAGTCGGTGAAGCGTCCGACTTCAGCTCAGGTCATGATCTCACAGTCTGTGAGTTCGAGCCCCGCGTCAGGCTCTGTACTGACAGCTCAGAGCCTGGAGCCTGCCTTGGATTCTGTGTCTCCCTCTCTCTCTGCCCCTCCCCCACTCATGCTCTGTCTCTCTCACTCTCTCTAAAATAAATAAACATTAAACAAATTTTTAATAAAATAAAAAAAAAAAAGAATTGGAGCTCTCGTACAACAGTAGAGAGAATGCAAAATGGTAGAATCATGTTGAAAACCCTTCTGGCAATTTCTTAAAATGTGAAACATTGACTTACTGTATGACTCAGTAATTCCCTCTTCTTTGATACTTTCCTGAGATAAATTAAGCATGTGTCCATACAAAGGCTAATAGCAATAGCCCAAAGCTGGAAACAACTCAATGTCCAACCAACAAATGGATAAACAAATGTGGTATAGCCAGAAAATAAAACACTACTGAGTCATAAAAAGAAATGAACAGTTTACTATACACAACGTTGATGAATCAAAGAATAATTATGCTGAGTAGTGGAGTGTGACAAAAATAAGGAGTGCCTACTGTTGGATTCCATTTATATAAGATTCTAGAAGACAAGAATGAATCTGTAGTAACAGAAAATAAATTGGGGTTTATTTTTGCATGAGGGATGCAAGTGTGGGGAGAGGCAGGAAGAGAGGGATTACAAAGAAGGGATGGGAGCATTCTTTTGGGAGTGCTGGATATGTTCATTATCCTGAGTATGCTGATGGTTTCACAAATATAGATGTAGGGCCAAAACGAACAAATTGCACATTTTAAACAGGTGCAATTTATTATACATCAATTATTCTTCAGTGAAGCTGCTTAAATATCTCAAGATTTAGAAATCAGTATATAAAATACTTCTTCCCTTGGGGCACGTGGGTGGCTCAGTCAGTTGAGCGTCTGACTGTAGCTCAGGTCACAATCTTGTGGCCCATGAGTTCGAGCCCCACATCAAGCTCTGTGCTGACAGCACGGAGCCTGGAGCCTGCTTCGGATTCTGTGTCTCCCTCTCTCTCTGTCCCTCCCCCACTCATGCTCTGTCTCTCTCTCTCTCTGTCAAAAATAAATAAACATTAAAAAAATGTTTAAAAGTAATAAACTTTTATATTTATATATCTTCCCTTTTATACATGATTATAATTATAAGGCATTTCTTAATGTGACCTAATCATGTGACATAATTGTAATTATAAGGCATTTCTTAATGTGACCTAATATGGGTAGGGTATAAACATCAAACAAAGATTCAAAGTAAAACTAAAATATTACTGTGGGATTGCAGGTGAACTATTTGCTTGATTTTATTTGTAGAAAATACAAATTGCAATAAAAATCTACCACTTTTCTAATATAAAAGATTATAAAAAGAAAGCATGATACTGTTCCCACTAGAAATAGTAATCTCGAGCAACTTTTGTTTTCTTTTTTTAATATTTATTTGTTTGTTTTGAGAAAGAGAGAGAGAGAGGGAGAGCACAAGCAGGGGAGGGCGAGAGAGAGAGGCTGAGAGAGAATCTCAAGCAGGCTCTGTGCTCTCAGCACAGAGCCCAATGCCAGGCTTGAACTCACAAACCACAAGATCATGACCTGAGCAGAAGTCAAGAGTCAAATGCTGAACTTGACTGAGCCACCCAGGTGCCCCAAGCAACTTTTGCTTTTAATCATGGGAGCTTTTCACAACTAAAAGGCCATGAGCAGTGAAGATAGAGTTTTAAGAGGATACGTGGTGTATTTAGCCCATAATTGAGAGAGATTTTGGTATCATATGTCTGATTCTCTGAACTCTAAGCATTGAACTCAACCCTGACCCTATAAGACAAGGTATACTTGCATATTGTAGAGAGGCACCATAAGTTGACCCAGTGGGTCAATTGGGACTATCTAATCAATCCTAATTTCTCCACATTGGATATAACGAAAATGCAACAAAAGCCAGATGATGACAAAGCAGTGCAGCTGGGCACAAAACCCGACTCTCTTTCCCCTTTCTCCTGTAGTTCAGAGAAACTTGGTATCTGAGAAAGCACCCAGGATGGGAGCTAGAGCTTTGGCTTCCACGGGAACCGCCACAGTCCAGTTGCATGACTGTAGGCACAGCACTTTGCCTGGCACAGCTCTGATTCCTCTGTGAGATGCAAACACCGGTACTCCACGGTCAGATGGGCCAGGATCCGTGAACGCAGTGTGTAAACTCGAAGACATATTACCAGTGGGTTTACCACCTCCTCACTGTTCACTAGCAGCCTAGATGTGAGCCTTTCGTCCCGATGGAGGCAATAGATTGACAGAGCAGAGAAAGCAAGCACCGACAAGTGCTTCGTGACCCATGGGTCAACATTCCCAGCCCATGTTCCTCCCCATCCGACCATCAACACGTGTATCCTTCTCGCCCGTCGACCACAAGTACGGTGTGTTCTCCTTCGTGTGTTCCAGGGATTCCAGCAGTCCTAAAAAGGTACTTCAGGGGTGCCTGTGTGGCTCGGTCAGTTAAGCATCCAACTCGGTTTTGGCTCAGGTCACGATCTCACAGTTCGTGGGTCCGAGCCCCGCCTCAGGCTCTGTGTGGACAGCACAGAGCCTGCTTGGGATTCTCTCTCCCTCTCTCTCTCTGTTTGTCTCTCAAAATAAATAAATAAACTTTAAAAAAAAATGAAAGAAAGTTCAACATTGCAGTTTTTCATTGCCAACAGAAACACTGGCGCTTAACCACAAAGCAGAGCTAGATAGAGAAATAAAATATAAAGAGACAACGGTGTGATGGGCTGTGTCCAGAAAAAAAAAATTTCCTCCCAATGTTTATTAATCCTATTTCTCTCCACTTTGATCTTGGGGTGATATGGGACAGACATGGGGTTAACAAATGACCCAGGCACTATAAATCCTTCTACTGCTGATGATAAGCAAACTGTGGTTTTATGTAGCCATCAGATGCTGTCTGTGGGTCTTAATCCACGAGTGACAGAGAGAGCTCCATTAATTTGTATATCGTTTTTGTTAGTGATGAAAGCCTTGAAGCTGAAAATAAAATCAATTGCTTGTAGTTGAAGAATCCTCTCCCTGCTTTTCCAGAGTGTGGGTCACTCCGCTTCTCTATCACCAAAGCCCTCCCGCCTCCCTCCTCCAAGCCTGGAACTCGCCCATAAAAATTAATATGCAGCTAAAGCCTGACCTGCATATGGGATAGAAGCTGAGAGGAATGAGCTTGTTTCTACAATCTCTGAAATACATTCCTTAGGCCAATCACCCATTCCAAGGAAAGCAAATCTGCCCCTGCTGTGAATACTTCCTTTTGCTTTTTTTCTGAGACAATTGCTACCCACAAAAACCTTTCATTGAGCTATTTGGGGGTGGGGGGATTATTTATAAACATCCCAGCAACAACAACAAAAAGTCAGACTTTCAGAAGTGTGCTGGTTTTTTTTTCTCCATGAATATAAAAACACTGCCACATTTGTTTGTTTAAATGTTTATTTGCTTAAATGTTCACTCTAAAGAGTGAAAATATATTTTGTGGATATACTGTACATGGAGGAAGATGTTCTAAATTCCTTATATTTCTCCTCAAGCTTCAAGGAGTGTTTCTAGGGGCCGTCAGCATTATGGATCTGTAAGAGGGTAATTGCATTGCTCATGTGCATCTTGAGTCCTAACGAGAGGTAACGGGGATGTTTCTTTCAGGTCTATACTAAAGTCATCCTCAGAAGGAAGACCTCCACCTTAGTAGTAACTAACAAGGTCTTTTACAATCCTGTCTCCATTGGCTCAGGTGTTCAGTTTATCATCTCTCATTGCGTTCATCAGCGTTCAGTTTCATCATCTCTCATTGTTCATCTCTATGGATGAACCCTTACGTGTGGCAAAAGAAGGGATGGAAATTGTTTTTAACAGAGATGTAAGTAAACCAATGCAGTTTTTCTTTAAAAAAAGAAAAAGAAAGGAAGTTTATTTATTTATTCTGAGAGAGAGGGGTAGAGGGAGAGAGAAAATCCCAAGCAGGCTCCGTGCTGTCAGCATGAGGTCAAGGTGGGGCTCGAGCTCACGAACCGTGAGATCATGACATGAGCTGAAATCAAGTGTCCGATGTTTAATCAACTGAGCCATCCAGGCACCCCCCCACCCCCCACCCAATGCAGTTTTTCATTGGCCTCCTCCTGGCAGACTTAGATTGAGGAAGCCTCTGGCAGGCTGGGAGGCAGGCAGCTGTGTTTGCAGCCAATTTTCCTGATGGGTAGACTGACACTCAAGTGTTCAAAAAAGCCCAAAACCCCATGGATAAGCTGAGTGGTTCCTAATCTAGAGACCTACGATTGAAGGTCTAGCCTATAACTCAGTTTTAAAACTCTGCTATAAAGATTATTTCATTTCTAATTCACTGTTTATTGACAAAGATAATTAAAAACTAAACCAAATATAGCCAACTCCAGATAAAGCTCTATGAGGGGCAGCGGTGCTGGGGAGAAACAGGGAGTTGCCTCTGGGAAGTCCCCAGAAGCAAAACACCAGGCTCAAGTTACCATTCCCATAGCTTTTGTCATTGGTTGATTTGTTCTGAGATAAATAGACCCTTCTATATTCTACCTTCGAATGCCTGAGAGAACACAAGACTGAGGAGTCATTGCTGGAAAACCCCAGAAGGTATAGGAGGAAAACCCCTTTCCAACTCAGCATCCCGTGGCCCTGTCATGATTTCACCCTTCGTTTCTGTTTGAGTCGGGATCCCAACACACTGTACAATGGCACAGAAAAGCCAACTCTTCCTTTCTCTCGGTCAGCCAATTCACACTCCTTCAGCCTACATTTATCAGGCACCTCTGTGTCCAGTGCCCATGCAGGTGCTAGTGAGATGCAATGCCAAGCAGGTCTTGATTCCTGCCAATGTTTAAGCCAAATAAGAAGGAATTAATTGCTCGTTATATGGTGACCCTTAATAAAAGGCATGGACGTATTATTATGGAATAGGCACAATTCTCACGATCCTGTGAGGTATTTTTCATATGACAAGAGACAGGAAAAAAAAAAATAACTAGTCTTACAGAACAGTTAGCTGGGGGGACAACCTGTGACTCAGTGGGTAAGAGTTACCATGACAGGTGATCTTTCATAACAACCTCTGATGGTACTGGCTATTTTCTCCACTCATACAGTGAATGAAGAGACAATCTTCCCCACCTTACAGAGAGTTGACTCCTACCTAAGAAAGATGAAAAAAGTCTCTGGAGCTCTAACATGCAAGTAAATAAATAAATAAATAAAAGCTTGAAGTTTCTTTTTTTTTTTTTAATTTTTTTTAACGTTTATTTATTTTTGAGACAGAGAGAGACAGAGCATGAATGGGGGAGGGGCAGAGAGAGAGGGAGACACAGAATCAGAAGCAGGCTCCAGGTTCTGAGCTGTCAGCCCAGAGCCCGACGCGAGGCTCGAACTCACGGACCGCGAGATCGTGACCTGAGCTGAAGTCGGACGCTTAACCGACTGAGCCACCCAGGCGCCCCAAAAGCTTGAAGTTTCTATTCAAAGAGGAAAGCATACACCTCTTTAATTTTGCCATTGTGTTTTGTTTTGTTTTGACTCGACTCTTTTCATTTGTTTTACATGTCAACAGCATCATAAGCAATTTGTACATCACATTTTAGAATACAGCCCTAGTTTTCTTCATTGGATATACAAAATGGCGCCATTTATGAATCAATGGCAAACTCCAAAGATACACAATCTAAGATGAAACTTACGGTAGGGGTGATACTCCCGTGACAGTGATTGCAGAGTCACTGTGGAAAAAGGGAAACCCCACAACCAGAACTCTCAGGGCAATGACCAGAAGTAGAAATTCTATGGGAAAAAAATGCCTCTTTTTGGAGTTCTAAATAAAATAGCCTTTTCATAGGATTGGTCAGATACCCCTGATGAAAAGGGAGAGCCAGGAAACATGGAAACACGGGAGAAAATTTACATTTTTCTAAAGTCTGAGGAGGTTGTAGTATGAAAGGAAGAAAGCATGAAAATCTGATTCTGGGTAACGTCATTATGAAGCATTTTGCTGGAATTTTCCAAGTTCCTGGAGTTAAAGGATCTCTGTGGAAATTAAGGGGCTGAGGAGATTTTTTTTTATCATTTTGGATCAATTGAAAGTAGGTTAAATGAAGTATTTCTTCTCAGGAGTGAGGTGAAATGTCATAGCTTTGCAGATGCGAGCACAGATGAGACATCCTAGGACCCGGAGCATCTGTTGGAATGCCCTCAAAGAAGAGAAAACCATTGGTGGGCTGAGGTTCTCATGTTGCCACTAATCACTGAATGAAGTTAGAAAAGTAGGAAATACCTCTGTGCTCTATTTCTTCTGTCCACTAAGAACGTAATGAAACTACTTTCAGGAATGATGATATGGAGTATAATTCATCATCAACATTATTATATCATAGGTTTACCTGAATTCCACAAATTTCAACGATTATAAGGAAGGCTCCTCGGTGAACATGCCTGCCCACAAAGTGAAAAAAGACACGTTGGGGTGGGTTCCTCAATTATCAGTAAACAACATCTTCTCTACACTAGTCAGTCCATCCAATTCATGAGCGGGAGGTCTTTATCAAAACTTAAGATTTTGCCATAGTCAACACTCTTGGAACGAGACCCATTATTTGTGGAGAACAGATGTCCTTGATCACTCTAACAACTAGGTTAATATCATAAGCCCCAACTATTTCCAGCTAATGGCAATCCATCTTCAAGCTTTGGAGACCAGAATGGAAAAAAACAGACTTACAATTTGCCAGGATGATTTAAAGCCTGGCATTCAGAACTTTCTATTTCCATTGCTCTTTTGACGTGGCTCTTGGTACTTCCTTTTCTTGAAGAAAGCTTTCCTATATTCACTCCCAAATAGTCTGAATGTATATGAGGATGCGCAAAACCAAAACAGAAAGCCGTCCTGTTCAATATGGGTGATGGACCATCTCTTAAGGATCATCCACCTTGGTCCCTGAAAGGATGATGATGTGAGCAGGCAGGCAAAGGGTCTCAGTTCATCCAATTGGTTAGTGGCAGCACTGTTTTCATGACGGTAAATGTCTGAACAAAAATTGTAAAGTCAGTGAAATATCTAGATATTTGGACTTCACTAATGACTATATGGTCCAGGAAATTGATGCCTCGTTTCACAATTATATCTTACAACATATAGGCCCAAACTGAATCTAAATTTGGTCTCCAGAAGCTGATCAACCGAAAAAAGAATTTGGTAGCGGATATTTGGGGACAGAGAAGTTGAGTGACATGGCATGGCTTCCGTGCCTTACCTCAGAGCACGTCCAGAGTGAGGAAGCCTTAGATGTTATATATGTAACTCCTTCCACTACAGAAGAAAGTGCTGGGACCAGAGAAGTCCTTCTCCCTGTGACAGAGATGATGCCAGGATGGGACAGGAGCTGTACCAAGGCTAGAGCCCGAGCCCACTTTCCCCATATTCTATCTCCAAGGTGAGTGTGGCACTTACCAACTGTCCAAGCAACTATTTCCATGGTCCAAGGTTTTTTTGATAACCCTCAGGCGATGCACATTCAGAGGCCAGGTCTGCATCATTCAATACTGAATCTGCAATGCTTAACACAGGACAGGGTAGCCAGTCCATCAGGTAGCTGCTGGATTCAGTTAAGTGGCATCGAAATGAACCAGACAACAATAGCAACAGCAAAACAACAATGGTAAACAGCACACACTTATAAAATGCCTACTATGAGCAAGGCACTATTCTAAGAACTTCATGTAATAGAATGTTATATTTTATGTTCATGTGCTAAGTCTAACAGTAACCCCTGATAACAGTGCTAGATGGAGTCAAAATCATTACTGACACAGGAAGCTTATCTATTTTCATTATTAAGATTGTGGCAAATGCATTCCATACTCTCAAGTCTCAGCTGTGAAAAGAACACTTTTGATCCGAGCCTGACCGTTGCCACCAGACAGCAAGGCCGGGCAACCTCGGCCCAGTTGGCTTGACCCATGCTGGAGGATTAACCACGTACCATGTTTGGAAAGTTACTTGGAATAGAATCCCGCCTTTGAGTAATATACATTTTAAACAATTATTTAGGTAAACGTAGAAGCTTCCTAACTTGGCAAAGCCCAATGGGAGGCCTTGGGGAGACCAGCTGGGGCTGTGGACAATTGGCATTTCAGTTTGGTGGTTGTTATGGACAGAATGTTTGTGCCCCCTCCCCCCCCCAAAAAAAAAAACATATGTTGAAACCCTAATCCCCCAGTGTAGCTGGCTGTATTTGGATACCAGGCCTCTAAGAAAGTAATTAAGGTTAAATGTGGTAATAATAGTAGGGCCCTTATCTGACAGCATTGGTGTCCTTGTAAGAAAAGACACCAGAGCGCTTGCCCTGACCGCCTTCCCCTGAACACACCCAGCGGGAAGGCCATGAGGCAACACAGTGAGCTGACAGCCGTCTACAAGCTCGGAAGAGATTCTCACCAGAATCAAATTGATCAGCACCTTGATCATGGACTTCTAGCCTGTAGAACTGAGAAAAGAAATGTCTACTGCTTCTGACACACCGATACAGGTGTTTTGTTTTTTGTTTGTCATTCTGAGAAGGGGAGCAGAGAAAGGAAGAGTCTTCTAGAGTGCTTCCCAATGGGCACCATCATCTCCATATTTTGCCCAAAGTCACACAGGGGCCAGCCAGATGAAGACGCCAAACATCAGAGTGGTCCCCGGCCAGAAAGGGCCGGGTGAGAATTGCTTCTCTCTCTCAGCACTTCTCTACCATTGACCGCTGCCTCGATCCCTGCCTCATGGCGTGGCGGTGTGGGTCAAATCACACAACACCTGCAGAGCCCTCAGCACAAAGCCTGGCACGGAGCTATAAATGGCATTTAGTGGAGACTGTGAAACGTTTGGGGAAAGAAATAAGATCTTTGACCCAAACTTGAGATTGAATGCAAGCCCCGCCTCCCCACCACTCTCTCCTTAAGCAAGTAACTTCTTTGCCCTGAGCCTCAGTTTCTTTATCTGTAAAATAAGCATATCATCTCTCTTGTGAGGCACCACTTCCTGGCTTCTTTTTTCTATATATTTTTTAAATATTTTTTTTTGAGAGTGAGAGACAGTGTGTGTGTGTGTGTGTGTGTGTGTGTGTGTGTTTGTGTGTGTGTGTGTGTGTGCAAGCAGGGAAAGGACAGAGAGAGAGGGACACAGAGAATCTGAAGCAGGCTCCATGCTGTCAGCCTAAGGCCCAAGGTGGGGCTTGAATCCATGAACTGTGAGATCATGACCTGAGCCAAAGTCAGACACTCAACTGACTGAGCCAGCCAGGCACCCTCCCTCCCCCAACGCCGTCTTCTTAAGATGAACGTGATCACCTAGGGGAGAGGAGTCTTTCACTGAACAGAAGATGCCCAATCTGGGGCCCCTGTGCTATGTTTACAGCTTTGGAAAGAGTTGTGAGAGAAGGTGCCAGATCTCCTCGGCCCCGAGAAAGGCTCAACTTTGAGGCCTGTGCTGGAAAAAGCAGCAGGTGGTTCTGAAGCTCAGCATACGCCCTGGATTTGTGGAGCAGAGCACTGGGCTTGACTCTGGAGACTCAGCCCTCAGTGACATGCATGACCTTGGGCAAGTCGCTACCTGCTCTGGGCCTCAGCAACTTCACCTTTATAAGAGGGAGAAAGCAGGATTATTTCCCAGATAATCTCTGCTATCTGGTGATTATAAACAGTTCCTTCTCTTTTATTGGGGTTTACGTTCTCAAACTGTGAACACAGGGCAATTTTATCCTGGACACTTGGTCACAATGATTTGTATTCCACAGCCTAAGTCCCTCACAGCAAGGTTGATGTGTGTTTGGACTCAAAAACCGTGTGTTTTATATTTTATAAAAGCCAAATTAATGATGAAAACTCACTAACTCACTAAGAGGTATTTTTCCTCTTCTCAGTTCAAAGAAAATTGGATCCATGGTGTGTGTGTCACCGTTGGGAGCTCACTGCTGTTAGGAAGGAGGGGTTATCTGAAATCCAGGGAAAGTATTAGAATCTGGGGAAATTTCTAGCACAAGGAACCAGAAGACCACATTTCTAAAGCCTGCCCGTGATACAGCTAGGCTAGCTTCTTCAGGCTACAATCTTCCACAAAGGGGGTCTGCCCAAAACAGGAAAGGGCCCTAAGGTCCCACAGTGAGGCTCTGGGCCCCGGACCAAACAGGCCCCATCAGGGAGCACCGTGGGGTCCATAAAGGCATCCCACACATGGACAAACGATCCCTACTGCTGAGTTGGTTTTGTTGACGCACAAGGCTACCCCCCTTCTCAACAAAGCACCCAAGACCTCCACTGTGGTAGGAATAAACTCTCCGAGCTAAGATGGAAGTTTCCCAAGCTGTGAGGAGAGAAGTGGAGGGAGAGGTACAAAAGGTCTACAGTGGACACCTCAGATCCACACCCAAATCCATGGAGAAATAATTCTTCACTGGAGAGAGTGAGATCCCATCTTTCTCAACAGGAAAGCCTTCCCCGATTATCAGGAAAAGGAAAAGGATGGGTCCTGAAATAAATTCAACCACTGAATCCTGTATTATGTATTTTTTCTTTCTCTCTCTTTAGAGTATCTCTCTCTCTCTCTCTCTCTCTCTCTCTCTCTCTCTCTCTCTCTCTCTCTCATCTATCTATCATCTATCTACAATCTAATTCCTAAAGAGTAGGCACCAAAATGTTAATGTACCTATCTTTAGGAGGTGAAATTAGGGGACATTTTTCATTCATTCCATGTGACTCAGCTTTCCAATTGCTGGGAACCCAGCAGCAACAAAAGGGATGAAATCCTGACCTCCAAGCAGTTCAAAGACTGGCGAGCAATTTCATTTAACTAAGTTCTTTATTTGCTTTTTGTGTTTTTATGTTTTTTACAGTAAACATGACCAGTGACCAGCATTAATTCAAATAAGAGCAAAACCTCCTTGCTTATAATTCTCATGTTTTTGCTGCATTGGTTGCCAAGCATTTTCCTTTCTTTCCTGCCTTCATTTACAAAATGAGAGCTTTAAAAGTTAAGCATATATATAAATTCAAATTCCTGCCCTGCCACTGGGAAGATCTCTGAACCTTAACGTCTTCGTCTCAGTCAGCGTGCCCCCATCCCCCTATGGTCGTGGTGTGGGTGTGATAACTCCCACAAAAGACACACAGAAATGTGAGCATGAAGAAAGGCCTCAGCAATTGTTGGGGTTGTGCCTCCAAGAATCCTGGGCTTCTAGGGAACAGATGTGGGTCTTCTCCAATCAGTGATGATGGTGTCATGGGCAGGGCAAGTTTAATATTTGAAACAAGGAAACCTTGGTTTAGATCCCAGCCCCACTAATTCCCAGCCTTGTGGTCCCATAACCACTCCCTGCCCCGAGGCAATTTTCTCACCTGTCAAGGGGAAAAAACAAAAATATCTTTCCACACTAATATTAGGGACATCAAGCCAGATGATGAAGGTGCTTTGAGAACTGCATGGACAACTGCAGTGAGTTGGGTCAGTGTCACGGTCAACTGTGTCAACAGCATGTTCAACTGCATCGCCAACCACACTCTCGGCCAAAGGAAACTTCCTGCTTTCTTCTCAGATTCTCGGATGAGAAGACAGAGAAGGACTTGAGTTAACAACACATTCCTGTCTTGTCCAAATCCTGGAAGCAGTTGAACTTTTCCTAATGTTTTATCCTTCTAATAGTATCTGTTCTTCTCCAAGGGATAAGATTGGGTTCCAGGTGGTCATGGGAAATTTTCACAGCAGACCACCAGCCATCTTCCTCAGGAGAAGACACTTCCAGGTCACACGTATCTTCCAAGCTCATGTCAACCTCTTCAAGTACTACCAAATGAATTTTCACATCCCAAACGACATTCCTCTTTTCCATATCACCAGACTTACACCTGCCTCTTCTCTCACCAAATGGCACCGTCTGCCATCCAACACTGGCCTTGGACAGAAATGGGGTCTTCTTAAGGCCCTGTTCTGTCACTCACTCAACAATCCGTCCCAAGCCCTTTGCTTCAGTCTCAGAAATACCTTCCACCTGCCCCCATCCCCTCTACCCCCACAATGATGTAGGCCCTCCTTTCTTCTCCCCTGGAGGAACGAAACAGCACCCTAACTGCTCTCTGCCTCCATGCTGCCTATAACGTAAATCTGGTCATGCCCCCCACCATCAAGAGAAGACCTCAGGGTCCCTATTGCGCCCACCACACCAGTAATACCCCTTCATACAACTCTGCATTGCCCACTGGCCTCACCTTTCTCCCCTCTTTGCAATTCCTTTAATGCTGGCTTATTTCCCTGGGCGTTTGCAAATGTCACCACTGCCTGAGCATACTTTGCCGATCCTTGGCTGAACTCCTGAGCTCAAATTTTTAACTGAGCTCAATTCTGTACAGTGTCTCCCCTTCTGGGAAATTCTCATGGATCTGGGCCTGTAATTTTATTTGGAAATGTGCCTGGCACCTGTGCCACAGTCACAAGGATCCCACTCTCATCTCAATACCTCCTCCGGTAGGGGAACCATATCTTCTTGTTCGTGCATTAAAATTGTGACGCTCAGCATCATGCTTGCCCCATTAAGAAGCCAGTGATTCATAAGTGTTTGTCTGGGGTTTTTTAATGTTAATTTTTTGAGAGAGAGAGAGAGAGAGAGAAAGCATGAGCAGAGGGGGGACAGAGAGAAGTGGGGAGACAGAGAATCCAAAGCAGGTTCCGCGCTGTCATGCAAAGCCCGATGCGGGGTTCGAACTCGCAAACTGTGAGATCACGACCTGAGCCGAAATCCAGACTCGGACGCTTAACCGACTGAGTCACCCCGGAGCCCCAAAATGTCTGTTGAACGAATAAGTGGGTAATGGCGAACGCACGCCATGGGATTTGGCTTCTCTTTGTTTCCCCTAAGATTTTATGGCTCAGAGAGCTTGTCTCTTCTCTAGCCGGAGGAGAGTCTTCCTTCCTTGGTCAGTGCCTTGCCTGGCTCTTCTGGGCTGTTCCAGGAGTGCCTCAGACGGAAGGTAAAACAAAAAAAATTTTTTTTTTTTAAATGCAGTTTGGGTCCTGGAAAACATCAGTGACAACTTGTGGTGGAAGTTTATAACCGTGTTGAGGTGCAACTCGGTTGCCAAGACTTGGAAAAGACACCAGAAAACAAAGGCACCAAATGAGGTGCCGTGTGAGGAGAGGCATGTCGCTCCCGGCACACTGCTGGGAAGCAGAATGCGGAAGCGGCCGTGGCGGCTCCCAGCAGACGCCCCCTCCTGACCCGGGAGAGAAGGTTTGGCTTTAAATCAAACGGACATCCTGATGAGATGGGGGTAAGTCAAAGAGACGGAGGAGGGCTGGTCAGCACTAAAAAAAAAAAAAAAAAAAAATCTGTTCATCCAGGACAAGGGAGCTGGAGAAGGGCCATGAGCCAGAACCCAGATGGGCAGGAGTTCCAAGGCCCAGTCACTTGTCTGTGTCTGAAAGGCCTATGGGAGGCCGTGCTTTTAGGACAGGGGATCCATCCTACAGAAAGCAAGTTCGACTCAGTTTGAGTCAGTTTGAAGGACTCATACAAAACCAAGGGACATAGTAAGAGGCGTTCATCGTTTCTCCTGAGAAGGCAACGGGGGAGACATGGTGGGCGAGGTCACTCGTCATTTCCTTCCTCATATGAGTAAGAAGAACACAGGCAGACTGAGATCAAGGCTGTTCATCGCGCATCCCCACCAACTGTGGATCTTGGGCAAGTTGCTTGATCTCTCTGGCCTCAGTTTCCTTATCCCTGAAATGGCATGGCCCATTCACCACTCAGATAACATTTGTGGCGGGAAGGTGTGTGGCCTGGTGTGAGTATATTTTCTAGCCTGAACTAAAGGTGTGTATGAAAATGCTATAGACGTGTTGAAAAGACAAATGTATATTTGTGATTTTGGCAAAAATCTCCAAGCATTGTAAAACCAGCATTTAGCTAAATGTATGCGACAGAAAGATCGAGAAAAATATGGAGGAGAACAAAGGAAAGACGGGCTGGGCTGCAAAGGGGGAGGGACACTTTGGGCCTGGGAGGGGGCACAGAGGGAGTAGCAGGGCTAATTCTAAAGACCCACGACCCCAGCCCGTTAGAGCTTCTGGGCCTTAAGGTTGATGCTGTTGGAAACGACTCCAGGTAGTAGTCAGTCAGGAGAGAGCAGCCCATTCAACCCGGTAATATTCTCCTGCACCATTCAACTAGGCCCCCACCGCAACAGCAGTACCAATGACTAACTTCAGAAGTGGTCGATGCATAGATCAGATCAGAAAGGCAGTCAAGACAACCCCAGCTCTATTGCCCACATGTCTGAGTCAACACCAAAGCGATGCCCGGCGAAGAGGTTGGAGACTCAGAGGCAGCTTCTTTCTAATCCAATGACCCTCTTTTTTTTTTTTTTTTTCAGTCTCTTCTTTCTTGTAAACCTGGGTCCTAACCCAGAGGGTCATTAGCAATGCCTTAGCACATCTTATATAAGCAGAGATAATAACCCAAAGATCCTGGCTCGATTTCAACCCAGGTAATTGCACTCTGCTTTCCAAGGCCATTTCTTGCAAAGACAGTCATTAGAGCAACTACACGCTCCCTCCCTCCTTGAAGGAAAAGTAACCCTTCTCTCCGAGGTCTTGGCCAGATGCCAGTTCAGATCAGTTTGATTCCACCCACCAGGATAAGAGCTTTTCCAGGAGGTTGGGAAGTGGGGCTGCTTCGTGTTTCGTAGGTCATAGGTTCAAATCCTGTGGAGGGGCTGCTTTCAGTGACACCTCTGTTAATGATCAGGGAAGAGGAATGAACCTGGGAGCACTTTCCTTACTTTCTTTATTTTGCCCTTAACAACTGTCTCCCTGGGAGAATTATATAAGCCCCGTGCCCAGAGCCAAGTTGGCCCTCTCCCATCCCATAAGGCATCTGGCTCCATTACCAAGAGTTTCCCCGGAATGGCTCAGCTGCCTGGAAGGGAAAAAATGGACCTTCATTTCCTATTCCTATGATTTATGCAACAATATAAATTACTACGATTCAATAAAGCAAAGTCGTATAACAAGGTACATTAAATTCAGGTGCTCAGTATACGAAATAATATAAAATGCCGATCAACACATTTTGACGTGGTAGCCGATGCTAGACTATGTGTAATCACATGTATGTATTTACATCCCTATGTACAGAGGAAAAGAATCCTAACACACAAAATTCAATGGTGATGGTTGCATATGTCAACTTCTTATTAGGTGCTCGGCACTGGGTTGGGTTCTGTACATGGATCATCCCGTTTGTCCCTCGCAACACCCCTCTAAAGTCATCACTAATAAGATCCCCGTGAATCAGATGCTCAAACAGCCCAGGGTCACACAGCCAGCAAATAGCCGTGCCTGTATTCACACTCCAAGTGTCTGGGGTCAGAGTATACACTCTTAAACACTATATACTGTTTCTTTCAAAATACAGAGGTTGATAATAGCAACCCCTGAGAGGTGAGGCTTTGGATCAGTTTTATGTTCCCATTTATGCTTTTCTAAGTTGCCCACATTCTCTATAATGAATGTATCTGACATTTCTAATCAGGAAAAGACGATATTTTTACGTCTTCTCTGTTTTACACGGTCTGCATTTCAGACAAAATAAAAAAATCTCTCAGTGCCAAGGAACCTTTTTTTAATGTTTATTTGTTTGTGAGCGAATAAAGAGGATGAGCAGGGGAGGGGCAGAGAGATGGGGGGTGCGGCAGAGGATCCGAAGCGGGTTCTGTGCTGACAGAAGAGAGCCCCATGTGGGGCTTGAACTCAAGAACCGGGAGATCATGATCTGAGCTGAAGTAGGACTCTTAACCGACTGAGCCACCCAGATGCCCCCCAAGGAATCTTCTAAATAAAGCTCTTTTGGGAGTTTCCAGGACCAGAGAGAAGTATGAGAATAAGACAATTTGGCAAGCTGCCACAGAGATGCCATCTAGTTATAAGCCTGCTCTTGCTTCCTCTTAAGCACTGTGTGTTCTTTGCCTCCCCCAAATAACAGGGCCTCTTGACCCACGGACCAAAGAAGACACAAGTAATTAAGGGCGAAAAGCCAGGTCTGAATGCCCAATTTTTCCATGCTTCCGGAGGATGAAGTTGGCCTCTGGGTACAGCGATTGTAAGGGCCTCTGAAACTTGGCAGCATTTTAATGGCATAAGATAATTCCCCATCTACACGGTAAGAAATACGGCCTTGAGATCAATACAGGGTGAATTAGTAGTCAACAGCGATCAAGTACGACAGAGAAAATATGATTCATTTCTTACAAGGGCTAAGATCTCCAACAGTTTATTGAGAAGCGTTTGAAGATTGGGGAACTGAGCTGGGACGAATCCTTTAATTTAATCGACAAGTGGGTTTGTGGAGGAAGCACACAGACACTCGAAGGCTTTTGAGACTTTATTTTCTCTTCTCTATTTTTTCTTTTTGCTGCGGCTGCAGTCACCTTATGGCTGCTTTTCTTCTCGCAGCTGTTTCTGAAACCCCAAGATCAGTCCCAGGCAGGCAAAGCAGCGACCTCACACCTTACTGCATGAAAATGAAGTTTCCAGATCGGCGTACCGGACAGTAATTAATCTAATTAACAATTACTCAGTAGCGACGAAGTTAAGAATGTCACATCTCGTGGCATACTTTTAATTTCAGATGCGCTTCTGAAAGTGATTTTTCCTGACATTTAACTGCCTTGCCGTATGTCTTTCTTCTTGCACAGAGATGCAATTTATCCAGCAAGGATGTGGTTTCGTTTTCCTTGGGTGCTGGAGATATAAACAAGCGTGGATTACCTTAATATGAAAAGTGATGGCCCTCGGCGTCTGCCTGAATATGAATGTTGAGGGGGATGAAGGAATCATTTTCCTTGGTGTATTTGCTATTAAGTTTGGATGGCAGACGGCTTGGATCTAAGCCTCAGTGACACTGCACAACACTTTTGTAAATAAAAATTGATTTTTAAATAGTTTTAAATAGTGCTTACCGAATAAATTCCCCCCTAAATAAGTGTTCCTGTGCATGCATAGGAGAGGATGGGAAGGAGGCTTTATAAATCCAACCTCCACCCCCCCCCCCCCACCACCCGCCTCAAGTACCATCTTGGCAATTTCGTGATGGAAGGTGTATGGCTTCAGTTATTGCAAAAGTTCTCCACGGCAGCTTTTGAGATGATAGATTTGGCAGGGGGATGTGAAAGTCCATGCACTTCCCCAGAGTGAACATCTTGAGTCTGGTGCCTTTCAAATCCATGCCCGGGGGAGTCACAAAGTACAAACTTAAACTCTAATTCATATTGATGCAATCATCCCCCAAACGCTACCAAGTCATAAAATGTTTCCTTAGGGCAGTGCGTCATTTTCTAGAGAAAGAAGTAGGGCTTGGAAGTTAGACAGGGGATTTGGAATAGACGTGGGACACACAGGTGAAGGACAGGCTGATCCCAAACTAGCCAATGAAGTGGCCCCAAACTCTGCTGCCCAAAGAGACTTCGGAGCTGGCCCACAAGCTGATCTCCAGGAAGTTGTGCAGGTAAACTCCCAATAATGAATAGCAAATTCCAAGAATCCCTAAACGTTCTCCTATCCCACTTAAAGCTTAGCCCTTTTGTTGCGAGACTCTGTAGAAAGAATGGACTGTCACCAAAATGGCTCAACTATGGCAACTTACTGAGCATTAAAGTATCCCCGGCACCCGATCCCCTGCAGGTGAGCTATTCAGGGCCCTGACACGTTTTACCTGCGTGCCTTCCAGGGACAAGGAAACTCTACGCCGGGCATGAAGCAAAGGGCGGAGGGCATTGGAACACACAAAAATTCTATGAAGGAAACGCCGTCCCCCTTTTAAAGAGATAGAAACTGAATTTCAGATGAGGTAAATGTCACAGTGGAGTCACCGAACTGGTAAGTGGTCCGGACAAAAATCTAACCCAAGTGTGGCTGACAGGGGCACATCTTCTTCCTACTTTACCAAGCTGCGTGCAATCAGTGTAAACTCTGTCTCGAGCGTTGATTTGGACTATTTCTGATCTTTGCAGTTGTTTCAGTGATAGCTCAATTAGCCAAAGTATTTAGGAAACGGGGCATTCTGGTCAATTAAAAGTCTACCTTAGCAAATGGAGTCTAATGAAATAACCAGAATGTCAGTATCTGTTCATTGCACAGCAGGTAGTTGCCCCTACTCCCCCATCTTTTTGTATCCTGTTTGCAACCTGCATTTCCCTTAATCATAACAGTTAACAGCTTTATTATCATTGTTGATACATCTTGTCTTCCCTATTCTATTGTAAGTTCAGACCCATGGGACAGGGCCCTTCTTGCCACATTTAATCTCCAGTGCATGGCATAGAGTAAGTCCTCAGTACAAAGTATATGTATATGTATTTGTGTATGTGCAGGTACGCTTACCCCTACTTGTGCATTGGATAGGTATATTACAGGTATATGTATATGTATACATGCATGGATATTAGACACTACATAGTATATTGTAATATATATTGTAGTATATATTGTAATATATTGTAATATATAGAATATAGAATATATAGAATATAAAATATAGAATAATATATATAATATAATATAATATATATTCTATATATTACAATATGTATAATATTGTAATATAGCATAGTATATGATAAAATTATATGATAAATATATAATTTGTTATGTGTAATATATAGTGCATGATATAAAATATGTTTACCTTATACTATATGTATAGTAATATACAATACATTAATATATGATATAGCATATGGTATATTACAAGGTAGGATACATTTTACATATATGATATAGTATATGGTATATTACAAAGTAGGATACATTTTACATTATGCATCACATATTCTATATATAACACATTATATAATATTATTGCCATATAATTTTATCATAAAATATACCAAATTACAATATACTACAATGTATATAACTACTAATATACTATAGGTATATAGCATACAGACATATATATATAAAATGTGATGGAATGAATGAATGAGAGCACGAAAGACTCTGAGAAGGAGGTGGTGAAGAGCGTTATTCTGAATGTGTACTGATCTGAGGATATCCCCAGACACAGTTGCCACACAAGGTTTGAATCCAGATTCTATCTCTAACCAGCTCTGCGTTTGCGGGCAAATCCCTTGGTCACCTGAGTCCAAGTAAAATAAGGGCAACTGTACTATGAGTTAGCCTCTGTTGACACTTCCTGTGTACCAGACACAGTGCTAAGCACGTTGCATGTCCAAACTTAATGAATCTACCAAGTACCCTATTAGTCAGGTATTATTTTTGGCCCTATTTATAGGTGAGGAAATTAAGGCGCAGTGATCGCAAGTAATTCGCTCAAGGGCACACAGCTAGAACAGGATGGGGATTCTGGCTCCAGAGCTCGCATGCTTAATTCCTACAGCAGGGACTAAATGAAACAGTGGGCATACACCATTTCACACAGCACCCAACACGTACTAACCGCTCAGTCAATGCTAGCTAGCCAGCCTTTGCCTCTCCCTTTTAAGGACGACAACCTCTGGCTTACCACATGTGCTGTTAAAACTTGACAATATATTTATTTGCCTTATAAAGAATGGAAGAAGAAATCAGCTCGCATAGATTTTATTTCCAAACTATCTATAAATAATAAGTTAAGGAAAACTTGCCTTTCCTATTTAAAGGTCTAATTTAGATCCTTTATCAAAATGATTTAAAATGCCTTTCACTGGGAAACCATATTTCAAAGACTTTATTTATTAGACTTCTTGAAAGTGTGTTTTTAATGCACATTCTGACTTTTTGCCAAACCTCTTCTCTGAAACAGTAAAATTAGAGCCACCCCCTCTTTAAAGAGTTATATTTATTAGATTTTTACATATTGATACAGTACAATCTATCAAAATAAATCTGAGAATGGGCACATAAATCTTCCACTCTTCCAACATTCTTTATATCCAGAGTCTCCACAGTAATTTCCATCTGACAAATGCTCAGAGGAGTCTGGGGGCGAGGAACTTCTTTTCTAAAGAATCAAACCTGCATCTTCAAGTGTAACTTCTCTGGCTACCTTCACTTCCCTCACCACCATGGCTGCACTTGGACCAGAGTGGCTGTGTGTGTGTGTTTTATCTGACACCGGTAATTAAATGTAATTGCCTTTTAAGCCTAAACAGCTGTGAGCTCTACAAAATGCACACAACTCATAAGCCAAGGCCTGAACCAGTGTTTCAATCCCTTGGGAGGATGCTCGAAGATACGTCACCATTTTGCCTCTTTTCATGCTGTACCCTTCAACACCTTTCTTCCTTTCGATTTAAATTAAAGACAATTACTTCAAAAGAAGATACCTATTTCTAAAACTTCGGTGGGTGGATTCTGAGTGATTTCAAATAATGTACATGTTGCCAACATCCCAGTGATTTTGAACGTGAGACTTTCTTTTCTGTAATTCAGAGATCTCTACGGTGACATGTCATAGACACCAGAATGGATGCGCAGGGGCACGGATATGTATCATATTTGATACATGGGTTACCCATTTGACAGTGTAGAGGTCAAGAAATTCTAGGGGCGCCTGGGTGGCTCAGTCGGTTAAGCATCCAACTTCAGCTCAGGTCATGATCTAATGGTTCATGGGTTTGAGCCCTGCGTCGGGCTCTGTGCTGACAGCCCCGAGCCTGGAGCCTGCTTCGGATTCTATGTCTCCCTCCCTCTCTGCTCCTCCTCCGCTCATGCTCTCTGTCTCTCAAAAATAAATAAACATTAAAAAAATTTTTTTAAAAAAGAAATTCTAGTGAGAGATAAGATCTTGGGCCTCCCTTTTTCGGGAGAGGAACATTTTAATCGCCAAAGCGTGGAGCATGATAAGTGCATGCATTATATCTTCCTTTTTAAAACCCGTGAACTAGTTTGTATTGCATGGGGCTCCAGGTGCACTTATCAAATGAAGACAAATTTAAAAATGACAATTTTCATCAGGTAATTTGACCCTCCGTATGGAGGAGAGGTATATATGACCCTGTAGGAAGAGTCTGAGTCAGTTTTTGCACTACCCTGGTGATGGACTCAATATTTGCGTCCCTGCTCCCACCCACCCAACACCTGTATGTCAAAGCCCTAACATGCAATGTAATAATATTTGGAGATGAGTTTTTGGAGACGTACTTAGGTCTAAATGAGACCATGAAGTTGGGATCCTCATGGAATTACTGAATGCCCTTAGAGGAAGAGGAAGAGGAAGGGGAAGAGAGAGAGAAAAGAGAGAGAGAGAGAGAGAGATGTCTCTCCATACGCATATGCCAAGGAAAGACCATGTGCGGACACAGCGAAAAGGTGGCCAGCTGTGCATAAACCAGGAGGGGAGGTCTCCCCAGAACCCAGCCATTCTGGTACCCTGAAGGTAGACTTCCCAGGCTCCAGAACTGCAAGAAATGAATGTCTGCTGTTTAAGTCACCCAGCCTGTGGTATTTTGTTAGAGCTACCCAAGCTGAGAAAAACATCAAACTCAGTGTTCTTGAAAGATGAAAATAAAGCTGCGCCAGTATCCATGCTTTGACGAATACCCACAGCCTCTCTCCCTCTCCTGGTCCAGTGTCCCCTTCCGTCTTTCCACCTCCGCTATCTCGAACAGTCACGATCTCCCCATTGCCATGTGGCGGGGTCCAAACCGCTGACCATAGCATCCCAAATCCTTTCTAATCGGTCCCCGCTGATTTCTGCAACTGCCTCTCCAGGGGATCACATCTCTAAGTGACCTGCCTCACCGTGGCCAGCCCACTATCCATTTCCGTTTATAGCCCAAAAGCACCTTGGTTTTCCACTGTTTCCAGCCCCACCTGTGCACCCTAACTTTGACCCCCCTCTTAATCCAAATATTTAGCTGATGCAAATTCTTCCGCAGGTCCAGGGTGAAGTATGTCCCTCATGCTGGGTACACAGAAGCTAACATAACCAGTTGGGAGGAAGGTAGACAGCAGGAATGGGCAGGAAGGAGGAAAGAATGGAAGGAGGTGGGTTCAGTCAGAGCTGGCTTCTTCTGCACCTCATACACATATCATCTGCTGCCTCCACTCACATGCCCCTTGGGACTTAAAGCGACTTTCTGAACAAGAGACAGCACCAAGGCCACCCAGGGCTTCAGCACGACTGAGAGATTCTTGCCATTTTGAGTAAAAGGAAGGAGCAGAACTAAAAATTTCTTATGAACCTACTATGTGCCAGGCAATTCTAAGTACTTTAACATACTCAGTTTCCACTGCAATCCTCAAAGGCAGACTTAAAGCAAAACCTTTCCTGGGGTGCCTGGGTCACTTTGGTCGCGGGTTTAGCGTCCGACTCTTGATTTTGGTTCAGGTTATGACGTCATGGCTCTTGGGATGGAGCCCTGCTTCGGGCTCTGCACTTACAGGGCAGAGTCTACTTGGGATTTTTTTTTCTCTCTCTCTTTCTCTGTCTCAAAATAAATAAACATTAAAAAAAAAAGCTCTTCTTTTATAAGTGAGAAAAAGGAGGCCCAGAAGTCTTGTCATGAAAGAATTTAGAGCAGGATTTGAATCCAGACCTTCTTCCATTCAATCAACTTGTTGTTGTTGTTGTTGTTTTTAGTATGAGTAGCTATCTTGAAAACTATTCAGCTAGGCACTGAGGTCCCAGAAATGATATGACCTGATTAGTGTTTTCTAGTGGCTTCCAGTTTGAGAGAATGGAGCACAGCTGTAAACACAATAAAGCAAGAAAGGGTAAACAAGATTCAACCAACAGTCCATACTGTTCATTTGTCTACACTCCTTGAGGCACAAACACTTATTGAGCATCTGCTAAATGCCAAGTACTATCTCATGACTTTCCCGTGTTTATACTTTTAGACCTGTGGGATCTCTGCAGAACTCTGTGGGATCAGTATGACCAGTATTCTATGCATTGTGTAGACAGGAGTTTAATTAACACATCCATGTTTCCTCAGCTGGTACAAAGAAGAAAGCTTAAACCACGTGTCAGAAGCCCATTGAGAAATGGACCCAGGAGCGCCTGGGTGGCTCCGTCGGTTAAGCGTTCAACTTCGGCTCAGGTCATCATCTCATGGTTCACGGGTTCAAGCCCCGCGGCAGGGTCTGTGATGACAGCTCAGAGCCTGGAACCTGCTTCAGATTCTGAGTCTCCCTCTCTCTCTGCCCCTCCTTCGCCTGCCTCTCTCTCTCTCCCTCTCTCTCAAAAATAAATACACACTTAAAAAATCTTTGTTAATGAACCCAATGTTAGAATGTTTCGTGCATAAATTTGTGTATCCGTGTCTTATTTACGCACTGAGGCATAAATTCACTTACAGAGTCTTAGGGTCAGGCAACTGGGATGACATTTAGAGCCACAAGATCTTAGATTCATCCAGTGTCTTTAAGTTGTGTTACAGTTTTGCAGTCGTTGGCCATAAGCAGCGGGACACAAGAGGAACAAATGGGCCCTGTCTCTGCTACAGCAGCGGGGATGAATATCACCACCTTCGGCTTGCAGGGCACTGGGGCTTGAGGACACCACACATCAGTCACAGAGTCTGAGAGCTACTATTAGACACGTTTAGTGGGTCTACATAAATCTCTTTTAGCATAATTTGTTCCTTCCTAAAAGAGGAGGGAGAGAGAGAATGGGGTGGGGGTGGGGGAGAGAAAGGGAGATCATATTTGTACAAATCTGCGTTTGGAAGTCCTAAAAAGCAACCAGAGCCAAAGACCAAGAGGACCAGCGACGCTCGGGAGGTAGGGATTTTGAAACTGGAAGCCCTGTGAGAAGCCAACATGGTAAGAGGGACAGAACCCAACAAGAAGTGTTCACCACTCACTTGGCCAGACACAGCCGAAAGCCATGCGCTGGGAATGTATGGCCAGAGCCACAAGGAGAAAACTAGCCCCTGGATCAGTACCTGGCTTCATATATTATTTTTGCTATTTCTTTTTTTTTCCTTTGATTTCTTCTTTGACTCCTAGGTTCTCTCTTCTTTTTTTAATTTTTATTACTTACTTATTTATTGTATATATAATTTCTAGTCAAGTTAGCTAACTACAGTGTATACAGTGTGTCCTTGGTTTGGGGGGTAGATTCCCATGATTCATCGCTTACATTCAACACCCGTGCTCATCCCAACAAGTGCCCTCCTCAACGCCCATCACCATTTCCTCCTCCCCCGCTACCCCCCCCCCCACCAATCAACCCTCAGTTTGTTCTCCACCTTCAAGAGTCTCTCATGGTTTGCCTCCCTCCCTCTCTGTTTGAAACTACTTTTTCCCCTTCCCTCCCCTCCATGGTCCTCTGCTAAGTTTCTCAAGTTCCACATATGAGTGAAAACACATGATATCTGTCTTTCTCTGACTGACTTATTTCACTTAACATAATGCCCTCCAGTTCTATCCACGTTATTGCAAATGTCAGGATTTCATTCTTTCTCATTGCCAAGTAGTATTCCATTGTATATACAAACCACATCTTCTTTATCCATTCATCTTTTTGCTATTTTTATGGGCTGATAACTGCATGATTCTGGTAACTCAGTTGGGTGTTCTCTCTCTCTCTCTCTCTCTCCCTCTCTCATAGGTTCTGTCTCATAGGCCATAGAGTGGATTCTGTGCTGAAAGGTAACAATTAGCCTGGCAATAGAATATTCCTGATGTGTTTCTATTTTGCTTTATCTTTTTTTTTTCCTCTCTGTGATTGTCCTACAAATAATAATTTAAAAAAAACAAACCTATCAGTACTAGATTTTTACTTGGAAGTTCTAGAGATGCCCTTAAAGTAACCATTTCTCTGAATGGATGGTTTGGATCATAGCAATCTGTGCCTTCCTTGGTTCTTGAGAACAATACTATCACTGAGGATATCACGCCTCAGGACTAATTTCCTTTGATTCTGGAGTCGACACAGAGTGGCTTAACTCTGGGGCTACCTGGGATAAGAGTTTCTGACATGCAGACTAGATGTAAGGCCTGGTTTGATGGGGAGACTCACCCTAGGCTACAGACAGTGTTATTCACACACCACCCAGCAGATATTGTGATCTGACAAGGAATCGGGGCCTTGCTTTCCATGTGGATGCTCCCAGGGATTCCACGGAACATTATACCAGGGAATTCTCATTAGCAAATTCTCTTCACTACTAAAGCAAGACAGAGCTCCAGGAGGAAAATTTGGCCTCATTCTTAAAATATAGTTTTGAAGGTAAATTTGCTTTCATGGTGGCCTATAACATGCTCCCTAATGGCTCCAATTTCCTGGTGCACACGTTCTTGTGTAAACCTTTTCCCTTGAGTGTGTGTTAGACCTAGTGACTAACCTCTAATGAATAGTATATGGCAAAGAGAGTGAGATGACACCTACAAGGCTATTGATACTCACGTGGTCACAGGTAGACACCATCAGTTCCTCACAAGTGGCTAGCCAGGGAGTTGGGGCTTCATGTTGGTCACAACATGGCAGCTTGCTTCCTACAAAGAGAGCAAGCCACGAGAGAATGATGACACACGGAAGATAGAAGCCACAGTCCATTTGTTTGTTTGTTTGTTTGTTTTGAGAGAGAGAGAGTAGGAGAGGGGCAGAGAGAGAGGGGGAGAGAGAGAATCCCAAGCAGGCTCCGCACTGTTGGGACAGAACCCAAAGAAGGGCTCAATCCCACAAACCGAAGACCATGACCTGAGCCGAGATCAAGAGTTGGACGCTTAACCAAATGAGCCACCCAGGCGCCCCTAGAGGTCACAGTCTTTTTATAACCTAACATTGGAAGTGACATCCATTGGTTCTGCCATAAGCTGTTCATTAGAGGCAAGGCACTAAGCATAGCCCACACTCAAGAGAAAAGAAAGGTCGCACTTTTTAAAGGGAGAAATGGCCAAAAATTTATGGACCTAAAAATTACCTCAGCCCCAATCTAACAGAGTTAGCAGGAAATCCTTCCATTTTGGGGGCCACGTTGCTCTTCCAGGCTAACTTCAGAATCCCTGGAACTTACTTGGTTTTATTGAAAGAGGAGAAAAGCCTCTAGAACTATTCTGGGCATCAAAGCAGAAGAGGTTATGTTCTAGATTTAGCATGTCTCTCCTAAGTAGGCAAGGTCTTCTCTGCCCAAGGTGTTCAACAAAGGTTTTACACCCCACACCTGTGTTCCCAGTTCATTTCAAGCCCTGCCCCATTCACAAAGCAAGTTGGTCCACAAAGCATCCCTTTGGACAGAGCTCTGCTTTGGAGTAAGAAACCCATAATTCACAGTCAGGTATAAACAGAAATTACTTGACTACCTTGGTTATTCACACACTTACCCTATTTCCCCAATGAGTTAGATAACCAAAAACTCCTTCCTGCTAGATCTTAGAAGCCCCATTCTTCTCCCCTCATGTTTCTTCAACCAAAATAGAAAGTTGGAAGCTATTGTTCCTTTTTATTCTTCTCTCCTTCTTTAAGACCTCTCCAAGAAAGGTCAAGTGCACACAGTATCTATTTCAAAGCCTTTAAAATTATATTTTAGGGGGCAATTTAGCCAATTATTATTTTAAAGTACACTCTTTCTTAGAGAAATATCAGTCTGTATAGAATTTCCTCTACAGGGAGCCTGAATGGCTCAGTCGGTTAAGCATCCGACTTAGGCTCAGGTCATGATCTCACAGTTTATGAATTCGAGCCCCCACATCGGGCTCTGTGCGGACAGCTCGGAGCCAGGAGCCTGCTTCAGATTTTGTGTCTCCCTCTCTGCCCCTCTCCCACTCACACTGTCTCTGTCTCTCACAAATAAAGATTAAAAAAAATTTTTTTTTTAAAAAGCATTTCCTCTGAGAGGGATGCCTAGGTGCCTCAGTCATTTGAGTGTCTGACTCTTGATATTGGCTCAGGTCATGATCTCACAGGTGGTGGGTTTGAGCCCCATGTCTGGCTCGGTGCTGACAGCATGGAGCCCGCTTGGGATTCTCTCTCTCCATCTCTCTCTGCCTCTTCCCTCAAAAGAAATAAACATTTTTAAAAATTTAAAGAAAAAAGAGTCTCCTCTAAGAAATGCACACATGAGGGAAGACTTTTCTCTAACCTTGAAATTTTCTAAATCATTCTATCTATTTATTTTTAAAGATCTTATTGTTAATGTCTACACCCAGCATGGGGCTTGAACTTCCAACCCGAGATCAAGAGTTGCATACTCTGCCAACTGAGCCAGCCACCCCAAAACATTTTGAATCAAACCAAAATGGTTTGTGAATCAAGGGTTACTAGTCTTGGCTTGCAGCGGCTCACCTGAGTCTGATGAACTCGAACCTTCCTACGGGCAGTCACTTCATTCACAAATGGTCGTGTCTGAACCTCAAACCCAGGTTTCTGTGGTTGACTCCTTGCAAATTAGTTGAGGGCTCTTTTTTGACCAGCTAAGGAAGCAAATTCAGAAACATAGCACCCAGGCTTTGAGCAGAGGGAGGATATTCTTCTAAGGCTGGATCACGGCATAAAAAGACCAGAAATGGACCCAAAATTTAGCATCCGTGAAAATATGCTACAGTCCGTGACAAATAAGGCAAGTCGTATTTGGTCCGTGCGCTAATATATCCCCTCAGTCCCTTCTCTCATGAAACTGCTCGCACTGGCAGAGAACATGTTGTCATCCTTGGTGTATTTTTTAAGTTTTTTTTTAATGTTTTATTTATTTTTGGAAGAAAGAGAGAGAGCACGCACAAGTGGGGAAAGGGGCAGAGAGGGGTGCGGGGGTCAGAGGATTCAAAGCCGGCTCTGTGCTGTCAGCAAGGAACACAGTGCAGGGCTCGAACTCATGAACTGCGGCACCGTGACCTGAGCCGAAGTCAGATGCTCAATGAAACGAGCCAGCCGGGTGTCCCTTTTGGTTTGCTTTTTAACCTGCGACTTCCTTTCTTTAAACTTTTTAAAAGGAGCCCCCAAAATGATATTATGAACAACTGAGAAAACGCGTTCAAGCTACCTAAAGTATCTAAGAATAGTACCTTCCTAGTGACTTGTAGGACGAGCTAAAGCAAATGCACTTAGAACCGGACTCACTACTTTTTCATAATGGGATGGACTAAATTACCCATTATATAGGAATCACACATAAAAGCCTTCCTCTCCATCAAGTGATAGATCAAAGGAAGGAAAGATGAGTGGTCTACAGGCATGAGCCACGCCTCCCGAATTCTGAGACCAGGACTGAACAGCCTGCATTTTAACTACCTCTCCTTGACATGAAACAGTCTTCACGTGTCTCCCACTGAGGAAAGTCAGGTAGGCTCAGCTACAAAGATTTTCTTCCGTTGCCCACCGCCCCCCACCCCGCCCCCCTTTCCTTTATCATTCCATCGGAAGGATGACAGGTCCCTGACTGGGCTCAGGTGAATCTAATTTAAAATCCGGACTTGGCGCGTCCCTCCCATCTGAGACTTGCAGGGAGGGCATCTGTCAGCATCACAGCGTGGGTCCCTGGCATATTTACGGTCGTAGTGACGGCCTGCTCATCCCTCCACAGCTGCAGTGGCTCCCGATTCCTGCCCCCATCTGCGTGGAAAGTACCCAACCAGATATTCTGACTTGCAGCGACAGATGAAAACACGCCGTGTCCCCCCAGCACCCCGCTGCCCTCATCCCCTCTTGGGCAGAGTACCGAGGGGCCATCAGTGTGCCATTCCAGCAGCCATCTTGCGGCGGTGTTGCAAATTCATCGGTATTCTAAAGAAGCCATGCCTTTGTCCCCTCACTCGCTCTGCAGACATTACCAAGGGTCTCCTATGGGCCAGCCACACGCCTAGTCATTGAAATGCAATCACAGACTCGCCACCCCATCCGTGACCTCGTGGAGTTCGCTCTCCTCACGCCTCCCGTATGGGGAGCTTTCTGACCTTTGTTTCTTAATTTCCGAGAAGTGGATGCCAAATGACAGGCAGGTCTCTGCTGAGGAATTCTTTGGCTGAGGATTTCTTTTGCAGATTCCTAAGGTCTAACCCTGGCAGGACTTGCCCAGGGTACACACACGACCCCTGAAACGGGAAGATGTGAGTTGAACCATCAAGACCCCTGGACTAGAAGCCAAGGGAGGCATCCGGCATGTTGCCCACTGGACGCTTTTTCAAGGCCCAGTTATATGCCAGCCCGATGCCCGCGACTCTGCACACACAAACCAGTCACACAGGCTCCGATTCTCAGGGCAGTGACAGTCTAGGGGGTGCTGGGATGGGGAGGTGAACAGATAATTTAGAAACATTCATAGCGGAGGTGTGTGCAGGTAATAATAAATGTCGTTAAAATAATAAGGAAAGAAAGGAAGTCTGAGACCTAGGCCAAGCCCTTTACCCCTTTGCCCTCAGTCTCCTCATGTAGAAAATGGGCATGATTCTGGATCATTTTCAGGGTACCTTCCCCTGCACCTAGGACGCATCGGTCCAGGTTGAACCAGTGTCCCAAATCTACCCGTTCACTTCTTTTCTGCACCTCCTGAGAACACCCCAACCCGAGTCCATGTGTCTGACCATTCTGTTCCCAGCCAGGAACAAACAAAACACAGCTCACATTCACAAGAAGTTACCAAGAGCTTTCACAGACACGGTTCATTGGATCATGTCTCTTCTCTACACACAAAGAACAGGTCCGAGGTTGTTCTTTCCCTTTTATGGGTGAAAACCTTCAAGCCTCAAAGAGGTGAAATAATTTGATCAAGATCTGAGAAGAAGAAATAAGCCACGAAGCTGAATTTATTTTTTTATTTGCCTATTTGTTTATTTATTTACTTAGAAAGAAGTCCACTTACCTGTTTTCCCTAAGGATACCCCAACAGAGTAAGCAAGAGTAGTTTTGTGTGTTTGTTTTTAATGTTTATTTTTGAGAGAGAGAGAGACAGAGAGAGACAGAGGATCTGAAGAAGGCCCCAATGCGGGGCTCAAACTCACAAACTGTGAAGTCAGACCTGAGCCAAAGTCAGACGCTTAACTGAGCGGCCCAGGCGCCCCAGAAGCTGAGGCCTTCTGCCTCCAGATTCCACACATGCCTAGTGAGCAGGACGGATCGGAGGAGGAAGGAAGCAAGGGTCCCCGGGCCACAGCAGGCATCACCAGCAGAGCTGGATTTGTGACAAACGCAGCAGAGGTGAAGGGCCCTGGAGGATGCAACAAGCTGGCCTGGGCAATCTCACCTCCACAACTGACTCCTGGACCCTCTGTCAGTTCCGGTTCTTCGGCCTGTGGCACCTTCTCCAGCCTGTGCCTGTGAATCAACCAAGGGCTGCACGCAGTTGGGGGTAGTTCGCAGAGCCAAAGGCACTGTTTGCCAGCAAGTATAAGAAACCGCCCAGCAATGGCCCGCAAACCGGAAGTGAAACCGGATGCCCAAACCTTCGGGTCATCGGAGCGTAACTTCCTCTCCAGCGACTTCCGTTATTGCCATGTGTCCTGCCCTGGTGACCTCTTCCGTGTAGGAGGCTCTAAGAAAGCATATTCATATGCAGGGACAAAGGCAGGGGAGACAGAGGTGAGCCCGGATTCTAAGAATTGGAGGGTTTTCCTTCCCACACATGACCAGTCCAAACCAAAGTCCTCAGGAGATTGTGAGGCTGGCTTTTCTTGTTTTACCCCATTTTACCACAACAGATGCAGCACGTTGAACATTTCTTATGAATGAAAAAGAAAGAATGTGTATTTAGCCAAAGCAATTAAGAGTTAACTCTTAACAATGTGCCTGAGGGGCATGTGGGTGATTCAGTTGGTTAAGCTGCCAACGCTTGATTATGGCCCAGGTCATGATCTCACGGTTGGTGAGTTCGAACCCTCCATCGGGCTCTGCCCTCACAGCACAGAGCCTGCTTCAGATCCCCTGTTTCCCTCTCGCTACCCCTCCCCGACTTGTGCGAACCTGCTCTTTCTCTATGTCTCAAAAATAAATGTTTCAATAAATAAATAAAAAGTAGCTATTCGATATCTAGAGAAAGGTAATTTTTTGCTTTGTACCCCTTAAATCAAGTTTACGTCAATGCTTTTTACATACCCACTGGGGGGGTCCCACTCATATGACAATACCTCATCTTCATCAATGTGATCCCCATACCCATGTTGGGAGTTTTGTCTTATTCTCTGCATTTTACGGAGGAGGCACTTCGTTATTCCCCTGCAAAGCTGCACCCCTAATCCGCTTTGTCCCGAGGCCACGCGGAACAAAGCGGAAAGTGGCCTTTCTGTAGGGACTGGGGGAAAAAACACCACCTCTGGAAAATATTTCTCCTACCTGGCTGTGTACTTGAATTAAAGCATGAAACAACTTCAAATGGAGACGAATCAATACATTAAATCATTGTTATCTTCTATTCACCTTTTATTCTAAGGAGTTAGGTTTACTGCCAATCCACCTTGAGATCCCTCACTAATGATGAAGGGGCACGCGGGGGGTGTTTAGGAATAATGCCTCTGGAAACAGGTATTCCCTTGAGAAGTTAGGTCAGGACATGAGGCACTTAGTCACCCACTGTTGTCCCAGGGAGCCATCCGTCTTAGGGCTGGTGCCTGCGTGGGGTCTCCTTGCACTCTGAACTGGAGCTGGATCTATGATGTACAGTAACGGGGATATTGGGACAAAGGTCACCTCAGGCCAATTCTGGGCCTAAGGAAGCCTGAACGCTTTTACTTCCTCTCCTGGAATACTTGCTTTGGGAGTGGTGGTAGGTTCAGTGAGTCTCCCTAAAAAGTTTCATCCATGTCCTAAGCCCCAGAACTTGGGAATGTAACTTTATTTTGGAAAAAAACATCTTGGTAGATGTAGTTGGGTTGAAGATCTCGAGATGAAATCACCTGGGGTTACCCAAGGGATCCTAATCCCAACCACAGTGCCCTTATAAGAAAAAAGCAGAGGGAGATCTGAGACACAGAAAAGGAAAAGACCACACGGAGACAGAGGCACAGAATGGAGAGATGCTACCATAAACCAGTGATTGTTTGAAGCCACCAGATGCTAGAGGAGCCTCCTCCAGGATTCTTCCCCGAGAACTTCTAGAGGGAGCAGGGCCCCGCCTATTCCTGGATTCCAACTCCTGGCCTCCAGAACTGTGACAGAATAAATTTCTGTCATGTTAAGCCATCCAGTTTGCAATAATTTGTAATGAAGGCCCCAGAAAACTAATGCTGGAGTCTTTAGAGTCCATTTAAAAAGTGTGCCTGTCAGGTCAGGAAGGCAATATGGAAGGATCATGTAGAGAGGAGACCCTGACACTTCACGGTGAGGAAGAAAGGCCCAGCATCCCGGTCAAGGCTTCATGACCCTATTCCTAGTCACTGTGTGACAACAACCCCATGAGAGGACACCAACAGGGTCAGTAGAAGATCCGCTCAACTGAGCCACTGAGCCATGGGAAACAACAAAATGGCTGTTGTTTTAAGCCTCTAAGTTTGGAGAGATCTTTTGTGTAGCAACAGATCATTTAAAAGGAGACCAAGGGGCAAGTCAGGTGAAGAGAGGTCTGAGGACCCTGAAGAGTGAAAATAAAGGATCACAGTGGGAGGAAGAAGGTCATCAGGGAACAAGGGGAAGAAAAGCACATTGACCACAATGTCACAATCCTGACTTGGGCTGTGGAATACAAATCAGTCAGTCCCCAGTACTCAAAATTGAGTCCTCAGCCACAGATAACACAGAAACGTGTCTTCTGTGGGGAATTGAAGAAGCAATGATAAACTTAGTGCTTAGGTGATGAAAACAGGCCAAGTAAAAGTGAATGCCTGGTGATACACATGTGTTGGTGTCTTACCACCACCATAACAAATTACCACCAACCCAGAGACTGGAAACAGCAAAGACCCATTATCTTCTCGTTTTGAAGGTCAGAACAGCAAAATTAGTCCTACAGAAAGATGTAACAAGTTGTTGGCAAGCCTCATTCCCCCTGCAGGTTCTAGAGGGTCTCTGTTTCTTTGTCCTCTCCAGCTTCTAAATTCCACCTCCATTCCTTGGCCTGTGGCCTCCTCCTCCGTCTTCAAGGCACATCACTCCAGCCCCTGATTTCCTCTTCCCCTCTTCTCTAACTCTGGCCCTCCTCCCTCCCTCGGACATCAGACCTACCTGGATAATCCACAATAGCTTTCCCACCTCAACAAGTTTAACTTAATCACATCTGCACAACCCTTTATGGCCTATAAGGTAACATATTCACCAGGTCTGAGGATTTGGGTGTGGGCATCTTTCTAAGCCTGTGAGTCAGCCTACCTTACATTGAATGAGCATTGGCTCCATGTAAAGCACTGAACTCTTTCTATCTTACTTAATCTTCATAACAGCCCTGTGGGAGAAGTATTATCATTTCCCCCACTTTAAAAGGGAAACCAGGGCTCAGTAAAGTGAGACTACATCCATGTTTACATAAAAGACAGAGCCAGGACTCTGCTCAGGGGTCTGATTCCAGAACCTGTGCCTTCACCCTCTGCATGTCCTTCTCCTACATACTATGCTCCTCAAGTGTTAGCAGAGGAATCGCCAGCAGCCACTTCTAATGCTCCCATTTTACAGAGACCCAGAGAGAGAAAATGATCTGGGGTGCCAGCAAGAGGCAAACAAGACCAATTTTATTCCGTCAACAACAAATATTTACTAAGGTCCTACTAAGTGCCAGATGCTGGGGATTCTACAGTGAACAAAACAGAGTCCTTACTTTCCAGTAGGGAAGATATACCAGGTGTAAATAAAGGATGACAGTCGATAATGTCAGCCATAGAAGAGGGTTACAAAGGAAAATACACCTGGACAAAAGAGCAACTGAGAGGAAGGGACTTTAGAAGGAGTAGTCAGGACCTTTGTGATGAAGGGAGACCAGATCCCGACTTTAACGAGCAACGTTCAGTCTTCCTCTAAAGAAACAAAAAGAAAAAAGGAAAGTCTTTCTCTGGAGGAATATCAGTATCGAAGTATGTGCATTTGGGTTAAACAAAAATGTAGGGATAATTGCATGCAAATAGATCTTCGTCAAGATCTCATTGGATCTGGTTGGATATGGCCATTAAGAGCCAGGGAGTGGAGGCCACACTACCATACTGGAGAACAGAGCTCTCCTACCACACAGTGAACCATCACTTTTGTTTTTCCACTTGCGTAGAAGTCATACAAGATGTTATTTCTTTCACTGTAAAGCATTTTATTCCTTCCCACCAGCTCCCCAGCCCTGTAAGAGACTTGAAGAGGTAAGAGATAACCCCCAACCTAACTGAGGAGCTATGGTTGCTTGTTGTATCTCAGAATCTGCCACCACAACACCTGAGCTGCCTGGGATTGGAAAGTCTTGAGACAGAAAGTGGGATTTGATTTGGGCTCTAAAGGAGCTAAAGTGGTTTTCATGTGGGGACACTGCACAAATGGTCCAGTGTGTTTTGGGAAGAGAAAGGAGATCAATCTAGCCATTCCAAGCATACCATGGTGGGGTAACAGGTGGGCTCCTCCTGGTATGGAGACTTGAGTGGCATCAGATTAGGAATGGTGTTATGATAACAGCAGAGTTCCTGAAGAACAATCTAGAAGTAGAATTGTTGGGAAGGGGAGACTAAGTAATAAATGAGGAACCACTTAGAGACCAATGCTCTAATGGAAACTGAGAAGGGAGGTCATGGAGAGAACATGTTGGAAGAAATTATGGTGGCTTGGGTGGGTCTGTGTTTCCCAGAATGCCCTTTCTTGTACACTTATTGTTTAAGAAGACCACCATGGAGATTTGGGGCAGAGGAGGGTGCAAAGAAGGGGGAAACATTTTACAGCTCATGAGTTTTTGTAGATCTGCTGACCCACCTCCTTCGTGTGAAGCAGTGGTTGGGCCTGTGACAGCTCTACCTTGCCCTAGATTTTTCTTTAGCTACTCTGGCTCTTGGGTTAGGGTTATGTCTTCATCTCCATGATGAAAGGTTCCACGTTCCAAGAACTGACACAGGTCTCCCTTCATTTTCTAGCTTACTCTTGTTGTCCTACACTGTACATCTATCTTCCCCACCTGACTGGACGCCCTGTGGGCTTGAAACTCCAGCATCGGATATAAAGATAACAGTGCAACAGCCTTACAGAAACTTACAGCTGTTAACCAGCTCCCACAATTGCACAACATCAAATCCTGGTAACAAAGATATGGTTCCCTGTGGTGCCAGTTTTCTAGCTGAAGCCTCACTGATATGGAAAAGCAATAAGATAGGATTCTGGAGCCTACTAACCATCTTGATGATTAATAATAGTAAAACCAACAACTGACATTCACTAGAAAACTGCCTATTTTTTTTTTAGTGCTATACAAGGGACTTGACAAACTCTCACTAATCCTTGTAATAACCATGGAGACGGCTACCGCTGCCTTCGGTTTTCAGCGGGAGGTCATCTAGCAGCTCCCAAATCTAGAAAGTTACAGCCCTTGATTCAAAGCCACGTCAGTCTAACTCGGTGTGCGGGGGGTGGTTTGGGGCGGGGGGTGGAGATGGCCACGAATGCACTCTGTCTCTATCGTAGCAGAGAGGGAGAAGCAGAGGTCTGCTCGTTTGGAAGCTGGCAGGGGAAGGACCTCAAGGCCATGGGCAGAAACAGGACACACCAATTAAAGGGGTTAGTTAAGCATTGGAGGAAGGGTAGGGAAGGGAAGAATGGAGACGGAGGTTACTTGGGACACGGTGAAGTTGAGGTAATGACGAAATGTTAAAGCTTTGATACTATTGTTCAGGTTAGACACTACATGGTTGCTTTGTTTCCCGGAGAGTGTCTGACTGGTTTTGTACTTGTAAGGAGGTACTCTCGTCTTACAAACCATCAACCTGGGGATGAGAAATCACATGGAAAATTGCCAATGGAGGTATCTTTTAAGTTTTCCCGCTTGAGATGGGGAAGAAATGTTTCACGTCCCTGCTGGGAATGAAAACAAAACGTCTCCCTGAAGCGGTCAAGGCCTTCCAAGATGCTGGTAAGGGAATAGGCCCGGTGTAGAGAAAGATTTTTATGCCCCGGGGGGTAGAGGGAAGACAGCAATTCCAGGGGCAGAAAAGAACCAGGAGGAGCACAGCCAGTCCGTAAACTCTGGGTAACCTGGGTGAAACTAGAAACCAGACAGGATCCAGGAGCTGGAAGTTTCTTGATGGCCAGGTGATATGGCTTATAAAGAAAGAGGCCAAGAGGCCAGACCATGGGAAATGAAATGGGCTGGTGGCGGGTCAAGGAGCAGGAGAGCAGTAAAAGTTGAGTGATTTCTTGTGTGATTAAGGGTTTATTTGGTGTTTTCTGGAGTTAGAGGGAAATATGATAGGGGAGCCCAGTTTTGGGGCCTCTATACATGCCTCCCCCTGTTTGATAGAAAAAAGCAGCTCACAACAGGTTGGATGTGGAGATTATTATTTTAACGTCTTGATCTCCCCTCCTCCAAAAAACAAAGGCCTCCATTTACAATTACTATCTGAAATACACGGGGGACTGTGCTTTTTACAGCTTCTCAGAAAAGAGTAGATAACGGACACACGTCGCTGCTCGATACAAGCAAAACCAGTCATCTGCCCCTGAAACCTTCTCAAAGTTCCATCTTTCTTTATCAAGTCATCTGAGGGGTGTAAGCCCCAAACTTCTTTCATGGCCCAATTTTTCTTTTGTCAATAATCACACACACACACACTCCAGAATCAACACCCGTTCTCCCCCATCCGCCCCGTAGAACATGTTTTGATTGGTAATTTCATTAATATGAGAAAGAGACTTCATTTTAAACATAGACAAAAGTGAAAGAATGATTTCCTATGGGAAGGTGGAATCATTTTGGCTGCTTGTTCATAACGCAATGAAAACCTGTAACCCTCCTCCCCCTGAAAATGGGTATAGTTATTAATTCTCAGTAGATTTGCACCTTTTCTGTGTTTTCAGATATTTTAACAAACTTTCATTAAAAAGCCTCAACACTTTTCATTTTAGCCATACGTTGTTTTAGATCATCAACTAAATTTTTGAATCGTCCGTGCTGGAATGTTCATGCCTATGCCAGCAGGAATAAGTAGTCACAAATTCTTTTTTTTTTTTTTTTTTACATCACAGGAAAGATTCGTAAACTTTTAAAAAGCTTCTTGGCACAGACTCCTTTACATCTATAGCTAACTTAAGGGATCGTTGGAATCTTTCCCCCATTATCTTCCAAAATCAAGACTTGAAACAATAATGTCATAGATTTCCAAAATCCTGTTGACTAAAATATCTCTGTCCCTGAAACAAGATCAACAAAAGTTTGAGGAGAGAAACCTAAGACAGTAATAAAATTCACAATGGAATAGAGACCAGTATCTCCTACTTCCGTGCATTCAAAGGATGGCCTCAAGGCTGAGCAAAGAAAACAAAACTGATACTTTAAAAAAAAAAAAAAAAAAAAAACCTGAGCGCTTCTAATGCATTTGGGAGCAGATGTCGAGGGGGCCAAACGGAACTTTGGGGTCACTGGGAAGGAATGTCAAAGCTGAGTTATTAAGTTTAAGTAGAAAATATAGCCTAAAAGTTTAGCTTCGAACGAATTAAGGATGTGCCAAAGGAATGAGTGAAATATTTTCTTTCCGAGTCACGGGGTTCGCAGGTTGGGATCCAGCATCTGGGGTTTATTACATGTGCTTTAGGTGACAGGTGGCTTCAGGAAATGGAGCCCTCGTAGAGCTTTTAAAATATTTTCCTGAGAAGGGTAAATAATTTGATGCCTTGCTGGTTTCCCTTCTGCGGGCTGTTTGAAATACAAAAACACATCTTAAGCCACATCAAAGTTGTTTCATGTGCAGGCAGAGGCAGACATCCTCAGCTCTGACACTTGGCCACATCGGTTTCACTTCTGGCATTCTGAAATCTGTTCTGTACGCAACTGGCAGAGCTCAGTTACCAAACCCTATTGTTGTATTTATAAAACTAATATTTATTGGCCATCTTTTTAATACCTGATTTTCATGAGCCTGAGAACTTTTATGGCCCAATTAGTTCCTAGGGGTAGCCACAGATGTTGAGCCAGAGAAAATAACCTCAGCTTTGGCACCAAAAATAATACGATGAGAAATCATTTCAACTTTTACAAATAAAAGAAATGCTGTCTTGAGCGCTTGCCAAGTCAACGGTCATTTCGCTGAGATCAAAGATGACGGATGATTTATTCATAAGTGTTTTCCCTTGCCTGCGTTTTTATTTTTTCACAGTTTTTGTTGTTGCTATAGGTTTTAGTTTTTACTTCTCCCTGCGTTTCGTTCAAAACTATGTTTGGTTTGATATTGTGAACCACCTAGAAGTCCCACTTTGCCCCGTAGGATGCTTCTCAATCAAAGAGAGTTACTCGGAACCTCTCACGCTATGTATTAAATTCTAAATAGTCATTCCGGATCTAGGAGCACAGTATTATGAGGATGTTATATTTAGTATTAATATTCAACCCAAAGCCTTTTGATTATTTTCAGTTTAACACTATACTCTAAACTACACAGTTCTTAAATATACAACCCCATGGATGTTTACGTACATATGGCCCCTGTACCGCCACCATTCCATTCAAGGTAGAAGACAGTTCCAGCACCCTAAAATAAATAGCCAAGAGATGTTTTGAATTAATTTTAATGGACATGTTCCCTTTTAAAACAAGTGAAATTAAAAACAAAGAGTTTTTAAAAGAAGCTTTTCCACCAGATTGGTCAACTTTTTGTTTTCTTCATTTCATTAATTCCTGCAGACCACTCTTTCTTTGACAACATCCTGTCTGTCGTTCTTCTCCATTTCAGAATACACACAAAGAGAAATAGGTGATAGCCAACTAGATGGATACATGTATCTCAGCTAACAAGTACAGTCTCCTCATTCTTCTGGCCGACGCTCCGAGGGCATTCCTTCCAACACCTACCCAAGGGGAAGAGGCTCCCTCAGCATGACCCCCAACTGTGCCCCTGGGGTTCCCTGAACTGCAACCCATCCCAAACTCCCCTCTTCTCAGATGCTTTTTACAGAACTTGTAATTCACATTGACCTCAAAGCACGTACCCTCCAATCACCGTTTCCCCATTTCAACCAGGCATCCTCCCAATTTTAAACAAAGGCTACAATAAGTGATGGGCCAAAAAGCAATTGTAATCTCACATGGCATTTGAATAAAAGAGAAATCATGTAAGAGAATGTGAGAAGAGAGCAAGATAAGCTGTTTTTCCCCTGTAGTTCTGAAATAAGATCATTATTCTGTGTCCTAGAGTCTCGCCAGATAAGCTCATTGCCCTGAACTCTTATTTCCTGGGTTTGGGGGGGTTGTTTTTTGGTGGGGATGGGGAGTGGGTGGGCTTGGTTTGGATTTGGGTTTGTTTGCTGTTTGTTTTGTCTTCTTTGATATCTCCAGTGCATTCTAAATTTACAGCTTTTTAATTGGGACTTTGACAAATCTTATTCGTTGTTTTTTTTTTTTAATTCTAAATATTTCTTCTAGATCTACAAGTATAGCATTGTAAAGCTGTGCCAGTATTATAAAGGTATTTATTAAAATTCAACTAAAAGCAATTTGATTATGGGGCAGCCTGGGTGGCTCAGTCAGTTGAGCGTCCAACTTCGGCTCAGGTCATGATCTCACGGTTCATGAGTTCAAGCCCCGTGTTGGGTTCTGTGCTGACAGCTCAGAGCCTGGAGCCTGCTTTGGATTCTATGTCTCCCTCCCCTGCTTGTGCTCTCTCTCTCTCTCTGTCTCTCAAAAATAAATATAAGCATTCAAAAAATAAAGACAATTTGATTATTTTAACATTATACAAGTGAACATATTTTCCTGTCTTGTTAGAACTACATGATTTTCAATCATATCTGTATAAGGAGCTTCATGATCCAGTGACTTCATTGACAATTTTCTTTTGTGGTGTATGCATGTACTTTTTTTTTTTAATTGAGATTCTTGAAGACAGGTTTTCCTCACTGTAGTGCACTACCATTTGCATGCAGTTCTGGACATGGAGTAGGTATTTTAATAAATATTGGAGAGTGTCAGAGATGGCCAGAGTTGCCAGCGCTTTTAGGGGTCACCTAAACCAGAGATTTTCAAACTCAAGTACTTGGAACCTGTTGCATCAATATCACCCAGGACAGCTTTAGGTTACAGATTCCTAGGCCTTTCCACCAGAGAGAATAATTTAGTAGGCCTCGACTGGGACCCAGGAATCTGGTTGTTTTTAGTTATCCAGATAATTTCCACCTGCTGCCGTGTTTAAGCGCTACCAATTCAGGTTCATCTCTCCCCTGATGTAAACATGGATTTGATTTGATTTTCAGAAGATAAAACCCTCAACATAGCCACAAACTAGATTCTATAAATCTCAGAAGCGGATATACCCTCAGAAATTATTGTATTAATTCCCTTTCCTTTGTACCCAAAGAAACATCTTTTTTTTTTTAATTTCTTAAGTTATGAAACTGATTAGCAGCAAAGTCAAGAATAGAACTTTGACCTCTGCACCATCACTTCTCTGCTGGACCCTACTCAAGACCAGCCTAGAGCCTCCTGCATTCTTACCATGCGTGGGATCTTCTCAGAGACCATGGACAGAATTCCCCCCGCCTGTGGCTTCTCCCAAATAAATTCCTTCTTTTCTAAATAGCATGCACTGTGATTCCAGTGAATATATAGTTATATAGTCAGGAACTTAAATCATCATTTGAGCTAAGTAAACATGAAATACTAAATACTGGTATTGATAAGGGATTTTATTAAATTCAAAAGCATCATGTTAACAAAATTCACCACACCTGAAGACATACTTAAATAAATGTCAAATAAGGCTCTTTATCACAGTACTTGATCACCAAAGGCAGTCTGTGTATTCATATAAATTAAGAAAAAAAATGAATAGCACACCTGAAGAAATGCTTACCAGAAATTAGAAAGTTCAGAGAATCCTATAGCAATGTAAAAGAACCCCAGGGAAGGGATGATCCTTTATGAAAAACTTGCAGATTTATAATTTATGTCTTTCCCACTTGCTTCTTTTTTTTTTCCTGTCTCCTGTCCCAGTTTTCAGTAGCATTCATTAAGCAAAACACATTTGCATTGAGGTTACCTTGAATATTTCCATTCTCCATTAACAAACCACGTTTCTTCTCATATAAATCCAGATAGACTTTAATTTTAAGACTATGTTAATCTTCCTGTTGAGCTGTTTGAAGGAGAAGCAAATGATGAGGCCAAAAGAGTAGGTGGGATTTTGTGCTCTCCCTTCCAAACAGGCCTTCAGAGGGGGACCCCTGGTCCTCACATTCTGCCCTCTGCCCTAGAATGGGTCCGGATTTGTCAACATTCAATTTGATCGACGGTTTGTCTTATACCCTCTCTCTTCATTAATAGGGAATTGTTTTCTGCTTCTGGATCCAGATTCAAAAATACTATATCTAAGTGCAGGTGACTTTAAAATTAAAGAGATCATGGGAAAAGGAAAGAATAGTTTGGCCCAAATAATGGGGTGAATGATTAAAATAGCAAGCACTAACATTTATCCTAAAATAATGACAAATAACCAAATTGCAATTTTAAGGTTTCAGTTCCAGGTAAGAGGGAATGGGCAACCTACCACCCTGTTCCCCCACTGAATGCTGCTGGAGAGCCTGGAAAAACACGTATAGCCGCTCTTTGAGGACCCTGAGAAGTAAATACTAGCAGGGATATCTGGGAAGGCAACCAACATTAATCCCTGGGTTTTTTTTCTTTCTTTCTTTCCTCTATGTTTACCCAATCCAGCCACCAGGCAATCCCATGACCGTAATGGAGTTTGCAGCAAAAAGGACAACACCAGACACCCCTAGCAGATGAAAGCTCTGAAGGAGAACAAACTTTTCTAATCACCAGAACTGTGGTCAAAGGTGGTGGCCTGAACCTCCAGGACCCCCGTGTTCACTGTGCCTCCAGGACTGCAGAGCCTTCTCCGATGACACTCTACCTGCCACACCCCAGACATTCCAGCCCACCTTGGGTACTACTGGCAGTTAGATTCTGTCCTAGTTTATGTCCCACTCAAACATCATTCACAGGGCCGTAAAGACTAGAGCATTCGGGGCATGGGGAGGAGAGGTGTTGGTCAGTTCTGGCACCATACGGTATTTTTAGTTTTATTGAGTAAAAGTAAAACCCAGATAAAAAGCCACAGTGAATGAGTAAAAAAGTGGTTTTCAAATAAACCTAAAGAGCTCCTTTATGAAGAAGCAAAAGTAAGACAGAGATACTGAAAAGACCATGTCTGCACAGCATCAGAAAGGATCAAGTTGCCAGGGGAAAAAAATGTCTCTTCTGGCTGATCCATAAGATCTCATCTCAGCCTTGCTTTCTCCCTTGGCCCACAGCTCAGAGAAGGAAGGATAATCATGAGTCATTTATTCTTTCAGAGCCTCAACTTATGTTTCTCAGAGAGGCAAAGGGATAAGCTGACATAGACTATAATTCTGGGACTGTAGAATTAACACACAATCGATGTGTGACACACAATTGATTCACAATGAGCCACATTTTTTTTACAGAGACAATAAAAACTCAAAGATATTTGAAAGGGTCAATCAGACTAGGTGTCAATCCATCTGGCTTTTAGACTGAGACTACCCAAGTGAGGTCTTGAAACCTAACGACCACAGTCCCATCTGGTTATTACACTTTCATAAAGGACCATGCCATCTTGCTGTCTGTACACATCCAAATTTCACCTTGGGTAACCTCAGAGCCCATATCAATGACTAATCACTACCTTGTCGTTACCAGTCCTTGACCTTCTCTACTCCAATGACCATGACCCAGACTCCACTCAATCACATGCTGGAATTTGCTATCACTCCAAAGAAATGATATTCTACCTTTTGATCATCATTTCTGGCCCTTCAAGCGCCTTCACTTACTCATTGACTTAACCACAGCCTCTTCCTTGGATCCTTTCATCATCATCCACTTTAACCTCCTTGACTGTCTTTCCTCCTTGTGGACCCTATTGGAAGACCAGGGTTGATGGTCAGTTCGTGTCTCTGAACAGCCCTCCCCATACTTCATAACCCTCCTTGTACTGTACTCTCCCATCAGTGATTAAAGTATTTTCCTCCCTGGTTCTGTTCCGGGTGACCAAACACTGCATAATGAAAGTCACACGAACCATGCACAATGGGTTAACCCATTCATGATCTCTAACCTCAAGTGGGTCATCAACCCCAGAAACTCATAACTCCTACTCAACCATATTGTGCTCATGCTTAGCAGCCATATTTCCTACTTCACAGAGGCTTCCAGATTCCTCCCCTTCAGTGGAATTATATGTTCCTGCCTCCTAGGATGTCCCTTGGTTCACACCAAACTCCTTCACCTGTTTTATTCTTTTGCATCCAATTTCTAGAGACTCCTAATTGATCTATCCATCTCAACACTGTCTCTCTATTCCTGGACACAGGTCCTCTCAAGGTCCCAAAACCAAGTTGTGTCTTACTGTTTCAAACTTCCTCAAAGAAGAATCTAAACATGCCATGTACGTCTGTCACTAGAGATTCACCTCTCAAACTGCACAAGTCATGGCACTGCTTCCTAATGTCAGACAGGTGATGCTTCTTCCAGTTTTCATCTACCCAGACTTTCACCGAATTTGACATTTTTATTCACTCTCTCATTCGTTTTGCTTAAATGCCCCACACTTTACTTTTAACTTTGACCACACTTTCAGTTAGGTGAATTTCAAATATATATGAAAATTGAGAGACTAGTATAATGAACTCCCATAAACCTATCAGCTGGCTTCAGGAACTCTCAATTCATTGTCAGTGTTGTTTCCCTACTTCCTCCCCCACCCATCCCAGTTTATTTTGAAGCAATAAATTTTGCGTCAAAAATAAATATTTCATCAATAAATATTTCAAAAGATATAGAAATCCTTTAAAATCATTTTTAAGTATCACTACCAAATCTAACAGTAAGTCCTTAATATCCCCAAATATCCAAGTAGTGTTCAAATTCTCACCATGATTACAAAGGCATTTTGTAATAATTTGTGTGAGTCAGATCCAAACAAGGTCCATACATTGTAATTGGTTAAATACATCTCTCTTTTTCTCTAACAATTTATTTAATGAAAAAAACTGGGTGAATCTGTCCTATAGTTACCCAAGGTATGAATGTTGCTGATTGCAAAATCTAATGTTATTTAACCTATTTCCCTCCTTCTTATGTTTCTATTAACTTTGTAGTTAGATCCTGACATATGATCGTCCTCAAGTTTGATTTTATACATGAGAACACACACACACACACACACACACACACACACACACACACATTCCATAACCTGTAATGTGTTTTTCCATCAGGCAGTACATAATACTAGATTGTCTCTCATTTTAGATATTAGCAGCTATTGGTGGTCATTTTCTAGATCCATTATTTCATCCGAGGCTTCAAAAGGATAATATTCTAATCCAATCATTGCTTAATTTATTATCTAAAACACTTTTCCTTACTCTCTTGAAATAACTCCCTTAGCCTCCAATCAGGGGCTGTTCCAGATGCCAGGCATACACCAGTAAACTCCACAGACAAAAGTTTGTTTTCTTGATGCTTACATTTCAGTGGCAGGCAGTCCCTGGTCATGGTACGTGTTCAGCTAACATCAGCCATTGGATGTATTCATGGTTCTCCTTGCACTGAGTGCTTCTTAAATGTTACTATCCCCATGGTTTTATCCAGAGCAAACAGCTCTTCTTATGGTACTTTTCCTGGATGGCCTTACCCTCCACTCTCATTATTTCAAAGTATTTGCAATGCATCAGGTAATGAATGCTCTAAGCACGAAGTGTGTGTGTGTGTGCATGTGTGTGTGTGTGTGTGTGTGAGGGTAATCATTTAATTTTCAAATGAGGTAGATACTGTTTGTTCTAGTTAGAATTTGTGATAGTCATGAGAATGTTCCTCTCTGATCTCTGCTATTGACTGGGCTCTGAAATCCATCACAACTTGTGTCCCAGGCCACACATTTGAATGCTGGTGGGGTACCAAGGAAGATATGCTTCTAGGGGACCTGGACCTCTTACAACAGGTGTCTTTGGCTTGAGGACTCCCCAGCAGCCTCATTAAACTTCCCTTAAAACTGCTCAGATATCCCCAACCTTCCCTCCTTCCTTCCCTTTCTCCTTCAGTAGGTGACAGATATGCACCATGGCCTAGTGGCTCTCCACGGGTCTTCTGGCTTCTTCTGCACTTTGTCTTTGCATTATTTCGTCTATAAATATCTTGACACTTAGTCTCTTCTTGATAACTGGTTCTCAGATGACCCAGACTGATACGTTATGGCTGTGTAACATTTCCTCAAAGCTTAGTGGGATAAATAACTCTTTTATTTTTCTATGGATACAGAATTCAGACAGAATTCAGTAAGGATCGGTTGTTGCTGCACCATGATGTATAGGACCTCCATCAGGAAGACTGGGAAGCCAGGGGAAAGTCAGTATCTGGGGGGCCAGAATCAGCTGGAAGCATCTTCACCTACATGCATGGCAGGTGATGCTGACTGTGGTCTGGGACCTCTGTGAGAGCTATCGGTCAGAGCATCTACGTGCAAGCAGGGCACCCTCAGAGTAGCCAGATGTCATTCAGGGGGTCTCAGGGCTCCAAACGTGAAGTCCCCTACAGAGAAGACAGATGCTTCATTGACTTCTATGACGTATCCTCCAAAGTCACATCCTGTTATTTTTGCCATACTTTTTTTTGGTTAAAGCAGTCACAATCCTGCCCAGATTCAAGGACAGGGGAAGAGCGCCAAAGAATTAGTTAGCCAATACAAGAACCAACAGGTGCGTTTGACGTCCATTTTCAAGATGAGGAAACTGAGACGCAGACAGAGAGATTATCCACCCAGGATCAGATAACATACTTCCAGAGCTGACACTCCAAATTTGGCCACCTCTCAGATACTTGAATCCACTGGTCCCCCCCACATTTAATGCTCTCAGACTAAATTTTCCATCCCCCACGTTTTCTCCCGTTATTCTCCTATGGCATATAATTCCATGTAACCACTGACTCAAGCTAAAAACCTGAGAGTATTGTTTGATTCACCTTACTCATGAATCTCAGCAATCATGCACTGCGAGGCTAACAAGTGTTCACAACATTGGAAATGCTTGCACACTTGTATCTCTTCCGTTTTCATAAATTACAATAAAACTGGTACACACTCCCATTTGCTATATGGGCGGGAAGTCCACTATGACTACCCTTGTACTGACCATCTTCTGGATCTTCTAGAACACTGAGAAGGGAAATCTGCCCCAGGATGTGGCCAGTCCCATTCAGGACAGGCTCTGGTGGAGGTCAACCTACTGATTTGGTTACTCCTTTTGCTTTTCATGGACAAATGATGAAATTAGAGACACCGGATGGCTCTTCCTGGCTGTGACCCTGCAATAAGACAGCATTGTCCTAGTGTCTGCGTGCTGGGTTCTTTCAGTTATACATAGGAAGTCCTCCGGGGAACGCCTCTGCTAATGGGTCTTAGGAGTCCCGTGCTGGTGCCACCTGAAGTCACAGTCCTTCTCTCTTGTTTTGGGACGTTGCTTTATTTTTAAACCTTCTCTAATCACAGAGCATTTCTCCCCCTCCATTTCACACCCCAGAGAGACTGAGTGCTTCTTCTTTTTTTTTAAGCGTATTGATTTTATTTTGAGAAAGAGAGGGAGAGGTGCAGACAGAGAGTGAGAGAATCCCAAGCAGGCTCCGTACTGTCAGCCCAGAGCCCGACACAGGGCTGGTACTCACGAAACGTGAGATCATAACCTGAGCCAAAATCAAGAGTCGGACGCTTAACTGACTGAGCCACCCAGGGGCCCTGAATCTGAGCTCTTCTAAGAAGGGCTCAGAACTCAGGATCACTAAAAAGTTTCTCCACATTCTCTGGAATTTCCCCTCACTATCACACATAATGAGTCACGAACCCAGGGTCAAGCTGCAGGAGGCTTGCAAGGAAAAGTCTTCATAAGGCTCCCTGCTGTATCTACCAGTTTTCCTCCTAAATATTTCTCAAATCATTCCCTCTCCCCTTGCCCTGCTCATAGCACCCTGCTCTGGATCCCTATCACCTCTCCATAACCAAGTAGCACCTATATCCTGGGGCGGGGGGCAGCATCCTGGGACCTCAGTGGGTAGAGGGATGGACAAACCAACTTAGACGCTCACCGCCATTACCCTACTTCCAATAGAAGACCTCCACCTTTGCCTGCTCCGGGGGGTAGGTCTCTTCCCAAGGTTATTCTTGGAAAACAAAACAGAGGCAAAGCTCTACAACTGAAACAAAAAAAGTTATAGAAAACCGCAATCTGAAAACAAAAACTTGGCCCAACAGGTCACTGCCTGGAACCCTGTCATGGCCGCACAGACTCAAAATGAAGTGTAGCGTATTTATGTGGTGCCAGGAACCTGCATAAACCGCCCCCTCAAATGCAGATCATCTCCCGATGACACTGAACTGCTCACAGTTCCCAGCAGACGTTGTGTTGCGTCGGGACCTTGGGCTTTTTTGCTCATCCTCCCCCCTCTGCCTCGGCACTCTTCACCCCCTCCAATACCATTCAGGTTTTAAAATCACTTCGAGCACTGTCTCCATCAAAAAGCCCGACTCGACCCTCCCACCTTGGGCTTTACCAATTGAGGTGCCCATCCCTACATGTCCATACCAAAATCACGCTGTGACTCATGACCACCATTTCATGAGAATTAGCCTGTCCCTTCCCTATGCTGAGGGTCTCTGAGAGACAAGGCTTGAGTTTAGCCCATCTTTGTATCTCTGGTGCCTCACAGAGTATCTGGCTAGTATACACATTCAGAAAATGAGGGCGGGACGCATACATAAAGGATGAAGATATTGGAGTGAACAAAGAAGACTTCTTTCTCTATCAAGCTTCTTTTTCTGTCCCACACTAGACACGGCTGTGCCTCTCAAACCACTGCCCTCTTTCAGGACCCCCAGAGACACCCTCACTCCCGTCCCTACAAAGTAGAATGTAATCCTGAGTGATTCAAAAGGCACCTGAATTGCTTCAGGGTCCTTATCATGAACATCAATTATCCCAAGAGCAGCAAAGAACAGATGCAGAACTTAATAGAGTTTTCTGGATGACAGAATGCTGGATAAACAAATCTATGCTGATTATATACGGCAAGATACCAGAATGTGGAAACATGAAGAAAGTTGGGTACTCGGCTGCAAGTGCCATGGTCCGGGGAGCTGTAAATCCAAGAAATCCTCCGTGATCCCTCTGCTGATCACGAAACTCAAGCAGAATTTGCCACCGGGCTACAACGAGTAAATCCAAATAAACACCCCACTAGATAGGGATCCAAATGCTCAATTAGCATTCCACAACACACCCTGGGAGTTTCAAAGAGCCTAGCAATGTCATGTCATTACAAGGAGGGAAATCTTATCCCGGCCAGCCTCTTTCATTATCCAGCCCTGTGAAAAGCCCTCCACGAAGTGCTGGGAAATATTCGACCTCCCCATACACCAGACTCTATTTCCAGCCAAGAAGTATCATGTGCCTCCGTGGTTTCTTTTAAAATCTTCAGAGCTATTCACCTCGCTCTTCAGTGCGATTTCATGGCCCCTTCAATATATAATTTTTCATTACACAGGATTTGCTAACGTAGATTTTAATTTAAAAAAAAAAAAAAACGTTTAACTGGCCAGCCTCCACACAACCGCAGCGGGTTCGTCTGATGGATTTTGACCCATCTGTTGTCTTCAGTAACTATGCAAACACTGTGAATGAAATGCGGAGGGCCCAGGAATACATCCTCACCACGAGCACATCCCTGCCCCGGCTTCAGCTCTGACAAAGAGAATCCACCTGCAAATTCCTCGCTTGTAATAGGTATTTGGATACGGATAATAAGTATTCAGGTAGTGGACTTGCAAACTTAGGCATATTGCAATAATAATTAAACAACAAATCTCGCTACTAAAATAAACAGATTGAGCTCCGGGTTATCGAAATTAAATCCCCAAGGGGAGAAAACTGTACACACTCCGTGTGTGTGTGTGCGCGTGTGTGTTTCTTCATGAGTTCTCAAGCAGCAGTGAAGAACCCTGTTCCTACACAGCCCGGGTAGCCACCGTGAACACCATCCTTCGCGTGAGTTTAATTTGCTTTGTAAATACAAGTGTAATTGGTATTTAAGGGGCCATCCTAAATTGCCACCACCCCCTCTGCCTGAGCATGAGTAATCTAATTTTTCTGCAAAGCGTGCGGCAGTTTGATAGACAGGTCTCTGAGGACCGTCTTGCCTGTCAGCATCAGTGAAAATGAGTTCTGAAGCATAGTCACACCCCCACGCACGCGTGGAATCCCAATCACCCACGACTCATAGATCCATTTGCCCTGTGTCTCTCTGCTGACGGATAATATATTCATTTGCTTCTGGCAAAAAAAAAAAAAAATAGTGCGAAACCACTGGTGCATATTGATGGCATCCTCAAGGAGCCCTAATTGGGAAGAGTGGTCCGCCACTTCTGTACTTGCCAGGGGACCTCAGGCTGCCGTCGCTCTTCTTCACTCTGCAGCCAACTGGAAAAAATGAACCCCCAAACTGTCAGGTGATTGAGCCACTCTCTCTCGTTAGAACTGGGAAATTAAAACCTCGCGCCTTGACGGAAAGGGAATTTGCTTGCAAGTGCCAGTAAGTGTTTTAACGGAGCCCTAAATATCACCAGATTAAAATGACTCCCAGAGAGGAAAATGTTAGCTGCCGTGCCTACTTCTATTGTGTTTGAATAGCGTGCACGCTATGTATGTTCTTCTGTATTTAAATATTTCACGTGGGAATTTAAAAAGCAAAACGCACCATGAAATTTCAGTGTTAAAAGGGGAGGGAAAAATTGCCCACAAGGAACCATGAACTCCAGCTCATTGAAGGACGTAAACAACGTACCCTTGGCTCCCAATCATTCCCTGCTTGTGGGTTAATTTTGGGGTCAGCCAATCCTTCAGAAACTCCAGCGGCTTCCTGCGTTCAGTAGTGATAAGCCTTTCCCTACCAATCCATAGGTGGATATTTAGTATTGTGTCACCCATGCTAAAGAGCCAGCGGCTTTATTATGTCAATGTAAATTATGTCGGATAAGATGCTTGCGCTGGGATTCACTGATTTTGTTTTCTATTAGTAAAACCGTTCATATATTTGGGCTACTTGATTTTATATAACAGCTATTTTTTTTTTAAATAATTCCAGCTTTTGGAAGTATCTGAGAACGGAGTGCTTCGTGTGATAAAGAATGTGCACCTGCTCCGTATATAATGCAACTTCTTACTCATTTTGTTAATGTCTCCAGCACATATAGGGGCGCCTGGGTAGCTCAGTCGGTTGACCATCCAACCCTTGATTTCAGCTCAGGTCATGATCTCACGGTTTGTGAGATTGAGCCCGTCATCTGGCTCTGCACTGACAGCATGGAGCCTGCTTGGGATTCTCTCTGTCTCTCTCTCTCTCTCTCTCTCTGCCCTTCCCCCACTCATGCTCGCGCTCTCACTCTCTCAAAACAAATACATATATTTTTTTTAATCTCTCCAGTGTATCTAGTATATAATTGGTGCCCAATAGTTAGGCAAACTATCAGTTGAATTGTCAAATGAGTCAAACTATGTAGAGAAAATAAGATGCCTCACTGCATGTACTATTTTAAGATGTCCCAGAAAATATTTGAAACAACTCATGAAATTATAATCTACTAGACATGGACATTAAAGTCATGAAAGAGGACGCCTAGGTGGCCCAGTCAGTTAAGGGTCCAGCTTCTGATTTTGGCTCAGGTCATGATCTCATGGTTCATGAGTTTGAGCCCCATATCAGGCTCTGCCCTGACAGTGCAGCGCCTGCTTGGGATTCTCGCTCTCTCTCCTTCTCTCTCTGCCTTTCCCCTGCTTATGCTCTCTCTCTCTCTCAAAATAAATAAAATTTAAAACATTTTTTTAAAGAGAGCTCTCATTCTGTGCTTTGTCATCAAATGCCACAGGGTGTACTTGTCACCTGCCAAATACTTCCCCAAAGGGGAGACTCACCACGTGTCTTAGGTGGTTTTCCTGGCGGCCAAATTTGCTTCTTTTGCCAAGTCTTCCAGTCACCATCCACCAAGGGGCACATCAGCCCTCACCCCCACTTAGTCACCTCTCCAGAGCTGGTCTCAAAGCCTGAAGTCTGGAAGCTGGAGCCACCAGCAACATCTACGAGCATAACTGGGTGAATGCGGTCCCTTCCAGGCAGAGATCACTCACAAGAATTTCCACACATGCATCTTCCTTTCTAGTCTAATTCCTCCCCCGTCCCCGTCATCCAGTCCATCACACATACAACCACAAAGCATAAGTGTGCGTGTATACATGTGAATATGAGTGCACATACATTTGCACATATCAATTGCTTTTTTTTTTTTACAATTCTAACTTGCATAAGATCAATCAAATTGTGTTAAAATGCCATCTCATTTTATTACAAGGGCTCCAAAGTACAATTCCATAGCAGACATAATGGTTTAGCATGGAGATAATGTAAGTGCAGAAATCACTTTAGAATGAAAGAAAATTAAAGTCATGAATTTGGCTTTTTTATTAAGGTGAAATTCACATAACATGAAATTAACCATTTTGAAGTACGTAATGCAGTGGCATTTGGTACATTCACAACATTGTACAATAAAAAACTATATTCTCAGGGACCCACAGCTTGACGGTGGTTAAGAGAAAAGATTTTGAAATCACGTAGCTTCTACTTGAATTTCATTACTACTGACCACTGGGCCCCAAAGAACAACATCACACGATGGTCTAAGGGCTAAAGAGATGATACATCCAAACCCTTATGAGAGTCCTTGAGACATTTTGCATTGCTGTTATTATTTGAGACTGCCTCAAACATAAAAACGGGATTTAAAAAAATAATCTTTTGGGGAAAATATCCATTATTATTTCAACGTATACTTCCTTCATTTTCATTTTTAAAAATTGACTTAACGGTGCCTGGGTGGCTCAGTCGGTTAAGCGTCCGACTTGGGCTCAGGTCATGATCTCACGGTTTGTGGGTTCGAGCCCCGTGTCAGACCCTGTGCTGACAGCTCAGAGCCTGGAGCCTGCTTTGGATTCTGTGTCTCTCTGCCCCTCCCCTGCTCGTGTTCTATCTCTCTCCCTCTTTCTCTATCAAAAATAAATAAACATTAAAAACATTTTTTAAATGACTTAGTATTTTCATTTTCTGAATTTGCATGGAAATACCAGATTGATTGACCAGCTCAAGATTTGTGACTATTTTCCAAGATTTTAGAAATCAAGTAGACTTAATTATCCTGATTCTAAATTATTTTTAACAGCACCACCTTTAGATCCTGGCAATAGGAGCCCCTGTGTTGGACCCGATGCTTTGGGCTCACAAATCACAAACACAAAGGAATGCGTTTATTAAAAAAGAACACACGGGTGCCTCTGTCATTGGGATTGGATACAAAGGCCTGCAGGTTGTGAAGGGCCAAAATGGGGATGCACATGGCTTGAAAGTGAGGGGAGTGTTTGGAATAGTAAAATCACCTGGGAAAGTGAAAACCCAACTTAATTCACTTGTCAGTATTTTAATCTCTGATAAAACGCAGTAAGAGTTTTGCATAGTGCCCAACATTAGTCCAGTTTTCAACCTCTCTTCCTGTTCCAACTTGTGTTTCCAGAGTGAATTTGTATAGAAATTAACAAGGTCTACACAACAGTTGCCCTTAATGCTAAGGACCATTTTTGCGGCATTAAACAAATTTGCATTAAGCTTAAATTTGAACAATTGTGAATACAGATGAAGTGTAAATAAAGTGGGACGCCTTCTCTGGCATTGGCAAAGAAAGAGAGGAGCACTGAGCTCTAAATCAAAAAACAGTTTTAATTTTTATAAATACATGTAACAATATTTAATTAATGTTTTAAAAAGTAGGAAAATATTTCAGCTTTATTGATATAATTTTAGTTTTAAATTTCGATAGTACCTTTTGTGTTTCTCTTTTATTTCTAATAGATATTGTAAAAGGAAAGAGCTTTTTGGCGCTTTGACCTTTTTTATTTTTTTATTGAAATTTTTTTAATGTTCTTATTTATTTTTGAGACAGAGAGAGGCGAGGCATGAGCAGCGGAGGGGCAGAGAGAGAGGGAGACGCAGAATCCGAAGCAGGCTCCAGGCTCTGAGCTGACAGCACAGAGCCCCATGTGGGGCTCGAACTCATGGAGTGTGAGATCATGACCTGAGCCGAAGACGGATGCTTAACCGACTGAGCCACCCAGGTACCCCTTGACGTTTTGACTTTTGAATGAATTTTAACAACATTTTTGATGAAAATATAATAAAGTTTTGTTTGCTTTGAAGATGATTACATTTTGTTTTTCCTTCCCGTGTGCCTCTAATCTATCCAACGTTTCTTGCTTCTCCTCAGAACTAATCAGTATTCTGAATTTGGTATGTAGGGTTTATATACCTGTTCTTACATGTATTCATACTCTTACTATGTATCTACATATTCATATAGAACATAGAGCATTATTTTGGATGCTTTAAAATTGTACATAAAGATATAATAGTCACAAGCTAGTTACAAATAGTTCTTTTTTCACTCGAGATCACGTATGTGAGATTTATCAATGTTGACACCTATCATATTCCTTATCTTTAGCTTTGTATTGTCCTCCTTACTACAGAACAATTTCTTAATCAATTGTCCTGTTGACAAGTATACCAGTTTTCACTATTTTAAACCACACTGCTATGGTCTTCATTGTATATTTCTCTTCGGGCACATACGAGAGAATTTCTCTAGGGAATGCATAGAAAGAACTAAAGAAGAACGAAACACGATTAGCAGAGGTAGAGTTGCAGGGTCCTGAGGAAACGCTTACCTTAAACTTGACTGGACATTGGTAAGTGCTTTTCAATGTAGTTGTATTAGTTTTTACACCTTCTAATAGGTAATGTTCACTCAGTTACTCCAAATCCTCACTAGCGCTTGATTTATTCAGACTTTGTGAAATTTCATGTCTCACCTTGCTTTTGGCCTGTGAACAGTCCTCTTACATTCCTTTCTACTAACCCATTTGAAAGGAAGTTTATGTTTCATCCAGCATTTCTAGGTGTTTACCATGGGAGAATTTTTAGAGACACTTTTCTGAAAGTCTGTTTTTTAGGAGTCAGCAACTAAGTGCATCTGTCAAGGAAAAGTCAGAAAACAGAGATGTATTGAATGCAGGGAATTTGCGTACTAGGAGACTGAAGAGGTACAGAAGCAAAGGAGTAAAGGGAAGTCTTGCAGCAGCCAAAGAGGGGTAAGTGTTTTGCAGATGAGGGAGCTACCATCATCCCTGCTGGACCCCTGAGCCTGCACAATCTCTGCATCCCTGGAGAGTGCATGCAGCTTCTGCCGGGGCCATCAAAAGCCACTGCTGGGGCTTTTACTAGAAGTAGTGTGGCTATTTTCTTCCTTCCAGTCGTGTGCCAATGTCTTCTGTGGCAGAGCATTATCAGAACCCAGCTGTCAAAGAGCCAAAAAAAGTAAAAAATAAAAAACCCAGTTTGCAGGCTCTCGGCCCCCCGGAGCACAGAAGAGCAGGAATGGATTTAAGGACAAACAAAATGTCCAACACACCAAATGACCTAATTTTTCTCCCCAGAAGCTTTTAGAATCCCATATCTAGCATTCTAAAATATCACAACAATGTGCTTCAGTGTAGCAGTCATTACCGTAGTTATTTGATGGGCCATTCTGTTGTGGAAACTTGGTTTTTTTAATTATAGGGGAAATATGCAGTGGAGGTACTGTGCCAACACAGATAAATCTGACAGACATAATGAGAAAAAAATAAGTTCCAGAACATAATATATAATATGATATCATGTCTATGAAGTTTGACTACATGAAAATCAATGCCATATATTGTTTATGGATATGTTCTTAGAGGATAAAAGTAAAAAGGCATGGAATATTAAACTACCAATTACGATTACCTTTGCAAAAATAATATAGGGAAATGAGATTAGGAAGTGGTAGGCATGGAATTTGAAATTGTACTCTGTGTTGTGCTGTATTTTTATTTTATTTTATTTTATTTTATTACCATTTATTTATGTATTTTTGAGAGACAGAGAGACAGAGCCAAACAGGCGAGGGGCAGAGAGGGAGACAGAGAATCCAATGCAGCCTCCAGGCTCTGAGCTGTCAGCACAGAGCCTGACGCGGGGCTTGAACCCACAAACTATGAGATCATGACCTGAGCCAAAGTTGGCCACTTAACCAACTGAGCCACCCAGGTGTCCCTGTGTTAAACTGTGTTTTTAAGCTAGTAATGAGAACGTGGATATAATCAGATTACCTGTAACATTTAGTATATTCGAAGCACTTTGGAGAAAAGAAGTAAATAAAAGATTGAAGCATAAAGTGAGTTTCGAAGCATTGAGAATGGTAGTATACTTCTTGGAATGAACAGTGGAGGCTAGAACACCATGGAACGAGCCTTCTGATACAGGGATGGAATTCCAACATAAACGTCTGTCATGAACCTTATTTCCCAGGCATAACCGTGTGAATACAATTAGCAATATGGGGGGGGGTAAATATAAGTGAGGGAAAGTGAGGGACTAAACACTAATAGATGATATATGAAATCTTAATATTCAATACAGAGGGGCACATAGGTAGCTCAGCTGGTTAAGCGACCGACTTTGGCTCAAGTCATGATCTCACCATTCATAGGTTCGAGCCCTTCATCGGGCTCTGTGCTGACGGCTCAGAGCCTGGACCCTGCTTTGAATTCTGTGTCTCCCTCTCTCCCTGTCCCTCCCCCACTCATGCTCTCTCACTCTCTCGCTCTCTCTCTCTCAAAAAATGAATAAACATTAAATTTTTTTAATTTTTTAATAAAGTAAACTCCAATATACAAAATATAATGTGATTTACAAATACGGAGGTAAATATCAGAATAAATAAACACCTTACACTGTTAGCTACATATATCTGGTTAATATAAAGCATATAATTTACCGAAAACCTGGGTGGCTCAGTCATAGATTCAATTCTTGATCTCAGCTCAGGTCATGATCTCCTGGTTAATGAGTTTGAGCCCTTCATCAAGCTCTATGCTGACAACACAGAACCTGCTTGGGATTCTGTCCCTCCCTCTCCCTTTCTCTCTCTCAAAATAAATACATGAACTTTAAAAATAAACATATAATTTACAATGAGATAACAGCATTGTAACTCTGTTAATATGTTGGAGAGTGAATAACAATGCCTAGCTTTTCCATGTGTTGTTCTCTGGAGTCTACCTGCCTCTGTTTTTGATGTACAAATAAAGACCAAATTAATAAAGGAGGGGGAAAAAAGAGGGAGTGTGGGAAAGAGGTGACAGAGAAATAGAAGGCAGAAAAAACTTTATTTAGAGAAATGATGAAAAACTATTTTCCCATAAATGTAATTCCACAAATTTTCTATCTCCTCTTTCACTCCCAGCTATTTTCTTTCTTCCAAAAATGGCTAATATTTACCTATTCCATACCAGACACTGTTCTGTAAACTGGGGACACAGAACTTAGGGGCACCCAGGTGGCTCAGTCAGTTAAGCAGCCAACTTCGTCTCAGGTCATGATCTCACAGTTTGTGGGTTTGAGCCCTGCATCAGGCTCTGTGCTGACAGCTCAGAGCTTGGAGCCTGCTTTGGATTCTTTGTCTCTCTCTCTCTCAAAATAAATAAACAAACATTAAAAAAAAAAAGAACACATAATTTAAAGAGATTATGGCAAGGCTCCTAAGAAGCTTACTTTCTACTGGGAGAAGTAGACAGCAAACCACAAACACAGATATCAAATGGTGACAAATGCAGAGAATTAATACAGAGTGATGCCATGCCTGGCATCAGAGATCTCAGTGACAATGAGCCAGCCATGTAAATCTGAGGGACAAAAACTTTCCAGGGAGAGGAATCATCTGTGCAAATATTCTAAGGAGACAAGAATTTAAAGGATTAAAGGAATAGAAAAGAAAGGATGCTAGCCCAGTGAGTGAGGAGGACACGAGGGTTGGGTAATCGACCAACAATATCCATGAAGTTGGCTAAGCATACAAATATCACCTGAAAGGCTCTAACGCCCAAGATGGCACACTGGCCAAGCAGGACACTAAAGAGAAGGGGCCTCCTGTTCACAAGGAATCCTTGTGTTTTCTGCAGTTGTCTGCATCACCAAGTCTTTCTCAGAGCCCCAAAATCAGGTCAACCAGGACCTAGAATAAAAGGGCCCCAAGAGCAGGCTGATTCAATTCTGCACATAGCTCAAGACAAAGGATTGTGAACAGGACTGGTCCCTGAAGACTAAGTCCTTGAAATGTTGAACTGATGATTTCTCCCTGGAGAGGCTCAACTTCCCTCTCATCTGAACTTGGGGGTTCACAAGAGGCTAATTTGAAAACTTTAAAACAAAGTGACCTGTTATACTCTAAAAAGTGGAAGTGGGTTATGGCATTACATACGTGAAAGGAAAAACTAAGTGAGAACTATTTCCCACCTTCATACTCCAATCAAGTGGATGCTTTTTTTAGTGAGAATCCATTCATTCTGTTTAAGTGAGAGATATTATCCACAATATGGAGGACTTTTGTGGCATAAGAAAACTCAGGAAGGAAACAAGCTCTCAGTAATCATTTTCCAAGAAGTGATTTAACTAAAGGAGTTTGTGCAAAATTATGTTAATCAAGTCCCATTAATCTCTCTGTTTTCCTAGGAAGAAAATAAATCTCACAGTGGCAAGAAGATTAATCTAAGATCTTTGGTGAACCACCTACAGATCTCTCTAGTAAATAAATAGAACTGGAATCAAAGCATCATCATTTCCTTTATCCTACCCCTGCCCTATCTGGTACCAGAAAAATCTGGGTAAAGGAAGCCAAATTCTGAACAGCTAAGACTTTTAAGCTACATTAAGGGATCAAGGATTTATGGCTCCTTTCTCTTCGGAGGAGCCAGGGAGATGATTGGCAGAGGAAAGTAGATTAATAGGATATGAAGAGGCTCTTTGAAGGAAAGACTGGTGAGATCTAAGAAATAGACAAGAAGGAGTAGATAGAGATAATAATACAGATTTCGCTTGAGATGTAGACCCACACATAGGGCACCCAAAAGCCCATGCATGTGAAAAAGTCTCTTCCACTGGATGGGGCATAAGGGAATATGTAAGTTCCACAAAGTCAAAATGTGGTCCTGCTTTGAGATGTTTATCAGACTCTGCTTTCAGCTTGGTTGGTGCCCAAAAAGGGCTCAACTTAGAGAAGATTTCAAGAGGATGACACTTTCTCTCCCAACATCTATTGCTTCTACACTCTTGTGGATCACTGGATGGGGAGGACAAGGGGCCATCAGAGGATTCCCAAGTTATGACACCTGCAAGACCATTTCCCTCATTATTTGTCCCCTCTCCCTCCACCATGGGTGTGAAGAGCACCCCCTCTGGCACAGAAAGGAACAGCCATGCCACTAGTCCAAGTAGCACATGCTAAACTCCATATTCACAACACAAACCCATCGGAATGCCCTTATCAACGCTGAAATACTGCATTTGATCGTTTCTTATGACCCACTGCAGCCTGTTTCTAAATACACAAAACTCTTCATGTATTTAAAACCATTCAGTTTATTAAAAATAATAAACAAGCTTTTGAGAACCCACATTTAACTTAAGGTAAGGTGTAATGGTATTTTTTTTCCGATTCAGTATTCCTGGATCTAACGCTGGGTGATTAATTACCTCCACTATTCTTCACATGGGTATTATTGGTGCAAATCAATAACTAGAAGTTTAGTCTGAGTTATTTTAAGAAGAGAAATGCCAAAGACCTAAAAGAATTCAGGCCAGAAGTATGAATAATCTCATTTTTTCTATTCCATCTTGATTTGATTTTCATGAGAATCTTGTTTCAAGGGACTTCTGAGTGTACTAGTTGTAGATCAATGCTTTAAAAAAAAAAGTTAGAGGAATGGGAAGGCCATAAAAAGAGGGTGTGTGTGGTGGTAATTTGAGCAACAGTAGGTCTTTTGGTTCATGCCCACAGTGTCTTTGTTTTTATTTTCTATCTTTATGAAAAATGAAGATCTTATATTGACCCAGAGCAATGGAGAAAATAGAATAACAGCAGGAATTATGTGCCCCAACATACCTAATTGTTTCCATGTACACTTAACAATATGATTGCAATTTCAATTATAACTATTTTCCCCCTCTCTGAAATAAGAGGGCTTCCCATGGTGTGATGATGGGTCACATGCTTACCTCCTTACTTCAATGCATGTTTAAAGTTTTTCAGTGAGGAAAGAAGTAAGAATCCATAAATTTAACACAGGAAAATAGAAATTTCATCAATGGAATGGAATTTTATTGACCTGATGCTTTTAATTGCCTAGATTTTCTCTGAAGAACTAAAACATTTGCACAGGGCATCTTTTGGGATTTCCACAAGGCTTCTCTAACATTTTAGTCTCACATGTATTTCTCTGCATAATGTTCCCACTGAAAAGAGAGATGGTCAAAGCAAATAGGGAAGCAGATTCACAAAAATGGTAAAGTAATGCATTAGGCTTACAATTTGGGTAAAAATCTAGGATGCTGTTTATGTTAGGATGCTGTGTATATTAGGATCCTAATTATAAATAGTCTACGTACATTCAAAGACATTTTATCAAAATTATTTGTAATTTTGCTGGAAGGTTTCTTTGAGAGCTTGTTTTGTTGTCAAATGATACAAGAAAACACTTCCCTCCTCCCCACCCCCACCCCACACCACCTCCAAATATAGCAGGGAACAACCCCGGCATGGCTCTTGACCTCCCAGAGATACTCATTGGCTCCACTTAACAATATAAACAACTTGATTTTTTTAAGTTTCTTTATTTATTTGAAAGAGAGAGAGAGAGAGCATGCACATGTGAGCAGGGGAGGGGAAGAGTGAAGGAACCCCAAGCTGGCTCTGCACTGTCGGCACAGAACCCATCATGGAGCTCGATCCACAAACTGTGAGATCATGACCTAAGTCAAAACCGAGAGTCAGATATGTAACCAACTGAACCATCCAGACACCCTACAACTTGAGTTTTGACATAATTACACATTATTAGAAAAAAGTGCTATTTGTGAAAAAAGAGCCATGGGTGCCATAGCGTGTGGCATCCCGTGTTCTAGTGTTTCCCACGTTGTCAGCTCACACTCAATGGCCTCCAAGATCTTCTCATCTGACAACTCAAAATTTGCAAAATACATACCTGATGAAAGACTTATATTCAGAATTTACAAAGAATACCTACAACTCAATAGTAAGAAGACAAACAACCCAACCAAAAAGTAGGGGGGGGGGGAAATATGAACAGACATTTATCCAAAGATATACAAATGCTTCATAAGCACACAAAAAGATGCTCAATATTATTAGTCATTAGAGAAATGCAAATTAAAACCACAATGAAATACCTCTTCACTCATATGAGAATGACTGTAACGGATAATATATAAAATAATGGCTAAGTTTTGAAGTGAGAACTTGGTACATTGCTGGTGGAACTGTAAATGGTGAAGCTAGATTGTAAAACAATTTGGCAGTGTCTTAAAAAGTTAAACAAAAAAATTTCCTATGACCCAGCAATTCTACTTCTAGGTTATACACCCAAGAAAAATGAAAGCATATATACAAACATACTTGCACACAACTGTTCACAGCAGCATTATGCATAATAGCTCAAACCGAAAACAATCTAAATGTTCACCAACTGGTGAATGGAGAAAGATAATGTAGTATAACTTACAATGAAATAGTATTCGATAATATAAAGAAACCAACTACTGATACATGCCTGTCGTGGATCAACATCATAAATAGTATCCAAGGCGAAAGAAGTTACACACAAGGGACCACATATTGTACCCTTACATTTCAAATATCCAGAAAAATAAAATCTATGGAGATAAAAAATAGGTCGATTTCCTGGGACTGGGGGCAGAAACTGAGAAGGTGAGAGGCAGGGATTGACTATAAATGGGTATGAATAATCATATGAAAGGAATGAAAATACCCTAAAATTTATTTATAGGGATGATTGCACCACTTGGTAAAGCTACTAAAAATCACTGAATCGTAACCCTTGAAATGGATGGATTCTATAATAGGAAAAATACACCTCAATAAAGCTATTAGAAAAAGATAGATAAGGGAAAGAGGAAGTGAGGGAAGAGGGGAAGAAGAAAGAAAAGGAGGAGGAAGAAAAAGAGGATGTAGAAGAGGAAGAGGAGAAGGGGAGTTTACAATCCAGTATTAAAAATTACCTTCACAATGTTATGTTATCACCATTATGTATTTACAAAATTTTTCATCATCCTAGACAAAAACTCTGCACCCATTAAGCAATAACTCACCATTCTCCCTTTCCTAAGCTCTTGGTAACCTCTAAACTACTTTATGCTCCTACAAATTTGGATATTCTATATGTTTCATGTAGGTGGAATCATATAATATTGGTACTTCTGTGTCTGGCTTATTCCCCTTAGCATAATATTTTCAAGATCCATCCATGTTGTGACATGTATCATAACTTCATTAATTTCTCTGGCTGAGTAATATCCCATTGCATGTATTTGCCACATTTTGTTCCTCCATTCATCTATGTGTTCTCGTGGGGCGCCTGGGTGGCTCAGTCGGTTAAGCATCTATGTGTTCTCATGCCGGTCCTACATTGTTTTAATTACCATTATTTTGTGGTGAGTTTTGAATTCAGAATGTATGACTCTTCTAAACTTGTTCTTCTTTTTCAAGATTGTTTTAGCTATTAAAAGCCCCTTAAAATTCCATGTGAATTTGAGAATTCATTTGTCTATTTCTGAAAAAAAAAAAAGTCATAATTTTGATTGGCATTGTGCTGAATTTGCAGACCACTCTGGGTAATATCAACAATTATGTCTTTCAATCCATGACAGGGGGATTTTTTTTTCCATTTACTTAGGTCTTCTTTAACTTCTTTAAGAAATATTTTATAGTTTTCAGTGTACAAGATTTTTACCTCCTTAGTTAAATCTATTCCTAGGTATTTCCTTCTTTGGGTTGCTATTGTAAATGGAAATTTTTTTCCTAATTTTTGTTCACATTGTTCATCACTGGCATATAGAAAACTAAGTCTAGAGACATGCTTTTTACTAACATAGTCATCATATTTTTATGCAATATCGGGCAACTGATATAACCTCTTTTGTTCAGTTTGGTCTTCCATAAAAAGAAAATGTTGAACTATATCAATGATTATCAAACATCTAAAAAATAATGCTGGGCTTGTGGTCCCCCATGCAACACGTAAAGAGCTTGGAAGTCATTACTTCCATCCTCAGAAAAAGATACATGTAAACAAATTGAAAATTAGGAACCCTTCTTAGATCCATCAGAGAATTAAAGTCAGTGGGTAACCTGCTACTCCAAAGGTAGAAAGACAGGTGGACACAGAAGACCACAGATATTGGGAGCCACCCCTGGAGCCAGCAAGTGTTAAGAATACTCAAAGGGCAATTGACTAATCACTGGAGACTGAGCATGAACTAGCTGAAGAGATAAAATCTCCTGGGGCCCAGGCTTGTTACAAGAAGGATAGGGTGCACATTTTCATGATTCATACCTCTAGGACTCCTGCCGAGTTTTCACTTTGAAGATTAGAGCAAATTCGCTGTTGCTTTTGGCAAGGGAAGGGGAACAGGAACCATTTTGAAATATGTACTGAGTGTTCTGTTGCCCTTAAAAATGGAAACATACAATTCTAGCTCCTGTCAGCCTTACTGCCTGAGAAAGAGGCTAAAATAAGCTGAGAAACTTTTGTGAAGTCCACAGCCCAGGGTCACAGGCTCCTATGAGGCTGAGACCTAATCATAGGATTATAGAATGTTTCCCCATATATTATCATCACATCAATCAGGCTCCTGTATAATAACAGGAATACAACAGAAAGAACTGCAAGTCTCATACCAATTTAAGAAGAAGCCTCTATGGAAACCCAAAGGCAACAGAGGAGACAAAAACAAGAATGCATGAGGACGTTTTAGCCTCTGACACTTGTAAGTACAGAAAACAGTAAATTCAATGGAAATCCTAGCAAGCCGAACATAAAACCTCACCCTACACATTGACTTCCCTCCATTCCTTTTGCCCAATACGTCAGGTTCAGCTTTCAACAAAAAATCCCAAGTCATGCTAAAAGACAAAATAACATCGTCTGAAAAGAAAGGCAGGCATGAGAAAAAGACACAGATATGGCAGAGATTTGGGAATTATCAGACCAGGAATTTAAAAATGTCTGATTAATATGTCAAGGACTCTAATGGAAAAATGTGGACAACATGCGAGAACAAAAAGCAATGTGAAGAGCAAGATGGAAACAAAAACAAATGAAAAGGAAATACTAAAAATAAAAAAAAAAAACATGGTAAGAGAAATAAAGCATGGGCTTATCAGTAGACTAAGATAGTTGAGGCAAAATCAATGAGCTTGAAGAAATACTAACTGCAATTTCCCAAACTGGAAAGTAAAGAGGAAAAAAAGGAATGGAGGGGAAAAAAAACCAGGATAACAAATACTGTGGGGCTATTACAAAAGCTGTAACACACACAGTAGTAATATCAGCAGTGAGAAAGAAACTGAAGGAATATTTGAAAAAATGTCGGAGAATTTTCCAAAATCAATGCTACACACCAAACCACAGTTAAGAAAGTTAGAAGAACATAAAGGAAATCTAGAAAGAAGCCGGGGCGGGGGGGGGGGGGGGGGAGGGGGACAGGGAGCACCTTACCTGTAGAGGAACAAAGATAAAAATTACATCAGAGAACTCTTAAGAGATTATGAACCCAAAAAAAGAATAAAGTAAAAGCAAATTTTTTTAATCTAGAATCATGTATCCAAGAAAATTATCCTTCAAACATGAAGAACAAATAAAGATTTTCTCGGAAAAATAGAAATTGAGGGAATTGTCAGTATATCTTTCTTGCAAGAATGTTAGAAGAAGTTCTTCATAGAGAAGGAAAATGACATAGGTCAAATTTATATAAAGAAAGTGTTAGAAAAGGAATATATATCAGGGAGCCTGTGTGGCTCAGTTGGTTGAGCATCTGACTCTTGATTTTGGCTCAGGTCGTGGTCCAAAGGTTATGGGATTGAGCCTCGCATTGGGTTCCGTGCTGCCCATAGAGCCTGCTTAAGGTTTCACCTCTCTCTCTCTGTCTCTCTCACTTCCTCTGACCCTTTTCCTTTCTCTCTTTCTCTCTCTTTGTAGGACCAAAAAAAAATTAAATACAAGGAATATATATAGGTAAAATATGTATAAATGTAAATCTTTCAGTTTTCTTATTCTTAACAGATATTAACAGATAAAAGCTTTTCAAAATAATAATAGCAACAATATATTGGACATTTATAGCTCATGACTAAATGAAATGAATGATAGCAATGTTAACAAAGTATGAGAGGGATGAATTGAGAATACTGTATTTATAAGGTACCAAAATGGTTTGTGAAGCAATGTGGAGTTATTTGAAAGTGGACTCAGATTAATTGTAAATCTAAGTGAACTTAGATTTTGCAATTTATTGGAAACCCAGTGAATCTTTTAAAAAACAACACTATATTTGATATATTTAGACACTAAAGAAAATAGAATCATATGAAATGCTCAGTTGAAACGAGAAAAGGCAGAAAATAGTAGAAGAAAGAAAAAGAAACAAAGAATTGGGCCAATGAATCAAAAAGAGTCGCAAGTTAATATGATAGATATTAGTGCAACTATGTTGGTAATCACTTTAAATATAAATGGCCTGGAGGAGGATTATGGGAAAACGGCAGAGTAAGAAGCATGATACTATTTCCTCACCCAGACAACAATTGCACCGTCAGAATCTGTCTGGTGTAACTACTTGGGAACTCTGGACCCTATGAAAGAGCATGCAACTTCCTGAGGAAGGCTAGGATGGTAAGTTATAGTTAATTTCATCCAATTTTAAATCCTAGCTCTGCACTAGCTGCCCACGGCCCACTCCCTAGCACTGTGGCAGGCAGCTATGCACAATTACCGGAGCAGCTTGCAAGCACCTTGGAGCCAGGGTGGGCAAAAAGTCCCTGTCCTCCAAATATTAGGGATCTGTGCTCCTATCACTAATTTCTGCTTCTGACTTCAGAGGCGCAGAGACAGAGGCAGGCAGACATTGTGGTCACATCTCCTCCCATCGCTGTAAATACTTGCTGCCCGCGGAAGTGACTTCCAGGGGATTTAAATAGCTAGCATCCTTTATGTCCTCCTTTCTTTTTTTCTCTTTTTCCCTGATATCAGCACACAGACAGTCTACAACAAGAAAAAGAATTATTAGATTGTGGTTTCGGACACACAATGCATAAAGACATAATTCTGTGACACCGACTGCTGGAATTGCGGTAACGGAACTATGAAGAAGCAGAGGATTGTAAGCTATTGAAGTTAAGCTGGTATAAATTAGAGTGCTATAACATAAGGATGTGAAATATAATTCCCATGTTAATGACAAAGAAAATAGCTATAGGATATATACAACAGGAAATGAGAAGAGAATTGGAACATCTCATTAAAAAGATCAAAACATAAAGAGATAGTAAGACACGAAGTGAGGGACAAAAAAGCATAAAATATATTGGAAAAAATTGCAAAATCACACAAGTAAGTCCCTTCTTATCAGTAATTATTTTAAATGTAAATGGACCGGGGCACCTGGGCGGCTCAGTCAGTTAAGCATCCAACTTTGGCTAAGGTCATGATCTCACGGTCTGTGGGTTTGAACCCCATGTCAGGCTCTGTGCTGACAGAGCCAAATACTCTCACCATTCAGGGAGTACAGCCTGGAACCTGCTTCGGATTCTGTGTCCCCCTGTCTTTCTGCCCCTCTCTCGCTCATACTGTCTCTCTCTAAAAAAAAAAAAAATTTTTAATTAAAAAAAAAAAATGTAAATGGACTAAACCCTTCGACCAAAAGGCAATTATTGGCAGAAAATGCATGTTCTAACTACTGTCTGCAAGAAACTCACTTTATTTTTTTAATGTTTATTTTTATTTTTGAGAGAAAGAGAGACAAAGTGAAAGCAGGGAAGGGTCAGAGAGAGAGGGAGACACAGAATCTGAAGCAGGCTCCAGGCTCTGAGCTGTCAGCACAGAGCCCAACATGGGGCTTGAATCCACAAACCGTGAGATCATGACCTGAGCTGAAGTCCCACGCTTAACCAACTAAGCCACCCAGGTGCCCTGAAACTCACTTTAGATCTAAAGATACAAATACATTGAAAGTGAAAAGATGGAAGAAAGCTAGTCCATGTAAATCATAATCAGGAGAGAGCAGGAGGAACTACATTAATGTCAGACAAAGTAGACTTTAAATCCAAAAAAATTTACAAAAGAAAAAGAAAGACACTGCATATTAATAAAGGTTTCAATAAAGCAAAAAGTTATAACAATTATAAATATTTGCACACTTAATAACAGATCATCAAAATATATAAAATAAAAAATTCACAGAATTAAAGGGAGAGATATTATGTAATAATTTGAGACTTCAATACCCCATTCTCAGTAATGGATAAAACAACTAGACAGAACATAAGTAAGGAAATAGAGGAATTGAACAACACAATAAATCAACTGCATCTAATAGATATGTATATAACAGTCAACAATAGAATGCTCTTTCTTCTCAAGGGCATTGGGACAGTTTCCAGTATCAACTATATGTTAGGCTACAACTTAAATCTCAATAGATTTAAAAAGATAGACACCACACAAAACATCTTTTCTAACCACAACAGGATAAAGACAGAAATCAACGACAAAAGGAAAACTAGAAAATTTATAAATTTGTGAAAAGCAAATAACACATCTTTAAACAACCAGTAGAATAAAAGAATACATCATGAGGGAAACTAGAAAATACTTAGAGAGAAATACAAATGAAACAAAACACACCAAAACTTATGAGGCACAGCAAAAGAAGTGTTGAGGATGAAAATCATAGGTATAAATGCTTATTTTAAAAAGTAGAAAGATCTCAAATTAATTACCTAACTTTATGACTTGAGGAACTAGAAAAAGAAGAAAAAAACTAAATTCAAAGCTAGCATAAGAAAAGCTAAAATACAAAAAGAACAGAGATAAGATAGAGAATAGAAAAACAATAGAGGAAATCAATAACACCAAAAGTTGGTTCTTTGAAAGAGTCAACAAAATAGACAAACCTTTAACTAGATGGACTAAGAAAAAATACAGAAGGCTCAAATTAATAAAAATCAGAAATTAATATGGGGATATTACCACCTAATTTGTAAGAATAAATCAAATTATAGAGAGTCTTATGAACAGCTTTGTGCCAGCAAATTTTATAAACTAGATAAAATGGACAAATTCCTGGAAGCACAAAATTTCACAAGACTAAATTATGAAGAAATAGAAAATCTGAATAAATCTATAACTAGTAAAGAGATTGAATCAGTAAAGAAGAATCTTCCAACAAAAAATAGTCCTGAACCTGATGGCTTTACTGATGAATCGGCCAAATAGTTTTAAAAGAACTAACTCCAATTCTTCTCAAACTTTTCCAAAGAACAAAGAGAGTGTTGCTTCTTAAATTATTCCTTGAGGTCAGTAGTACTCTACTACCAAAGGCAGACAAAGACAGTGCATGAAAACTACAGATAATATACCTTACAAATATTAATGCAAAAATCCACAACAAAATACCAACAATCCAAATGCAAAAGCATATTTAAAGGCACCATAACCAAGTGGGATTTATTCCTGGAATGCAAGGATATTTCAACATAAGAAAAATCAATCTAATCTACCACATTAAGAGAATCTTATGGAAATCAAAAGGAAAAATCCATATGATTATCTCAATTGATGCAGAAAAGTCATTTGAAAATATTCAACGTCTTTTCATGATAAAAAAAAAAAACACTCAAAAAGTAGGAATGGAAGGAAATTAAACATAATAAAAGCCATATATGAAAAGCCCACAGGGAACCATCATACTCAATGGTAAAAGAATAAAAGATTTTCCTCAAGATCAGGAACAAGGAAAGGCTGCCTGCTTTCACCACGTCTATTTAACACACTCTTAAAATTCTAGCCAGAGAAATTAGGCAAGAAAAAAACAGAAGGAGTCGATACTGGAAAGCAAGAAGTAACATTAACTCTGTTTGAAGATGTTATGATTTTATATGCAGAAATCCCTAAAGACTCCACACAAAAGAAATTGTTAAAAGAAATAAATTAAGCAAAGTAGCAGGTACAAAATCAACACTCAAAACCAGTTGTACTTATAAACACTAACAATGAGCAATCGGAAAAGAAAACTAAGAAAACAATTCCATTTACATTAACATCAAGAAAATAAAATACTTAAGGAACTAACTTAACCAAAGTGGTGAGAGATTTACACACACACAAACAACTATAAAGCTCTAACTGAAAGAAATTAAAGAATACATAAGTAAATGGAAACATATCTCATGTTCATAGATTTGGAGATTTAATGTTGTTAAGATGTCAGTATTACCCAAAGTAATCTACAGATTCAGTGTAATCTCTACAAAAAACCCAATCATGTTTTTTGTAGAAATAGCAAACCCATTCTAAAATTTAGAATTCTAAATTCTAAATAGCAAACCCATTCTAAAATTTACAGAATTTCAAAGGACTCTTAATAGGTGAAGCAATCTTGAAAAAGAAGAAAGAAACATAAAAGACTCACACTTTCCAATTTCAAAATTTAGTTCAAAATTATAATAATCAAAATAGTAGTATTGTTGTAAAAAGATTGATGGAATAAAATAGAGAACTCAGAAATAAACCTTTACATGGAGCACCTGGATGGCTCAGTCGTTAAGTGTCCAACTTTGGCTCAGGTCATGATCTCGTGGTTCATGAGTTTGAGCCCCGTGTCAGGCTCTGTGCTGACAGCTCAGAGCCTGGAGCCTGTTTCGGGTCCTGTGTCTCCCTCTCTCTCTGCCTCTCTCTCTCTCTCTCTCTCTCTGTCTCAAAAATAAGTAAACATTAAAACAAATTTAAAAAAAGAAATAAACCTTTACATATACGGTCAAGTGATTTTGACAAGAATGCCAAGACCCTTCAAGGGGGAAACAACAGTGTTTTCAACAAATGGTGCTGGGAAAACTAGATATCTACATGCAAAAGAATAAAGTAGAACACCATATACAAAAATTATTCCCAGACCAATCAAAGACCCAAATATAAGACCTGAAACTATAAAACTCTTAAAAGAAAACAAAGTGCAAAAATTTCATAATATTGGATTTGGCAATGATTTCTTAGATATGACAGTGAAGGCACTGTTAGCAAAAGAAAAAGAGCCAAATGGGACTTCATAAAAGTTTGTGCATCCACAGACTCATCAACAGGGGCACCTGGGTGGCTCAATTGGTTAAGCATCTGACTCTTGATTTCGGCTCAGGTCATGATCTCCTGGTTCGTGAGATTGAGCCCCCATGGGGCTGTGCGCTGACAGCACAGAGCTTGCTTGGGATTGTCTCCCTCTCTGTCTCTCCCTCGTTAGTTCTCTTTCTCAAAAATAAGTAAATAAACTTTAAAAAAGGCACATCAACAGAGTAAAAAGGCAACCCACAAAATGGCAGAAAATATTTGCGATCATATATTTGATAAGTGATTCATATCCTAGAATACATACAAAACTCCTAAAACTCAACCACAAAGAAACAAACAACCCAATTTAAAAATAAGCAAAGAATTTTAACAGGCATTCCTCCAAAGAAGATAAAACAATGGCCAAGCAGCACATGAAAAGATGCTCAACATCACTAACCAAATGCAAATCAAAACTACAATGAAATAATCCCTCACACCCATTAGTATGGCTACTATCAAAAAAAACAGAAAACAAGCGTTGACAAGGATGTGGAGAAATTGGAACCCTTCTGCACTATCAACGGAAATATAAAATGGTATCGTTGCTGTGGATAACAGTATGGCAGCTCCTCAGAACCTTAAAAACAGAATCACCTTATAATCCAACAATTCCACTTCTGGGTGTAACCCTCAAAGAATCAAAAGCAGGGATTCAAACAGATATTTGTGCATTCATTCATACCAGCGTTATTCACAACAGCTGACATGTGGAAGCACCCACGTGTCCACTGATGGATGAATGATTAAGCAGGATGTGGCACATACATACGATGGAATATTATTCAGTCTTAAAAATAAAGAAATTTTCATGTCTAATGAAATAGGCATGATTATTGAGGACATTATTAAGTTTTAGAAGATAAAAGAGTTCTGGAGATGAGTAGTGGTGATGATAGCACTTTACGAACATATTTAATATCTCTGAACTGTACACTTAAAAATGATGAAAGGGCGCCTGGGTGGGTCAGGGGATTAAACGTCTGACTGTTTGATTTTGCCTCAGGTCACGATCTCATGGTTCGTGGGATTGAGCCCCACGTTGGGCTCCACACTGATCATGGAGCCTGCTTAAGATTCTCTCTCTCTTCCTCTGTCTCCGCCCCTCCCTCCTCTCAAAATAAATAAACTTTTAAAAAATGATTGAGATGGTAAATTTTATGTTAGGTGTATTTTACCACAATAAAAACAATTGGAAAAATAAAAAATAATATGTATGAATGATCTAAATACACCGATTAAAAGACAGAGACTATCACACTGAATAAGAAAACTAGCCTAAAGTATTTATGGTGCCCACAAGAAACCCATTTTAAATATAAAATACAGGGGCGCCTGGGTGGCGCAGTCGGTTAAGCGTCCAACTTCAGCTCAGGTCACGATCTCGCGGTCTGTGAGTTCGAGCCCCGCGTCGGGCTCTGGGCTGATGGCTCAGAGCCTGGAGCCTGTTTCTGATTCTGTGTCTCCCTCTCTCTCTGCCCCTCCCCCGTTCATGCTCTGTCTCTCTCTGTCCCAAAAATTAAAATTAAAATAAATAAATAAATAAATATAAAATACAGATAGATTAAATATAAAGGAATGAAAAAATATACCATCATAATAATAATGAAAAGAAAGCTGAAGCAGCTCTATTAATTCTGGACAAAGCAGACTTCAGAGCAAGCAAAATTATCAAGAAGAAAGAGAGGCAGTACATAATAATAAAGGGGCCAACGCTCCAATAAGACATAACAACCCTGAGTGTGTATGTATCTGAAAACAACGCATCAAGATACACGAGGTAAAAAACCTGACGGACCTGAAGGAGAAATAGACAAATTCACTATTATATTTGAAGGCTCTGACCCTCCTTTTTCAGTAATTGGCCGGCCCATCAGAAGAAAATAAATAATATAATTGAACACAGAAGCACCATTAATGAACTGGATTTAATCTGCATTCGTAGAATACTTAACCTAATGACAACAGAATACATATTCTTCTCAAGCTCACATGGGAGATATGCCAAGACAGGCTGCATTCTGAGTTACAAAAGACACTTTTTAAAAATTAAAAAAATAGGGGTACCTGAGTGGCTCAATTGGGTAAGTGTCTGACTTCAGCTCAGATCATGATCTCAAGCCCCGCGTCGGGCTCTGTGCTGACAGCTCGGAGCCTGGAGCCTTCTTCCGATTCTGTGTCTCCCTCTCTCTCTGCTCCTCCCCCGCTCATGCTCTGTTTCTCTCTCAAAAATAAATTAAATTTTTTTTAATTTTTTAATTAAAAAAATAGAAACTGTCCAAAGTAGGCTCTCAGACCAGAATAGATTTAAACTACAAATCAATAACTGAAAGATAGCTAGAAAATCCCAAAATGTTTGGGTATTAAACAAAATTGTTAGAAATAACACATGGGTCAAGGAAGAAGTCTCAAGGGAAATAAAAAAAAAAAACTTTTAACGGAACAAAAATGAAAAAAGCAACTTATCAAAATGTGTCAATGTAGCAAAAACTTAGATAAATGTAGAGCACTGGATGTATATGTTAGAAAAGAAGGAAATATGTACAATCAACAATGTAAGCTTTTATGTTAAGAAACTAAAGAAGAGTGCATTAAATTCAAAGTAAGTAGAAGATAAGAAATAATAACAGGTAGAGCAAAAATCAATGAAACTGAAAACAAGAAATGAATGGAGAGAATCAATAAAACTTATAAGCTGGTCCTTTGAAAGGATCAATAAAATTGGTAAACCTATAGCCAGGCTACACACACAAAAAAAGAGTTCTCTCACACATTAATAATATCAGAATTGAAAGAGGGGACCTTCACGACAGACCTCATTGACATTAAAGAGATAATAAGGAAATATTCTGAACTCCTGTATGCCCGCAAATGTAATGGTGTAGATGAACTGAAACAATTCTCTGAAAGAAGTACATACAGCATATCAAAGCTCACACAGAGAGAAATAAATTATAAACCACTGAAGAGAGCAGAAAGAGATAATAAAATAGCCGATGTAATTCTGAAAATGAACAGTTTCATCCCAATTTCAGGATTTACTAAAAAGCGGCAGTGATCAACAGGGTGTATTAGTAAAACAATAGACAAATAGACCAATGAAACAGAATTGTGAGCCTGTAAAAGACCCTTATACATACAGAGTCAAATGATCTTTGACCAAGGGGCAAAGGCAGTTCGACAAAAATAGAAGTCTTTTCAACCAATTCAACCAAGAGCTAGACATCCACATGCAAAAAATGAATTGAGACACAGACTTTTCACAAAAATTAAGTTAAAACTGATGAACAGATCTACATGTAAGTCACAAAACTACAACTCTTAGAAGATAACAAAAGGGGCCTTGGGTTTGGTGATGACTCTCTAGATGCAGCACCAATGTACAATTCGTGAAATTAAAAACTGATAGGTTGGATTTCATTAAAATCAAACCTTGTGCTCTATGAAGACACTGTTAAGAGAATGAGAGTATAAGCCACAGAACAGGAGAAAATATTTACAAAACGCATATCTGATAAAGGCCTCATCTTGAAAATACACAAAGAACTCCTAAAACTCGATGAGAAAACAAACAATGCAGTTTAAAAATGAGCAAATGATCTGAACAGATAACTCACCAAAGAAGATATACAGATGGCATTAAGAGATTGCACATTAAAACAACAATGACACGGTACCACAAACCTATTAGAATGGCTGAGATCCCATTCTGGCAATACCAAATGCTGATCAAAATGTGACGCACCAAGAATTCATTCATTGCTGTTGGGGATACAAAATGGGAAAGCCACATAAGAAGACAATTTGGCAGTTTATTACAAAGATAAATATAGATTTACCATATGATCCAGCTATTGTACTCCTAAGTATTTGTCCAAGTGAGCTTAAAACTTATATCGACACACACACACACACACACACACACACACACACGCATGCACCTCTACACATTAATGTTTACAGCAGCTTTATTCATAATTTCCAGAAATTGTAATCAACCAAGAAGACCTCCAATGAGTGAATCAATAAACAGATTGGCATATCCATTTAATTGAGTATCATCAGTAATAAAATGAAATTAATTATCAAGCCACAAAAACACATAGAAGGATTTTAGCTGCATGTTTCTAAGTAAAAGAGGCCAGTCTGAAAAGCTGTATGGTTTCAACTATATGACATTCTGGAGAAGACAAACTTATATATATTAAAAAGGTCGGTGGCTACCAGGGTTTTGCGGGGAGGAATGAACAGGTGGGTCACAAGGGATTTTCAGGGCAACAAAACTATTCTGTATGAAACTGTAACAATGGATGCATGCTATTACACATTTGTCAAAACCCATAGAACGTATAATACAAACAGTGAACCCAACAGTAAACTATAGCCTTAGTTAATAACAATGCATCGATATTGGTTCATCTGTTGTAACTAATGTATCACACTGTGGTATGGTACCTCTGTACTTTCTGTACAATTTTTCTGAAAACCTAAAACTACTCTAAAAATAAAGTCTAGTTAAATGATAATAGTCATTTTACTCAAAATAAATCTTGGTATAAACACTAATACGTACTACAGGAAAAGTGGACCTGTTTGCCCAAAGCCTTGGCTACTTCAGTGTCATGTCCAAAACTTCAACACTCTGTACCCTACCCTGTCTCACCCCTAGAGATAATGATGAGAAATCCGGGACTTTAGGCATGCAGTTCGAAAGCTCTTGAGTCAGGATGTCTTAGGGCCTTACCTACACCGATACCACGGTCTTAGTGTTTTCTTTCCTTATAATGAATTGGAAACCAAAAGGGAAACATCAACTTTAATATATCTGAATTCAATGATAGTTGTATTTATAACCCAGACACCAGCCAGTCTAGCCTGTCTTCTTCACTGTGGGCATATTTCAGTGGTTCTATTGTTAATACAGCCCTTGAAAAAATGCAAAGAAACTCATTTCAAAGCAGTTTGATGAAGCTGCAAATCCCTAGCTTAAACAGCATCTTTCTTCATATTCTGTTTCCCTGAAATGCAGATGGTGGGTGTTGTCATCTGTACGTGCTGCATTAACAACATTCTTTGAAGGGAGGTCCTACCAAATGACGGCAGTCTTGAAATAGATGTGGAATTCACTGAGGCAGCACACAGGGGAATTATCACAGGAAGCCCTGATCAAAGGGGAATGCGAGCTCCAGAATTTCTGATTGTGTTCATTACAAATGCCCGAGTCTGTCAAGTTCTAAAGCAGGACGTCAATAGTGTGTCTGGAGATACTCATGTCGACCGAATGGTGGTGGGCTCCAGAGGTACGATCAAGTCACTCCAGGGGTACTTTAACTGGGGTAAAGCTGTCTGCATTGGGTTGACACAAATTTGAGAATGGATTTTTAGGCTACATCTGAGTTTCTCTAATATATGGCTTACTTTATGACATGGTTACCTGGCCAAGTGAGAAAGAGTTGATCATAGCAGAACTAGGTAAGTTGGATGAAAACCTAAAACAATTATCTGCTTTGTAGGTAACATAAAAATAGAGGTTAGGAGATGCGGTTTAGAAGCTGGTAATGAGGGAGATGTCAGCCAGAGACAGCCCAATAACTAAAATAGCCAGACGCAAGTCACATTCCAGGCAAAACAATCAACATGGGATCCATTTAAAGTCCAGAAATAGGTCATTTGGGAGAGACAAGTCTGGCAGGTAGCATAGAGGAAGCAAGAAGGAAACCCATCAGCAGCCATCTGGGTCCTGCCCTCAAGGTACACCAGGAATGTGGTGTGTGTGTGTGTGTGTGTGTGTGTGTGTGTGTGTGTGTGTGCTGGGTAGTCGAAAGGAAAAGGCACTCCATTTGAAAGAACCAGAGCCAAGTTTATTCCTGCAGGATTCATGGAAAATCCTGGTACCAAGACCAGAGTTCTGTCCTCATAAACCTACAGATTATAGTCCCTGACACCCAACCAGAGTGGAACCACACCCAAACTGACACTCAGTGAAATGACTCTCAGGTTCAAGACTGACCCTTAAACCTAGGTCAAAACTAGTCTCACTGGTCAAACGTATCCTTCTACCATTAAAGAAAAGAAAGCTATAGGAGAAGAAAAGACAAATGGATAATACACTCATTACTCATTCAACAATCATTGAGTCCTTACTTTAGGCATGTAAGTATGGAGGGACGAAAAGAGTACACAGAAGACATTCACACCGCCTCTGCCCTCACACAGCTTGCTTCAGCATATCATTGGCCTTTAAGATAAAATAGTGAGCCTCATTTCTTCTAGGACACTTTTATCCATCCCAGCGTCTAACTCATCCCTCCAGAACCAAGCATCATGAATAAGCATCCTTAAGGAATCTCCCACAGTGAGGTATGTGTTCTGGTTCGCAAAGCAGTGGAATAGATTTTTAAAACATTCACCACAGCTGTTGTTAGGATGGTCAGCATGGAGAAGCTAACCCTTATTGGACCCTTTGGGGTCGATTTGACCATTATCTCTTGAGAAGCCTATATGTCAGGCACTGTTCTAGGTCCTTGGTCCACATCAGTGAACAAAACAGACTTCCCGCTGCTGACATTGCATCAAAAGAAACACAATAAACAACTACATTACCCAGTACAAGCTGGTAAGTTCTAGTTACAGGATGGTGAGTTCTATAGAAAAAAGAGCTCATAGAGAAGTCAGGACAACAATGGGTCACAGCATAGGCAGATTACGGTTTTAATTAGGGGGCTCAGGAGATTGAAGAAATCTCAACCCATGTGACCTGTGTAGAAAGATTTAGAAGCAGTGGAAGATTTGATGGTGTGGTTATCTGGAGAAAGAGCTTTCCAGGGGAGAATAACAACCAGTGCAAAGGTCCTGTGGTAAGGAAATGTCTGGAGTGTTAGAAATGTAGCAGGAGCCCAGAGTGGCCAGAGTGAGATGAGGGAAGGAGAGTATAAGAGTAGTAGATGAGAACAAACGAATAATCAGGGGTGGGAGAGGGAGAGATCTTGTCAGGCTTTATAGACCATAGTAAAGGCTTTGGTTTATTAGAAGGGAAATGGGGAGACTTTGCAGGTTATGATCAAAGCGGTGACATGATATAATATTTGTAGCAGACATCATCAGCTTCATCTAATCCCTTGGGCTCTCCTGTGCAACCTTCCCCTGGCTTCTGTGTGTTTCTCCTTCTCACAAACTGCCCTTGGGCTCCAGGGGCCTTGACCCCAGCACAGAGGATGCACAGTGCCTTGCAATTTACATTTCCCAGGTGGCCTGGAGCCTGAAATTGATTAGTGCCCAGAACTGATCCTTTCTTTCAAGCTAGACACACTCTAGGGCATACATGATACTCCAGAACACCTTTGCCCTGGATTAGGCTGGGACTGGGACTTTGTCTCCATCACACCCTTCCTCGTTCATTCCTTTGTCCTTTTCTCCATTCCCTTATCAGTTTCACCCGGGTGCATTCCTTACATAACCCATGTGTGTTTGAATTGTTGTCTTAGGTCTGCTTTAAGGGGATCTGACCTGGGAAAGTTTTCAAAGGACACTCGGGCCGTATGGGTAAACCTGAGGACCAAGGAGAGAATCAGGGAGTCTGGTTAAGGGGTACTGCAATAATCCAGGGTGCAGGCAGTGGAGGGGGAGAGACGTGAATAGAGTCTGGATATGTTTTGAAGGTAGAGCACCAAGATGTGCTGATGAATTTGAGGTGGGTTGTGAGAGAGGGAGGAAGAAAGAAAGGTTCTTGGCTGAGTTTCTAGATGGGTGAATCTGCCACTCCCCGAGATGAAGAACGTTGCTGTAGACTAGGGAAAAACGGGAGTTTGATTTTTGACATGTCCTGTTGTGGTGGCTAACAGACCACTCTGCAAAGCTCTTGCAGGCAATTGGTCACTGTCAGGTGAGGCTCTCCAGGATGCAGACACTGGGACAGAGTTGGGAGTTCATGGAGTTTAAGGGGAAAAAAAACCACCACTTACTTGTTATAATTAAGGAGGCGGAAGCAGGATTTGACCAGAAGAAGTACAGTACATCTGATTAAGTCTTGGCCAAGCCAATTAAGTGCTCTGGGGTTAAGTCTGCCAGTTAGAGAATTCTCACTTTGGACAGAAATGGCCAGATTCGAATATCCTTGCTGTCTTGATTCATTGGCTGGCGACTGGCTGGGGAGAGCATGGCCTCAGCTCAAACAATATAGCAGCTCTTGAAGGTGCTGAAGCTGGAGGTTGATAGCCAACTGTGTTCCTTGAGGCTGAAGGGTAAGGCCAGTTCTTTCTTGAAGGGGGATGAAGTGAGTTGGTGGTCCACGATGCAATAAAAGTCCAGAATTCAAGAATGTGGTCTAGGCTGAAGATGTGAATTTGCTCATCATCTGTAGGTAGAGAGTATTCAAGGCCATCAAAAGGAATTGAGACCATGAGCAGGGTTTAAGTATAAAAGAGGAAAAAGGACTGAGCTTGGTAGTGAAAAATCAAGAGTCTAGAGAAAAGAAGAATGAGTGAAGGAGCCTGAAGAAGGACAATTCACGAGATCAGGGAAAAACGAACAAAGCATTGGGTGTCTTGAAAGACAATGAGGAGAGCAGAGCAAATGCTGCTCATGGTCAATTGAAATGAGGCCTGAGAACTGACCACAGGATACAGCAGCAGGAGGTCACATGTGACCTTGATAAGAGTCATACCAACGGTCACATGGGTCCAGGGTATGGCTGAGGTGGCTCTACGGAAGAACAAGAAAGTGGAGAAAGATGTACAGTCACCTCTTTTGAGAAAGTTTGCTCTCAGTGAGAACAGAGAAGATGAGTGGCAGTTAGCTGAGTAAATGGGTCAAGAACAGTTGATTTGGGTTTTTGTTTTCAAGATGGGAGAGGTATCGGCATATTTTGAGTGTTGCAGGGTGAGGACTCCTCTTTCCTGCAGCAAATAAAGATTTTACTTAACAAGAAATGCTTGCGAAGGCATGAAAAGGGTGTGTTGGCACCTAGCATTGTATTTAAACTCCTGGGTAAAAGCTTAGTAGTTGTGTTGCTGTATTTAATAAGAGCTCACCTTTCAAAGCCAAGCCCAGGATAAGCACCAAGGTTGATACTTTCAAGCCTGTGTCTACACTATACTGTTTGATGTACTGTATACTGTTGGGTATACTGTAGTTGGTCTCTTGGTTTAAGCATTTTGAGGAGGCCATTTGGGGCCAAGGAACCCTGTAGGCTCCCATGCTGTGCATTTCAAATCAGACCCGAGTGACATCACGTGCAAGTTTAAGCATCACCTCGTGCTGCAAATATCTGATAAAAGAAAAAGAATAAGATGGATCATATCTGGTAGTGTGGAAAATAAAAGAAAAATCCCTTGATTAAAATTCAGCACCTCTCACCTTCCACTGAGCCACTAAATTACCCTTAGGTTTGAGCTCATTATGGAAATACAGCCCCTTCCAATGAAGTCATTTAAATTGGATGTTGGACAGAATCCTGTCCACCCAAGAAGCTGAGTCTGGACTGTCAAGAAGAACAAAACAAAGAGTTCAGAGGGTTCTGCAGGATCCATGTCTCCATGAGTGTGGATGTTAGTCAGTGTCCCTGTGCTGCTATCAGCAGAAGGTACTATCCTAACTCCAGAAGGCATAGCCCGTTGATAATGTACGATAGACCCAGGAGTTCAAGACCAAAGGCTTGAACTTCCCAATTGTCATCCACAGTTGTTTGCTGTTCCAGAAGCGTCTGGATTTCCTTGCAGCCCAGTTATCACCTACTGAACAGGCTGAGGCTTGCTCAGAGCCAGAGGGAAGAGAAGGAGGCAGAGGAAGGGGAGGGTGAGGAAATCTGCCCTGAAATCTACTGCTCTCCTCCCAGTCAGTTCCCCTCTGTTCCTCCCTATTTGTCAAATTGGAGAAACAGGGATTATGCCCCATTTCCTCCTTCCCCTCACTGGTGTTCTCCCAATTCAAGCATGCCCACACATTGCTCTCCCTGAATCAGGAATAGTAAAAGTCTGATGCTTTTGCTATCACCTACCATTGGCCTTCTCCTTGCTACCACATACACATGCAGCCTTCATGCCTCAACAAGCAACTGTTGTCTTCTCCACTAAGCCCTGGAAATCTCCTTGGCACATCACTCTTAGCGGGTATCTGCAGTCTCTCCAACTCCCCCCTCCTCTCTTTGGTCACTATGGCTAGCCTTGTCCAGACCCACCTCAGCCTCTCTGCCTTCAAGTCCCACCTAATGGCCACAGAAGCATTCCATCTAAAAAGTCAGTACCACCATATCACCTCTCTATTGAATAACTTTCCATCTTATCATCGAATAAGATCAAGTTCCAGATCCTGGGCATGGCGTACAAGGTCTTCCAACCTGGTCAATCCACAGCTCCTCCCCCTCTAGCACCTACAGCAAGTTGTTCATCAGCCCTGGCCTCACACATCTCTTCTCCAGTCCAAGCCTCTGCAGGTACCTGAGCCCTCAGCCCCCATCCCTTTCCCCTTCTCTACTCAGGCCACCTGCTTAGTGTCTGTCTCTTCCTTAGTCTATGGTGTCTCTGAGGTCAGGAGCTCACTCTTTACCTTCATGGTTCTAGTTCCTAAATATATGTCCGGCACATTGTAAGATATTAGTAATAATGGTAACAGCAGGAACTTCAGGCTGGCAGTAGGCCTACAAGGTAGATAATCTTATTATTTTCATCTTAAAGAAGAGGCACCTGAGTTCTTGAGAAATTAATCATTGGCTCCAGGTCAACCCAGTGAGTTGGCCTGCAATTGTCAGACTCCTGAAAAAAAAGGCTTTTAAACTCTATAAAGGATCATATTAGGATTTGCCTAAACAGAGTCAGGGGTTGGAGGACTCAGGAATAGTAATGGGTTGTAGAGGGGTCCAGTGGAAGCTCCTGCCAGGCTCTTTCTATGCCTTCCCTGAACCCTCAATGGTGGGGAACACCTTAATACAGGGCAAGAAAATGCAGAGCCTCTGAGGTCTTTCTCTGTCACCTGCCTAAGACTCTCTATAGCCTGCTGTGGGAATTAGATCATAGTTACTTAGACACAAGACCCTTTACTTTTCCCCTTCCACTGTATTATATTTAGGTACCTAACCTGATATGAGATATCAGAAAGAACACAGCTGAATGGTGATAGTATCATTGTACCCAGATGCCCCACCAGCTCCTGGATCCATCCGGTGACTTTGACCATGCTTCAGGGAAGGTATTTCACATCTCAAGATCCCAAAAGCTTATGCAATAAAGAGACAACACAAAATGGTAACCGCTAAAGCCCTCCCCACTCACCCCTTTGATAAAACGTGCTGCATGATGAGGGTTGTTATGAGGAGGGGAGGATGAATGAACTGGGGGGAAATCAAAGGTATTAAAAACAAAGGTAGAGAAAAGTTACTCATCACAATTTGGGCTTGAATAAGAGGCTGTATAATATGTTTGTTATTTCAATGTGTCCCCCTCCAAATTCATATGTTGAAATCTTAACCCCCAGTATAATAGTATTAGGAGGTGAGGCCTTTGGGAGATAATCAAATGAGGGTGGAGATTAACACCCTTATTAATAATATCCCAGAGAGCTTTCTTGCTCTCTTTCTGCCATGTGAAGATCAACCAGAAGGCATCTGTCCACAACCCCAAAGAGGGTCCTAACCTGAACCTGACCAAGCTGACACCCTGATCTCAGACTTCCAGTCTCCCAGAACTGTAAGAAAATAAATTTCTGTTCCTTCTAAGCCTCCCAGTCTATGGTCCTTTATTATAACAGCCTGAATGAGACAAAATAGTGTCAAGATACACAAAGACTATTTCATAAGATTCCTCCTCAAAAGAAGGAATGGAAGAAAATGTCCTGTGTCCTGGAACCTAGCAGTGATGGGCACAGAGAAGATGAGCCAAAAATGTTTTCTGAATGAGTGAATGATCAAATGACCAAGTGAGTGGGTATGTTATTTATTGTTAACATTTATTAATATTGATGATTCACTGGGGTGCCTAGGTGACTCAGTCGGTTAGGCAGCCAGCTCTTGGTTTCAGCTCAGGTCATGATCTCACAGTTCGTGAGATCGATCCGCAAGTCCAGCTCTTCATTGACAGTGTGGAGCCTGCTTCAGATTCTCTCTCCCTCTCTCTTTGCCCTTGACCTGCTCTCCCTTCCAAAATAAGTAAATAAACTTAAAAATATATATATTGATGATTCACACTGAGCTACAAATATATTCCAGAAAAAAAGAACATAGAAGAACTGGCTACTGATGGGGGATTACTGGACTTCCTGCAATTAGGATGAATTATTGAATGTTAGTACATCAAAGTGGCCAAGCAGGACCAAGGGGCCAAGGGACCCATCTGCCGGGCTGCTGGTCTACTCTGCACATAGTTTAATTCAGTTGAAGTCCTGTATTCAGCTTTCTTTAAACTCATTTTAGTTAAATATGTCACCAAGAGTTTTAAAATTTCCCAAGTTCTCACAAAGTTCAGAAATCATTTCTGATCTTTATTATCTCAATCACTGTGGCCAAACTAAGTTTCTGCCCTTTTATTTTATGCTTAACTCATTTACATTTTAAAGGCAAGTTCTTCTCCAAAATTCTCACACTGCGAATAAAATAAGAAAATATCCCTATTATAATACAGATGCATCCAGAAAAAGATTAAAAGAGTTTAGGAAAAGCTTAAAATAGAATCAATGCTTTGAAGTGTCAGAAAACAAATTTTTTGGAGGATGTTTACTTTTTGTTTTAATTCCATCATAGTTAACATAGAGCATTATATTCCAGGTGTACGATATAGTGATTCTATACATTACTCAGTGCACATCAAGATAAGTGTCTCTTCATCCCCTTGACCTATTTCACCCGTCCCCCCACCCACCTCTTCTCTGGTGAGTTTGTTCTCTCAAGAGTCTGTTCCTTGATTCGTCTCTACTTTTTCTTTGTTTTGTTTCTTAAATTCGGAAAACAAATTTTAACGAGTTGACAGCCCAATGCATCAGAGTAAATAATATTCTCTTGGCAGGTTTGGATCTTTAAACTCGGTGTAAGTGCAAAAACCACCAAACCTTCCATGCCTAACTTGGCTTCTGATTGGTCCATCGGTGCAACAACTTAGAGTAGCCTTGTTCTTAGTCTCAGCACATAAACTTTGATTCATATTTAAGCAAGTGCCAGCATAGTCTCCATGCACAAGATATATCTTTATCACGTCGAGCTTTTGATTGTAAGTGTTTTAGCAACAAATTGAACATTTTAACACAGGATGTACACAGTGGTACATCAGAGTACATCTGTGATTCACTAGGCACCATCCAAAAAAAAAATTAATATGCTCTGCTTCTCAATTAAGTAGAAATCAGAGTTTTTAGGGAGGGGTAATTGTGAGTCAATTTCTATTGACCTGACAGTCTTAGCCTCAAGAGTTGGAATTATAATGCACAAAGGTCTCATAAAAGGACGATGGGTCCATCAACTAATAAAGTGGGATTTGGCCCACGTTGAGGACAATAGATTATACAAAGGAAGAAGAACACTCCAGAGAAGAGTTAACTCTCCCTTTCACTCTAAAATCTCTGCACCATGAAATTTCCAGGAGCTACACACAAGTAAAGGAAAAACCTAATTTCCCCCATGTATTAACAAGGACTAAAACTTAACTTTGAAAAATGTTAATACACAAAACATAAAAATATTTTAAACCATACTGAAATATAATGAAAGTACAAAACACTTTATATGTTTAAAGTGTAACATTTGGTAGGTTGTGTTATACGTATACACACGAAAAACACCACCATCAAGATGATGAATGGATCTGTTACCTCCAAATGTTTCCTGTTCCCCTTGGTAGCCCCTTCTTTTTCCCTTCCTGTGTCCCCACTCTCTCCCCCTCTCCTTTCCTTCTCACCCCTCTCGTCCTGCCTCCCAAAAGAAACTGCCACTCTGTTTTCGAAAGTGGCCAGTCCATCTTCGATACCAACCAGCGGCGTATGAGAGATCGAACCATTCCCGCCAACACTTGCCATGACCAGTTTCAATTTTAGCCATTCTATTAGCGGGGTAGTAGTATCTCCCTGTGCTTGGAATTTGCGTCTATAGTCTCCATGTGCAAGATGGACCTTCATCACATCACGCCTTTGGTTGTAAGTGTGTTAGCAACAAATTGGCACATTTTAACATGCGACTAACGATGTTGAGCATCTTTTCACGTGTTTATGGGCCATCCATATATCTTCTTTGTGAGGTATCTTATCGGACTTTGGTCCATTTATTTTTATTGAGCTACTAGTTTTTATATTGAATTTCAAAAGTTCTTTGTGTATTCTGGATACAGGTCCCTTATCAGATATGCTTTGCAAGTAATTTCTTCAGTCTGTGACTTGTTTTTTTTTTTCCATTCCCTTAACAGTATCATTTGAAGGGCAGATATTTTTAATTTTGGTAAAGCCCAGCTTATCAATTTTTTTCTTTTAGGACTCAGCCATTGTGTTGTCCTTTGGGAACCTTTGCCTAACTTTAGACCACAAACATTTTCACTTGTTTTCCTTTAGAAGTTTTGTAGTTTTAGGTTTTACATTCAAAATTATAATTAGTTTTTGTATTTTATTTTAATAATTAATCATTATATTTTTCATGCTATGGTAAATGTGTTTCCTTTATAATCACTATCTCCGTTTGTTTGTTGCTTGTATATAGGAACAAAATTATATTCTATATATTGATCTTACACCCTACTACCTTGGTGAATTAACATTACTTCTCGTAGTTTTTAGAGATTCCATTGGATTTTCTACATATACAATCATACCTGCGAATAAAGTTACATTTCTTCTCTCCTAATGGGAGTACAGCACTCCTTTTGTGCTTGACCACTGTGGCAAGAACGTGCAGTGCAATGTCGATTAAAATTTGTGAGAACTAGGGGCGCCTGGGTGTCTCAGGCGGTTGAGCATCCGACTTTGGCCCAGGTCGTGATCTCCCGGTTAGTGAGTTCAAGCCCGCGCTGGGGTCTCAGCTGTCAGCGTAGCCGCTTTGGATCCTCGGTCTCCCTCTCTCCCTGCCCCTCCCCCACGCACACCCGCTCGCTCTCTGAAAAATAAACACTTAAAAAAAAAGACTGGATGTTGACTTTTTTCCAAAAGGCTTTATTTGTATGCAATGGAATGGTCATAGGGTTTTCCTTATTCACTAGGAAAACATAAGAATAACATCAATTAATGTTTTCTAATGTGAAAACCACCCGTTGGTAAAATGCACTGGCATAGTTTCCTGGGCCTGAAATGGTCTTCTGAGAACGCTTTAAACTAAACAGTATATTTCTTTGGTAGGTATAAAGCTATTTTTGAGTGATCACTGTTAGTTTATGACTTTCAAGACAGTTGGCCATTTTAGCTGTCAGATTTATTGTCTTGAAGTTGTTCATAATATTGTCTTCACATATTTTTAATATCTGTAGAATCTGCTCTATGTCACCAACATAATTCTTAATGTGGGTAATTCGTGTCTTGCTTTTTCCTGACCAGTTTGGTCAGAGATTTATCAATTTTATTAATCTTCCCGAAGAATTAATTTTATTTCATTGACTAATTTAGAAGTTTTTCTGTTTCCTATTTCATTAATTTCATTAACTTCATTAACTTTGATATCGATTATTTCCTTTATTCTTATTACCTTGGGTTTAATTGATGCATATTTTCTATTTTCGTAAGATTGAACCTGAAGACTTTGATTGAGACTTTACTTATTTTATAATAAAAGCATATAGGGCTTTAAATTTTCCTTAAGTTCTGCCTTAGCAAAATCCTACAAATTCTGATATGGCATGTTTTATTTTAATTCAATTCAAAACACTAATGTCCCTTTTGCATTTTTTATTGACCTATGCATTTTTCAGAAGTATGTTACTTGTTTCCCAACTATTTGGGAAGATTCCACATATATCTCTATTATTTATTTATTTTAATTTGGTTCGAGAATTATGGTTAGAGAACATACATGACTTTAATCATGTGCAATTAATTAATGACTTGCTTTATGGCCAAGATTACAGTCACCATCTCCAATGAGTGCCATCAAGTGGCACTCAAGTGGGACTCCCCCACCTCAGAAACTACATCGGGTCATTTGGAGTTGGAATGACTGAATATATGAAAGGAGGGAAAAACTTGCTGGCTGGAGCCATGAAAACTTCTAGAATTCTTAGAAAAGAAATTTTAAAAGAAACATTTTCTATAAATCAGAACCCTTAAAACCATGATCCCATGTCCCTTAAGGAACACAAATCATAGATTTCAAAACACTATTTTGGTTCAATCCCAAACTCTTCAATTTTTTTTTTAAAGATTTTATTCTTACGTAATCTCTACAGCCAACATGGGGCTCGATCTCACAATCCTGAGATCAAGAGCCACATGCTCTGCTGACTGAGCCAGCCAGGCACCCCTCAACTTCTTCAATTAAAGGTAGAATTGATTCAAATGTCTGGGCTACAGAGCCCCTCGACTGAACCTTGGAAGAAGATTGGGACAAATGGTAATCACCCAAATTTCTGCCATATTTTTGGTAGTTTTGCCTCTCGCCTTAAACCTTCCCACCACTGCTGGTGCTGGCCTCACTGGCCTTGACACCTGAGTGCCTAGCATCCATGGGCTGAGTCCATGAGCACATCCAACCTAATAAGGAATTCATTTTTGTTTGTTTGTTATATTTGACTGGCAATGGATATTCTATACATAACATAGAATAAGTTCTATAGCATAAGATAGTATAGTATGAGTTCTTCTAAAGAGTAAGATCTCTTTCAAAGAATAAAATGGAGCGCTTTGCGATGGAAAAGGTAATGCAAAGAATAATAATACCAAGGATAATAGCTTTATCCTGATTCAAAATACAATTGAAAAAAGGCATAAAAGCCAGTCTCCGAAAGCTGTCCTCATTCCAAGAATACATACCTCCTGGTCATTTAAAAAACGAACTGGGTCCTGTTAGAGGCACCTCAAGCACAGGCCACACCCCCTCCCTGCTTCAGCCTATGCATTAGGAATTCTGCAAATGAGTGCTCATGGTTCACGGGGGGGTTCAATCACAGAAAACGAGTTGTTGATCTTTGGATGCCTGCAGGCCAGCAATCTGTGCTACAAGTTTATCCCTCCTAGGGAAAAAAAAAAAAATTTAAAGGAAGGAAGGACGAGACAAGAGGATGGAACCAGTACAAGCATCTGTAACAAGCTAATTGGACCCTTGTGGGCCACCAGCAGGCACAATATTAAAACAAACAAAGCCTCTCATTGTGCCCTTTCAGGGCTGCACCCACCCCCGGCCTATCAGCTTTACCCCTGCCTCCTCCCCTGGTCCCCACTTTTAAAGGACCTAATTATGGGTCTTTCTGAAGGATCACAAGCCAGTTTTCATCTAAAAAGAATAAGGTATTTTGCCTCCAAACTGGAGACACTGTTAGAAGTTGGTAATTAGTATGACTTGTTAATGGAGTCTGGCTGTGATTAAGCTGTGATTGAGTGTGAGTTTGGTGCCTGTCAGTGGCTAAGCCTGGGAGGACGAGAGATGTTTAATGAGACACCTGTTGTTGGGGGCCCACTGGGGTTCATTGCCGCTGATTGGCACTTGCATGCAGTGTTCTCCGGGTGGGGGCTGGGATGAGCCTGGCAGGTGGTTGGCATCACAGCAGAGCCCGCCGCTCCCTGTGAGTCAAGGCTGGCTGCGTTTCCTGAGCTGTCTGTCCAAGGCCACGGTCACATGTTGCCAACTCCCAGAGAGCACTGCACTTAGCCTGCAGGAGGAAGAGTCCCAGCTTCCCCGTGACCCCTGCTCTCCACCAAACACCAGGCTGGGCGTCGGACATCCCTCCCCTCAGCTAGCCTCCGCTGATCCCCGCGTGTAGATGAGGAAGCTGAGGCAAGGGAGATTAAATAGTGCGCCCAAGTTCACATAGCCAGAGACATACGCACTGTCCCCAGAGACGGTGCCTCTCAAACTTCTCAAGAATCCCCGAGGAATATGTTAAAATGCAGATTCTGATTAAGTCCAGTCTGCAGTGGGCCTGGAAAGATCACGTCCCTAAGAGCCTCCAGGCAGGGGGCGCCTGAGTGGCTCAGTCGATTACACATCAGACTTCGGCTCAGGTAATCATCTCCCAGCTTGGGTTTGTGAGTTCGAGCCCCACATCAGGCTCTCTGCAATCAGCACAGAGCCCACTTCAGATCTTCTGCCCCCCACCCTCCGTCTGCCCTCCCTCACTCATGCTCGCTCTCTCTCTCTCTCTCTCTCTCAAAAATAAGCAAATATTAAAACAAAAAAGAGCTTCTTTGGGGCACCTGGGTGGCTCAGTCGGCTAAGGCCGACTTCAGCTCCGGTCATGATCTCACGGCTGGTGAGTTCGAGCCCCTCGTCAGGCTCTGTGCTGACAGCTCAGAGCCTGGAGCCTGCTTCGGATTCTGTATCTCCCTTTCTCTCTGCCCCACCCTTGCTCATGCTCTGCGTCTCTCTCTCTCTCCCTCAAAAATAAATAAACATTAAAAAATTAAAAAAAAAAAAGAGCTTTCAGATGATACCTATACTTTGTAAGTCTAAATATAGGATACTTCCTTGTGTTTGAGTTGAATAGAACCCACGCAAGATATATGCCTATGGTGCATTTCAGATTTATGAGTAAGATCTCATTGTATTTTTAAAGTTGATTTATTTATTTTGAGAGAGACTGAGACAGCGCAAGTGGGGAAGGAGCAGAGAGAGAGCGAGGGAGAGAGAATCCCAAGCAGGGTCCACACTGTCAGTGCAGAACCTGATGGGGGGCTCGAACCCGCGAAACTGTGAGATTATGACCTGAGCTGAAACCAAGAGGCGAACGCTTAACTGACTAAGTCACCCAGGTGCCCTGACCAGATTGTACTTTGTAAGGAAGAGAGAAGGGATGTACATCATACTGCGATACCTCATCTTTGCCCTCAAATAGAGCCTGATGCTAAAGATGTTTAGGAATTGTCTACCTAAGCATGCAGTGGAGGAAGCAGGTAGACACAGCAAAGTAGCAGGGGCCAACCTGAAAAATCACAGGAGTCCCACACTCTACATGAACACATTGGCAGAACATTCCCAGGAGGGAATAAAAAGTCTCGTCTCGGGGACACTGCCCTTTCAATCTGTTAGGGATCCAGCCGCAACCATCCACCCTTACACCTGACTCTGCCCCTGTCCAAATCCGCTTGACAAATACCAACCTTTCAAGATCAGCAACCAGGACCTCAGTAAACAAAACAAAACAAAAGAAAACAGCCCTTTGTTTTTTCCTGATGGTTGTTTCAGGCTGAATGTTGAGTCAAAACACACACAGGAAGTCATAAAGACACCTGCAGCCACCTGCACGAGGTTAGACTCTCAGGTCCAGGGGGAGGGGCTCCAGGATTCCATCTGACCTTCCCAGAGACTCAGCCTACAATTCAGACCACGTTGTTTCAGACATTCTGCTGAAGATTTTCCGAGCTGGAAAAAAAAAGACCCACAGCCTCCAGCAAAAATCTGGGCTCACTTGGATAGTTTGTTGAGCATAAAAATACCTGAAGAACAAAACAATCTTGGATGCCTTCAGGTTCCAACACCAATATCAAAAACAGACAAAACTGCATGGGTGGGTAAATCACAATACAAAACACTTTGTCTTAAATTCCATAGATCATTGAGGGTAAAATGATTTTGTTCTGATTATCCAGACAACCATCTCATTTCTTGGTTCCCCTTGGCTGGGGGAGACCTGGCCTGAAGGACATACAATATTGTGTCAAGCATATTTTCCTTGTATGAAAATGATCAGGGTATTGATTTACGGTTCTAGAGAAGTAAAATATTTAGCTGACGTGGGCCAATTTTATTTCAAAATTGATAGAGAAATGTCATACTAACCACAATTTGATCTAGTGAAAGGTAAAACCCAATAAATAAGTTGTTTAAAAATTTTATATGTATTCTCTTTCTTTACATTTATATTTATGACATCAGAGTATGAGGTGTTATCAGGACATTCACGTGTGTCATTTCCAACAGAAAAGTATGCTTTAGACTTCTAGAAGGATATCAAAATTTCAGATCCACCTTTCGGTAGGGATTCAGTATGCTTTTTTGGTAAACATGGAGATAGGGGGCAGTCATCTGCCAGAAACTTACAGAGAGGCAGATATGGTGTCTGGCTTATGGGAATCTTTCTTTTTGAACTGTTAAAATTTTCAAGTACCAAAAGGTGCTACATCTCACAGATCCCATATGAAAAAGGAATATGCAAGATGCTTTAGGATAGAGTGAATAAACAGCAGATCTGGAGACAGATGGGTTTGGGACAGAGGCCCAGTTCTGAAAAGTACTAGATGTATAGCCTTGGACCAGTGGCTTAACTTCTTTGAGCCTCAGTTTCTCCATTAGTAATTTGGAAGCAATCATATTATCTTGGAGTATTTTCATAATAATTAGACATAAGGTATGGAAAGTTCCCAGTATGTGGCAGATGCTGAATGAACCCCGAAGAGGGTTTATCATGATCACTATCCTACCAGCATTACACTGGTAAACATCCCCCAGCGGGAGCTGGGAGGGCATCCATTTAACCGTTTCACACCGCAGAGGTGGACTATAAAAACACCCATCCAAGTACCATCAGCTCTCACCCGGGACTATTGCCATAGCCTTCTAACTAACAGGTCTTCTTGACCCACTCTGGAACGCCCTCTCCCCTGGCATCTGTTGTGTACATGAAAGTGAAAGTGAGCCTTTGGAAACGTAAGTCATATCGGGTCACTCTGACTCAAATCAGATGGAGCGATAGCCAAAGTCCTTCTGCTTGCCCAAAGCCCTACTTGATCGAACCTCACGTCCCAGCACTCACCTGCCCGCTCACCCTGCCCAGTCTCCCTGAACTCTCCATGGGCCCCAGCTCAGCTCCTGTTGTTCCCTACTGAGAATGTTCGCCTCCAGCTCTCCACCAGATTCACCCTACCATCCCATCAGTTTTCTATTCAAATCAGAGAGCCCTTCACAGATTAGCCTGTATAAATTTGCCTTCACCCATGCCTCATGGTGCTTCTCACCTCCTTACCTTGCTGTATATTCTCCATAGCACTGATCTGCTCTAACACGTCATAATTTGTTGTTCCTAAACATTAATATCTTACTCTCCTCCCTAAAGGTAAAGGCTGTATTTTTTTTGTCTTTGTTTGGGTTTTTTTGATAAATCCCAAGAGCCTAGAAACATTACCCGGTACACCATAAGAAAGATGGTAACAAATGGATACATAAATTAATAGGTGAATAAATGAATGAGTTCCTGACAAACAGTAGGCCATGCGTGACTGTTGAGAGACTGAATGGCATTGGTTCTTTTAATAAGACTTCTCTCTAAATAGGAATCAGCCTCTTGTGGGGTACAGCGCTGTCTTTTGACCTCAGCATGTTTCCACAGGAAAGTATCAGAAAACATTCAGCCATCTGAACAACCAGTCTGCAAAATAAGAAAATCAACAATGGGAGGGGAAAAGAAGAAGAGGAAGGAGAGGAAGGAGAGGAAGGGGAAGAGGAAGAGGAAGAAGAGGAAGAGGAAGGAGAAGGGGGAGAGGAAGGAGAAGGGGGAGAGGAAGGAGAGGGGGAAGAGGAAGGAAAAGGGGAAGAGGAAGGAGAAGGGGAAGAGGAAGGAGAAGGGGAAGAGGAAGAGGAAGAAGAGGAAGAGGAAGGAGAAGGGGAAGATGAAGGAGAAGGGGAAGAGGAAGGAGAAGGGGGAGAGGAAGGAGAAGGGGAAGAGGAAGAGGAAGGAGAAGGGGGAGAGGAAGGAGAAGGGGAAGAGGAAGAGGAAGGAGAAGGGGAAGAGGAAGGAGAAGGGGAAGAGGAAGGAGAAGGGGAAGAGGAAGGAGAGGGGGAAGAGGAAGAGGAAGGAGAAGAGGAAGGAGAAGGAGAAGGGGAAGAGGAAGGAGAAGGGGAAGAGGAAGAGGAAGGGGAAGAGGAAGAGGAAGGAGAAGGGGAATAGGAAGGAGAAGGGGAAGAGGATGAGGAAGGAGAAGGGGAAGAGGAAGAAGAAGGGGGAGAGGAAGGAGAAGGGGAAGAGGAAGAGGAAGGAGAAGGGGAAGAGGAAGGAGAAGGGGAAGAGGAAGAGGAAGGAGAAGGGGAAGAGGAAGAGGAAGGAGAAGGGGAAGAGGAAGGAGAAGGGGGAGAGGAAGAGGAAGGAGAAGATTCAGCCAGTGAGAAGAACTGAAGCCCAGAGAGGAAAACTAATCAGGGCAAGAGGAACTTGAACCTGGGGCCGCGTGTTGTTCAGGCCTAAGCTCACTATTGCCTTGTCCTTGCTGCCTCCTTCACTGGGCCTATCACCCACTAAACACTCCTGGGCAGAGAGTAGGGCTGGAGGAGTCTTGGTCATGTGACTGACTGAAGCAGGCCTCCTGTTTCTGTGTATGTCACAGATGTCCTTATGCATCCCACGGGGAGGAGCGAGGCCTTCTTTATTCCTCAAACAGAAGAGCACAAGGTAACAGCCCTGGAATAATTCCCAGGAAGAAAAGCCACCATGGGCTGGGCACCTGCTGCTTTCTGAGTGCTGCTCAGTGAGGCTTGTGTGCAATGGTTCAACAGACCTTCTTGAAACTGTCTGACCAGGAGGATGACGTGCTGAACGTGCCAGGGACCCTCTGCTGGCGTTTACCCCATATGCAAGAAAAAACCATGAGTCCTAAGGGGGCAGAGTCCAGAGCATCCACATGAGAAGGAAAAGCTTCATAGAATCCCGGCCCAAATAGAGAGAAAGCCCCCCGCCCCACCTTTCCCTGTACCCCCTGACCTCTGGTAACCGGCCTCAGCCACTGGCAGAGTATATGATAACAGCAGGCCTTCTTGGAATCATCACAGAATGAGCTTGGAACCATGGCCAACGGGACCTGAACACATGCACAGAGGCAGGAGAGTCAGTGTACAAGCAGGGAAGACCTGGCCACAGGCAGGTAACCTCAAGAACCACCAGAGGCCCCCACAAGGGGGTCAACCCAATGTGGGCAATGCAAGGGGCATTGCAAGTCGTGCAGATGAGCCCCAACCACAGAATGCTGTAACCCTGCAGCTGACTCCTGGACAGCCTGCCCACCAGGGCACAGCATTGAATGTTCGGTGATGCAGGACCATATTTAACTTAACCGCATTAGAATGAATTTCATCTCTAGTTCACATTCCAGAATGTGGGTTTAGTCATTCTCAACTGGTCCTTTTGTTTTCTTACTAAAGTTCCAAATTAAAGCAAAACAAAACAAAACAAAACAAAAACAAAAAACAAAAAAAAGCTTCAGGGGGCACCTGGGGGGCTCAGTTGGTTGGGCATCTGACTCTTGATTTTGGCTCAGGTCATGACCTCGTGGTTGTGAGTTCAAGCCCCACGTTGGGCTCTGTGCTGACAGAGTGGAGCCTGCTTAGGATTCTGTCTCTCACCCTCTGCCCCTTTCCTGCTCTGCTCTCTTTCTCTCTCTCTCCCTTTCTCTCTCTCTCAAGAATAAATAAACATTAAAAAAATCCCAACAGGCTATCATTTTCAAGGGCTACATGGGACTAGCAGATATCTACTGTTTTTATAATTAATACTCCAGTGCATAGTCCAGAATTGGTAAAACCAAGGACTTTCAGGATGTGGCCTCAAGGAGGCTTACGTATGTCAAGGTGTATACACGTTACATTATAGCACAATGCGATGTACTATATGTTGTCTAATTCAACCCTGAGTGTTAGGCATATTACGTCCATTTTTATAGATCAGGAAAATTAGAGAAAATAAGTGCTTTTGTTAGCTGGCTAGGGCTGCTGTAATAACCACAGACGGGTGGCTTAAACAACAGAAATGTATTTTCTTATCGTTCTTATGGTTCTAGAGGCCATAAGTCCAAGATTGGGGTGTTGGCCAATTTGGTTTCTTCTGAGGCCTCTCTCATTGGCTTGCACATGGCCGCCTTCTCTCTGTGTCTTCACACGGTCTTCCCCCTGTGTGCACCCCCTGGTGTCTCTTCCTCTGACACCAGTCAGATTGGGTTATGGCCCAACCTAAAGGCCTCGTTTTAAGTTAATCACATCTTTAAAAGCCTAGCTGCAAATACAGTCACATTCTGAGGTACTGAGGGCTAGGCCTTCAGCATATGAATTTGTGAGAGGACACAATTCAGACCACACCAGGGGCCATATACTCCCGTTTGCCTGGAATAGCCAGTGTGAGCTCATTGCCCCAAGGTAATTATTACATAGCACCTTTTCACTGTCAAAAATCATCCCCGTTTGAATGATCAATCCCACACTCATGCAACTGTGACAGCAGAACTCATAAAACATCTCAAGAACGACAGATGGAGTTTCAGCTTTACTCACCAAATCTGCCTGTCCCCTCTTGCTTCTCAAATACTTCCTTTGTACAGATATGGGGTGCCCCTGAAGGGAATTATGCTTGCCTGGCACTTTTCAGGATCCAGGTAAAGAAATCAGGAGAAGCACAGTGACCTGGTAGGCAACAGTTGGCCACACAGTACGACATGGCTTCTCCCCAATTTCAAAAGGGAGTATAGCTTCTTTGGATGAACATGGGCATATGGGTCTTCTCCTGTCCCTCTCTCCTCACTTTAGTTTTGGCTGAGCATGTTTTGCTACTGTTCCTTTGTTCCAAAATTAAGAACATTCTTTTATTCCATAATGAAGAAGAAAGCCATGTGCATGTGTCCAGGAGAACGCCATTGGAGGACCTGAGAGATCTTGGTGGGTGTTCCAGCTGGAGCCTTGTGCCAGGCTTCTGCTGTTATTTATCTCTCTCCCTACCCCACATACACACACACACACACACACACACACACACACACACACACACACAAAGGCCCAGCAGCATATGGTGCTTCCCTCACCTCTTCAGCATCTTCCATATCACATGCAGCAAGACTTTCTCTCCTGGGGTGTGCGTGCTGGGCCCCTCACTGGGACTGCGACTGTATCGTCTGACAGACAACAGGCTGCATATTGCTGGGCTCTGCCACTGCTGGGAGCCGCTTACTTAGTCTTTTAACAGTTCACCATCGGGGAAGGTAAGATGGCACCCCGAGACTGTTAGCGTGAGGGATTTTGTCTAGGGAAGGAAGGCAAGACAACTCTGGCAAAGTCTAAACTGATTGTTTGACCTTTCTGCTCCAATTTATCACTCCAAAAATGAAAATTATAACAATAGCTTCCATATAGTGTTTGCCATGTGGTAGGCTTCGTGCCAAGATTTTTCAAACCAAAATTTAATTGAACCATACAAACCCATGAGGCTTCTGACAGTGAGTGAGCAACAAATCTGACCTCGGGTCTACCTGTCCCTCTATAGTTCTTGCTGCCATAGTACCTCTTCAGATCTTTTTTGCAATCGTTGGTAGGGCAAGCTTCCTGAAATGCATTAATAGCATCACTTTAGCTTTAAAAAAAGTGACTCATTCATATCTGTAGTAAAGCGCCTCAAAGTCTTTCCAAAGAATCTTTTGTCCACAAAATATTATTAAATCCCTGCCTTCTAGTCTTGACCCCGTCCCCAAAGAGGGTTAGTGGCCTCTTGTGTTAGAAAGGGTAATTTGCTCTGTTTCATTATTGCAGAACTTCTCCAAGCCTGAAGTATGTTACTATTCATCATGACTCTCCACTAAGGAGAGACAGCATGTGGTGTTTCCCAGCTTGGATACCTCATGGAACCCATTGCCTTCCTGAGACCCTCAGGAGCCTCGTCACCTGGACAACATCCTCCTGGAAATGCTGGCCTCTTAAAATGCCTCAAGCTTCCATATAGACCCCTCAGCCCTGCTTAATCATGTCCCTGCATTATTATTTGGCAGGAACATTTTCTCTTCTAATAGGTAGTAGGTAATCTTCTACCCACACTATAATTTGCCTCAACCCCAAGCCTAAACTCAAGTTATTTCTTCCTATCTACCATGCCGCTATCTGCCTGTCCCTACTTTGAGGTCTCAGCTAAACCCTATGGACCTCCTCCTTACCTTGTCCGTAATTCATTCTAGCTACCCAGTTAGTACCTGGCCCATGCCCTTAACTGTGTGCAAAGCACAAATTCACACTAAGTCCGCTCAGTGTCAAATATTCTTTTGTAATGCTAAAACTGTTCTGTCCTTGGTAGTCTTACTTCATTGGCTAGATTGTAAGCTCCATGTGGTGCTTTACCTAAACCAGCAGCATCTCCCACTGAACTGGGACCATGACTCTCCCGTCCGGCCACAACCCTCCTTTTCATTCTGGCTTTCCTGTAGGATAACCAATTTGTCCCAGCTGTCCCGGGACTTTGCTGGTTTTAGCACTGAAACCTCAAGCCCCAGGAACCTGCTCACTTACCAGGCCAACCAAGACAGCTGGTCACCCTACCTACCTTCCCTGGCGTGTGTTAAGGTTTTGCATCCTAAATCTTCATGCTCTGCCTGGAATGTTCTCATCCCATGGTTGGTCTTTCAAGGCCAGGTTCAAACGGTTTTCCCTCATCAGACATTCCCTTATAGCATTCCTCATCATATGCCTCTCTCCTGAGGGGTCTTAGCTAGATCTTAGCTAATCACCCACTGACTCGTGGGTCAGCTCTCCATACAGCTGTGTCCCCTCTGGGTGATCTCAAGAACAGGGCGCTGTCCTGCATCCCCAAGCCTCCCTACTAGTTCAGCATAATTGTTTACCCCAAAGGTTCATCAAATGAGTGGACAATCAGGTTTTGCTGATAGATTGATCGGTTCTGATCCAGGGCAGGCCCAATCTAGGGCAGGCTGAAGTCCCGGCAGGTGTACCAGAGAGAATCCGGAACTGACGGCACTCATTCTACTGCAGCTAAAAATCACAGGAAGTAATGCTCAAATCTTCAAACCAGCGGAGAACCGGAGCTCCTCTGTGCGATGCACGGGACTGTCTGTAACTCATTAGTTGTACGTTCGCTTCTTTCTAAAGACAGACCCCCAGGCTCCGCTGATATATGCAGGTAGGAGTTGACTTCCGTGCTGTATGCCTCCCAGGAACGGGAGCACTCTCCCGCAACGCTGCTAGGTCATGCGGAATAGTTATCATTACAGATCTTGCTGGGGAAATTGTAGGGGCCATCTTTTTTTTTTTTAAATGAATATAAAGTTGAAAAGGAATTTTGACAAGTCGGATTCACCAAAGCCAAAGTAGGCCACCCTGACTTGAGCTGTCAATAAGGTGTTAGGGAAGCCACTGGGAGATTAACACCCTTTCACGGTGACCCAGCTGTTCTCTTGAAGGTGATAACACGCAATCAGACACAGGATGATGAACAAAAGCAAGTGGGGGCTAGGATGGGGAGTTTTCCTATCTAAGGGTCCAGGAGAGCTCCTGCTTATTTTTCCAAAAAATGACGTTTATTTTTCTTAATCTAAGTAGTGTGATTTTCCAACCTGCATCAACTACAAGAAAGGAAAGATTTCACTGAGTATTTTTCCTCCTATTGTATTGCAGTACGTTGATTTTCAGGAAGCTACTATATAAAGAGAAGCTCTCCATATAGAGAGAAAACCTCTCTCTCTCTCTCTCTATTTTTAATCGATTTTTATTATGCCATTTATATTTCATTATATTATTTATTATGTAAAGTGTGTGTGTGTGTGTGTGTGTGTGTGTGTGTGTGTGTGTGTATGTATAAGCAGAGAGGCAAAGACCAATACCCGTCCAAATACAACCTGTCCCATTACCAGGTCGGCTGTGCACCATGTTGGGAAAAGTCACAGCAATCCTCAGACCCACCCTCCTCATCTAAAGTCAGGATTCCTCGGAGGTCATAGGTGAATTGAACTCAAGTCAAATGCTCAGTGGCCTGGCCTCTCACAGCTCAGCTAACGACGCATCAAGAGGAAGCCCTTGTATTTCCAGGATCCCGCTGTACTTCTTGATGAAATGGAAGTACAGCAAGTACAATAAACCCACATGTTGCTTTTAGAGTTTGCGTGAAAATAGAGCGCGGTGTAGGGGAGTCGACTTCCCAAATGGTTAGCAACTCCACGCGCTACAGAATTTAGTATCTGTGTGCCTTCCATTTTTAACATCTCTTATCAAAATTCTTTAAAGAGAGTGAAGGCTCCACGTGTCATGTAGTATTGCCAGTTAGCAGAATTCCTCTGCTCACACATCTGGCCTCCTGGGATGCAGCAATTTACCTCACTACCATCCCCATTAAATGGTAGAGAGCTCATTTGGACATTCTGAAGACGTAAAGATAGTTTTCTGTGGTCCGGAATGATTGTCCTGTGTGGGCAATTTGAAGCTTTTTTTTTTTTCAACTTACAGACAAGTGACAAAGAACAGGAAAGATACTGGAAAATTAAAAAGCAATTTTTAAAAAGGCAAAGAAAAAAAGCAGCACCAGTCTGTCTTCCGAGCCTTCATTCGTGTTCTTCTTATAGCTCTTATTATCTATTGTTTTTGTGTTTTTTGTTTTTTTTTTAAGTGGGCTTTGAGCCCAATGTGGGGCTTGAACTCATGACCCTGAGATCAAGACTTGAGCTGAGATCAAAAGTCAGATACTTCACCCACTGAGCCTTCCTTTAGGCAAAGCTAAGAACTCTGTTCTGGAGCTCCAAAAATATTGGAGCCATGCTTTGGTAAACTAATCATTAGCTAGTATGAATAATTTTAAAATAAAGGGGAAATAAATAAAAGCAAATTAGATTTTCCTTTTTTAAAAGCAGGAGGAAGAGTGTAGAACAATGCTTTAATAAACAGGCAGTCAAGAATGTTCTTGGACTCCAGCGTCTGGATTTGCCCTAGAGTAGCTCTGTGAATAGAAGCAATTCAGGCCATCTCCTGGAGACTCAATTTCCACACCAGTAAGTACACAATGTAGTTAGACCAGCTGAATTTCAGGTTCCCTTCCAGTCCTGACAGTCAATCAGTCTACAAGGAAAAAAAATTCGTATTTAAGAATCAATTAATTAAGATTCATTATGATATTATTTTCTCTTAAAGACATCCAGTCTTAGAACGATAGCATTTAAGTTTTTAAATACAAAACCAGAAAATGTTCATTACAGAAAAAAAGAAAATAATGTCAACCTCCCTCACTCCCCACCCCCAAATATTCCTAAAACCCTAGTATCCAGAAATAACCATTCTCAACATTATAGTGTTTATCTTTCAGAATATTTCCTGAGCTAAAACATAAGTGCACATCTAATGACATGTATAAATGAGATAACTGTGCTCATATCACATAGCTGAAGGATATAATCATTGGCTTACGTTTTCTAGAGACCAGGTTGGCCTTACATACCGAAAGTTTTAGAAATAGATGTGTTCTTTGATTTAACAATTACACTGCTAACAAATGTATATTAAAAGGTTATTCGTGATAGCATTGTTTAGCATCAGTTCTTAAAAATGGAAACAAACCAAATGTCCTAAAGTCAGGATTGTGTTAGGTAAATTGTACGGTGCATCCACACCGTGGAGTACAATGCAGCCTTTAATAATGATACCCAGATGAACAGATCGAAGGATATGAAAAACAACATAGGACCATTTCCTCTGACAACCACAGGTAAGGGAGCTCACGGAAACGCTTTCTTAAAGCCCCAGGGAAGCTGCCAGGATGGCACAGCCCTGATCTGGGCTGCTGACAACAATTCCAGGCTCCCCATATGCTCTGCAGCTCCCAGAAATGGCAGACTAACATTTCCCTCCTGCTGGCACTTGTGGGCTTTGCCACAACTGTCACTGTTCCTGTCCTCATTCTCCGCTCTATCTCCCAAAGCCCTTGCCCGCTCTTAACCAAGGCCAAAGAGACTGGCTTCTTGAAGAGTGTCAAGAGACACTCTTGAAGCTAAAAAAAAAAAAAAGAAAGAAAGAAAGAAAGAAAGAAAAAGAAAAAGAAAGAAAGAAAAGAAAAACCTGCTGGGTGGTCCTCTTAGACTTCACAGTGACAGGAGCCTTTCTTCCTCTGGAGCTGGGCAGGGGATGAAGGCGGCCACAGGGGCAGGAAGCAGAGGGGGCTGGAAGAGGCAGGGGAGTGTGTGGAGACACTCAGCAGAGAGAAAGAGGGTCCCAGAGGAAAACGAAATCAAGAGACCAGGCTCTGGGGCTACAGCAGGAAATGGGAAGCCGTGTTCTTTAAATAAGCATTCAGACCACGAAAGGAAGGAAGGCATTGTTGTGCTTTCTTTCTTTGGTAATGCGGCCAATCAAGGAAGGAAGGAAATTTAAGGTATAGTCAGCCAGGTTCTGAGCTGTTTCCTGGTCCCTGGGAAGGAAAAGCTTTCCTTCTGTTTTCTACTCCCCTTCCCTTTCTTCTCTACCATCCCACTCAGATTCCCCTAACCCACGGGTACACTTTCCCATCTCTGTTGTCAGAGTCCAGCTAAACGTCCCGATGGTTGGGCTGGTGCTAACAAGGCAGGGCCCTAGATGGGAGAAAAGTGGCTGGTCCGCCTGTGCAGGGTAGGGTGCGTGTGATGGTTCACCTCCTCCTCCTCTACTCTGCCACGTGTTGGTCCCCCAATGGGGTGACTACAGACTAAGAGAGTCTGGAAGTCCTGTACAGTGACTTCCACATCCTCTCCTGGCCACTCCAGTCATTGGGGTTTGGCTATACCCAACTCCTACTGGGCACTGTCTAGCTTTCCTTTTTACCTTAATTTCCCTTAATTTCCTTTAGTTCCTAATGCCATTAATGCCAAGTATACTTATCAAACTTGGGCTGTCAACAACCCCCCTTTCGCTCTATGATTTGGAATAGTACCCAAAGATCAGTTAAACTAATCCAACTCCCTCTCTAAAACGAAGCATCCTTTTCCTCAACGTCTCTACATTTTCCACCTCCCTCCTTTCCTGTTAGTGTGCCATGATGAACTATTAATTAATTTACATTTTTAATTAACAGACCCGGTAAATCTGAGATGCAACAATAAACAATTAAAAGTCTGCCCCAGCATCCACCTCGGCTGCCTGGTGGTGCCTGCTGCCTCAAAACTCTTGCATTTTTGTGTCCCCAACCACCATGAGGCCATTGGTAGATATAGCTTTTGCCAGCCTGATGCTATTGTGTTGTCCCCTGACTTCCAAGAATCCTGAATTTCTTAATGAGAAGGAATAAAACGTACAAGGAAAGTCCTAGGGTGACACAAAACTAATGGAGACTGTAGAGCACCACATTCCCCAATGGAAGAGGAATCCAATGAGTCAACAACACAGCTTCACAGTAAAGGGAATTCAATTGCCTAAGAACCTGCTATGTGCCAAATACTATGCTAGATGCTTCATGCCCACCAGGAGCCATTATCTCTTCAGGTGCTGAAGACACAATCCCTGTCCTCAAAATAAACATGTGTAGACAAAGCAGGCACATGATAACTGGCTTATAGACACTTGTAAGCAACATCTTAACACAGGGAACTCCAAAGGCAGTCAGACTAGATAAGCATGCATTTATGATACTAAAAATAATTTGTATTTATTTGGTGCTTAACAAAAGCCAGGCTCTTCATCATCTTCATCATCAGAGAGATGTTGAATGATGTAGGTATTAAATTAAATTACTTTTAAAGTCGGCGATCTATTGGTATATATAATGGCGATGAATTGACCTGAGTAAGAATTAAATCTTATTTTGTGAATATGTGAAGTGAAGTTTATTAAAACCCAACAATAATTAGTCATATTGGCTTAAAAGCTGCTAATTCTGGAACACAATTAATACTCAGTAATATTTTAATGGTAATTGATATTTAAACCACAACACGAATTATGACTAGTGTTCGTTGTGACAATTAGTCATTTTTGAGCACTGTCCTAAGTACATCCTAGAAAGCAGCTCATTTATTACTCCTATTAACCTATGTGAGAGATTCTATTATGGATCTCATTTTACAGATGAGGAAACTGAGGCACAGAACAGTAAAGTGATCTGTGCCTGGTTTTAAATATGGTGGGGATAGAAGTGAGACTGAAACCAGGTTCTCCTTGGTTCTGAACCCACAGTGTCCTAACCCACGACCACACCAACTAGATTCAGCTACTAGTTTGTTGGCTTATTCTTTAAAGTGGGCTCCATGCCCAACGTGGGGTTTGAACTCATGACCCTGAGATCAAGAGTCACGTGCTCTACTGACTGAGGCAGCCAGGCACCCTAGATTCGGTTACTAGTTTTAATAATAAAGAAATTACAACTTAGGGGCACCCGGGTGGCTCAGATGGTTAAGCATCTGACTCTTGATTTTGGCTCAGGTCCTGATCTCATCATGGTTCGTGGATTCGAGCCCTGCGTTGGGCTCCATGCTGACAGTGCAGGCCTGCTTGGGATTCTCTCTCTCTCCCTCTCTCTCTCTCCTTATCCCACTGGTTCCCTCTCTCTCGCTCTCGCTTTCAGTCTCTCAAAATAAATAAATAAACTTAAAAAAAAATAAAAAGAAATCACAATTTAAAGAAACCTCTAGGGTATGTTCCAGTATAATATAATAGGTAAAATCTAGTTGAAAACCAACCACATCAGGCCGCCTGGGTGACTCACTTGGTTGAACGTCTGACTTCAGCTCAGGTCATGATCTCACACTTTGTGGGTTTGAGCCCCCACATTGGACTCTCTGCTGTTAGCATGGAGCTCACTTTGGACCCTCTGTGTCCCCCTCACTGTCCCTCCCCCAACTTACACTCTCTGTCTTTCTTAAAGTAAATAAATAAACTTAAAAAGAAAAAAGAAAACCAACCACATCCTTTTTTCTTTCTTTCTTTCTTTTTTTTTTTTTTTTTTTTGTATATTTCTGACAAGTTAACTGTTCCGTTTCCAGAGGGTTTCTCTATAGGAGTGGTCATCACTACTAAAATCCTTTTTATCTGAAAACTCCTAGCCTGGCTTTCAATCACCCAAGCTGACTTTTTAAAAGGGGGTGTTGCCTCTTGTACCAACCGTTCTTTCTTTGCAATCCGACACCTGCAAAAGCCAAAATTGTTTTTCCCCTGCTGCTTCTTGCTTGTGGGATGCGGGCTCTGGGGCCTGACATGACTCACAATAGGCCATGGGGACCCTTGCAAGATCAGCTCATGGTGCTTCCTGAAGAAGCTCTTTGGACACCCAGGCCTGAGGGGCTCCTGGGGAGGCCTCCCGACTGCCTGATGAAGACATCCAGACCAGAGGGAGCATTTAAACACCGCTGGCTGCTTTGCATCCCTCAGAATGGAAAACGCTCTGTTTTGCTGGGTACCTTGCAATGGAAGGACCAGAATCTGACTCCTTCTCCAACTGCCAGCGACTTAATGCGTTGCTCTCTCTTATCAGGAGTTGAAAAACGCTTTGCATGATCAAAATATTTTAAGGTCTCCCCAATTTTTCTTCTCAAAATTGCCACTGATTCTGCCTAGGGTTAGTTTCTCCAGTATTTGATTACCTTCCCCTCTCTCCTGTGGGTTTTCACTGCGTGTTGATGGGTACTTTGAACTTGCTGAGTGTTACAAGTGGGGGCTGAGCTTGTATTATGCATTAGGTGAGATAACTTCAAGGCCATGAATCTAAAAGGATTCTAAGATGTGGCTGGAGGAATTTCTGTCAAATATCGTACTGAATTTTTTCCCACCAAATTCCTCACTGGAAAGATGAACGCCTTAGAGCACAAGGCTTATAATCTACATCTCCACTTAAATAATTTTATGCTTGGGGGCATGTGGGTGGCTCTGTCGGTAAAGCATCCATCTCGTGATTTCTGCTCCGGTCATGATCTCACAGGCCATGAGATCGAGCCCCACGTCAGGCTCTGCGCTGACAGCACAGAGCCTGCTTGGGATTCTCTCTCTCCCTCTCTCTCTCTGTCCCTCCCCTGCTCTCTCTCTCTCTCTCTCTCTCATTTTCTCTCAAAATAAATGAATAAATATTTAAATGATAATAAGAATAATGTCATGCTTGAATCTATTTTTAAAACCCATAAATCTGCAACCTATTGTAAGATTCTGATGAGGACTGATGTCTTGACTACAGCTGCTGAAGGTTCAAGAGAAGCTTCCCTAGGAAAACTGGATTGGGTTTGTAAATGAAAAAAGAAAAAAAAATACAAGCGCTCGTTCTTAAACTCTAGCTACACTGAAGACGAATGTGTGATTTACCAAAATGGTCCGGATTCAAGAAGAGGCTCCCTGTAGCTGACCCCACTCATATGTAAAGCCAAAACCCACAGCAAGTTAGCCTTGAGTCAAAATAAAACTTTGCTCCATCAAACAATGAGAAAAGATCTTGGAAACAAAAGTCCTTTCAGTCTTGTATCATCAAATGGATAGCAACAATTCTCGCCCTCACCAATATCGATACTTCCTCGAAGTTCAACACCAACAATTACATTTCCTGGACATTTGTGCGGCTCTCACAAGACACAAGTCACCTTCCACATTCCCACATTTCAACTCATCCTAGTAATTTTGTTCAGAAATTTTCAATGCATTTCCACTGAGACTCCCATCTCCAGATAACTGTTACTTCGCACAGGCTGGGTTAGAAAGTCAAGGTGTTTTTATTCTCCCATGGCAGAGTCACCAAGTTTTCTAAACAGCACTCATGATTTTCTACTTGAAATCCATTGTTTGTGTATACTTCTTGCTACCTGAACCACAAGCTTCATGAGAAGAGGAACCATCTCTTCTTCAAAGATTGCATCCTATCACCTACGGCACTTTGCACACGATAGTTACGCAATAAATATACATTGAAGGACCCAGAAATTCCCCTTCTAGGAATGCATCCTACAGATGTGTTGGCAGAAATGCAAAAACAGATATTCCTTGTAGCATTGCCTTCCACGATAAAAATTGGGATCTACATAAAATGCCCATCAACAGAGGAATGGTAAGATAACCTTCCATAGCATACAAACTATGGATTGCTACATAGATAAAAATATACATAACATGTACACATGCACTGATAACAGGAGCAAATTAACTATGATATGATAAAGTGTGCATGGCATTATTATGTGAGAAAAGTTAAAAAGGAAAGTTGCAGAAAACATGTATAGTATGCTCCCATTTTTAATACGTGCATATATATATTATGTACTATAACATTTTTATGCATCAAAAACATGTCTGAAAGGATATACAGTGTGCTCTCATAAGGAACATTTCTGGGAAGTGGATGTGGTGGAGGAAAGGAGAATTTTGCTCCTTTATGTGAATTTTGAGGCTGCTGGTGCTCTGTGCACTGAGTATGTATATCTTTACAATAAAAGCTTGAGGAAAATAAGTATTATCTAAATGAATGAGTGAATGAATGAAAATTGAATGAATAACATCCACATAATCAAGTAGCTAATTCTGAACACCTATGGTGGTTATGAGGACAAGCTGATTAAATCAGTCCTCTGCTAGGGATGGAAACATTATAGGATCAGACAGGTATTTACTGAAAGGCAACATAACACCATGCAAATTATCCCACCCTAGGAGTCTGTAAATTCCTGGATCATCTGCTTACCTACCGAGCTGTGGGACTATATAGCTTCCCTAGATCTTAGTTTTCTGAGTTACGAAATAAGGTTGAGCTGATTTACAAAATAAGGCTTATAAAAAAGAGTTCCAAAATTCCTTTGAATTCTAAATTTCCTACCCCTTTCTTGAAGGGAGAGAGAGAAATGATGGGGGTCATCAAATGGCCAAAGGATTAAAGATGGGAGGTGCACTGCTGGAAGAAGACAGGCAGTTAACAGAAACTGACATTGAAAAAAAGAAGTACTTAGGAGGTTAACATTCATTTTATACTTTACTTCATGATATAAATTTATGCTTTCATCTGCATTCAACCCTACATAACATCCTATAAGACAAGGGAACACTGTTTACAGCATGACATTTCAAATATCCAGATGATGGTCCATTTGGAATAGATTACAACTCTGCTTTCTGTCATCAAGCATTCTTGGACCCATATTGCATCCATATGTAGCCAAGAACCATTTGTTGGTCCAGTTTTCTTTCGTTTGGGGGAAAAGGGGGAAAATGGAGAAAAAGTTTAACCCAGAAGTCTTTCTTAATATGCTCTTTCTTCTAACTTTTCTAGATTAGAAACTTTTCTACATAATGGTTGATGAGCAAATAACGTCCAGTAATAACGTGATAGCGGAAGGGAACCTGAATCTCATCAACATGAAAGGTAACCTCCTGCCTCAGAAACCATATCGATCCATGAATTTTACGCCAAATATGTTGCAAATATCAGACCAAGAGGGTTACTCAGATATAATCTAATGAGAAGAGCTTCTTTTCTATTTTCCAATTCCTTGGTTTAAAAAAAAAAAAAAGCTAACTTCTTTTTATCATGACATCTTATTAAATGCAAAAGGAGCCAATGGTTTGCATTGCCCCCCGTGATATTATATACAGTTCTTTTTATGTTTTCTGACAGAGGATCTTAATTAGACCTTAGAAAGGACAAGTTCATTTTTTTAGCCAACTTTGAAAGACGATCTTACCCACCTAATTCTAGTTGAAAATCAATACATAGCATTCTGCCTTTAGCAGTTCCCAGAATGATATCCACACTGTCTTACCTCCCAGAGACCTGCATCTAGTTTCCGTTACCCAGATATTTCTTTGTTCCTTTAAGAGCTACAAAGAAACATCCAGTCTGACTGCATTGAGAACAATGGAAAATAAAAAGTTTCAGAGTCGGAAGAAAGGTGGAAAGCATTGCCCTCCTTGAAGTGGGAAGCCTGAGAATTTCAGCCTCGGTTGCCAGAGAGGGTGATGAAATCAGGGCTGGAAAAATAAAATGGCCATGTGAGTTCTCTGATCGGCACTTGCCTCCCACAGACTCTGTCTCCTTCTGCCTGTCTGCTATTCCTTCCAAGTGCTTTCCTACCTCCTGACAGTTGACCGGGCACCCCGTCTTCCCGACTGCAGGACCTCAAACCAGACCAGTCTTCCTCATTTGGGCAGTGTCCAGCAATGGGATCTGTTCTTCCAATCCTGTCCACACATGCCTAGCCTGTGTAGACCCTACTAATCTGTAGCTACTAAAACAGTTAAATGGTTAAAGTAAGAGCTACAGTGTAAATATTGTTACAGTGGCTTCTGAAAATAAAGTCTTAGATCCAAGACAACCCTTCCCAGGTCCTGTCTGACAATCCTACATTTGTTCCCTCTAAACCCAGGTGCAACCTTACAAATCTAAATACAGGATTCCAAGTAACCACTTCTTTCGGATGGAAACTATTGGCCATCATTGCTTGACCCTCTAAAAGCAAACACTACAATTGCTTAGATAAGCATGGATAGCTGTCAAAGAAGGTGGGTAAGATTAGTACCTTGTCATAGGTAAGGCGGACCTTTCAATAAATCCATATGATGACACCACCCCAGTTACCTATGAAACTGGCCCTACTTTAAATACACCCCGGGATGCCTGGGTGGCTCAGTCGGTTAAGCAGCTGACTTCTGCTCCAGACGTGATCTGAGGGTTATGAGTTCGAATCCCACATCGGGCTCTGTGCTGACAGCTCAGAGCCTGGAGCCTGTTTCAGGTTCTGTGTGTGTGTGTCTCTCTCTGTCCCTACCCTGCTCTCTCACTCTCTGTCTCTTAAAAAAATGAATAAATATAAAAAACATTTTTTGAATATAGCCCTTCTGATTCAGTACTGTAAGGACAGGAGTACCTCTAGTCCATCTATAGTATTCTCTGTGACAATAAAGCCAACTTCTTCCATCCTTGACTGCTTAATGATTTAAGTCTTAAGCCTTCAAGTCAACAAATTCTTTGCCAAACATTTAAATTTGGTGAAAAAAAAAAAACATAAGTCACCGCCGTTCTTGTCTAATGCATTTCTATTTCACCCAGTTCTGAACTTGCAAGCACTTACCCAAGGGTATGACAAAAGCATGCAATGGTCACTCATAATGCAAAACAGCCTACACCTAAAAAAGTCAGCAAATTTTATTAGTCAGCTTGAATTTGGGGAAGCCTTTCTGACATTGTATAATCCCATTTGATCTCCAGATTATTGTACTGAATTAATACATTTGTTACACATGTATTAAGGACCCACCATATACAAAGTAGCCATCTGAATCAATGACATATGTGATACCTTCATTGTCTGACTTTGAAAACACAAGACAATTGCTTGGCATTGATATGGAAGCATCATTTCTCTTCGGTGGCTTAGATTTGTGACTTTTCTCCCTGTCACCCCACCCCCACCTACACATGCCCGTTAACACAGGAATCAAATTACCCTTGTTTTATTCATATCAGGGTATTTCACCACAGATGTCTTCTGAAAACCTGTTAGATAACCAGAATCCCTCATTCATATTCACACAGTGTCTCAGTCCTTTCTGCAGGATTTCAACACATTTTTCCAAATTGTTTGGCGTTCTTCTCATGTAAAGGTTCTGAAGTTAGCTCTAGCTTTCTCTCAGATGAAAACTGTCTACAACACTTAGTAACTCGTATTAATAATGAAGTTTGACCCATCCAAGTTTGATCACTTACACAATTTGCTCTGTAGAAAATACCAGTTTGCCACTAAATCAAACTTAATTTTTCTGTAAGCTGATTTCATCCTAGAGGGACAAGGTAATGAGACTTGGCAAGTAGGTAGGGAACGTTAGAATCCCACAGAAGAGCAAAAAGCAGCGATCTCTCTACTCCTGACGTTACTTACTTTTCCCTACCTGGAAATCTTAATAATAATAATCTCAGACTCAGTGTTTATTTCATTCCCCATGAGCTGGACCCTCATCTCTCCAAATAATCCTGGACCATTCGGATTTAGTGACTGGCTTGAGATTCAAAAATTTCTGTACAAGGAGGAATTGGGTTTTGTTTTGTGTGTTTTTTTTGTAGTAGTAGTGATAGCATAATGCTACACATAGAGTGAATAATTTTTTTTAACGCACATGTTTTTCCAAAAGGCCAAATTTTTGTGGAAATAAACAGAGACCACCCACATGAGAACAAGCAGAGGCTCTCTCTTTTGAGTTCAAGGGAGCCAGCGACAATCACGGGCGCTTGGCAGAGATTCAAAGGCAGACAGAACAGAACATGTGTGCCGCGGTGGGGAAAAGGGAAGGTTTCAGGTGTGGCCTCATTGGAGGCACTGGTGATGGGGATGCTGGACACGGGCTAGCTAGAAGGGGGACATCCTATGTCATTGGTTAGGGAAGCGTATCTGGCTTTCTCCGCTTGGCCCTCAACTGGAAGCAGGGACAAAAATTAGGGAAGGTGTCAGTTACTGATCAAGTCCTGACTATTCACAGCCCGTTGGTACAGCGGTTGACTTAGTTGCCCGGATTTGTTGCTGCAGGTTGCGGGTCAGAGGTCTATTTTATTCATGGGCTGGCCATTGCCGATTTATACACTCAGTTTCTCGGCTGACACACACTGAAGAGTCTTGCTTAAATCCAGCAGCATTAAAATGGCCATGCTGTTTTAACAACTGGTATTTCCCATCCAATTAGCTAGTTGAACATTTCTTTTCTGTGATGACAAAGTAGAAGTCATTCAATGTACATTATTTTGAAGAAAGTAAAACACACACACACACACACACAAATAAACACCAAATATTCCACCATGTTTAAAAGATAACTGTGTTAACATTTTGGGGTGTACATTTCCACTGTTCATTCTTTTTTTTTTTAGTGTTTATTCTTGAGAGAGAGAGAGAGAGAGAGAGAGAGAGAGAGAGAGACAGAGCACAAATGGGAGAGGGGCAGAGAGAGAGAGGGAGACACAGAATCAGAAACAGGCTCCAGGCTCCGAGCTGTCAGCACAGAGCACAATGCGGGGCTCAAACTCACGAACAGTGAGATCATGACCTGAGCCGAAGTTGTAGGCTCAACCAACTGAGCCACCCAGGCACCCCTCCACTGTTCATTCTTTATACAAAAGGTACAAAAAAACAAAACAAAACAAAACAAAAACCAGAATTGAACTGGGCATAGTAATTTGCAAACTCTTACAAACTAACAAAAAATCCAACAATCATGAGCATTCCTCTGCTTTGTCATTTAGCAATCTTCTCTATCATCATTTTAATAACTGTTATTTTAATGGCTACATATATTAAGCATCCTCTGATTTGAGATCTTCATGGTATCTAGTTTTCACTATGAGAGAAAGGTATTGCACAGAACATTCCTGAAGGTAACTCTTACTACACAGCTCTGAACAGTAGATTCTCAAGAAAAAAAAAAAATTAAAAAGTGTTGGTGAGGGGCGCCTGGGTGGCTCAATCAGTCGGTTAAGCATCCAACCTCAGCTCAGGTCATGACTTCATGATTCATGAGTTCGAGCCCCGCGTCGGGCTCTGTGCTGACAGCTCCAGCCTGGAGCCTGCTTGGGATTCTGTGTCGCCCCCTCTCTCTGCTCCTCTCCCACTCGCACTCTGTCTCAAAAATAAACATTTTTAAAAACAATTTCAATAAAAATAAAAAGTGTTTGTATTAAGAACTGACCAAGAGGCCATAGAGTAGTGAATACCCAGGGAAGCTGGTAGGTGGATTGTACCTGTTTCACAGCCCCCCCCCCCCCCGGAACCCCCTCGCTTCTCCTCCTCCGCCCCAGGTCCTCTTCCATGGGAAAAGAGCTCTCCAAGGACACGGCAACAACACCACTTTGCAATCCTTCCAGCCCACCTCCTGCTGCTCTGGAGAGCAATCCTCCGGCCTGGGGCAGCATCCCGTGGGAGCTCGTCCTGGACGGAGCCCCGCAGAGCGTTCAACCTGGAGGCCTGGACGTCTTGCTGGAGGAGGTTGCTACCCTCATGCTACCTGCTTTTCCCCGACAGGCTGAGGAAGACCTCTCATAACTCTCAGAAGCCCTCTCTCTGGGCCTCTTTGAACTTCAGAGGGTGTCGGGCTACAGCCTGCCTGCGAGCCCGGGGCAATCCGAGCTGCTACAACAGGTGAACTGAACATTGAGGTTACCTTCCTGCTGCATAGACAAATCCTTCTCTCTGGGTGAGCCGTATGATCGTGTGGTTTCCTGTCAAGTTCAAACGTTTTAGAAATATCATAAAGTTTGCGTAAAACACCAAGTTGCCCAGACAGAAACGAGCTCAGTGTTAGGGGAAGAAATAGGCACATTTTAAAGTCGTGACGAAGTGTGGATCCAGGTGGAGGTCTTTTTTTCTTTTTTAATTAAAAAAATTTTTTTTAATGTTTCTTTATTTTTGAGAGAGAGCACGCACACAAGCGGGGGAGGGACAGAGACAGAGTGAGAGGGAGACACAGAATCTGAAGCAGGCTCCAAACTCTGAGGTGTCGGCACAGCTCAGCACAGAACTGACTGAGCCCCCCCAGGAGCCCCCCAGGTGGAGGTCTTGAGGCTACCATTTGGGTGTGCCCTTTAAGACAGAGAATTTGAAGTTACTAGTATAAAATTAGCTACAAGGGTTTAGAATTCACCTTGCAGGGAAGGGTGCTGCTGCTCAGAGTTGAAGGTAAATCTCCCGGGACAGGAGGCTGAGAATGTGCAGTTCTAAAGAATTCCCCTGAGATACGGGGCAAATTGCTGGCCCCCACTTCGAGAGGTTTCACACTTTGGGAATCACTGGTTTATACAATCGGCTGTTGGGGGCTCTTTAAGAAAAAGTACAAAATTCTTCTTCACATTTTACACAAATCTTATTTACTTTTCTCTGTTTGACAAACACACACACACACACACACACACACACACACACACACACACGACCCCACTGTAGGGTCCCTCCCAGGCTCTTGGAAAGGTTCCAGCAAGTAAGGGGGTGGGGGCTGTGAGGCTTCTCTTGATGTCCTGGTCAGGCCACCACTGGGGATACCTGCTCTAGGGCTCAGCAGAGACCTAAGAGGCTGCATTTCTTTCTTTTTTTTTTCTTTTTGTAATTTACATTCAAGCTAGTTAGCATCTAGTGCAACAATGATTTCAGGAGTAGATTCCTTAATGCCTCTTACCCATTTAGCCCATCCCCCCTCCCACAATCCCTCCAGTAACCCTCTGTTTATTCTCCATATTTATGTCTCTTATGTTTTGTCCCCCTCCCTGTTTTTATATTATTTTTGCTTTTCTTCCCTTATGTTCATCTGTTTTGTATCTTAAAGTCCTCATATAAATGAAGTCATATGATATTTGTCTCTCTCTGACTGACTAATTTCACTTAGCATAATGCCCTCTAGTTCCATCCACGTAGTTGCAAATGGCAAGATTTCATTCTTTTTGATTGCCGAGTAATACTCCATTGTATATATATACCACATTTTCTTTATCCATTCATCCATCAATGGACATTTGGGCTCTTTCCATACTTTGGCTATTGTGGATAGTGCTGCTATAAACATGGGGGTGCATATGTCCCTTTGAAACAGCACACCTGTATCCTGTGGATAAATGCCTAGTAGTGCAATTGCTGGGTTCTAGGGTAGTTCTATTTTTGTTTTTGAGGAACCTCCATACTGTTTTCCAGAGTGGCTGCACTGGTTTGCATTCCCACCAGCAGTGCAAAAGAGATCTAAGAGGCTGGATTTCTGCAAAAGAAGAGATCATGCCAACTCTCTTCAAAACACAAAGACGAGGGGCGCCTGGGTGGCTCAGTGGGCTAAGCATCCGACTTCGGCTCAGATCATGATCTCGTGGCTGGTGGATTTTGAGCCCCGCATCAGGCTCTGCACTGTCAGCTCAGAGCCTGCTTGGGATTCTGTGTCTCTTTCTCTTTCTGCCCCTCCCCAACTCGCGTTCTCTTTGTCTCTCAAAAATAATAAGTAAATATTAAAAAAAAAAACCCACAAAGACAACGGTTGTTACAGTTACTGCGGGGGTGGGGAGGGGGGGTGGGGATAGCACAGTGTGCCCAGGCTGAACACTGATGAGGTCAACTAAGGGAACTCTAACCTTGGCCTTGCCCTGGACTGCGTGGCCTCGGTCGGTCACGGCCCTCTCTGGGCATGTGTTACCTCATCTCTAAAACGGAGATGACAACAGCATCTCTTTCACAACAGAGTTGTGAGGAGTCAGCACCCAGTCAGGCCCGGCTGCCCTCAGTAGAAGCAGGAGCAGCACGACGTAGTTTACGGCATCAACCCTGGAGGCAGATCACCCGGGTTGGGATCCTGGTCTCCTCACTTCACAGCTGTGCAAACACAGGCGTGTGAAGTAATCTCCCTGGGCCTCGTCTCCTCATCCACAAATCAGGAATAATAATAATCGCAGTCTCCATCAGTTCAAGGATGATATGAGATAAGGTATACAAATATGCACAGTGCCCGGCACACAGGCAAGTGACGTAAATGCTGGCACTGCTCTTGCTGTCGCCGTGATTTTCTCAGGTGATGACCCTCTGAATCCTCACTGGCTCGGGAAACCTGAAGCATGGAGGAACCCCCCTGCGTCTTCCTCATCGCCCACCATTAAGCACATGGGAAAAAGTCAGTACAATTTTTCTGAATCGAAAACAAAACTGAACTGAATGGCTCCAGCTCATCAACATCAGTCACCCGAACTCATCATTCGTGCTGTTAACAAAGAGTTCCATGAAAATCACAGTCTAATCTAACCAGCCTGCCTCTGCCTTAACCTTCCATTGCTTCCCCACCAAATTACATTCACACCTTAGAATTCGTGGTGGGAAAAAGTGGGGGGGGACCTCGCTTCTTAGGGGTCAATCAAATTTGTCCTCTAGGGAGAGCCCCTGATTGGCTTACCTATTGAGAGCTTCATGATTTTATGAATGTTTCATGTGGTTGATCTTCAATATGCAGAATACTGAAACCATCAGGGGTATTAGGAAGGGAACAGCTATAGAGGTCATTGTCATTTTGGAAGCCATCAGTAAAATGGCTAAGGTTTTGAGACGGCCACCAGTGAGCCTGCTGGGCGCCATCTGTGAAGGGGGTCCAACTACGAAATGCAGAGGTTGAGAGACAGCACAGAATCCTGGTCAAAAAGCCTCGAACAAGTGGTGGGGGCCACCCCTTTGATAAATGGGCCTACTGCCACCCTGTGCCCTACCCAACCTCCCCCAAGGGGAACCGTGAAGACAGCAACACTGAGTCCTCAGTGAAACCCTCAGGGGCTTCCGTTAAAGGAAGTCTGGGTTGCGTTTCACTATTCAATGCTAGGAAATATCATTTGTGATCGAGTACAAACATGATATCTCTCTCTACAAGATTCTAAAATACTCATCGATTCATTCAAAAGCATGGGTAGCACCTCTTATGGGCCATCAATGATTCCAACACGGGGATGGGAAGTAAAGTATTTCATGCAACTTCTTTGGGATCATGTCAGTTGCAAACTGCCTGAAGACCTGTGTCCTCCACAGTGCAGGGCACAGAGGATGTACTCACTTAAATCTGGACGAATTTAAATACACCGGTAATATGCTTCCGGTACCATGAACTAGAACGACACGGTCTGCTAATATCATGTTCACCAAGGAAGAGAGGGTACCTGTCGTGTGTCTTCTATATGAACACACCCTGTCTTCACGAGGAGACCAGGAGTACCTCTCAGAGATGGACTGCATGGTAACCAACACTGTCCTGATTCAAGCAGATATACGTATGCCCACGTTCATAACAGCATTATTCTCAATAGCCAAAAGATGTCGGCAACCCAGTTGACCCATGACAGATGAATGGCTAAACAAAATGTGGTCTATGCAAGCAATGGAATCTTACTCAGCCTTAAAAAGGGAGGAAATTCTGACACCTGCTACAACACGGATGAATCTTGTGGATATTATGCTAAGTGGAATAAGCCAGTCACGAAAGGACAAATATTGTATGATTCCACCCATAACAAGTACCTAGATCAGTCAAATTTGGAGGCAGAAAGTCAAGTGGTAGTTGTCTGGGGCTAAGTGAGTTGGGAATAGAGTTATTATTTAATGGATAATGGATTGTTTCAGTTTTGCAAGATGAAAAGAATTCTGGAGATGGATGGTGGTTGCCGTTACACAACATCGTGAAGGTACTTAATGCCTCTGACCTCTGCACTTAAAAAGTCAAAATGGTAACATTTGTATGTATATTTCTTAATGTTTATTTATTTTTGACAGAGAGAGAGAGAGAGAGAGAGCACAAGAGAGGAGGGGCAAAGAGAGAGGGAGACAGAGAATCCCAATCAGGCTCCATGCTGTCAGCACAGAGCTGGACGTGGGGCTTGAATTATGACCTGAGCCAAAATCAAGAGTCAGACACTAGGGGCACCTGGGTGGCTCTGTCGGTTGGGCATCCAACTTCGGCTCAGGTCATGATCTCACGGTCTGTGAGTTCGAGCCCTGCGTCAGACTCTGTGCTGACAGCTCAGAGCCTGGAGCCTGCTTCAGATTCTGTGTCTCCCTCTCTTTCTGCCCCTCCCCTGTTCATGCTCTGTCTCTCTCTCTCTCTCAAAAATAAATAAACATTAAAAAAAAGATGTAAAAAGAGTCAGACACTTAACTGACAGAGCCATCCAGACGCCCTTTTAAGCATATTTTTTACCACAATTAAAAAAAAAAAAGTGTTTTCTTTAAGGGCAAACCAAAAGACACAACTAAGCCCTGAGTTAAAACTTTAGCTTCTATTTAGACCTTTATACTTTCAAAAATACTGGGCAGTTATTTATTTCAAGGGGGGTGACTTATATTTTATATAAATTCATATTGTGCAGATTTGAAATAGACACAATTGAAATAGTAATAAATATGACATTATAAAAAAAAAAAAACAACAATGTGAACCTCCCTCTAAAATTTTGTACTTAACCAAGAACCATTTAGTTTTAAGCCATGGGAATTGTAAATTGTGTTTAAGATCAGATACATGACAGCTTTAATCGATAAAAATCCCATCATCTTTGTGAGTGACTTCTCAACTATATGGCACACAATTTTGGTGAATATTGACTCATTATCTTTAAGTACAGTCACAAATTTTAAATGTTTCCTATGCTATATTCTTGAAATGCAAGCTCTTATTTTGTGATACCATTGCTAATGTTGGAAAAAAAATGGAAAACAAAGAACTTTGGAACAGAAGATATGCCACCATCTTAAGAAGCAAATCAATCATTTCTCAGTGGTTTATCTATCTCTAGAGATTAAAAAAGCATATTTGAAAATTTTTAAATGCCCTTTTTCTCTCTCTTTTTCTCTCTCTCTCCCTCTGCCCCTCTCCCCTGCTCATGCTCTCTCTCTAAAAGAAGGAGAAGAAGAAGAAGAAGAAGAAGAAGAAGAAGAAGAAGAAGAAAAGAAGAAGAAGAAGGAGGAGGAGGAAGAGGAAGAGGAGGAGGAGGAGGAGGAGGATAAATGCTACAACTGGACTCAGCAAATGTCTGGCCTGCCACTCTGGAGTCTTCCTTTGCAATCCCCATGACTGCAATGATTCCACTGCCAGGCACAGTGTCTGTAGACCCTGGTCCCAGGCACGGAGCTGCGTTTGCTCAAAGACATCCATGCACATGTGAGTGGACCCGAAGACACTAGGGTGTGCACCTGCCTGGTTCCCAAGCACCGAGTCTGGGAAAACTTCCACTGAACTGGAATACATGGACGGTTGGAGGCTGTCCCCCAAGATGGCAAGAAACCTCCTCAACTCCTACACAGATCTTACCTCCTGAAGCCAGTCCTGAAAAACTGTCATGGTATTGGACCTTGGATCTTTGGAGGCTCCAAAAAGTATCAAAATAATTCAAGAATTGGCCCCCTAGAGAATGTAGTAACTTGACCCTATAAACATATAAAGCCCTAACCAAATCTGTGGGAATAGAGATAGATTATCACGTGTCTATCTCTAGAAATAATGAGAAGACAATTGAAGGCTGGAAAAACATTACTGGACATACTGGAGCCACATAGAACATTCAGCTTCTTAATCACATACACACTTTTCTCTTCAAACTTTTCCAGAAGGGACACACAGTCTGTCTTTACGCCGATGCCAAGGTGGGTCCATGAAAAGGCAGCCACGAGTAACAGAGGGCAGTTTCCTGCCACTCTTTCAAAACATGAAAAGAAACCAACCGCAGTGTGAGGAAGGAAGCATCCAAGGAGACCGTCATGCATATCACCACTCAGAGTCCAGCTCCAGGGTCCATCACGGCAGCATTATTTGACTCCCTTTGCCCGAAAGTACGAGAAGTTTGGAGTCTGGAGAGGTGACTTCCCATTTCAGCCAGAGTTTTCTAGGGTAACAGGAATGTAGTCATCTGCAGAAGAAACTCTGAAGGGGTGGGACCTCCCCCCAACCCCGAATCCCTGTGAAGAGCTCCCCAGGCCAGTCCTTAAAAGCTTGTCACCCTCGTCAACACACACACACACACACACACACACACACACACACACACACACGTAAGCTTCCCGGCAAGGACAGGACGGCAATAATTAAATGGGATAAAATTAGAATGTTAGAAGAAGCCTTTCCATCACCCAGATGCATCTGGAAATCAATCTTAAGGGTCTACTCGGATTTCTGCTTCCTGCAGAGGCTTGGTGGGGGCTGAGTAGAGGAAGTGTCTGGGTCTCCACTCATCCCCAGACTAGAATCGACATAAGGAGAAAAAAAGAAGTTCATTGTGTTCCTAACTCAGTTCTTCTCAGATTTAATGTTTAATGCCAGGACGCCCTTTCTATTTTTCAATCACACAAAATGGTGCTTATTAATGAGCTCTCAAATTACATAAAGAGAGAGCTAAAGCCCAGCAACACTGGTATGGCCCGTGGCATTGTGGCTTTGAGTGCAGAATGACATCTGTGTGCAAGTTAGGAGGACCTGTCCACCGCAGCTATGGAAACCAGAGCCAGAGGAAGAGGGAAAAGAGATGCCTCAGAATAAGCACTAGGGAGCTGCAAAGAGGGGACATCCCAGAAAAGGAAGATATTCAGCATCCCTAAACACAAACACACACGCACACATTTCGCTGGTACCTTAAATGATGCGAATCTCATATACCAATCATTTAAAAATATTTTTTAATGTTTATTCATTTTTGAGACAGAGAGAGACAGACAGACAGAGTGCGAGCTGGGGAGGGGCAAAGAGAGAGAGGGAGACACAGAATCCGAAGCAGGCTCCAGGGTCCGAGCTGTCAGCACAGAGCCCAGCTTGGAGCTCGAACCCACGAACCGCGAGATCATGACCTGCGTCAAAGTTGGATGCTTCACTGACTGAGCCACCCAGGCGCCCCGATCACTTTTTGTTATATTGCTGGATTGTAAAATTATAGTCTTTCACATGAGTAAGTGTGCATACATATATATGTGTGTGTGTGTGTGTGTGTGTGTGCATGTGTGTGTACATATATATGTATGTGTATGTATATATGTATGTGTATATATGTGCATATATGTATGTATATATGTATATAATACTAGCTTAAAAACAAAAAGTATTTTTGCAAGATATAGAAGGGCTGGGCCTTCAATCCATTATGAAGATCCTCTGTGTGTTCCTCCCCCTTTCCAGATGGTACCAATTAAGAGTAAGACCCTCGTCCTAACAGATGTTAGCCAAATAAGCCCAATCTGAGGCTTTAATGAACAAAACCAGACACATTTACTATACCCAAGAGAAGCAAAAATAAATATAATGCATACAGTGGGCCACTTGGGTTAACTTGCAGTGACTGGGGCTTTGACCCTCTGCTGTGATTAGTTTCAACTTTCCCCAGTACTTGTAATTAGCATACGGAAGGCCGAGATAGCTTTTAACACAATCCCAACCTTGGATTCCATCCACTCCCTTTCTCTTTCCTTAATATTGTTTGAAGAGGCAATTTCCACCTCTAAAATACTTCTCATTGCTTTTATTGAAATGGGAAGCATGGCTTTTTAAGATTCTAAATCAATAATGATTAGCAACTAAGAGCACAGCTTGTTCCGTGTGGAGAAAATACAGCATTTTCCAGCTCTCTCGGCTAGCTCTGGATGATGCGAGCTTACATCACCTCCCTAACCTGTGCCTCAAAGGGTCCCAGCAAGGATGACCATGCAGGACAGAGAAGCACCTCAGGAGTTCAAACGGGCTCCCAGGACCCCCATGGAGCTCTGATATTCTCCTGAACAACAGGTGGCAGTAGAGAGGTACTTCTGCAGGAACTAATTAAAGAGGTTTCTGTTTCAGGAGGGGGTGTAAAATGCTGCTTAAAAGCAAGGATTGGATAGTAAAAAACACAACCTGATTCAAATTTCTGTGCACACGCTGCTGTTCTGTTTCTACATATGTCGCACCTAGCGGAGATATTCTCTCCCCACCACCTCCTTTTCTTATTTAAAGAACTCACCTTGTGATATAAATAGTTTCCTTGCAGGGGAGATCTCCCTTTTTTTTTTTTTTGCAATTAACAGATCTCCCACCACCGACTCCGCCCTCCCCCCCCCCCCCCCCACCACACATCTAAGAGAGCTTGAGCTTGTCAAAAGCACAGATTCCAAAGCAGCAAAGCCAAGGGAGAAAACTGCCATATTATGGGAACATTTGGTTTCTGAACTGCCTTAAAATGGTGACCTTTTTTCTATTGCCAAATAAACATTCTGCAAGCTGCACTGGTGTAGAACAAAAGTATCATCTGATAGTTGATCAAAGAGTTGTCTTTTAGATCCTGTCGTCATTTTGACCAGAAAAGGCATTTGTTTGAATTCTGAGCAGAAACCCGTCCGCGTTGCTTTGAATGCACATCTCACTTTTAAAAAATCTTTTAGGCGTGTACAGAACAGAGCTTTCCTCTGAAAAGGGACGGAGAGAGAGAGAAAGAAAGAGAGACTTAATAAAACACCAAGTCCCAGGGAATCCACATGACTAATTTTGTATTAAAAAAAATACTGAAGACGTCTGTTCCAGTGGGAACTGTCCCCAGCTATTAGTAATTGCAAACATTAGTCATGAAGACATGGAAAATACAATCTGTAAGCTCATCCAGGACATTCTGCCCAAAAATACAATCTATGGAACTCAGTACCACCCATTTTGTCGCAGTGTGCCTCCCGGTGACGCAGTCCAATTTTCAAACCCAATCTGCCAAATTTCACTGACGCATCAAGTTCTCTGGGCAGCTCTCTGGAAGCAGCAGCCCCCTTACACCCAGTAGGAACACACAGCCAACTTCCTTTTCCCTACGCCCATTCTGTTTCACCTGCCATCTCATAGATACGCTCTACTTCTGACACTATGGATTCAAACGTAGCGGGCAAAAAAAAAAAAAAAAAAGAAAACTTTGAAATGTAGGGTGATGTCAGACATGTGGGTATTTAATAACTCAGTCTGCATTCCTGGGTCTTGGATGCCAGGAAGTAGACGTGACTCTTTGTCATTGGTTAGTATGGGATCTACCAAGCTCGCAGACAATGAACATCTTGAAGGTTTCCCAACATTCATTGTGGTCCAGTGACTCACTTCTAGAAGTGACTACTTTGAAGGTCTAAACCTAAGGAGGCAGGTGCCAAGCCAGAAATCTAGGACTCACTTTTGATTCCTCCCTCTGACTTCTTCCCACATGCCCGCACCCCATACTTTCTACCCAAATAATGACCAATGATTCTTGCCTCGACCTTCTAATACATCACCTAGCTACGTAACTCTTACTTGTACTTCCAGACTTACTAAGGCATCATTTCCTCCTGAAAGTGGTTCTTCTTTCCTCTCCTGCACTTAAATTAAATCCTGCACCTGAATATCTCCACAATCCACTGTGCCTACCTCTATCAGAACAAAGTCACAATTTATTATAATTGCCTACTTATGTGCTTGTCTTCCCTAAAAGACTGTGAGCTCCTTGAAGAATACAACTGTAGCATTTTTCTGTCTCTTCTCAATCTGTATCTAACCCAGGTGTTTGGCAGATGGATGGAAGGATGGATGTGTGGGTGGATGGACCCGAGCACTCCCAACAAGAGGACCCTGGCTTCCCCTTGTCCTGTACAGTTGCCAAGGACACCAGTCCAAATCACATCTGTCATGAGGATGCTCTTCTCAGCCAGAATTCCTTGGGCAATTTTTAAGAACAAATTATTTTTAAAGAAAATTTAATTTGTATTCAAAGACAGTCCCTGAACACCAGCCCTTGAAGAAAGCCTCAAGGAACCAGCTCTAAGTCACGAAAGACTCGCCTTCGAGGCTGGACTACATTTAAATTCCCTAACAAATAGGCGGCTATATTATCCCCATTTCTTTAAGCAGCCAACAAATGGGGCCCTGCTCTGGTCTAAATAGCCTGGCTGGAATTCTTCGAGGTGAAACATTCCTGCCTAAACAACTAGAGACACTTGATCTACTGAGGTTAATGGCCTTTTTTTGGACCTGGAATATAAATCCCTAGAGAACGGGGACAAAACTTTCACCAGCCACACCATACCTTATCATACTATTGTGTGCACTTAAAAATATCAGCAGTCCAAATGACATATCGGATAAAGGGTCAGTATCCAAAATCTATAAAGAACTTACCCAACTCAACACCTGAAAAACAAATAATCCAGTGAAGAAATGGGCAGAAGACATGAACTGACACTTTTCCAAAGAAGACATCCAGATGGCCAACAGGCACATGAAAAGATGCTCAATGTCCCTCATTATCAGGGAAACACAAATCAAAGCCACATTGAGATGCCACCTCCCACCTGTCAGAGTGGCTAAAATCAACAACTCAGGAAATAACAGATGCTGGCGAGGGTGTAGAGAAACGGGAACCCTCTTGCACTGTTGGTAGGAATGCAAACTGGTGCAGTTGCTCTGGAGAACAACGTGGAGGTTCTTCAAAACATTAGAAATAGAACTACCCTATGACCCAGCAATAGCGCTACTAGGTATTTATCCAAAGGATACAGGAGTGCTGATACATAGGGGCACTTGTGCCCCAATGTTTACAGAGGCACTTTTAACAATAGCCAAATTATGGAAAGAGCCTAAATGTCTATCAACTGATGAATGGATAAAGAAGATGTGGTTTATATATACAATGGAATACTATTCAGCAATGAGAAAGAATGAAATCGGGCCATTTGCAACGACACGAATGGAAATGGTGGGTATTACGCTAAGTGAAATAAGCCGGTCAGAGAAAGACAGATAACCTATGTTTTCACCCATATGTGGAACTTGAGAAACTTAACAGGAGACCATGGGGGAGGGGAAGGGGAAAAATAGTTTCAAACACAGAAGGAGGCAAACCCATAAGAGACTCTTAAATACAGAGAGCAAACTGAGAGTTGATGGAGGGGTAGGTAGGGGGAGAGGGGAAGATGGGTGGTGGGCATCGAGGAAGGCACTTGTTGGGATGAGCACTGAGTGCTGTATGTAAGCGATGAATCATGGGAATCTACCCCCAAAACCAAGAGCACACTGTATACGCTGTATGTTAGCTAACTTGACAATGCATTATATTAAAAAATAAATTAATTAGAAAATAATAAGAATAAAAATTAAATAAAACACCTGAACCAGAAAAAATATATATATCAGCAATCTTTCCGGGGAATTGCCTGGATCCAGGTAGAGTTGCCGGATAAAATACAGGACACCCAGTTAAACTTGTTTCAGATAAAGAACAATAATTTTATGTAATTGTCCAGAAGAACCTTTTCTTTTCTTTTAAGTTTATTTATTTTGAGGGAGAGAGAGAGAAAGCAGGGGAGGGGCAGAGAGAGAGGGAGACAGAGAGAATCCCAAGCAGGCTCTGCACTGATAGCACTGAGCCATGTAGGGCTCAAACTCACAAACTGCAAGATCATGACCTGAACCAAAATCATGAGTCAGATGCTTACACGACTGAGCCACCCAGGCGCCCCAGAAGAAGCTTTTCTATAATCATCTCAGGTTTTGTGACAGCGGTTCCTGCAGTCATATATCGGTTTCTAGATATCTACAGGTTTATTTCCTTCTCTGTGGCTCCAGGTACAAATGTACAGGGTCTAGACCAGGGTAAGACAAAAGAGGCATATAGGGTGCAGAGTTTAAGGGGGCGTGGAATCTCCGAGCAGTGTCAGTGGGCAGTCAGCGCCTGAGAGTGGGAGCCTCCTTAAATTTGTCATCCCAGATGACAAATGGCCCTGCAATTGTAGGTTATTTTCCCCTCCAGCTGAAATGGTTTGGGAGACAAGAATTTAACATTTCCAATGGTCATTTAGTAGTCATTCCTAGGTGGGAAGAACACAGATTTTTGGGGACAGAGACTGCAATCTTTAGCAAATGCAGAACACAGTCCCTTGCCTACAGAGAAGTATGTAACAACAGGACAATATTCTTCATATATGAGCTTGTCCCCACCTTCATTAACTCGGGGAGCACCCTCCAGCGCGTGTTCACTTCCCAGGACTGCTGTACCGAGTACCACAGGCTAGGGAAGGGGGCTTAAGACAACAGGAATTTAGTGTCTCGGGGCACCAGGGTGGCTCAGTCAGTTGAGCGTCTGACTTCAGCTCAGGTCATGATCTCGTGGTTCACGAGTTCGAGCCCCGTGTTTGGGTTCTGTGCTGACAGCTCAGAGCCTGGAGCCTGCTTCAGATTCTGTGTCTCCCTCTCTCTCTCCCCCTTCCCCCTCTCTCAAAAATAAACACACATTAAAAATTTTTTTTAAATGCAGTGTCTCACGGGGCACCTGGGTGGCTCAGTTGGGTAAGCTTCCAAGTCTTGGTTTCAGCTCAGATCATGATCTCACAGTTTGTGGGTTCGAGCCCTGTGTCGGACTCTGCAAGGCTCTGCGGAGCCTGCTTGGGATTCTCTCTCTCACTTTCTCTCTGACTCACTCTCTCTCTCTCAAAATAAATAAATAAACTTAAAAAAAAAAGAAATTCAGTGTCTCCTGATTCTGGAGGCTGAAAGTCTGCGATCAAGATATGGTGATCTCAAGATATCAGGGCTGGGTCTTTCCAGGGTCTGTGAGGGAAGGATCTGCCCCAGACCTCTCTCCTATCTTCTGGTGGTTTCCTGGCAATCTTCAGTGCCCCTGGCTTGCTGAAGCCTCACCCTGACCTCTGCCTTCATCCTCACATGGTGTTCTCCCTGTGGGCCTGTCTCCAACTTTCCTCTTTTTATAATGCCGGTCATATTGGATTAGGGCCACCCCAGCGAGCTCATCTTAACCTGACCACTTCTATAAAACTCTGTTTCCAAATAGGTCACCTCCCAAGGTGCTGGGAGTTAGGACTTCCCCATATGAATTGGGGGTGGGGGGCTCACAATTCAATCTGCAATAGAGCGCCTCTACCCTGATGGTCAAGGGCCCACCTGTAGACCCACAAGGCCCCTCAGGCAGGTGACTGTTCCCCTCATGTCTCATTGTGCCTATCTTCCTACCCACTCCCCGTGGACACCCCGTATGTCTCTCTCCACACGGGGACAGCTCTTGTACACCGGATAACACGGTAACCCGCCTGGCTCTGCTCTCCACACCACCGAATCATGCTGGATCCGTCTCTAGGACACTCTCCTCCTCCCTCAGTATGCGGCAGCACCAGAACTAAATGAACTTCGAGCACCCTTCCTGCTCTCGATTTTTACTTTTCTGCTTGCCTCACTATAAGCATCACTTCCTGGGAAGGGGGAGGTCAAGCACCACACGTCTCGAATCACAGAGGGATTCTTTTTCTGTACAAGCAAAGAGCCGCAGGTTGCAAGGGAGGGTTGTGGCGATCTGGGCACGTCCATAACTAGACCGTGCCTCTCAAGGAGACTCGGGACAGCTGGCCAGGAACCAGGCAGGGGTCTGTAAGGGCCAACTGGAGTTCCTTCCAAACATGTGACATGTGGCTTCTAAAGCAGGCGGAGCTAGAGGCACCTGGGTGGCTCGGCCAGTTGAGCATCTGACTTCAGCTCAAGTCATGATCTCACGGTTCGTGGGTTGGAGCCCCAAGTCGGGCTCTGTGCTGACAGCTCAGAGCCTGGAGCCTGCTTCGGATTCTGTGTCTCTTTCCCTCTCTGCCTCTCCCCCATTCTCTCTCTCTCTCCGAAAAATAAACAAACATTAAAACAAATTTAAAACAGGAAGAGCAACATTTTATGAGCATCCAGGAGAGAAGGACAAGATGTGAATGGTGAAGGGAGGAAGTAAAACGGGGTGGGGGCAGGGGGGAGGCACAGAATCAGAAAAAGTGCCCTTGTCCTGGAAGGAAACAGCTGGTGGTGCGTTGGAGATCTGGTTCTTTCTGGAATGGCTGTGTGACCTTGGAAAAAAGTACTTAACCTTTCTGAATCTCCCTTTCCCCCATTTATAAAATGTGTTAATGATAGCTGCCTCAGAGGCTTGTTGGGACATCAAATATAAAATACCCCACATACATTCTAGTTTCTCTTCAGATCTTATAAACCTTTCTTTCGCCTTTTAAATAAATATCCCACAACCTGGCCCACCCAGCCCAAGAGAAGTAAGTTCTCGGTGTCAGTTCCCCTTTCTGGCTTCCCTGAAGGCTTTTTAAAATCAGTCTCCAACCTACCAGAGAGGTCCAGGAGGGCCAGAGGGGTGCGCAGTGGGAAGGATCCAGGGGAGGAGGGAACGCGCCTGCAGTTTAGCTCAGCCCTGGCTGCTGTCCATGGTCGCGATGCTCTTGGAGCCGCAGGGTACAGCCAGGACTGGGGCCCGAGATGCGACACGCCCTCAGGGGCCCTTACGACAAGGGTTGGGGACCGTGCAAGGTGAAAGCCGAGGATGCTGAGAAGAGTTCTCCGGCTTTTGGCAAAAGGTGTCACCAGGACGCTGGGTGATTTCCTACACCCTGAGGAAACGAGGCGCTGAGCAAGCCCGGCACCGAGCGCGGCCGACGCTAGGTGGCGCTGCGCGGCCAGGCAGCCCGAGGCGGCGGGCAGTGCGGTTCCCGCAGGATCGCTCCTGGGAGCCAACAAGTTCTGCTCAGCCCAAGGGCTGTTTGTGTTTGCTGAGTAAAGCACCTTATTGACTGATTGATTGATTGATTGACTGATTCATTCATTCATTCATTCATTCATGAGTTCGTTCATTTATCTATCTATCTATCTATCTATCTATTTATTGATTTATTTTGTAACACTCACCTCCTAACAGACACGTACAGGCAAAACTTGATGAACACGGGACTCTGATGCCCTTAACCAGTTTTTCCTTAGTTAAAATGCGATTTGAACAACTGGTCACCAGGGAACCAAAAGATATGAAATTGCCCTAAATTTTGTGACTCTTGCCTGTGGGTAAAGTCTAAGTTGGACAATTAACATTTATAAAGTGCTAATGTTTAAAAAAAAAAAAAGTAACTAGGGGCGCCTGGGTGGCTCAGTCGGTTGAGCCTCCTGCTTTGGGCTCAGGTCATGATCTCACGGTTTGTGGGCTCCAGCCCCACGTCAGGCTCTGTGCTAAGAGCCTGGAGCCTGCTTCCCATTCTGTGTCTCCCTTTCTCTCTGCCCCTCCTCCGTTCCTGCTCTATCTCTCTCTGTCTCAAAAGTAAATAAATGTTAAAAAAAAATTTTTTTAAAGGAACTAGCTAAAAAGTCATATGGCACTCTCTAATGAATTTCAACATAGCCTACCCTGTGACCCAGGAATTTCCCTCGTAGGGAGGAGTGTGGATGTCCACAAAACGTGGGTGCAGTGAAAATACTCAGAGAAACTTCATTCATAATAGCCCAGAGCTGGAAACAATCCAAATGCCTATCACGCGCAGAATGGAAGAACCAACTGTGGTATATTCATACCCCGGAATCGCTCACAGCAATAAAGAGGGACGATCTGCTGATCCGTGCAACAGCATGGCTTTATGTGGAGTGAAGAGAGCCAGATACCAAACACTAAATACTCTAGGATTCCATTTATATGAAGAACAGGCCAGCTTTCCTACGGTGATAGAAAGAGGGTCAACAATTGCCTTTGCAGTGTGATTACTTGGAAAGGGCATAGTGGAAGTTTCTGGGATAATGGACATGTTCTAGCTCTTGATTTGAGCAGTGGCTACACAGGTGTGCACATATGTAATACTCACGAAGTGTATACTTGGATGAACTTTGTGCATTTTTCTATAGAAAATTATACTTAAAAGAGAGGAAGGAAGAAAGGAGACAGATTACCTCCACTCTTGCATTTCCTGTGTTGATTTCTGTTATTTCTCTTTTTTTTTAAGTTTATTTTACTTATTTTTGGGGGGGGGGGGTAGGCAAGAGGCCGAGAGGGGGAGAGAGAGAATCCTAAGCAGGCTCTGTGCTGTCAGTGCAGAGCCCAACACAGGGTTCAAATTCACAAACTGTGAGATCATGACCTGAGCTGAAATCAAAAGTCAGATGCTCAACCGACTGAGCCACCCAGGTGCCCCGATTTCTACTATTTCTAAAATGTCCCCTCAGGAGAAATTTACCTTGGCCTTTGGAAATGGCAGGGTGTGGGGCATGTGGGTGGCTCAGTAGGTTAAGCGTCTGACTCTTGGTTTTGGCTCAGGTCATGATCTCGCGGTTCATGAGTTCAAGCCCACGTCACGCCGGGCTCCGTGCTGACAAGGCAGAGCCTGCTTGGGATCTCTCTCTCCCTCTCTCTGCCCCTCCCCCCACTCATTTTCTCTGTCTCTCTCAAAATAAGTAAATAAACTTAAAAAAAAGGAGGGGGGGCAGGGGGCACAGGTCGAAGGATAGGCATTTCGGTCAGTTGGTTGGGTAGCTCCGGGTAAGTGGTCCAACCTCACTGATCTTTCTCAACTGAGAAATACCCACTTAACCATCAGGGACATAGGCAAAGTGCCAAAGCTGTTCAGCACAGTGAAAAAAGTGCGCCTCCTTACACAGATACGTGGTGATGCTTGTACCTTTCAGTGATAGTAAGATTTCACACCATTCTGACTCTCGATTCTTAGATCCTTTTTAGGATTTGTCTCATTTTTCCCTCTAATGTGAAGAATATGGCCTATTTCTGGCATCTGTCCCTCCCGTCCAGTTTTTCGCTGTGTTTTCAATAATTTAGCTCAAGACATCATTCGTTTTTAAAAGCGCTTATGCTTCCAACTAATGAATTGTCCAAATCTGCATCACACGACTTCCATTTCACTCATTAGAATCCTAATTGTCGAGCAGCTGAAATGGCTCTTATTGTTTATTCTAATTGCTATTAGGAAGAAGTGCCAGAATTATATGTGATTTATTAGTCACATAAAAATAATGAGGGACAAATAAAATTATTTTCCCTGAAGTTATTCTCAAGGTGCAAGAAGGGGCATGTTTAAGCAAGGCCACTGTGGAAAATCTCTGGGAAGGAGAGAAGCCTGTCTGTGGGTATTTCAACTTGCCAGTTTTATCCACTGAGTTGCTTTTCTTCCACTCCCTTCAGGCACTTGGGGCCTTCAGAGATTGATTCCTGTTGCCCCCACCAAAACCCACTCTTTTTGTTGTTGTTGTTTATTTATTTTTGCAAGAGAGTGAGATAAAGCATGAGCAGGGGAGGGCAGAGAGAGAGAGGCAGACACAGATTCCGAAGCAGGCTCCAGGCTCTGAGCTGTCAGCACAGAGCCAGACACGGGACTCGAACTCATGGACCGTGAGATCATGACCTGAATCAAAGTCGGATGCCAGATGACTGAGCCACTCAGGTGCCCCAAAACCCACTCTTGAAAGTATCCAGTGTTGGTCATTATGCCTTCATGCCAGTGGGACCCACACTTGCTACTCACCCCAGTGTCTGGGATGGGGGAGATGGGGTCATTGTATTCAAGGCCCAAGCCCCAGTAGCCTGGAGCTCATGACCAGACCTTCTGATGGGTAGTGGTGAGCAGTGGGTGCACGGAACACGATACCCAACAAGAGGCAAGTGGGGGCCAAGCCCAAAGGCACAGGCTTTAGAGCAGGGTCTAGGGAGGGTGCCTTTCCGTTGTGCCTGACGTCTACACCCAGAGGGATCCCATTTGTAATCTGCGCAAGTGACTGTTGGGGTTAACAACGGCTTTAGATTTAGCTTCTGGAAGATTGTATTGCTATTACAGTCAACACACCTATGCCTGTGCCTACTGCAAAGAATGCAAAGAGCCTGTGGATGTCCCTAGAGTCTCCCAAAAAGAATTTACATTCTAACCAACGAGTGCACCATAATGCCTGAAGCTGATCCCTTCCCACCCCCACTCTCTTCACATAGACCATTCCTGAGAGGCCATATTTGATTTTCCTACTTTGAGTTGGGAGTCCCTCCAAACCACCCCAGAACTCTAGTGCTTAGACCAAGTCTCACCACAATTATAACAAATGGTGCCAGAATTTACATATGCTTATATGTATATTGCATGTTAAAAAAAAAATCATCACCATAACCCAGTAAGGTCGTGGCCTCTGTTTCCTCATCTATAAAATGGGAATAACATGGGTCCCTGCCTTCAAAGTTTGCTACAAAGATTAAACAGAAAACTTACTCATTTGTTTAATGCCTCTGTGGTATTCTACTTTGCTAAGAAGTCGAGGTCATTACTTCCATTTACACATTAGTAACAGAGGGAAAGAGACAGAAAAGTACTGCAGTACCCAGCTATCAGGCTGGTTACCAGCTCCCTGGCAAACTGGCCTCGGCTCCCACCAGGGAATGTCTACACAGGCCTGAATTCTTACCTGCCTTTCTCCTGGCCCATCTTCCAGTCAACTGCCTGTCACAGGAGTTCACAGTTCTGTAAAAAGAGAAAGTCTAAATGTACAGAGGTTGAAATACAAAAATGAATTTTCAAGACATCAACATGTTTGAAATGATTGCCTTTGAAAAACAAAATCGTGAGAGATTTCTTTCCTTCGACTTTTTCTAGCCCCGCCCCCCTCATTTTCAAATAAGTACCTACTGTTTTCATAACCAGAAAAATGTAACGTAATGTTGAAAAACAAACCCAACAAAAATCCCTGCTTCTGCCCTTCCTGCCTTGGCCTAGAAAAGGTCTCAGAGCATGGGGTACAAGGTGAAGGCTGGGGGTTTATTGCATGTAAGCTCCTTGCAAAGATGAACGGGCAGTGAGAGAAAGCTGAGCTATCCACGCCAAGTCCTGCAAGGTTTTTATTGGTTATTAGCGATTCCAATTTTATGTACTTTATTTTTCCATGAGTGTTTTTTGTTTTTGGGTTTTTTTTTTTTAAGGTTTCTATGTATTTGAAGTGGAGATTCTCGCCATACAAGGGTTAAAAAACGATCCGGGGGGCACCTGGGTGGCTCAGTCGGTTAAGTGGCCGACTTCGGCTCAGGTCATGATCTCGCAGTCCGTGAGTTCGAGCCCCGCATCGGGCTCTGTGCTGACAGCTCAGACCCTGGAGCCTGTTTCAGATTCTGTGTCTCCCTCTCTCTGACCCTCCCCCGTTCATGCTCTGTCTCTCTCTGTCTCAAAAATAAATAAACGTTAAAATTAAAAAAAAAAAAAAAAAAAAAAAAAACCAACCAACCAAACAAAAAAACGATCTGGCCATCAATGATGGTCCAGATGCCACTTGACCCAGCAAAGCAAAGGCACGAAGAAGGTCAAAGCCACACTCCCAAAGCATGAGAGAGAGCTTCCCCAGAGGGATGTGGGCAGGTGCACTGGGGAGCACATGCTCCACTGGGGTAGGAAATGTGCTTCCCCTGGCTCACCGCACAGCTGCCCCCCCCCACCCCCCACCCCCACAGAGTTCGGTCAGACGGAGCTGGTCCTGGAGTTCCAAAGAGCAGAGCACCCAACTCAGGCCTCACACCAGATCGACTGAGTCAGACGTGCATTTCACAAGGGCTCCAGGTGAGGCATAGGCACTTAGCAGCTTGAATAGCACCGCCGTAGGCAGCTGGCCCCAGGTGGGTGCCGAGCTACTGACAATCAGGCCTGCGAGTCCACATATGTGTCACCTAGGACATTATCTTATTACCTTGTTAGGCTCCCCCGGCCCCCGCCACTCTGCGGCAGGTGAGTAGGAGAGAAGGCACAGGCCCTAACAAACAATTGAAGAAAATGATTTCGGGGGTAAGTGGGGAGAACGAAGCCCGCTAGCTTCTTAATTATGGGGCAAAGCCTAGAACCCTGCTTCCATGTGCTGGACCCGGAGCAAACAGCAGCTCAGAGAAACAGGGGTCACCATGTCACTTGCAGATGGGCCACGCTCATCGTCGCAAGGGAGATGGTTTCTGTTGAGCGCAGTATAACATTTCCTATCCTAACCTTTTGGTTTCCTTTACCCTCTGGGTCCCAGGGCTGTCTGCTCCCTTGGTTGGAGTGACACACATTCATGGTCTCATGACATCTACTGGGAACCCAAATAGGTAGACCTTGAGATACTACACCGACAAGAGCAGAAGTTGCTGGTTGTTTCAAAATACTCATTCCCATCTTCTTTCCCAGTGATAGACTCCAGCTTCGATTGGGGTGGCATTATACCTAGGTGAAGGCTATTTCCCAACCAACCTTATAGTTAGGTCAACCTTATAGTTAGGTATCACCAGGTAACCAAGTTCTGACGAACAAGATAGAAGCAGATATTCTCAGGAAGGATTGTGGGAAAGCTCTTTAAAGGGGACACAAATGGCCATGCAGGCTTTCTCTGTCCTTCTCTCCTTCTTCTTTTTTCCTTCCTGGATCATGGCTGTAATAGCTAGAGCTCCAGCAGCCATACTGGACCATGAGGCGCCCTTAAGGATGAAAGCCAATGCCTGAGGATACAGAGTGGCAATAGAAGAAGCTTGGTTCTCCAGGGGGAATGTGGAACCCCCACACCAGCTCTAAGGTACTTTTCTTCTCAGGACTGTGGTATGTGAGAAAAACATCCTTTTATCTTATTCTGTTCAGCCTCAGTGACTAACAGTCAAGTAAAATTTCTAGTGGATACAGTACACAAGACCAAGATACCCGACTTTACAGAACTTAGGGACTCATCAGCTGGAACTAATACAACATGACAACGTGGGCCAGGGAACCATAGGAGCTACAAATCCAGGGAACCTGGAAGATGCAGGAAGATTTCTCTGGAGAAGTAACATCTAAGGTTAGGACTAAGAATGGGTTGGAGAAGGGAGAGAAGAATGTTCCAGAAGAGGAAAGAGTATGCACAAAAACCCACGGGCAGGACAGAGAGCATAACCTGTTCTTTCCATAAGTTTGAACTTAACCACAAGAGCTGTGATGACTGCTGAAGGTTTTTAAGTAAATATTTCCTTGCTAGAAAAATCCTCCCGACTGCTTTACCAAGCAAGGGTCTCAAAGGGCATGTTTGAAGGGAAGAGATAGGTGGGAGGCCAGTGCCGGAGTCCCGGGTGAGACCCTGAGGCAGCCTGGACCCGGCAGGACACTAGCAGTGGGAGGGAAAGAAAGGATGGATTTTGAGTGATATTTGGCAGAAAGAGCTGGCAGGGTGTAGAAGGTAAGGTGGTAGGAAGAGCCAAGACTGGGGCTCCATGTACTGGCTTGAACTGATTTGGGGACCACAGAGTCAGCTCCGTTCGGGTCACCTTGCGTCCAGCACCATTGTAGGAAAAAGTTATTTCATAGCGACAGATTGTTCTCTCACCTCACTTGTGGGCATGTCAATGAGTCAACCCCAGCCCAACAGCCCATTACTACTGAAAATAGCTAAGAGAGTCTTTTGTGTGTTTGTCTGCTTTTGGTAAGAAAGCCTTTTCTTTTTTTTTTTTTTTTTAAGCACAAAGGTCACGTGTTCTATACGAGTTTAACACCTGCTGGGTAATAACTTAATGAAAATATTTTCAGGGTTTTGTGTGAAAGTAAACCATCGCAGGCAGATTTTTATACATGAAAGTACACGAACACTATCTTCTGGGCAAATGATTCCAAAACGGATTCTTAAAGTCCAAACTCTACGGTTCTCTTACAGCAACATTGTCAATCTCAACTCGCAGGGTCCATTTGGAGAAAGGTTCTGAGATTCAGCCCAGGAAATATGCTGAACATCGAGAAAAAGGGTTCTGGAAATAAGGAGAAAGCCCCCTCACCACAAGGAGAGCTGTGTCTCCCTGAATGCACTCACTGGTGTGGTTCTGGCTCCCAATAGAAGCAATGGAAGAACTGAAATGTGAGTGTAGTTACAGTGGCTGCCATGGGAGGGCAGTCTAGCATGATTCTTGCAAGAGTCGGGGACGCTCAAAGCAGAGGTATAAATTACCCTGGGCTTCAAAACAACCACTCCCACTCCCACCTAGTGAGCCCTCCTCTAATTGTGGAAATAACGCAGAATATGGGGTTGGAGATAAATCCTTACACGCAGTGAATGCAGTGTAACACACAAGAAGGGAAAACTGGAAACAATCTAAAATCCAATGTTGAAGCGACGGCCAGGTACCTCATGATACGTGTAAAATAAGACCATGCCTGCTTTCATGAAAATGATAACAAACTTATCATGTTTGTTGTTAAATTCTGGATACAAAATGCTGCGTATGAGCACTAAATGTACCTGAATATACAATGAAAACCGAATTACTATGGAAAATGTTACGAGTAGACAAGGTTAAGGTTATCAACCTTGATAATATAAAATATGAAGATGTGACAGTCATCAACCAGGATATGCAAGGCAGGAACAAGAAGTGTAATACAAGGCAGAAAGTGTAGGCGTGAATTAGGAGAAAAAAAGTGAACCAACTAGAAAGTTTTAAACAATATCTTACATTATTCATGGATTTTTTTTAAACAGAATATCAGAGGAGAAAAACGTGCTTTTCTAGATTCATGGCATGAAAGACCTACATAATGAACTAAGTAAAAATGAATTACTTAAGCATCCAGTTCAAGAAGTTAGAAAATCAACAATAAAATATGCCCTTTCAATAGATGGAAGAGTATAACAAAGGTAATAGCAGAAATGAAAGAAATATCAAACAGAGAAAAAGGAAATGAAGCATTTTCTAGAAAAAATACAAGGTACAAAATTGACCTCAGAAGAAGGAGAAAACATAAATAAAGCAATACAAGTGAAAAACAACGCCAAAAAAAGAAACAGAAAATGACTATAGTATTTATGAATAGAGTTGTATCCCTACTATAGAAAACTCTGCAATCTGTTTGGTTTTTTTTTAATGTTTGTTTTTGAGATAGAAAGAGACAGAGTATGAACAGAGGAGGGGCAGAAAGAGAGACACAGAATCCGAAGCAGGCTCCGGGCTCTGAGCTGTCAGCACGGAGCCCGACATGGGGCTCAAACCCACGAACCCTGAGATCATGACCTGAGCTGAAGTCGGACGCTCAACTGACTGAGCCACGCAAGCGCCCCAAAAAACTCTGCAATCTATTAAAAGAATACGATTCTTTTGAATTAGCCCTGGGGGGAAAAAGTTTTTAAAGGGAAAAAAAGCAAGGTGCCCAATAGCAGGTATGGTGGTGTGACCTCCTTTATGTAAAATGTAAAGACTCAGGTAGACACATGGCATCATGTGTTTCTGCCATTAAGGATCTACTAACATTGAGGCAGTGTGGTAGAAGCCACCATGGAGACTCTAGAGCTATAGTCCCTGGATTTGTACCCGGGGTCCACCACTTTCTAGCTGTGTAACTGTCAACAATTTCCTTAGCTTCTCTGTCCCTAATCTCCTCCTCGGTAGAATGGTCACCCTAGAGCCTAACTCACAGATCTATGGGGAGTCCATGGGTCAGTTAATACAAAGTGCTTTAGAACAGTGGCTAACAGTTATATGATAAAAGCTCACAAATTGTTTGTTATGGTAATTATTTTACACCTATTGGTATATACTTCTTTTCCTCTCCCTGAGGAAGTCGGGAAATTTTAGAAGTCTTTTGGAAATTAGGAGGGAAAGACAAGGACAGGTGGAGGGTGCTTACAGACAAAGGGAAGGAGGCTTTCGCTAAAAGGATGTTTCGCATTTCCTAAACACATAATTACATAGGACAATGTCAACAGCGGATTTACCAGGACACTGGTTTTCTTTTTCACCCCTCTCTGATTTTAGACACTGTTACAGGTTTAAATGTTATGTTCCCTCAGAGCACCACTATTTAAGATATATACAAATGAAAAAAAAGATTAGAAGGAAAAATCACAAAACATTCTGATGGCATTTCTTTGTTAGAGTAAGGAGATTCAGGATCTTTTTTTCCCTCCTTCATTTTAAGCAATTCTTTTGTACTTGTTTTCAAATGTAGACAAAATTGAATATATTTTTGTTGTAACCTTTCCCCATTTCCCGGCCTCTCCAGGGTAGCGAGCATCTTTCTCGACATTTTTTTTCTGCGCATTCACGTAAATACATAATTACAGGAATATATAAATATTTAGTATTTTTAGTAATATAAATGTTATCACACTTTTTGTGTCGTTCTGCGATGTTTCTTTTTTCAATTAAATTGGTCTTGAGGGGTGCCTGGGTGGCTCAGTTGGATAAGCGTCCAACTCGATTTCGGCTCAGGTCATGATCTCACGGTTTGTGAGGTCAAGCCCCACGTCCGGCTGGGGTTCCCTGCTGTCAAAGAGGAGATTCCTGCTTGGAATTCTCTCTCTCCCCCATCTTTGTCCTGCTCTCCCTTGCTTGACTGTGCTCTCTCTCTCTCTCTCAAAATAAATAAATAAACTTTACCAAAAAAGAAAAAAATTGGTCTTGAAAAAAGAACCTTCTGTATCAATACACAAAATATCTACTTGTTTTTTAATAGCTGCATGGATTTCCTAACGTGTCCATGACAACACTTATGTAACTGTTTCCTTATTGATGGACATTTAGTTAGTTCTCAGATTTTCACTCTTGCCATCAATATTACAACACACAGCCTTCTGCACCTGCCCAAGCCCATGAATAGTTTCTTATCATTTTTCCCTATTCTGTGTACTTCTGGGGATGTGAATGCACTGCTTTTACGATATGAAATAATTTTGAAACCAACAAGAGTAAGGATAAGAGGAATGTTAGCTAGCTTTCCCAAACAAGAATTCTACAGTGTAATTCATCCCTTAAAGCAATAGCACTCAAGTGAATACCAGGATGCCTGAAAGGGAATAATAAAGAACAAAAAAAGCCCACACAAGCAAAACAATAATTATTTTTCCTCAGGAGCTTGCAGGTAGTGCAAACATAAATCTGTGCTTTGGCCAAATGCATAGATGTCGCAGCATTAATTGTCCACTGGGATGATTAGGGACAAACTGCATGTAATAGAAACATCGCGAACACTTGTGTTTCTTGGCCCAGCTGCCAACGACAGGCAATTGGACTAAATGAATCGAGAGCCGGCCAGGTGTGATCAATCTTACATCCTCACGACCGTTATTACCAACCAATGACAAACCTTTGCAAAGATCCTCCCCCCAATAATTTATCATCGTGTCTCTTTTCCTAATAGGGTTTACCGTTTCATGAGGAAAGACCCACGAAATCAATTAAATATAAATTTATTATTTTATTTTATTTTATTTTATTTTATTTTATTATAAGTTTATTGTTTTAGATGAGAAAAGGGAAATACTGTTTTTCTACCCCTCCATTTTTCTTTCTCTGAGTTTGTATACATGCTAATAGGAGCCTTGTGTCATTTATCATACCAAAGACCAGAGGAAGCAAAAGAAATCTCCAGGGAAAGGGGAGGCAGGTGGAATGTGGATCTCCAGATCTTTTGATGGGGGAAAATGTCCCTCTAGTGAGCATTCCCGTGAATGAATCCCAGAGACAGTGAAGTTGAGGCCTGCCCTACTAAACATCAGAACAGAATGTGTTATTTTGTTTAATGGAACCCCATAGTGATCTTCTACTGAATAGACAGAGTTTGATTTAGGGGGAAAAAAAAGAAAGAAAACAATTTGGCCATTCTTGGTTAAATTGTCACACTGACTGAAGAAGAAAATAAAATGAATGTTTTCTATGGAACATTGTGGTTACAGGTTAAATATCTCCATATGCATATTTAGCAGAGAAAAAAAAAAAACACAAGCACACAGCCTAAAGCACAAATTTCTGGGCTTTCCATTGGCTAACTGGGCTTTCCATTGGCTAAGCCATAAGACAAGAGTAGAAAAGGTACACTAAATCTCAAATAGCCATTAGATGTCTTTACGTGAGTTTTCAAGTGGGTCTTAAAAAGAAATAATAGTGCTGCATTGCTCTGGCAGACAAATCTTAAAATCACGTTTTAACATGTGACCCCTTTTATCTAAGTCCCACTGTGACACCATAGGTCATGTTGGCCATCCAGATTTCTTTCTGCCTTCAAAGTCGTCCTGGCCCTGGTAGCTCACGGCACCACACGATTAGATCGGTCACCAGTGCCTTCTTTCTGCCCCACATCCCTCCCAGTCGGACTTCTGTGTCTTGTCCTGCATATTCCTTTTATTAAATCCAACCCCCGCGCCATGAAGAATGAAAGCAAAAGATAAGGAGGCATGCATATTTATTGAGCTCTTTTTTTTGAAAGCAATGGCCGAATTAAGGGCGAATTTATAGTTTTGTGGAATACTTGAGATGGTGTTTGTTCTTCCTGTGCCAAGGGCCTTAGGAGGAAGAATTCTCGCTGGGGCATCGTCTAGCCCCACGTACCCTGCACGAGCAGTAGCATGTGGTCAGCCATTGGAGGGCAACTAATTTGAACTGATTCCAACCTGCTTTCCTTTGCCAGTTTCTACAACAGACTCTAAAACTCAATCTCCTCACCTCTGCTACCCTTAGGAATTGCCATGTGAGTCAGTGCTGACCGAAGAGATAGAAGGGAAGTGTGCTGGTTTCTGAAGAACCCTCCTCTTGCCTGCTGAGAATGCAGAGATCGCAGAGATGGTGGCTGGCCAAGCCGCTGCCATCTTGCCACCAAGAAGGAAATGCTGGAAGAAGTTTGGAGGTTGAGACATGTTGAGTTGCTGAACCGGTGACTTCAGCTGCCTACCTCTAGGCTTCTAATAATATAAGGGAAACAAGCTCTCTACTTAAGTTTCTTCTTTTTTTTTTTTAAGGTTTTTTTTTTTTAAGTTTATTTATTTATCTTGAGAGAGAGAGAAATAGTGCATGTGGGGGAGGGGCAGAGAGAGAGGAGAGAGGATCCTAAACCGGCTCGAGCTACCAGCACAGAGCCTGATGTGGGGCTCGAACCCATAAAACCGTGAGATCATGACCTGAGCCAGGACCAAGAGTCAGCCGTTCAACCCACTGAACCACCCAGGCACCCCTCCACTTCACTTCCTTGAAGCAGATTTCTGTTAATCACAGCCAAATGCAATCGCTTGACTAGATGTCACAGGCAGCAATGATGGTAGCCTAGCTTCCAAGACTTTATAACGTCTTGAGAGAGGCAGGCATCTAACCACTTAACCAAAATATTGAGCAGAATATGAAAAGCACCAAGTTGAAATTAACACAAGTCCACAATGCGGAAGCAGAAAGAGAAAATTCGCGTTACCAGTGGGACCTAAGACACCCTCATGGAAAAAAATGGAGAAGACACTGGAGCCGAGCTCTGCAAAACGAAGAGTGTTTTTCCAGACCAAAGAGGGCTTGGACCGCACCACCACCCCCGCCCCCGCACCCCCCACACACACCAAGGACCCAGAGTGAAGAAAGGAAGTGTGGTCTGTGGCAACCTGGTTAGTTTCAGAACAGTCCCGGTGGCTGGAGAACTGGGTTGTGTTCAATGACACTGGAGTTGTCGCCCCTCTGTTTGCTCTTCACACGTTGCAAAACAGTTCTTGCAGCCCTCGTGTCTCCTAAACCACTTCCCACTTTTTCTTCCTTTCTGCGTTCGGTAGTAACCTCCATCACATTTTCATTTACTGCAAGAAGCTAGGTACGAATCATGAGCTGTTACCCTGCAGAGAGAAGGAGGGAAGGAAAAAAAGAAAAGAAAATAATAGTTTCTAACAATTGCTAATGTGAAAATTTAATGATTCCTTTCATAGGAGTGGTTTGCACCCGAAGGTGATTTTTTTTTTTCCCCTGGAGGACACGTGGCAATCTCTGGACGCATTTGTGGCTGTCATAATGGGGAGGGGGGTGCTCCTGGCATCGCACGGGTAGAGGCAGAGATGCTGCGCAATACCCTATAGGGCACAAGACAGCCCCCAACACAGAATTATCCAGTTGAAAGTGCCAGTAATGCCAAGATTGAGAAACCCCATTTTTATGTTATTTGACGGTGACGGATGGAAGTGCCCACGTGTGGTTTCGTATCACCTAATGGGTTCATCAGGGGGTAGCACATAGGTGACAGCATCACCCTGAGGAAACATTGGTGGTCACTACAGGACGGGCCATTGTGTTGTCTAATTAACCACATCAGGCTCTGTGCTGACAGCTCAGAGCCTGGAGCCTGCTTCGGATTCTGTGTCTCCCTCTCTCTCTGCCCCTCCCCCCCCTCAAAAATAAATATTAAAAAAGTTTTTTTAGGGGCATCTGGGTGGCTCAGTCCGTTGAGCGTCTGACTTCAGCTCAGGTCCTGATCTCGCGGTTCACGAGTTCAAGCCCCACATCAGGTTCTGTGCTGACAGCTCAGAGCCTGGAGCCTGCTTCGGATTCTGTGTGTCCCTCTCTTTGCCCCTCCCCCACTCGTGCTCTGTCTCTCTCTGTCTCTCAAAACTAAATAAACATTAAACAAAAATACTGAACAAAACTACAATGCCTAAGGCAGCACAGTAACACCATTTGATACTTTTGGACTCACACGGGTAAACCCCTCTGACAAGATTGTTGGTAATAAATATTTGTTGAATCTTAACGCATGAAGAAATCCAAACCTATCACACAGGGCTCAAAACTACATTTCTCTCAGGAAGTTTTCTGGGGACAAGGTGGTGGAAGGCAGCTCTGGCCGACTACCTTTTCAAAATTGCAAGCCTTTGCGTGTCACAAAAACCAGTTCTTAACACAGTTGCAAAGAGCAACATCGACTATTTCATTCAGAAGGAACTCCACGCCAAAAATACCAGCGTCTTACAAAAGTCGTCTTCTTGGAAAAACTTTTCAAAACATCATATTGAACGACAATGGATTCAGCTTTTGTTAAGAACCGCGTTCAGATCGCAGATGGAATATTGAGGACTGTGCTAAATCACAGATGGTATATTTTTTCCTATATTTCACGAAACAGGCAATTTCTACCACTTTTTTTTTTCCTTTTGCATTTTGCTCTTGGTAATCCTGTAGATTGAACAACAACAACAACAAAAACTAAACTAAAAAGAAACGTGGAAACATTTACTTTTAGTGCCGTTTATAATCTTACTCTTTAGTGGGTGGAAACATCACTGAATATTCTGTGTAATTTACTTAAAAAAAAACTTAGAGTGTAATTCATTTTAGGTGAGCAATTTGTTTTATGAGCCGTGTATGTTTATTTGGGGTTGCGCTGTTTTTTTATTGAGTGCAATAAAGACACTTCTTATCAATTGATTTGTTGTATCAGCAATGGGCTTCTTTCCAGACTGAAATATGGCAGCGTTTCCAAGGACATTATCCAGCATATAATTTCACCACAGATATGAATCCGGGTTCATTAGGGCCCACTTGCACTGCCTGTTATGACCTAATTTCTAGGATTCCTGCTTGATGGTGGAATTATCTTTCCCTGCACACAGTGTATAACATGGCTATCAGATGAGTTCTCTCTCTTTGATGGTTCATCACATACACAGTTTTGAATTGTGCCAACTTTTATACCAGCTGATAAAATCAGAAGTTCAAAAGTTCACTCCCGATCCCACGTGACATGGAAACTTCGAAGATTCTAAAGCCGACACCTTTTAGAAATAATTAATGGCAGGGCTGACACGGGAGGTCTTGGGTTACTGTGCTGATGGCGTTAAAAACACTTGTCAGGAGGTAATGCTTAACCCAAATGTGGGCTAGTAAGTTCCAGCGGTACCTTACGTCTAGCCTGGGGGTGATTTCTGGCCTTTTGGGTTCAGCTGACTTACCGTGACTGTCAGACCATGGGGCGTCTTGCACGCCCTGATATTAATGCTTTTGTGTGGCATCAGGCTCATACACATTCGTGCATTTCCGGAATGAGAAAACCTCGAGAACTAAATCATGGCCGATGCAGAGCTCACGAAAGTGCCTATCACAATGTCCTGGGGAACATTTCGTTTGCACTTCGGTAATGCCGTGCGTGAGGCAGAACAGAAGTGATATACACTCACAGAAAGTAGAACAGTGAGATTTAACAGCTGTGCACACGGCCTCGAGAACGTAAAATCAGGAGGCTGTGTCTTTAGAAAACTATTTCTTTTAAATCCCCAAATATCACATCTGGTTGCATTGAGTTGTCATTATGACATAGTATTTAAGATGATTTAATGGGTTATTGCAGGATAAGAATCTTGGAGTTTACTTAACTACTGTGCATTAAGAGAATGTAGCTGTTTAAATGATGTTCTGACAAAGCAGATAAAAAGCTGTTCTTGATGTCGAATGACTTTATTATATACTTTTTTTTTACTGTAGTCAGTATAAATATAGATGCTCAAACGTAAACAGAGTATATGAAAGACAAGGGTGAAAGTGGAGCTGTGTGACAGAAATTTAAAGCAAGCAGCACGTAACAAATGCAGAAAGCTATTCACCGTTGAAAATTTACGGGGCATATTGACTACGTGTATGAATGTGGCAAAGTCACAATACAAAGGCATCATGTGTCTGCTGTCCCTTGTTAACAAGTCCCCTGACTGGGCCTCTGCCAGCTCACGGGTCAGTCCCCGCTTTGGTGGCAAGGTCTCGCTCCCATTTGGAGAGGCTCCTGGTCTTGCCCCTGCTTCATACCCCCACACCCTCCACCTCCCACACCAGCACAAACCTCTCCCCGCTTTCCCTCAGATGCACACATCATTTTTTTCTAATGTTTTTAAGTGTGTATTTATTTTTGAGACAGAGACAGAGCACGAGTGGGGGAGGGACACAGAGAGAGAGAGAGGGAGACGACACAGAATAAAAAGCAGGCTCCGGGCGCTGAGCTGTCAGCACAGAGCCCAACGCGGGGCTTGAACTCACAGACCGCGAGATGGGGAAGGGGCAGAACCGACTAAGTCACCCAGGCGCCCCTGTACACATCATATTGAATAGAAAACTGAGGTTCTATGTACCTAGAACAATTTCAGACAACTTACACGGGGTCCAAGTCAAAATCCGACATCCCAGTTGCCCAATGCGTCGCTCCATTACCTCATCACATTCCTGCTGCTGCTTGTGGCAACTGTCCCAGTGGACATCAACGTGCCATGTTTTTCCAACCTGGAAAAGTATACAAAAGTCTTTCTGTTGGCCTTTCTATGCCTACAGTAAATGGGTCTTGCCTTAATATCTGAAGGTGCTTGGAACTCCCCATGAGGGGGGTTAAATACACAAACCGGCAGGGGGAATGGCAGACTCTCACCGGATTGCCCTGACTGTGGAACGGTGTCTTAAACAAGAGAGAAGCAGAGTGTCCCCCCAGTTCACTGTTTGTCATCGCTCCTCGGGGCGAGTCCGCATGGCAGCCGCAGAACGCGGGAAGAGACGAAGAGAAGAGGCAAAGAGCTGGTGTGACTGCCTCCTGAGAAGGGTTCCCAGAAACTGCCACTGAACATAGTGGCTTCTGTCCCACTGGCCGAAACCCCTCCTCCCATCGCCACATCCAGCTGCAGAGAAGAGAACAGAATATTCCATTTTGATTCTGAGGAACCGTGTGCCCAGACAAAATCCCACCATTACGAAGGAAGACAGTGAATGGAACAACATAGGTGCTGTTGACAGTGAAATGGGCATTTGTCTGTGGACTTCTGACCACTAACGAGATTCTTCCTTACTCATGGCTTCCTTCACAGGTCACGGGCTCTAGTGTTAAAAACAACACCTGGGTTTTATCTCTTGAGCCAGCTCTGATTAATAGCTTAACCCGATGAGTGAAGGCTTGATTAATCATCAACCGTGGTTCACGACTGCTTGAGAAGGAGTCTGAAACGAAGTGTGGCCTCCAGGATGAAGAGTTCTGCTATCCATTGGTGATGCCTGCAATGCGTACAGGAAAAGAGGGTAGGGATGAAGGTGCTTCTTTTCTATTCCTGGTCTGACCCTCTTACTTGGCATTCACTTTCAAATTAATGTAACGGTTCTATAATCCAGCAGCATATTAATAACAAATGCTACTCACACTTCTGTGTCATGTTACCCGAAGCAATACATGCATGCAGGTATTATTTCCATCCTAACAGCTTTCTTCTAAGATTAAAAAAAAAAAAGTGTATTTATGATCTCTAATTTGGAGGCAAAGGGTATAATTGTTAAGTAGAACAATGGGCTTCCACTAAGGTCACCTAATAATAAATAGAAAATTCAGGGGCACCTGGGTGGCTCAGTCGGCGAAGCATCCGACTTCAATTCAGGTCATGATCTCAGAGCCCAGAGCCTGCTTCGGATTCTGTGTCTCCCTCTCTCTCTGCCCCTCCCCCACTCATGCTCTGTCTCTCTCTCTCTCTCTCTCTCTCTCTCTCTCTCTTTCTCAAAAATGAATACACATTTAAAAAATTTTTAATAAATGAAAAATTCAGAATTTGAATTTAATTCTTTTTTTTAATTTCTTTTAATGTTTATTTATTTTTGAGAGACAGAGCACAAGCGGGAGAGGGGCAGAGAGAAGAGGGAGAAACGGAATTGGGAGCAGTTTCCAGGCTCTGAGCTGTCAGCACAGAGACTGATGCAGGGCTCAAACTCACAGAGAGTGAGATCATGACCTGAGCCAAAGTCAGATGCTTCACCGACTGAGCCACCAGGCTCCCCTGAATTTAATTCTTTTAGAAACAAGATAGTCTTTTCACTCCCCTATACAATACTATTCAAAAAAAAAAAAAAAATGATAGAGAAAGAGAATTAATCTCTTGATAGACTATCTTGGATCAGAGTGATTATATATTATCTACTAATGATTCTCCCTTCAGATTTTTTGCATCTTTCCTGCTAATAAATTCTCCATGGTACCCCACAAGCCCAGATGAACCATTCATTCAACAAAGCTAAAATTTAAACAAGAAACTGACTAGGAACTCAGCTACAGATATGAATAAAAAATTAGTTTCTGACTATAGTAACCTTACAAACATGTAAACAAAGAAATGAGCTGCAGTGTGCTAAGGACTACAATGAGAAAGGCCCACGGTGGTGCACAAAAGCCAACAGCCGCCATACCAGGTGTGAGTGGGCAGGGAGGGTGCCACAGTGGCCTCATCCGAGAAGAGTCGAAAGGGTCCTGAAGGGTGGGTGGGGGTGATCACCAAGCATACTCAAGGGGTAGCCAGCCAAGCCAGGAGAAGCAAATGGTGGGACTGGGTACTAGAATAGCATGGCCGTTCCAGAAAACAACAACAACAACAACTAGGCAGGATGTGTGCACGTAACAGAGGCAAGCAAGAGTCAGGGTGTTCACTGGGGTATACAGAGAGAGGTAGGCAACAGCAGGAGACGTAGACAAGAAGATGGTCATGAAAAGCATTCAAGTGCCTGGATGAGACGGGGCTTTATGGACTTTAGCCTGTAAGCACTGGGAAACCACGAGAAGGTTTTCAGCAGGGGTGCAAAATAATTGTGTTGGCCTTTGAAAAAGACCACCCTGGAAACTCAGCTGGAGTTACCAAAGTCACGGGCAGTACAACCAGGCAAGAAAGGAGCAGAACCTAAAACGGGAGTTCTTCCTCTGGGACCTACATGTTTTGTAGGATTTATGGAAGCTCTCAGATTATGTGCCCTAAATGTAGGAATGAGCAGCTCTGTGCCTTTTCCCCAAGGTTCTTAGTGAAACCCAGAACAAGAAGGACAATAACATTCTAAAGTTGAAAAATGTCTGGCCTTGGGGCGCCTGGGTGGCTCAGTCGGTTGAGCGTCCGACTTCAGCTCAGGTCATGATCTCACGGTTTTGTGGATTCGAGCCCCGCACCGGGCTCTGGGCTGGCAGGTCGGAGCCTGGAGTCTGGTTCAGATTCTGTGTCTCCCTCTCTCTCTGCCCCTCTCCAACTAGCGCTCTCTCTCTGTCTGGAAAAAAAAAAAAAAAAAGTTAAAAAAATAAAAACAAACAAGCAAAGGCCTTAACAATAGGTCAACTATATTTGGATCATATTGTATACACACAAAGTTGAAGGACTCATGTGTGTGTAGGAGACTTGCCACAGATTTTCCAAGATGAATCAGACTGTATCACTATCCCTTCTTCCAGCATCTCCCTAAACTTCCAAGTGCTATCTAACGTATGGACCATGTATCCCAAAGGTTGGTTTGAAGAGTAAATTTCCTAGGGGCGCCTGGGTGGCTCAGTCAGTTAAGCACCTGACTTCAGCTCAGGTCATGATCTCACGGTCTGTGAGTTCAAGCCCTGTGTGGGGCTGTGTGCTGACAGCTCAGAGCCTGGAGCCTGCTTTGGATTCTGTGTCTCCCTCTCTCTCTGCCCCTCTCCCACTCCTTCTCTGTCTCTCTAAAATAAATGAATGTTTAAAAAAATTTTGAAAAGTAAATTTCCTATAAGAAATTTGGCCACTCTGAGAAGGTGGCCAAAAAGACATGTAATAGCCTTTTACAGGACAGGAAAAAGCGGAGAAGCACCAAATCTCAAATCTCTAGCTACAGAAACTTCTAGAAGCAGAAAATGGAACCGTTACCAGGCAACAAGGTAAACACAGAAAGAAAAATCTAGATCACTTGTTCTGAAACTTTATGGGGATTAAAGACCCATAACCCCCATAACCTTGAGAAGTTGCTGAACCCTCTAGAACTTCTCCCAAAACAATTCGCTCAGGTATCTTCTTACAAAACTGTGCGTACTATTCGGAGAGGTTTGCAAAACCTCTGGAGCCCAAGAACGTCGGCGTGACCCCAGACACCAGCTTGAGAGCCCCAGTCTCGATAACTCTCCTTCCCTCAACAAACATTCTGTTATCATAGTTTTTCATCTAAATTAGGCCCAACCAATATTTATATTATCTGACTTTCATTGAGCCATGCAGTCCGCAATTAATTTCACCTCTGCCACATGCATGTAACCTCCATCAGCTGTACAATCACAAAGTCTAAAAGGAGACTAATTCTAATTTCCGCTAAATTACACTATCGCCCAAATGGCATACGAAATCCTAAATGGATTGATAAACCTAGAATAGGAAACATTGTTCTATGCTTAAGCTTCACAAAATGCCTTCTCCCCTCAGCAAGGGTATCTGTTCTTACCAGCAGGTATTTGAATTCTGGTCTACTATATGGATATTACATATATATACATACACACACATATAATATCCTATATGTATTCTCTATCTCTATCTATCTATCCTTGAACATTCTCTCTACTATGAAGCAAATTACATAAATTTTCAAAGTAAGTCCAAGCCCAGCAGTGGTCTTGATTTCCTAATGGATTAGGGAAAAGAGTAATTTGAAGGGGAAAATTAACGGCAAATTCTATGTTGTTTCTTCTTGTTCCCCTACTGCAGTTACTGAAAACCTTTGACTAGACCTCTAAAAGAGACCACACATTCGATAATTTGAAGCAAAAGGTTAATGGTGTTGTTACAACTATTATCCCTTTTAAAATCATTATCGTCTTGTTTTTTATGACTATATTACCTTCACCTTTCGATGAACCCACTTTACCAGCTGTTTCCCTCCGTCATAAAGTTTGCCGAACATTATCGTAGGAATAGGAGAAATGCCATGTTTTATCAATCAAGCCTAAGGGAATTTGAGGCTTCTTACAACCACAACTGTAAAGGGAGTTTATTGCAAGTTTCTGTTTTGATTTGTAAATTATCCTTAAGTAAAATACATACCTGATGCCAAGGTATGGAATGTAAAAACGCAATGCGGTATACGACAGAAACCTGTATCATAAAGTTTGATAGGTTGACAAATGAGAAGGCAATAGACTCCTGACAAACGCAACCAGACTTTCTTCCTTGACGCGCTGAGACCCGCGGCATCATTCAGCCTGCCGGTGTCCCTGATCCTTCAGCCCACACCACCTCAGCACCCCAAGGAATACACGAAACGTAGGACAGATGCTTCTAACTTACACAGGACTACACAGAAAGTCTCAATACCGTTCCAAACTTGATACGATAAAGGTATTATTTCATTATGATGCAATCAAATTAAAATTTTACCAGGAAAGTCCTAAAATACCACCATACAACAGGAACCAAAAAACACATTCCTAAATACTAGACATTATTAAATATGTGTAACTAAGTGATAGCAAATATCAAACCTGTAGGATACAGCTAAGTGAGTACTTTGAGGAAATGCAGCCTTAATGTGCATTTTAAAAGACTGAAAATAAGTGAATGAAGTATTCAACCAAGCAGATGTTAAAAGAGCAAGAAAACAAATCCAAATAAGGTAGTGGAAAGGGACCAAGCATGAGAGCAAAACTGCATTTTTTTTTAATGGGGAGAAGTAAAACAACAAAATCAAGATGTAGTTCCTTGGTGAGTACTATTTACAAATCTCTAGCAGGACTGATCAAGAGGAAACAGAGAAGCCAAAAATTAACATAATTAGAAATGGAAAAGAGGGGCACCTGGGTGGCTCGGTCAGTCAAGCATCTGACTTCGGCTCAGGTTATGATCTCGTGATTTGTGGGTTCAAGCCCCACATTGGGCTCGGTGCTGACAGCTCAGAGCCTGGAGCCTGCTTCTGATTCTATGTTTCCCTCTCTTTCTTTGCCCTTCTCCTGCTCATGCTCTGTCCCTCTCTCTCTCTCTGTCAAAAATAAATACACATTAAGAAAAAAATTTTTAAGATAAAGAAACATAACTATAGATAAGTTATTTTGTTTTATTTTTTTAAAAGAGTTTTATTTTTTTTAGGTACTCTCTACCCCTGGATGTGGGGTTCAAATTCACAGCCCAGAGATCAGGAGTCACAATTTCTACCAACTGAGCCAGCCAGGCAACCCCATAGCTATAGATAAGTTCTAAGTTAATACTATAAACAATTTTGTACCAACACATTTGAAAACACTAATGAAATGCCAATTTCCCCAAAATATTTTAATCACCAAATGACTCAAAAACAAATAAATTCTGAACAAGCCAGCAGCCATTAAGTAACTTGAATCAGCAGTCTAAAAACTATCTCTCCTTGGGGCGCCTGGGTGGCTCAGTCAGTTAAGCATCTGACTTTGGCTCAGATCATGGTCTCATGGTTCATGAGTTCAAGCCCTGCGTCGGGCTCTGTGCTGACAGTTCGGAGCCTGGAGCCTGCTCTGGATTCTGTGTCTGCCCCTCCCATGCTCATGCTCTGTCTCTCTCTGTCTCTCAATAATAAATAACTATTAAAAAAAGACAAAAACTATCTCTCCTCAACCAATTTCACAAGATAACTTTAACTCCACAAAGCCCAAAACTCTCTATTTGTTTTCACAAACTTTTTTTTTTTTTCAGAATAAAGAAATAGAGAAAGCTCTCCAACTGATGTTTTGATGTTACTATAACCTTATTCTGAAACCTGGCTAGGGGAGTGCAAAAAGATCCAAATCATTTATAAGTATAAATGCAACAATAACAAAATAGTATCAACTCAAATCAAGAGTGTATAAAACTAACACATCATAGGGGCGCCTAGATGGCTCCGTTGGTTAAGCATCCGACTCTTGATATCGGTTCAGGTCATGGTCTCTAGGGTTTGGGAGACTGAGCCCCGCATCGACTCCAGCTCTGTGCCAACATCGCAGAGGCTGCTTGGGATTCTCTCTCTCCCTCTCTCTCTGCCCTTCCCCTGAGCATTCTCTCTCTCTCTCTCTTTCTCTCTCAAAATAAATAAATAAATAGACACTAAAAAAACCTAACACATCATAAGTGCATTGGACTTATATTACTAGGGCAAAGATATTTAAAAATTATGAAATCAATCAATAAAGACCAAAAATGACATGATTATCTCAACAGATGCAGAAAAGTGGTAAATAGAAACATTTATTTAATATAAATGCATTTGGCAAAGTAGGAATAGAGAGAAAGTTTCTTAATTCAAAGATGATGTCATTCTTTTTGTTTGTTTATTTACTTTCGAGAGACAGAGACAGAGTGCGAGCAGGGGAGGGACAGAGAGAGACACACACACACAGGATCTGAAGCAGGCTCCAGGCTCAGAGCTGTCAGCACAGAGCCCCACGCAGGGCTCGAACCCTCGAACTGGGAGATCATGACCTGAGCTGAAGTCGGACGCTTCACCGAATGAGCCCCCAGGCGTCCCAAAGATAACGTCATTCTTAATATCAAACTTTCTAACGGATTCCAGTAAATTCGGGAAAAAAGTCGAGAATTCCCACTGTTGGCCTCACTACATAATACTATGCTAGAAATCCTAGCCCATAAAATACAAGAAAAAGAAGCAAAAGGCTTCAGGTATGGCTAAAAGAACAAAACGTCCTAATTTATAAATAAAATGATTATCTGTGTCAGCGAAATAGAGCCCACAGGCTAAACGAAGCCTATTGTAGCCCAAATCCAGCCACACCCATCTGTTCACAATTGCCTACGGCTGCTTTAGACCTAGAGCAGCAGAGTTAAAAGCAGTGACTGCTGGACCCTCAAAGACAAAACTATTGGCCATCTTGCCTTCTCCAGAAAAAGTCTGCATGCCCCGGTCTACATAATAATAAAGATGTGGTAGATCAAGCAATCCACAAGCAAGCTAGTAGAATGAAAAATAATACTGAATAGTTTCTGGGCCCGAGATCAATGTACAGAAAATGAGTAGCATCTTTCCGCGCTGTACCATCTACTCGAGAGCTGTATTACAAAAAGGGCGACTTCTCACGGTAACAATAAAATCAGTAAGTAAGCAGAATATACGGCCTCTAGCAAAATATGTTACACTTTTGCAAGAAGAGTCAACTAGTTTTGAAGGACACAAAATAAAAAAAAACGGAATAAAAATGGAATAAATGCTTATTTCTTTGGCAAACTGTCCAAGCACAATACAGTCAGTAAGCATCCAGTCCTAGACTCTCAAGTTCCCGTTGTCTGCCTGTGTGGCAGCCTGTCTGCTTTGGTTATTTCTGGATTTCCCAACAACATGTGGTGTAGACAAATAGTAGATAGAGGGATGTGATTGTGCCCAGTGTGCACAGAACAAGTAGAAAATGAAATGAAAGAAGAAAGTGAGAAAGATAGGAAAAACCAATAGCTAGAATTTTTAGTATATTACAATGGTTCTAAAATATTTAAAATTATGAAATATTTATCATGTGCTAAACTCTGAAATAAAACATTATGTGTCTATATGTTGGCTCTCAACTCTGTGAGGAAGCTACCATTACTTTCTTCAATTTATCCACAAGGAAACTGAGCCAGGGAGAGATTAGCGCCATTAACAAGTTACGCAGCAAGGCATTCAGTGGGGGTCCAAACTCATGCGACATAATTCCAGATCCTACTCTCTTAATCCTTACCCTGCGAGGTAGGTGTTACTCCCTGCATTATTAGATGTCATATTATTATCTTCGCTAACAGTTCCAGAAGCTTGGAACTACTCAGTGACTTGACCAACTTCATCAGCCTAGATAAGTGACGATGCTGAGATTCGAATAAGAAAGTTGCCAAAATTCATCTTATTCCCACTGCACCAACTGTGGTCCAAAACTCGAGTGACACCAGCAGGGGAGCAGGGGAAGAATAAAAAGCTTTAAATATTAATTATTCAGCAGGTACTGTGATTTGGGGTGGAACAGACCTTTGGAAATGTCAATAGACTATACATTATTAATTTGTCAAAGTCAAGAATTTAAATATTTAAACATTTCTACCACTGAAACATACGTAGCAAACCCCACAATCACTAAAACTATTTATAGCACATTAAATTTCTACCCTCTACTAATGACGTACGGCTTCAATTTCTCCAGTTCTGATAACTCTCCTTAGAGAGACCGGCCTGGGAGTCTCTGGAGAGAAGTGACAAGCAGGGAGGCATCCCAAGTTACTGATTCTCAATCTGCAAAGCTGTTTCTTTCGACTGTTATTTCATCTTTTAGTGTCCTTGCTGTCCGTTCTAGGTAGAGTTTTAATTCTTGACAATAATAATTCAAAATAACCTTAGCCCTTTATATTCTTTAAAAGGTAGTCACCCTTATTGTAGATTTTAAAAAAGAGATAATCTTTGACAACACTAACACCCATAGATAACCATTCTTGACCATCAAGGACATTGTTAAAACCACCCCCTGAATACAACTATAAAATTGCCTTAATCAAGAAACTTGCTTCTATTTCAACAATGGGCCATCAAAGGACACGGGATTTTGTGGAGCAAAGGTTGAGTCTGTGATGTAGAAGTAGAATTTGACCTCCAAATAAAGTAGTTAGCAAGCACACTGTTGTGTGTAAAAGTTCCAGTCAATGTCCAATGAACCAGCCCAAACAGCCAGGTCAGAATCTCTGAAGCTTCTGGATAGCGAATCAATGCCAAATAGACAGAGCTTCCTGCTTGAGCACATCTCTGGATTAGGACACGATTCCAGGCAGCAGCTGGAATTACCGGGATAGCTTCGAAGCCTTTCAAGAAAGCCACCTACGGGTCAGTCATGGGTTTAGGGCCCCATTCAAGCAGGATGAATTTTAGCAGAGCTGAATGAGGAACCTGATTTTCAGAAACTCCCCCAAAACTTGAGGCAGAATAACTGTCAGATATGCCAAATGATGGTCTGCTTCAAATTGCTGATCTAGCCAGCTTTGGTTTTCTAGGCTCAGTGATTGGGTAACACCAAGACTGTAGATCAAATATCTTTCGTGCCCAGAGCTGAGTGATACAAAAGCATCTAGTAAAGATCCTGTTTCCCCATGACAGGTGTTAGCAATAGGTCAGTCTTCCTGAATTTCCAAATTTTCAAAGCACGTGTACCAGGTACGCATTGTGTCTTCATCAGACAAATGATACTAGGTTGAGTTTGTCCCATCTGGTTGGATTTGGTTAATACCGTTCAAACTCATTCAATGCGGGTTAAAAACAACACACCTAAAAAATTACCCATTCACCCTCCAAACATCTCACTGAGGTGACAAAGGCAAAATAAAAGTAATATTTGATAGAAGTAGTGAAAGGCCAAGGACTTTTCTCCCAGAAGACTAGAAACATTGGAAATTATCTACAGGACCCAACGCAGGTGGGACTGAACTGAGGGTGAGACCAAACTGAGTTGTGACCTATTCCAGGAAAACAAGGATGTGGCTGAAAAGTGACTAATACTTTTTATGAGAAAGCCCCCCAAATCTTCAAGTACAGAGTCAGCCAGTTCAGGGAGCAGTATCAGGCTGTGAGCTCTTGGTGGGCTCCTGATGGGTATTAAAGCCAAAGGAAAAAGGGGGCTGTTCCCCAGACAACTTCAGGCCACCACAATGGATGTAGGCTTATGCATCTCTAAAGAAGCTGGCCCGCATCCCCTCATTCCGTTAGGACTCTGCAGATAACACTCTCATTCATGGCAAGAAAAGATGAACCCACAGTTGCTGTGTAGCTCTACATCAGCTGCTAATGTCAACTACTCTAGACATTTATATGTGTACATATATACACATATATGTATGTGTATGTGTATGTATATGTCAGTATACATATACTGACAACCAAGAGTCACTAGAAATTAAAAAAAATAAAGGCATAAAATTAAGGAGTCACCCCATAAAAGCAAAACAAATGGTTCCCAAAGGAAACAGCATTAACAAAGGGAAGAAAAGAATATGTGGCCCCAAATCTGAATATCCCTTATGATATTGAAGGCAATGTGCAGTCATATAATAAAAGCAGGCTGGTAAAAAGGCACAATCAGAAAGTAAAAAAAAAAAAAAAAAAAACATTTTTTTTTTCAAAACAAAAATTCTTAGACAAATAAAAATACGATTAGCACAATATAAAAACACAATGGGGGACAGAATAACAAGATGTACATACACCCAACCTCCAACTAGTAATTTAAAAGCCCATTTTGATAATATAAAGCAAAAGACGAGTGAAATATGAATTATTTGAGAAAGATTTGAGTTTTCATAACTAAAGTGCCACCTAAACACTAAAAAGGAATACTGAAAGTAGTTGTATATTATTAGATATATCCTGCTATTATTTCTGAACTCAGAGGTTAATTCTAAAAAATACCACTAAGAACTTTTAGAAAGATAAAACTCTTTTATTAAAAAGGAAAGAGAAATAAACACATGATGAATTTATCATAAAATACTAAATACTAAAATGCAATGAAGAAATATCTACATTGTTCTGAAGAAAATACTGTGAATCTTGAATCCTTTAACAAGCCATATTATCATTTGCACATGAAGACCAACTAAACATTTCTTCAGTTGTGTAAGGATTCACAAAACACACCAAAGGTTTGCTTTTCTGAAAAAGAACATTGCTCAATTATATTTCCTAGTCAATTAATATGTGTGTGTGTGTGTGTGTCTGTGTGTCTGTGTGTGTATACATATATGTACACACATATATATAATTTTTTGGATATATATATGTATACATGTATATATCCAAAAAAAATCTAAAACTTTGGATATAAAAACATACTAGAGATAAAAGCAACTAGTAAATCTTAGAACTACATCAAACCAAGGGTGACAATGCATTTCTAGAGTTTAATGCAGTTGCTCAGAACGGATAACTTTTATAAACAAGACAAATAAATAAAATTTTAAATTTCAAAAATAAAATTTAAAAACCATTTCTAAAAAATCTGGAGCCTAAAATAATGATTTTTAAAATTATAAATATCAAATCCAGGTCTTGGGAAGCAGAGGAGGAAAAATAGAAATTTTTAGAAATGCAAAGGTTTTATTTTCATAAGAGATTGTAGATACAAATGCAACAGAAAAACATAGGCTCAAAAATACCAACATTTAAGGGTACCTTTGGGAAGGAAAAGTGACTGAAAAAGAACAAGGAATATTCTAAGATGCTGATACATATTGTGCTCACTTTTTGAAAACTCATTATACTATACACTTTTGATTTAATTTTCTATATACATCTTTATACTTTAACTTTTTAAATTCATCTAAACTCCAAAGGCTAATAAGCAATTATAGCAAGGTTGCAGGATATAAGGTTAATATACAAAAGTCCATCACTGTCCTATATACCAGCAATGAGTAAGTGGAATTTAAAATTAAAAACACAATACCATTTTAATAGAACCTCCCCAAAGTGAAAAACTTAGTCGTAAATCTAACAAAATATGTACAAGAACTATATTAGGAAAATTACAAAACTCGGGTGAACAAAATCAAAGAACACCTAAATACATGGAAAGATATTCTAGGTTCATGGATAAAAAGACTCAATATTGTCAAGATGCTCACTCTTCCCAATTCAAATTATAGATTCAACACAATCCCAATCTAAATTTCAGCAAATTATTTTGTGGATATTGACAAACTGATTCTAAAGTTTATATGGAGAAGCAAAAGACCCAGAATAGCCATCTTAATATTGAAGAACAAAGTTGGAGATCTAAGATTACCTGACTTCAAGATTTACTAGAAACCTAGTGTAATCAAGATAGTGGGGTATTGGCAAAAGAACAGACAAATACATCAATGGAACAGAATGGAGAGCCCAGAAATATACTGAACTGATCTTTATCAAGGAAGCAGAGGCAACGCAATGGAGGAAAAGATAGTCTTTTCAACAAATGGGGATGGAACAGCTGGACATTCACATTAAAAAAAGAAGAATCTAGACACTAACTTTACACCCTTCACCAAAATTAACTTGAAATAGATCATAGATTTAACTTTTTCTCTTTTATTTTTTTAATGTTTATTTTTGAAAGAGAGACAAAGAGAGGGAGCACGTGAGTGGGGGAGGGGCAGAGAGAGAGAATCTAAAGCAGGCTCCAGGCTCTGAGCTGTCAGCACAGAGCTTGATGCAAGGCTTGAACTCATGAATTGCGAGACTGTGACCTGAGCCGAAGTCGGATGCCTAACCATCTGAGCCACCCAGGTGCCCCAGATCATAGACTTAAATATAAAACATAAAACTATAAAACTCCTAGGAAAAACACATGTGAGAAAATCTAGATGACCTTGGGTATGGTGATTACTTTTTAGATGTAGTACCAAAGGCACAACTGCTCTATGAAAGAGTGTTTCAGAGAATGAGAGGACAAGTCACATGCTGGGAGAAAATATTTATAAAAGACACATCTGATAAAGGATTTTTCAAAATATACAAAATATCTTAATACTCAACAATAAGAACACAAACAGCCCGATTAAAACATGGGCCAGATACCTTTAAAACTGAACTAAAGAACACATAGAGATGGTAAAGGAGCATATGGAAAAATGTTCTACACCATACGTCATTAGGGATATGAAAATTAAAACAATAAGCTACTTCTACACACCTATTAGAAAGACTGTATAGATTGCATGGTGTGTGTGTGTGTGTGTGTGTGTGTGTGTGTGCACATGTATTTGCATGTATGCACAATTCTAAAAGCAAAGTAAAATACGCTGAAGAATTCAGAACAACCTGCTGACGGTTGGTATCTTGTACAGGGAGTAGGAATGGATGAGAGATCAGTGAGGGACCGGTCAGAAGACAGAATCATGACAGTTACTTTAAAGAATGTAATATACAAAACAAATCTTAACCAAGTAAGAGGTTGTTAACTAAGCAACTGAGTGGGGCAAAGAGAGAACTCAAAGGTATCCCAGAGGAGGAATTGCGAGAAAGAGCTCAGAAGAGAGATCTTGTGCGCCTGGACCTGAACATCTCAGAAGAAGGTGTTAGTCAGCTGTGAATCTGAAAGTGCCGTGAAGCTGATTCTGCACATACAAGAAGAAAAAAATGCAAACTTCAATCAACTGGAACTACTGTGGCAGGAAAGGGAACCAGATACAAAAGCCACAGGAACAAAAATAAAGGAGCCCGGTCAGATCTCCCTCCATCAGCTTTGCAGACTCTCTCCAGGACCCAGTTGACAAAAACCTAACAGGAAGGCAGCTGGCAGGAAAGCAATGTGAGTTGCAGAAGCCTAGTCCTACATTACAGAGCAAGGCCATAGACAGGTAGGTACATGCACTTCAAGTTGAAAAGAGTTTTCCTAATCAAATACAGTCATCCTAACTAGAGTACTAATTATTTACAGAGTAAAGATACTTTATTTATTCCCAATATCATCAACAGACCTCTTCCTTTTAAAGATGTTAAGCTATCTTACCTATAATTTACTCTTATTTGAATTGGCCAAATTATCACTTTTTTTTTTTTCCAGTGGAAGGCAACTTTCACATGGCTTCGGAAAATTGTGCATACCGCCTCTAAACCTTCAAAGATGTATATTTGCTTATTTCTTTATCTAACAACAAAATACATCCAAAACTTACCAATGTAACACTGTGATATATAAGATTTAACACTGGAGACTTTTATGACAATATATCTCCTTAATGCTTGACAATGAAATTAGCTTATTTTGCATTATTTCTAATAATTTTGATTCCAATGAGCTTATAGAAAATACCTAAGTTGGCTTTCGTCCAGCTACTTGAGTTTACTTTAACCCAAACTATTGGTCTTCTAATGATGGATAGTTCTTACTTTGATAACGGCATTCACTCATCTTTTGTTCATTTGACAAATATTTATTAAGGTATTGGTGATACATGCATATGTACATAAATATAAATAAATAAGACTAAAATCCTTGTCCTTGAGAAAGTTAAATTCTATTTTGGAGAGAAGCAGTGGGGGAAAAAATTAAGTAAAATAAACAGTATGTTAGACTAATAAGTGCTATGGAAAAAGAAATAAAGGCAGATAAGGGGATATGAACCATTAGGGGTGGGAAAGGTAATATTTTTTTTTTAATTTTTTAACGTTTATTTATTTTTGAGACAGAGACAGAGAGACAGAGGGCAAGCAGGGGAGGGGCAGAGAGAGAGGGAGACACAGAATCCGAAGCAGGCTCCAGGCTCCAAGCTGTCAGCACAGAACTCGATGTGGGGCTTGAACCCACAAATCATAAGATCATGACCTGAGCCAAAGTCGGACACTTAACTGACTGAGCCACCCAGGTGCCCCTAGCAAAGGTAATATTTTAGATGCATGACAAGGGGGGGAATCTCACTGACAAGGTGGAACAGAGATCTGAATAACATGAGGACAGTAGCCATGAGGATACCTGGGGAAAGAGAACATTCTAGACAAAGGCAATGACAAAGACAAAGGCCCTGGGATGGAACATGCCTAACATGAGAGAAAGTTCAATTCTTCCTCTCAACTCAAAGCCATGACTTCTTGGATTCACAATGATACTGTTTTCCCCCTTATGATGTTAGCTTTGGGAGAATGTTACATGAAAATACACACAAAATACACACACACACAGGCACACACACCAAATCTGTTTAATTTTAAGTATATGAATATACTTTATGGCATTTTGTCAGTTCTAGAAACATGGAAGCTATTATATATTTTTTTCTATTTTAATGTAAAGTTACAGTTAAAAACAAAATTAATGATTAAAACACAGTTTGAATTATAACTGCATTTTAATATTACTGCTAGGAATTTATCTTTAAACTAATAGAGATTGTAATTTTCATTTTCAAAAGACATGTTAATTATTCCAAACAGATATTTTAAAAGAAGTTGATTGTGTTTATATTGTTAATACTTTCTGCCAATGTAAGTTTAATATTTTCAATTAAATATTTTAATTGGTTGTTCATAAGGTACCTTTTCAAAAGACACAATCATTTTCAAGAACTGGAGACCTCCAAACACCATCTTCAAATTCAATTAGTTTATAATGCATTTGAATAAATTATAGTTTTGAGGACAGCTCTTTTAGAAGGCTGAATAAGATTAGCTTAAACAATTAAAATTCTGTTACCTATATAGCTAGAATGAATGCAAAATTTATTTAACATATTATTGTTATGAAATACTTCAGACAGGCTAAAAAAATAAATAACATAAAGGTATAATGTTTAAAAATAATTGTAAAATACTTGTAAACCTTCCACAAAAGTTAACAGAACATCAGCAATACTTGATGCCCCCAACCTAATATCTCATACCCTCTTCCTCTCTCTGCCAGCTCCTTTCCCTCTCTCCCACTGTTTCTCAGGGGCAACTCGTCTTCCAAAATTGTTATGCATCATTTCTTGTTTGCCATCAAAGTGTATGAATCCCTAGACAATACATTTTATATTTTATACGCCTCTGAGCATCATACAAACGGTATTATGCGGTGTTTTTACAGCAACTTGCTTTTTTCACTTAACACTATGGCGAGACTTATCCATACTGAGATACATGAAGCTGTCCTAAACTCATTTGCCTTGCTACATAGGATTCTATGGTATGGATATACCACAATTCATTCGTTTTCCTATCAATAGAACCTTGCTCATTTTTTAAAACTTTGCTATTATAAACATTGCTGCTATGAATACTCTTGAACACATTTCAGTGCTGTGAGTATATCCCTAGGTTGTACATGATATATATCTTCAGTTTTAAAAAACAATGATAAATTGTTTTACAAAATGCTTGCACAAATTTACACTCTTACTAGCAATGAACGCACTGTGAATTTTGCAGCTTTCTGCCTGAAGACAGTTTCTTTTTCTTTTTAAAGTTTATTTATTTAGTTTGGCGGGGGGGGGGGGGGGTGAGGGAGAGGGAAGGAGAAGATGTGGGGGAGGGGAAGAGAGAGGGGGAGAGAGAAAATCCCAGGCAGGCTCCACAGTGTCAGCACAGAGCCCAGTGTGGGGCTCAAACCCACCAACCATGAGATCATGGCCTGAACCCAAATCAAAAGTCAGACACTTAACTGACTGAGCCACCCAGGCCCCCTGAAGAGAGTTCTAATTCATACAGCCCGGAAAAGAAGCCAAGGAGGAAACAAGTAGACTTCCTGATTTGAAGAGACAGAATTAAGAGTCTGGGGAGACCAGGATGGCTTGTGTCTATAGGATAGCGTAATAGAGAGAAGAAAGCAGGACAGAGATAAAACTATGGGGATCTTCAGAGGCTCTCCCTCAAGGATTCAGCTGAGTAGTAATCAGTGCATGTGTGCAAAGTATTAGAGGTAATAGGGGACTGATTCACCTAAGACTGGAAAAAAATGCCTGTTGACACTGGCCAAACCAGAAAACCTCCTGATTCACGCAGCATTGGGAAGAGGACTCAGATGGCTTTGCCTCTGAAATGAGGAATAATTAGCCATAGACTGAGCACTGCCTCAGTCCCTCCTAACAAATCATAAAGATGTGAAGCAGTCCAACTCTTTCCAAATAACTGCATCCCAGAACAAAGTTCAAGAAGATCTATTGGACTACAAAAATATCCAGCACTCAAAAAATGTAAAATTGATAATAATGTCTGAGATCCAATTAAAATTGCCATGCATGAAAAATGGGGTAAAAAAAAAAAAAAGTACAACCTATAACATGGAAAAAACTTAACTGAAACCAACACAGAACTCACATGGATATTACAATTAGCAGACAAAGACATTAAAATATTTACTAAACCTGTATTCCATATGCTCAAAAAACAACACAGATACAGAAGATATAAAGATTCCAATCGCAGCTCAAGAGATGGGAAATGCAGTAGATGGCATTGATCACATGTTAAGCATTGCAGTGGAAAAGATTAGTGAACATGAAGACACTAAAAAAAGAAAGAAACTCTGCAAAATGAAACAAAGTAAAAAAGAAGGATTCAAACATGAACAGAGCCTCAGCAAGCCCTGGGCCAATTTCAATCTGGTAATTATAGTCCCAGAAGGACAGTGAGGATGGGATAGAAAAAAAATGTTTGAAAGGAATAATGGTTGAAGAGTTTGCAAATTTGACATAAACTCTACACTCATTGATCCAAGAAGCTCAGTGAACCCTACACATAGTCAACTCTTCAAAACCGCTGACAAAGAGAAAAATCTTAATCGGAGGGACACTGTGACATACAGAGGCACAAAGGTACTGGTGATAACATATTTCTCTTTGGAAACAATGCAAGCAATAACCACTTTATAGTGGTGCAACATCTATAAAGTAATAAACGAAAACACTAGCAACCTAGAGTTTGAATCCAGTGAAAATACCTTTTTTTTTTTAAATTTTTTTCATTTCTTTATTTTGAGAGAGAGAGAGAGAGAGCATGAGCAGGGGTGGGGCAGAGAGAGAGGAAAAGAGAGAATCCCAAGCAGGCTCTGCATCGTCAGCGCGGAGCCCAATGCAGGGCTCAAACTCACAAACTGTGAGATCATGACCTGAGCTGAAATCAAGAGTTGGACGCTTACCTGATTGAGCCACCCAAGCACCCCAAGTGAAAATATCTTTCAAACACCAAAGTCAAAATAAGAAATTTCTTGGGCTTAGGACAGCTAAAGAACTTATGACCAGCAGAACTTTACTATAAAATATGCCAAAGGAGATCCTTCTGGCAGGAGGGAAATGATTCCAGATCTACACAAAGGAATGAAAACACTATAAACTATGACTACATGGTTAAACAAATGTTTTTCTTTCTTTAAAAGATTATTATTATTATTATTTATTTATTTATTTATTTATTTATTTATTATTTTTTGAGTTAAGTAGGCTCCATACCCAACATCAGGCTTGAACTCATGACCCTGAGATCAAGAGTCACATGCTCCATTGACTGAGCCAGCCAGGCACCAGAATAATTGATTATTTAAAGTAAAAATGATAACAATGTAGGGTAGTGTTTATAACATGTATAAAAGTAAAATATATAATAACAATAACACAAAGGCAACAGATAAAAGGAAGTATATTAGCTTAAGTTTCTTCAGCTATAAATTCATTGGTATATATCAGTTGAAAATAGATTGTGGTACGTAAAGATGTATTTTATAAACCAGTAAGCTAGTAAAAGGGATAAAAATGTAATCATATTGGATTGTATTAGATCTGCCCTTATATCTTTATTTTCTGCTTTACTATTACTCTGAAACTTAGGGATAATGTCAAAATCAACATTTAAGATACACTTTAAATTACTATGAAGTGTAGGGGCGCCTGGGTAGCTTTGTCAGTTAAGCAAGCCATACATTGGTTCAGGTCGTGATCTCATGGTTCATGAGTTCTAGCCCCATGTCGGGCTCTGTGCTGACAGCTCAGAGCCTGGAGCCTGCTTCGGATTCTGTGTCTCCCTCTCTCTCTCTCTGCCCCTCTCCCACTCACACTCTGTCTCTCTCTGTCTCTCAAAAATGAATAAACTTTTAAAAAAAATTAATTACTATAAGTGTAAAAATTATATAGGAAACTCATGACTAAATAATAACCATAAAAACATCTGACCAAGATGAAGATGAGAAATTAAAATCTTTGATGTAAAGATGGAAAATGTCATCTAAGTATATAACTAACCTACCTGCATATATGAGAAAACTCCTTTACCATTCAGGAAGTGTGTTGAAATTCCTCAGACACATTCATGGGGCCCCTGGGTGGCTCAGTCGGTTAAGTGTCTGACTTTGGCTCAGGTCATGATCTCACCGGTCATGAGTTCAAGCCCCACGTCGGTCTCTGTGCTGACAGCTCAGAGCCCAGATCCTGCTTAGGATTCTGTGTCTCCTTCTCTCTCTTCTGCTCCCCTGCTTGTGCTCTGTCTCTCTCTCATAAGTAAATAAACGTTAAAAAAAGTTTTTGAAAAAGGAATTCCTCAGACACATTCAAAAGCATTGTTATATAATCACTTAGTTGTGTATGTAGCACAGACATTTTGAATTGAATCATAAATGCCAGAAGTGTAATCGAATTCTATTTAGCAACTGTGGACTGAAAGGAAGTACATAAGCAATACCATTGTTGACAAATACTGTAAATTCTCTTGTAGCTCGTTGCAAAACTGCTGTTTTCAGAGTTAAAAACCTTTACTTAAAGTTCCTGGAAAGAGAGGCTTAAAAGTTCTTTGCAGTCAATGTAGAAATTATTTTGGTCTTTAGTACATATGCCTACACACGTGTTTCATGCAACATTAAAGATAAGACATAAAAAGAAAATTCATAGAGCACACGGGTGGCTCAGTTGGTTAAGTGTCTGACTCTTGATTTTGGCTCAGGTCTCGATCTCACGGTTTGCGAGATCGAGCCCCACAGGGGGCTCAGCACTGGGTAAGGAGTCTGCTTAAGATTCTCTCTCTCCCTCTCTCTCTCTCTTTGTCTCTCTCTCCCTCTCTCTCTCTCTCTCTTTCTCTCTCCCTCTGCTCCTCCCCTGCTTGTCTGTGCAGGCCCACTCTCTCCCTGTCTCTCTCTCTCTTCTCTCAAAAAACAAAAAAATATTCATGGTAACTATTTTAAAAGAGTTTTGATTTTGGAACAATGTAGAATTAGTGATTAATGAAGTAAATTAATAACATAATATATATAATAAACTACTTTCAGTTACACTTAAAAAATCATCATCTTTCTTAAGTCACAGAGACAGCCAATAGGGATATTTAGTAGACATAAGATCCTGATCTATTTTTCACTATTGCAACAAACTCATAAAATGCCTCAGAAGAAATAAAATGAAAAAGTGGAAAACGTACTTGAAGAAAACAACAAAACGTTAACGAAGGACGTCAAAGAAGACCAGGATTCCAAAACTTGATATTTTAAAGATGCCAATTCTCCACAAATTAATCAGTGTAGTCCCCAACAAAAATCCCAACAGAATTTTTTTTGCATTAATACACTTCATATTTTAGAGAAATTTTAAATTCACAGAAACATTGAATACAAAGTAGAGTTCCCATATACCCCCTTTCCTGTGCCCTCAGTTTCCCTTATTATTACCATCTTGCATGGCACTACCATCACTACAAGTGATTAACCAATATCGATACATCATTGTTATTTTTTTTTCAGCTACTTTGATTTTTCTTTTTTTTTTTTGAAGCCCAGGCAAGTTACAATTTTTTTTTCAATATATGAAATTTATTGTCAAATTGGTTTCCATACAACACCCAGTGCTCATCCCAAAAGGTGCCCTCCTCAATACCCATCGATACATCATTATTAAATGAAGTCCATAGTTTACATTGAGGTTTACTTTTTGTATCGTACAATTTATTTTTGTCTTGGTTTTCATGAATTCATAATATCATAATGTATAATGTCCACCAGAATATTATCACACAGAATAGTTTCATTGTCCTAAAAATCCCCTGGGGTGGACATGAATTTTTTTTAATCTTTTTTTTAATCTTTATTTATTTTTGAGAGAGAGAGAGAGAGAGAGACAGAGTGCATGCAGGGGAGGGGCAGAGAGAGAAGGAGACACAGCACCCAAAGCAGGCTCCAGACTCTGAGCTGTCAGCACAGAGCCCAACTCGGGGCTCAAACTCACAAACCTTGAGATCATGACCTGAGCCAAAGTCGGATGCTTCACTGACTGAGCCACCAAGAAGCCCCCAGACAGAAATTTTTAAAACAGGAACTTGAAGACCTAATTCTAAAATCATTGGAAAGAAAAAAAAAAGTGCATGAAACCAATAAGGATTTTTTGACAAACAAGGACAATGAGAAAGGCTTTGTGATATCAAATATTAAAACATAATATGCAGCCATAGAAATTGAAATGGTGGTTTATAAATGTAAAACTATGTACATAGATTAATGGGACACAAGATAAACCCCCAAACTAAGCATATATGTATGGTAATATTAATAGGCATTTCAAATTAGTGATTAAAAGTGTCTAATAAAAAAACCCAATAAATTAGATTATTATATTATAGATAATTTTTATTTATCTTTTTTTTTTTTTTTTTTTTTTTGGAGAGAGGGACAGGATCCAAAGCAGGCTCTGGGCTGACAGCAGTGAGCCCAACGTGGGGCTTGAACTCATGAACCATGAGATCATGACCTGAACCAAAGTTAGATAGATGCTCAACTGACTGAGCCACCCAGGTGCCCCAAATTAGAGTCTGATCTCACATCATATCCAAAATTTTACCTATGTTTAAGTGCCCAAACATAACAATATTATAAATAAAACTATAGAATATTTCAATAAAATATGATAATATTTTGATAATTTTGTAGGTAAGAAAGTCCATGAGCTAACTCAGAAGGAATGATTGACTGTCAGGAGGAATTGAATAATAATTCTTATTGTAAATCTCTGTATCACATGGGTCATTATCGAGAGCATTATTTTTGTAATTAAATCTTATGTAGAAAAAGAAAAACAATGAAGTTTCTTCCATGACTGTTTTCTCTGATCAGAAAAAAATATATATTTATTTTATACCACTATTTCAAACAAGGGTATGTCATAAAAGTCCTTACTTTGTACACATAATAAAAGCAAATTGTCAGTTCATATCGAATATTAAGTTTGCATTTCTTACAGGAAGCTATATAAAACATTAAAATATAATCCTGCGGAAAACAAGGTTAAAAAAGACTTTTTTGAAAGTCTTGCCTTGGCAATCACTCACCAGAAATAATTCCCTTCATTCTTATTTTTCTCTTTATTCTCATCTCAAAAAAAGTTACGTTTTTTTCATGGTTTCATTGCAGAGTGAAAGCCTAGTCATTGATTAAACTGTGGACACTGGTTCTTCTCATCACAGCACAGGATTACGCTGACCACGTAATTTATTTGTCCAAACCAGGGCTTTTTTGACAGTGAAAGGGAGCCCTGTTAATAATTACACCCAGACAGCACGCATCAACTATCATTGTCCTAGAACACAAAGATGAGTGACCAACCGCGTGTAAAGCTTTTGATGTTCTGTCCCTTTCCTACCTCCTTATACTGTTTTTCCACCAGTGTTTCCTTGGACCTTAGGTTCTAGGACTCCCACACTACTTTCTAAATCATGTCACACTACTCCGCACCTTTGAGGCACTGCATATTCAAAGCCCTCTGAATAATTCAGTAATGACTGTTGAGTAATTCAGAAATTCCCATTGAGCTTTGAAAACCGTGCTTAGATGGTAACTCGGAGCAAAGGCCCCCAGTATCAACCATTCTCTTCCTTCATCAAGAGGCAGTCACTGACTGTGCTCTCCTTTGCAAGGTAAACATGACATTTATGTTCCAGGAGCTTATAATCTGTGAGAACTCTGGACCTTGAAATGCTTCTACCACTGTGATTATTTCACTGCCTGACATCGATCTGTGCCATTAAAGACAGGTATGTTAGCAGACCCCTGTGTCTGATAGTATCCTGACCCTCCTTGGGAGAATCAGCCTTTGCTCACTGCACCCGGTCCCAGTAGGTATATTAATTAACTCTTGCTCTATCCCAAACCATGCCAAAACCTAGTGATTTAAAACGTGCATTTATTTAGCTCATGGGACTGCAGGTTACCTAGGAAGTTCTGCTGATGTGGGCTGGCCCGGCTGATCCTGGGGGCTCACCTAGGCGGATATCTGTAGTCAGCTGGAGGGGTTACTGGAGGCTGACCCTTTGTGGTAGCTTTAGATGTGTCTGAAAATTCTTTTGCATTCTTCCTTTCAAAAGGCGAAACGTAATTCCCCTTCCTTCGAACATGGGCCAAACTTAGTGACTCATGTCTAATAAGTAGAATGTAAGGTATGAGACTTCTGAGACTGGGTTCCAAAAGGCATTGCCACTTCCAGCTTGCCCTCTTGGATTGCTTACTCTGGGGTGGGGAGGGCGAGGAGGCAGCCATCTCTCTGTGGAGAGAGGCCTTCCTGGGGAGTAAGGCCTCCAGCCAACAAACAGCACCAACTGGCCAGCCATGTGGGGAAGTCACCTTGGAAGTGAATCTTCCAGTCTCAGAGGAGTACAGGCTCAGCCTACACCTTATCTGAAACCTCATGAAAGGTCTTACTCCAGAACCTCCCATCTAAGGTGCAGCTGGATTCCTGACTTCGGAAGCTGTGTGAGGTGGTCAACGTCCATTGTTGTTTTAACCACTCGTTTGGGGAATAATCTGATGCATAGTAGTAGATAAGGGATACTCTGGCTAAGGTGACCTCAGCTGGGACAACTCCCTTCAACTCCACGCCTCTCCTCTCCCATCATGCTAGCCAGGACTTGCTCTAAGGGACTGACAAGATTCCAAGAAAGAGAGCAGAAGCTTCTGGACCCCCTGAGCCTAGCTTCAGAAATGGCAGCCACCCACTGTGGGCTAAAGCAAGTCACTGGGCCAGCCCAGGTTCAAGGGTGGGTACACAAACACCTCCCCTCGATGGAACATTGAAAGTCACATTAAAGGGGCTGGGTATGCCTAACTGGCTCAGTCAGTAGAAAAGGCGATTCTTGATCTCACGGCCATGAGTTCAAGCCCCACATTGGGCATAAAGCCTACTTAAAAAAACGGGGGGGGGGGGAGGGGAGCAGTTCATGAATACTAGGAGGGGGACCACTGAGGTCAGTTTGGCAATCAGCTGCCATAACAGAATTGTCAGTCAAGGTGTTTCCCCTACTTAGTCCCAAAAGTGGACTCTTTTTTTTTTCTTTTTAAGTTTTGTTTTGTTTTGTTTTTTTTTTTTTTTTTTTTTTTACTATTACTATTTATTTATTTTGGGAGAGAGAGCATGAGCAGCAGAGGGGCAGAGAGAATTCCAAGCAGGCTCCACACCGTCAGAGCAGAGCCTTTCACAGGACTCAAACCCCCAAACTGTGAGATCATGACCTGAGCTGAGATCAAGAGTCGGATGCTTAACTGACTGAGCCACCTAGGCGCCCCCCCAAAAGTGGGCTCTTGACTGAAGTAAGGCTGACCAAATGCTCCCTGCCCCAGCAATCTTGACTGGCTGACTCCAGAGGAAGAATGAATAGTTTCATCCTAACAGTGAAGGACTTGGAAAGGCAGAGCATGAATCCCTGGTGTCTGGATTTCTCGAGCTTGTCCACATCCTGTCCTGTCCTTTGTCTGGTTCCTCCGGTTTTCATTCTGTAAGCCACCACATGCTTTCCAGTAGACACCCATCCTTTCCTACTGATATTATCGGGAGTTGATTTCTGTCGCCTACCACCAAAGAGCCCCGCCGGCTAACGGCTGTCGGTAGCCGTGGCAGCACTGGACGCAGGACTGCATGGCTTCCTTAGGAAGTGCCCCTCACGAGTCCAGGAGTCCCTTGCAAAAGTACGAGCCAGGAGATGCCATAAACAGAACACTGAGGGCCCCCGCAGACGATTATCAGCATTCAGAAAACTCTTTTAAGAACTCTTGAAACATCCTTCAGGACAAATGTAATACAAATGCAAAGCAGCAGCGACTAATGCCAGAGAAGCTATTCTGGAATGTTATTTTCTGCAAAGGCTGAATCCATGTGGCAGTGCCGCTGTATGCCAGGGCCATCGCGTGCCAGGAGAGGCCAAAGTTTTTGGCAACTGGACCAAATATTCGTATTCAGGCTATGAAGGCCAACTGTCTCATTGCTCCTGCCTTCCATTGACATATGGTGGCTTCAGGCCGCTGTTCCATTATCTCATCGACTACAAGCACAGTTTTATAACCACTCTGGGCATGAAACACTTAATGATTTCCATTGACGGCTGGTCATGTTTCCTTACTAATTCCCTACAACCCATCGGGGACGACAGAAGGTATCGAATCCCTTCTCGGGTATTTAAACCGTGAGCAGTCATCTATATGCAGAAAGCGTGCCCACGAACTTTTGAGAACTTTGCTTATGCAAAGCCCAGAGCACAAACGTTGCAGAATCAGACGCCTCAGACACAGAATCAAATGCTGCAGAATCAGATGAAGTTCGGCAGCTTCAAAAAGAAACTCATTAGCGTTTTTTTTGTTTTGTTTTGTTTGGTCGGGGGGGGGGGGGGGAGGGGGTTTGTTGTTTCTTTGGGTTTTTTTTTTCAGGTTGATGGTCTAGCAGTTGTCAATCAGGGACAGGCTTGGCACTTGGCAGTGGAGGCAACGTGTCATCGTGGTTAGAGGCACAGCCCTCAGTCTGAAAACGGTGAGCTCCAATCTCACTCCGCCTCTCACTCTCTGAGTGACCTTGGACACACGTTAATTAACCGTCCGAGGCCTCGGTTTCCCTATTGGGGTAACTGTGCCAAAAACCAGAAACTATCTCATAGGGTTTCGTTGAGAATTAAATGCAACAACAAATGTGATACACTTAGTCCAGAGCTTACAACATAGGAAGCACTCAATCGATGCTAATTGCTACTGGTTGGCTTTTTTGTTTTTTTTGTTTTAATTATTACTCCTACTACTAGCAATAGCAATCCTTTAACACGCCAGCAGCTTCCAGGGTTGGAACAGCAAGACCCAGGGACGTCTGACTCACTGAGTCAAAGCAGCAGAACGAAGGCTGGTGCAGACAGGATTGGCATCGGCCCCAGGGGCAACCGTCTGGGAAAATGGGGCAAGATGTCGTGTCCTAGTGTCTATGTTCATGTGCAGTTGGCATCGCCCCCTCACACTCCATCTGGGCTGGACCAGCGGCATTAGAAGCAGGCCTCAGGAGAAGGGAGGCAAGAATGCATCTAGGGTTCAGGCCTAGGCTCCTCACCCAGCGGAGAACAAGAGCAGATGCCTGGATGGGGGCAAGAAATGGGACACTGGATGGGGGCAAGAAATGGGACAGCTGGAAGGGCTGCAGACTGACACTTGTGGAACACGGGGGCTCTGGTCATACCTCGAGGGCTGCGGGGCAGCAGAAACTCCCCAAACCTGTCCGATCAGCAGAAGGGAGCGAGCTTGCAAAGAGCTGCTGAGATCGGCTCTCTGGCTGCGATGTAAGGTGAGCTGTTCCTTGCTTGTAGGGATAATGCCATCTTCCTGAGCTAAAGGAAGGAATGAGCTCAGCAATGAGAGGGGAAGCACAGAGCCCCGCTGGGATGGCATTATCTGCGGCAACTACAGAATGTTCTAGGTGGGCGCAGGGCTGATAACCTGAACCGGAAGGTGCCATCCGCTCTGTCAGATCCCCAGCCCTCTGGCAGACATGGCCAAAGGGTCCCCACCTCAGAGTCCTTCTCAACAGAAGCCTCGAGTCTCTGTCTACTTGCACGGGTTTCTCAGAGGGAATCAGAATCTGCGCTTCGGCCAGAAAACCATGGGATTCATGTGCATATTTCAGTTTAGGAAGTTGCGCTAGGAATCCCTTATCAACCGGTAGGAATCGGTGGGTGAGCTCAAACCATTTTTGCTTGGGAAACAGACTGAAGTGGAAAGGTGCCGAAGGCATGAAGCATGTCTCACATTTCAGAAACTATCACCATGTCTCACTGATCTGCCAGAGACTTTTGGCTCATGAGAACGTTCCCATGTAGCCAGGAGTAAGAGGGTCCCGGCCAAGTGGAAACGGAGGACTGGGGGGAAGCCAGTTAAGATGTATGGGAAGTGGAACAGAAATCTGGAGCATGAGCATAGTAAGAATTAAAAGATTCTCCATCCGAAATTTCTCTTAAAAAGAGAGAAAGAGACTCTCCATCTGACCTATTATTTCCTTCCTTGTTTGCTCATCTTGATTATTTACTCTACTTCTTCGTTTGTAGTTTTGAGATCGAACTCGCTCAGGGAAGTGAGTTCTTGGGGCCAAGAATCGTTAGGTGGGAACAGCTGTAGGCACCAGGAACTGATCACCAGGGCAGTTAGAGAGCGGGAACAATGGGAGAAAAGTGAAAGTTTGCAGAAGCACTCAGGACCCTCCCACCTGCAGGTTTTCTTTCTTCAAACTTGTGTGGTGTGTGTGTGTCTGTGTGGGCATGAATTTCATGAAGGTGCTTTTTCCCTCCGCAGCTCCTAAAATATTACCCGTCTGTGGCTTCCTTTTGGGAAGCCTCTGAAAGGCATGAACCCTTTCTCCAAGTCTCTCCATGCCTCGAATACAGAGACCGACATATGCTCAAAGCTTGGCACACAATATCAGGGGGTTAAGAAACCCCTAGGATCTCACGGACCTCAGGTGAAGAACCCACACCTTCCATACCTTTTTTTTTTTTAAATCTATAACTTTAACCTTCACAGCACCAATGTCTAAATACATAAGGATTACCAGGTTGCTTTGCTTACCATTGGTTGGGGTTGATGAGAACTAACTCGTCTTTGAGACAATGAATGGTCCTCACTCCAGACATGCTATTTAAGCTGGAAAGTAGCTAGAGAGCTCGTAATAAACACTAGTGCCCAGATCAGAGGCTGGGATTCAGTCGATCAGAGTGGAGCCCAAGCATCTGTATTGTTTAAAGCTCTCCAGGTTATTTTAAAAGTGCTCAGAACCCAGGCTCAGAGCCACTGCTCTGGGGTGTTTCTGCCCTGAACTGGGTCTGGGCTAGGCAGTGATCACTACTCTACTTTCCACTGTCCCTCTAAGCTTCTCCTCTGTACAGAAAGCAGGTGTGCCCAAGTCTGGGCATTATGAGATGAATACTATCTATTCATATCTCTCCCGTGAATACAATTCTGTGTCCTAAGCATGAAACCTTATGGGGGGGGGGGGGACACTAATAAAACCCAAGTTTAATAAACTCCTGCCAATAAACTGGGAATCTTCACCTCTGCCACCTTTCCATCAAGGACAAAGGTCTTTCTCAGGGTGGGGACATGCCTCTGACCTCACTCACAGTGCCTTTCACCACTTGTGGGTGTGAAAAACCAGGTGAGCCACTTGGTGTTTAGTAAACAAGAGTCAGTATCTCCAAGCTGCCTGCCTGTAAATCAACCTCTGATCCATATGGGCATATCATTTCCATATGCATTTGAAGAGGTGGATTTTTTCCAGTCAATGCTTAAAGTAAGTTACTTCTTTGTAAATCATTGAATAGTAAATTGAAATCTTGTGGATATTGACAACAAATCTGATGCATTATGTAATTGGCAGTCTTAAACTGCCACCTGGAAACATTCATTACTTCTAAAAGAAATTTTTTTTTAATGTTTATTTATACTTGAGAGAGAGACAGAGTGCAGGGGAGGAGCAGAGAGAGAGGGAGACACAGAATCTGAAGCAGGCTCCAATCTCTGAGCCATCAGCACAGAGCCTGACGTGGGGCTCAAACCCATGAACCGTGAGATCATGACCCAAGCCGAAGTCAGACACCCAAAAGACTGAGCCCCTCAGGCACCCTAGAAACATTCACAAAACACTCTTCAGTTTTTTTCGGGGACAGAGAGATACATGGTGGCCACATCTTGGTGGCTGGTTAGCATCTGGCCTGTCCTCTAGAATGTGTAAATCAGCCACTGTTTGGATGCAGAATCTATAAAAACAAAGCCTGGGCAATAGGTCTCCTTCCATGAAATGTTAGTTCTCACACCACAACCCACTGTGTCCAATTTTAAAGAACTTCTGACCCCAACTCAAAATTTGTGGTAATCAATTGATTTCTCTATTTATAATAATCAAACTACCTCTCTCTATGCTAGCCTAAGTTCAATGAATAAATGAAACGGAGTATTTTGACTCTGCTAATGACACTGAAAGTATATTGGGCCCAATGGAACTGAGATACCATTGTTTCCCCAAAAAATCCATGATGGTGTGGCTCGAGGTACAAGGTTGTACACTGGCCTCATTATGCCTTCGAAAAGCAGTGTCCTCCGATGCTCAGCTTTGTGAGAGAAGTTAGACGTTAGGTTTTGAGCGAATGGTTCGGATCATTACCTGGGATCCTCATTCCATATATTTATGGAAAACGGCCCGGTTGAGAACATGTTTAAAACTTACACAAATCCAGTCATTCAAAACCCTAAAATTCTTCACAGGACACAAGTGATATTTGAAGCTCCCTTTAACGATTATACTTCCAAATGTTGGGGTTTTTTTTGTTTTTTTTTTTAAAGTGAGCTAATAAAATACAATTCTTCTTAACATCTCCGCGAGAACTTTTTTCCTTGCCCAAAGGTGGAAAAATGACAGAAATGACATTACCAGCTGCGGTTACGTGAAATGCGGCAGCTCACAGAGAACTACCACATACGTCTTCTCACCGAATCCTTACATTGTGATGAGACCAACCGACTCTGAGGAAACTGGAGCTTAAGAAATCCAAAGACCTTGTCCCTGCTCACGCCACCAGAAAGTGGCAGAGCCAGGGCTCAAAACCAGGCCTGTCAGACTCAAAGCCCATCTCCACCACCATCACCTCAAGAACAACAACGAGGGCAACCATTTACTGGGCACTTATTGTATACCAGGCTCCGTCACAGAATGGTCCGTTTAACACGAGAGATGTACAGCAAGGAAGGCATTAACATCTGAAGCCCAGAGAACGGGGTCCCTTCCTCAATTTTATAAAGCAAGTGCTGCTAGTATGGTTTGAACCTAAGAACAAAAGCCCCTAGTCTTTTTTCTGCCCCTGTGGCCTTCACATGAGGCAGAGATCAGCTCTCCACATGCCTCCGAATGTCCAGCACACAAGAAGCCCCACTTCTTGTGGGGCCGTGGAGCCAATGCCAAAGGTCAAGGGGCCCACTATCTTGACATGTGACGTGGGAAGCTGGAAGGTTTCCCTGCCTCACCCGATACTGTGTTCCCCTTGGAAACCCACGTGGTCCGAACGACACAGGGAAATTGACACCTGGAATATGTGAAAGAATTTATCATTTTTATACCATTATGCCTTATTTACCCCATTTTCCTGTGACCAGCCTGACCTTTGAAAAAACCTTGGAAGGCTTCATAAGCTCTGTAATCTAACAGACGGAGACAGCCTGCTGAGCGCTGAGGTCCAGGAGAAGATAGACGCAGCCTTCCTATACAGTAGCAGGAACCAATCTGAAAATGTCCAGGAGGAAAAAAAAAATCCCATTTATGTCAAAATAGCAGGGAAAATACATAAAAATCAACCTCACCAGAAATAGGAGAGACCAGAGGAAGAAAGAGATACAATTTTATTGAAGAACACATAAGCGCTTGCATGTGAAAACTCAATATTTATAAATGCTAATCCTTTACAACTTAACTGATAAATTCAATCTTTTCCCAATGCTATTCCAATCAAATGTCCAAGTTTTTTGACGAAAACCTGACAAGTTAGTCCTAAAATTTCTCCAGGAAGATAAAATGTGTACAAAATAGCCAAAATAGGGCGACTGGGTGGCTCAGTCAGTTAAGCATCTGACTCTTGATTTCAGCTCAGGTCATGATCTCAGTTTGTGGATTCGAGCCCCACATGGGGCTTTGCATGACAGCATGCAGAGCCTGCTTGTAATTCTCTCTCTCCTCTCTCTCTGCCCCCCACCCCCACTCACACATGCATGCTCTTTCTCTCTCTCTCTCAAAATAAATGAACTTAAAAAAAGTGTTTTAAGCTAAAATATAATGTGCAAAGGACAGAAACGAGGTGATATTTGCCCCACTTGCTAGTTATCAAAGCTTACTATAGAAAAACCTGAAATAAACAAAAATGGTTAGGAGTATGAACAGACAACAGGGCAATACAAAGGAGAATAATTTTTTTAAAAAAGGCTGATAAAGTTATGTCAATTCACTATGTGATAAAAATGAATATTCCATACAGTAGGAAAAGGAAATAAGTAACAATACATTATGCTGGAGGAATTAGCTATCTCTTTGAGGGAAAAAATGATTACTTTTCTACACAAGATACTCAAACGTAAAGAGCTTAAGGTAAAAAAAAAAATTTACAAAAGGAGAAAATATAGGTGAAGTCTTCATAATCCTGGTAAAGGGAGGACCTTCAAAAGAGCAAGAAAGATGAACTGCCGTTTTATACAATAGCATGCCCTATGAAAATATGTTTAATCTCACTCATATTCATATAAAGGTACATTTAAACCCCAAGGAAATATTACTTTCCACCCAACTGATAGGCAGACATTTTAGGCTGGTTTTATCCAATGTTGGCAAGATGAAAGTGATCCCACACACGGATGATGAGGGTATAATCTTTTTGGAGGGCAATTTGGCAGTATCTAATGAGTGACATATCCTTTGACCCAGCAATCACACTGTAGGGTTTCTTTCTAGGGGAAATAATTGTGCAGAGGCTTACAGAAGGGTGTGTGTAAAACTATTACTAACAGCTCCGAATCTGAAGGAACACAAATGCCTATTAGTGGGCTGTGATGATACAAACAATGGTGCAGTCGCACCATGAAATCCTCTGTTATTCATAAAACCTACGAGGCAGACCTTTACATCCTGATAAAACAGGCTTCAGCACACGCTGAAGTGAAGAAAACCCAGGAGCAGAGCCCATGACTACAGTGTGATTTTACGCATTTGTGCATACGTGTGGAGAACAAACATATAGAGCTATATACATGCTACATAGGCTTGCAAATGTAAATACTAAGCTGGGAACTGGTGGGAAGGGCTTCAGACCAGAGAAGAAGGGTCTGAATGGGACCAAAACAGGAGCACGGGGCGCTCCTACCCTCACATGCTCTCTGCGTGAATCCACTGGGAAACAGACTTGACTCATAAAGTGATTTTTTAAACTTTTTATAATTTACACTATAGTAAAGCTTTACGATTTCCATTGATTTTATTATTTAATCCAATTAGAATTCCTCATGAGCCCCCAAATAGTTGCAAGAAGGTGTTTTGTGGAATCCATCCTAGTCAGTTACCAAGTGGCAATATCCATCAGGGCAGACGCTTGTGGGGCAACAGAATGGTAAAGGGCAATTATGTAGAACAGATGATGTTTGGTCACAGACCAGCTCTTCCCATTGACTTGGCGTTCAATACGGTACTCATCATATTTGTTTAAGATCCTTAATTGTTACTTATCTTGTGTGTCTTGTTCTCATGTTTGCCTGTTCGGTTTCAGTAATGGAACCGTAATCTATCAGTTCAGTCTCAGGAAACACTTCCTTGACGTGCTTCTTCTGTTGCTGTCACAATTCACCTGCATTATGCATGTGTGAGCCATGCAGGAAGAAGGCAGAACTTTCTGCTATTCAGAATAAGGTATCTTTAGCAAAAGAGTCCTGCCTCTCCATCAAATGGGAGCGTCAAGCAAATTTTGCCCCAGTATTTCTTTTTTTGGTTGTATTTTGTTTTCTCTTGTTTCCCGTCCTCAGTTCTCTTTTCTCACATACGTTTTCTCCCTTCAAACTTTCCTTCAAGTTAAAAAAAGAAAAAAAAAAAAAAAAACAGCTCATTTCAGTTATTGCCTTGGCAGCTGCCACAAATCAGTTTTGGAAGAAGTTGGAACATCACCTTAGGCCTGGGGATAGACAAGGTGCTCCAGATACAGTGCTACCCATTTCCAGGAAGTACTGCTAACCCAGAGAGGGGCACCTCTGTGTCAACAGCGAGCATACTGTGATGGTAGGGACTCCAAACAGGGCATGGTGAACATCTGTTCTTTCCTCTTATTAAAATAATCACTTTTCGGGGCGCCTGGGTGGCTCAGTTGGTTAAGCATCTGACTTCGGCTCAGGTCATGATCTCACGGTTCGTGAGTTCAAGCCCTGTGTCGGGCTCTGTGCTGACAGCTCAGGGGCTGGAGCCTGCTTTGGATTCTGTGTCTCCCTCTCTCTCTGCCCCTCCCCTGCTCACACTCTGTCTGTCTCTCTCTCACACACACAAATAAACATTAAAAAATTTTTTAAAAATAATCACTTTTCTTCTTCCCTTCTCTTCCATCCTCTTCCCTTCCTTCCTTTCCCTTTGCCCTTTAACCATGATAATGAAGGGCACTGTCATGAACAGAGAATACCTTGGGTCTGAACTTGGTCCTTGTTAACATCTTACATTACCATGGTCCATTTTTTAAAACTAAGAAACTATTAATGGGTACAGTTACCATTTATCATTACCTGTCTATTACTATTACTAAACTCCACACTTTATTTGGATTCACTGTTTTTTCCACTAATGTCCTTCTGTCCCAAGATACAATCCAGGGAACCATACTGCATTTAGTCTCATGTCTGAAAGTCTCTTAGTCTTTTCTTCTTTTTATGGCCTTGAGAGTTCTGAGCAGTACGCGTCTGGTGTTTTGGAAAATGTCCCTCAAACTGAGGGTGCTGGTCTTTTGCTCATGCTTAGACTGGAGTTATGGGTTAGGGTAAAGAATATCAAAAGAGTGATGTGCTGCTTTCAGGATATCCTATTAGAGGTACACGCTATCAACATAATTTATAACTGATGATGTCCATCTGGCTGAAATAGTGTTTTCTGGATTGGAGATAAATCGCTAAGTCTGGTGCAAAATCAAGGAGAGAACGAAGAGAATCTACATCACTTACTGGGAATTCTTCCATAAGGAAGATTTGTCTTTTCTCCTCCATTTATTTATTTATGTAATCATTTACTTATGTCAGTATGGATTCACATACATTTGTTTTTTTCTTTTCTTTTTTTTTTTTCCTCTTTTTTCTTCTGCTCTGCCCTAAGAGCAGGCTCTGGTGCTGGGGCTACAATAAGTTAGTCATATTGGCACCACCTAAAACCTAAGGAGAAAACTTGGCTTTCTGGCTACAGAAAATGGGAAAAGAGCACCCTGAGGTCTGGAGTTTAGGGAAATCCCATGTTTTTTCTCGTTTTTTTCCTCACTGCTTTGCCTTGAGAGTAATTCCAATTGCAGAAAACTACTTAGCAGCATGTGTGGCTAACACTTCTAGAGAAACAGCAAATTTCTCTCCAGAGGAAAGGGGCCCCCAGAAGCCGTAGAAATGGGACAAACGATGGAGAGGAAAGAAATGGAGAAGAGTAGCCCTTAATTCTGTGCATGACCTGACACAAGTTCTGGGCTCATTCTGAGTTGCTCACATGGAGAAAAGACCCATGGCTGGAGAGCAAAGGGTTTGAGAAATTAACTGACATTGGAAAATCTGCCCACAGAAGGTGAGTCCAGAAGAGGCTGAACATACCCGGGTTCACTGCCCATTAAATGAAAATAGCGGACAGTCTCCAGAGGATTTTAACACAACGTAATATGTGGGGCACCTGAGTGGCTCAGTCAGTTGAGCGTTCAACTTTGGCTCAGGTCATGATCTCATGGTTCATAGGTTCAAGCCCTGTGTTGGGTTCTGTGCTGACAGCTCAGAGCCTGGAGCCTGCTTTAGATTCTGTGTCTCCCTCTCTCTCTGCCCCTCCCCTGTTTGTGCTCTGTCTCTCTCTGCCTCTCAAAAATAAATAAATAAACAAATCTTAAAATTTTTTTAAAATAACATAATGTAATATTCAAAATGTCTAAGATATAATCTAAAGTTCCTAAACATACAGAAAACTGGAAAGTGTGACTGATTCTCAAGGAAGTAGACAATCAGATGTCAAGCTCAAGATTACCCAGGTACCAATTTTTTTTTCAAAGACCTTTAAACAACTATTATAGTCATACCCAAAGAGATAAAGGTAGACACTCATTATGAATGGAAAGATAACATAGAAACAGAAACTATTTTTAATGAATATTTTAGAACTGAAAAATATGATATCTGAAATAAAAAATTCATTGGATGATATCAAAAACACAATGAAGGTGACAAAGAAAAGAGTCAGTGAACTTCCAAACAGATCAATAGAATTTAGCCAATTTCTCCAACAGAGAGGGAAAAGAAAGTGAAAAACTCAGAGTCTCAAGGTCTCATGGGACAGTATCAGAAATATCTAGTATTCATGATATTTAACTCCCAAAAGAAAGGGACAAAGAGATTGGTACAGAAAAAAAGTCTGAAGACATAATGGCAGAAAACATAAATTTGGTTCAAGACATGAATATACAGCTGTAAGAACTCCACACAAAATCAACTCAAAGGAAACCAACTCATCAAATTTATGAAAAGAAAAGATAAAGAAAAAATACTGAAAGCAGACAGAAAAAATAACCCATTATATATATATATAGGAAAAACAACTCAATGACTGCTTGGTTTCTCATTAGAAACCAAAGTTCTCAGAAGACAATGGAATAACATCTGTAAAATGTGAAAAGAAAAGAACTTCCAACTCAGGATTCAATACGCAGCACGCACGTCTTTCAGTAATAATGTCATAATGAAAACATTCTCAGAAGAAGGAAAACTAAAAGAACTCATTCCTGACAGGCCTTCTCTAAAACAAATGTTAAAGAAAATTCTTCAATGTAGGATGTTCCTAGAGAGTTTAGAACTTCAGAATAAAGAACGTGCTACAGGGGAGCCTGGGTGGCTCAGCTGGTTGAGTTTCCGGCTTCAGTTCAGGTCACGATCTCACAGTTTGTGGATTCAAGCCTCATGTCGGGCTCTGCCTTGACAGCTCAGAGCCTGGAGCCTGCTTTGGATTCTGTGTCTTCTTCTTTCTGTCTACCCCTCCCCAGCCCATGCTCTGACTCCCTCTCTCTCAAAAATAAATAAACATTAAAAAAGAAAGAAAGAAAGAGCAACAGAAATGATAACTATTTGGGTAATTGTAATAGACTATTTTTGTCTTGCATTGTTTAAAATATGTATAACTATCTGAAGCAAAAATGTAAACATTGTCTAGTAGAGTTATCAGTATATGTGGATGTAATATAAATGCCAACTATGACATAAAGGGGCATGGTAATCCCTAGAGAAACTGCTTAACAAATACTACAAAGAGTTAGAGTCTGAAAATTGATAGATAAATTTAAATGGATTACTAAAAGACATTCAAATAATTAAAAAGAAAGCAGGAAAGCAGGAACAGAGAAACACACATGCACACAAGAGAGGCACAAATCAAGCAAATAATAAGATGATACATCTAAAACCAACAATATCAAAGATTACATTGCATGTAAATGGTCTAAACACATAAATTAAATGACAGAGACTATCAGATTGGATTTTTTACTTTTTAATATGCTATATGCTGCTATATTAATGTTAGCCGAACTTGAATAGTCATAATAACGTATGCGCAACAAAAATGGAATTTTATCTGTGAATGAGGTGGGTCACCAAATACATTACCATCTGCCTAGTTGTAGAATATTTCTTGTTTTAATACCTTCCTTTTTTAAGGTTTGGCTGAGGTGGCTCTACTCTACCACAAACATGGCCAGGCCCACTGAAGCCAGTCAAATGGCTCTGATCGCCCACTCAACAGCCATTTGCTAACAGAGCTCTGATTCTGTTTAACCCCAGAGAAAAATCACTGGTCCGAGTGAATTGTAAAAATCTCATTTCCTTTTGTGAGTTGATGAGTCAGTTTTCGCCAACATGTAGGAAGGTCTATTGGGGCATCTAGGAAATAGATTTTTTTTTTCCAAGAGAAGAGAGAGAGGATGAGAAGGGGGAAAAAAAAAAAACCTACTTTTTTTTTTTTTTTTCTCCAGTGTGGACTCCCTCACTTTACTTTTGAAATTCTGCCTTGGGATACTTAGAGCTGTGGTAACCACTGCCACCAGGAAGGGAGCTGAATATGGCAGTGGAGAAAGAGAAGAGGGGTCTGATGAACCAACCTTGAGAGCTCCTGTTACTGGACTTCTGGTCAAGTACACAGGAAATATACTTATTGTTTAAGCCAATGTTTGGCCATGCATTCTGCTACCTGTACTCAAAGTATTATTAACTGACAAATGAGCAAAGGGAGCCTGATCTTTTTCAGCACAGGATGTCATACGTGCACTTCTGCCTTTTGAGAACTGTTAGGGCCCTATTCTTTCCCCCTTTCTCAGCCACTTATTTTGGAAGGGAGAGAGATGGCCTTTACGCCTAGAGAGGATGAAGAAGACTAGAGTAAGAGGCAGAGTACTATACATTTATTGCAGAGCCAAAAAATACTGTATGAGTTAGGATTCATTCATTCAATCAAGTCAACAAACATTTATTGAGTGCTGATTGTGTCCTAAACTCTGTTAGGTGCTAGAGGTACAACAATGAGGAGAACAAGTTCTATGCTTCAAACAGGGGTGATAAACAATATGCAAATAAGTATATAAGGTCAGGTTGTGTTATAAAGAAAAGCGGCCAAATAATTGCATGTTGAGGATTCTTCTAGATAAAATGATCAGAAAATAACAGCTATTTCAGAACTTTATAGAGATTTGTGTCCTTTCCTGCTTTCGAAATTTGAGAAGTGATAAAGACACTTTGAAATTGCAAAGCCTTAGTAAAGTTCCACATTACAATTTAAGCTCAAAGAAAGCAGTAAAGCAACCTTTCTTTTGGAAGAAAGGAAAGAAGGAAGTTAAAAAGGGAGGGAAGGAGGGAAGAAAGAAAAGAGAAGAGAAGAAAAAGGAGGGAGAGAGAAAAAGAAAGAGAAAGAGAAGGAGAAAGAGAAAGAGAAACAGAAGAAGAGAGGGAGTGAGGGAGGAAGGAAGTGCTACTTCAGGAAAGGTTTTAAATCTCAGTACAAGATCAATCTGTGATAACAGCTCACAAACTTGGAAATTTAGTAAGAGAAGAACTTAAAAGGGTTAGAAAATGGCCAGATAGTGTCAGCTAAGCTAGATGGTAAAACAAAATTGAGACTAGAGAAGGAATGGAGCATTAAAGGACAAACTGAAACGAGGACAGGCGAAAGGAGCCGTAGGTGTGGAGAACAAGTCATCAAAACAACTAGAAATTTTCTGGACTGTGACACGGAGGTCAGGAAATCCTTTCGGGTGGAGCAGAAACTTGGGTAGCATATATTATTTAGAAACAACCTGATTCATGATCTTACTTATAGCAGGAAGAATCAGTGTTCTGGCTATTCCCTGCTTAGAAAGGCCGTGAGCCCAGAACTCCTTAGGGGTTGTACCAGGTTGAGAACTACACCCTTCTTTCTACAGCCCGCATTCTTCCAGTTTACAGGCTCTTTCTCAGGCTGGGAATTCCGAAACCCGGGAGAGGCGGGGCTCCAAAACCTGGAGGTTAGTAGTTGCCAAGTTAGCCATTAAATTTCCAGGCAGCCCCTCCCCCCAAAGCTCACAAGAGAATTATTGCTGAGTCCCATTTTCCAGGGCATGTCTTTCCCCCACGAGTATTAAATCCAGATTAAATCATAAATACACGCCAGTTGGAGCCGCAACTTCATATTCCAGAGCGAACCCTGCGACTTCTGCAAACACTCCCCCTTGCAGCCAGAAACCCCGCCCCCGTTCGTAACCATGGGAACGACTGACTCTCTGCGAGCCGGAGATTCCCGGTTCCGCCCCCTCCCTAACAAATATTGTTTCCCACTATCTGTCCACATGGGCGCACCGCTTAACTATTGGTCACTGCCCCAGGACGTGCCTTGCTCCAGCCAATAAGCGGCCTGTGCACGTGTACGCCTGCGTATCCCGATTGGTCACCACTGCTTGATCACGCACTGCCTACCTGCGCCATCCGGTGCGTGGGAGAGCCTATGATATGACTCGGTGGCCATTTACAACCAATCCGCACCAGGCGGGGCTCAGAGCCGGCCTATGGGCGCGCGCCGGGGGTGGGCTGTCCCGGCCCCTTACCAGTCCCACCTGGGTTTGTTAAAGCGATAGGCCCCACGGCGCGCTAGGTCTCCACCGGGCACCGCACAGCGGCTGCGGGGCCCTCGGCGTGCCGCGGGCGCCCGTGACAGCGGCGCCGCTCTGCTCGCCACGCCGGCTCCGGACACCTGCCGACCTCCCCGGCGCGGCCGCATCGCCCGGCGGGATGGGCGGCGAGGCAGGGTCCGCGGCGGCCGTGGGCTCCGAGGGCCGCGTGAAGAGCCTGGGTCTGGTATTCGAGGATGAGCGCAAGGGCTGCTACTCGAGCGGCGAGACGGTGGCGGGACACGTGCTGCTGGAGGCGGCCGAGCCGGTGGCCCTGCGGGCGCTGCGCCTGGAGGCCCACGGCCGAGCCACCGCCGCCTGGGGCCCGAGCCCCGGCGCCGCCGCCCCCGCCGCCGCGTCGGAGGTGGAGTACCTGAACGTGCGCCTGAGCCTGCGCGAGCCCCCGGCTGGTGAGCGAGGGCGACGACCCCGGAGTCCCCGCCGGGCCACGGGAGGCTCCTCAGAGGGGTTGCCAGGAACCGGGAGGGCGCGCGCCGGCGGAAGCCCACCAGCCGGGGGGCGGGGGCGGGATCCGCGGCTGGGGTCCGCCCACCCGGTGGCCGGAGCCTCAGTTTGCTCGCCGGTGACGGGCGGGTAACAATGCCCGTGCCCCACCCCCCCACCCCCCCCCCCCCCAGTTCAAAGCACCGGGGCGATCTCGCGTGGTGGGTGCGCACCTCTACCTGACTCCTCGCCCCCGGGCCTCACCGCGCCCGGCGTCCCGGGACCGTCCAGGACGGTCCCCGGAGTGAACCGTTGCTATGGGAACCTGTGATGAGCAGACAGAAATCTAGGTTCTGGGGATCTAGGTCCTGTCCCTTCTGGCCTGAGGAATGGAGGGCGGAATCCGTCCTTGAGGGGCCATGCTGTGGTGGCCACTGGTTTATGGGCCTCCCGTTCTTCCCATTCTGGACGTAGACGCTCCTTCTGGTTCATGATGAATTAGCAAAACCTTAGTCCTGGGAAGAGGGGAAGTAGTTCGTGAGCGGTAGGTAGGAATTCAAAGGAAGTATTTCGTGAGCATCTTACTTGGCTTCCCTCTTCTGGAAGCAGGGTAACTGAAGAGTTCTGCCTCTGCCTTATATTCTTTGTCTTTTATTCTTTGCTTCTTTTTGTTTCCATTGCAACATCCCTTTCCACACCCCCCCCCCCCAACCCCCTTAGGCCTTTGGAGACAGTGGGATCTGGGCATGGTAAGAGTTTCTGGAGGAAGAATTACCTTTCTGGTCCAGTCTTGTGGAGTCCAGTTAATAGTGTAGGTTTTTCCAGAAGTGGTAACCCATTATATATGTTTCCTCAATCTCTATATTATATGTCAATGTTAAGATTTTTTGTAATTATAATAAATATGCAAAAGTTGCTTTTCTTAATCATGAAAATACTAGGAACAGGGAATCTTGGTCTTCATGCAGTTGGTGGAAGCTACTTTACACCATTTCACTCTTCTGCCTTCTCAGCTTCAGCTTTTATATATAAAATGAGATAATGGTATAAACTCCCCTCCCTTGAAGAGTCAAATGCAGTATATCACTGCTTTGCCCCTTGCTGTGTCTTCTACAAAACGAATAGTAGGTGCAGTTTTGCCTTGTCTTGCTATGAAGTAGACTGTTCCCAGTTAAATCCTCAAAGTATGTGAGAATCCAGTGATCCCAAATATTGTAGCAAGGAAAAAACATATTTGGAACCAAAGCCTTCTTTTGGATTCACAAGTGCATTGTGTTGGGTGACCCTTTCATGGGTATGGTTTCCGGGATCTGCCCACGCACGCTTCCCCCAATGGTCAGAGACAGGGCAGATTTTCAAGATGGCTGACTGGCGTCAAGGGTCATGAACAGAGAAGTGGTTTTTGTCCAGGACTTCGGACACTATATCTTTGTGCCCATAACTACTGAGTAAATAGATACAACATTAATAGCAGTTGGACCTGGAATTAGCAATAAGAATTGCCTTGGTAAAACCTGGGCTAATAGTGTTTTGATTCACGAGTTAGATCTTGCTTTTTCATTCTGGTGGAATAGAACGGCTAAGTCTAGACAACCTGAACTTTTTTTTGCTTCTTTTATCATAACAAATATTTGCAAAGATTATGTTTCATTTAAAAATCATAATCTGTTGGGTGCCTGGGTGGCTCAGTCAATTAAGCAACCGACTTCTTCTCAGGTCATGATATCACAGTTCCTGAGTTCGAGCCCCACATCAGGTTCCTGCTGTCAGCACAGGGCCCACTTCAGATCCTCTGTTCCCCTGTGTCTGTCTCTCCCCCACCCATTCTCTCTCTTTCTCTCTCTCTCTCTCTCAAAAAGAAATAAATACTTAAAAATAAAAATAAGCTGTTTTGTTGATTTTTTTTTTAGTAGGCTCCATGCCCAACATGGGCTTGAACTCAGGACTCTGAGATCAAGTGTCAGTTGCCCCACCAACCGAGCCAGGCAGGAACCCTTAGAAATCATAGTCTTTTTAAGGTGATCTCATTGAGAAAAAATAATAACATCTGTAGCTTGGAAGAGGTTAGCAACTTTACAGGGTCATAGATTCTGAGGGTCATTTAATTCCAAGACCTAGGTGAATTCCAATCACCTGAAGAGAGTTTTTAGAAATCTAGATTTGGGGGAAATGTGCCTATGAGATCTATTTTCAGGAAATATCCCCAGATAACTGTTTGGCATTGTTAAATCTAATCTAACAGCTTGCTGCCATTGTGATTGATACTCTTCATTTTTTTTTTAATTGAGGAATTGTGGTAGAAAGACAAGACAGACCAGAGAGTTGGTTTCAGTTGGTCACCAACCAGCAGTCTGTCCTTGTGGGAGTCCCTCATCCTTCCTGAACCCAAGTCCCTGTAATGATATTATGGCTCCCATGGCTCCTGGGTGCCCTGAATTAGGAGGTTGGTTGGGCTATAATAACATTAGTGAATGGAACACCTCTCTGTGAAATTGTAGCCTTCACTGTATGAGGCACACGTAATGAGCCAAGACAACAGAAGCATAAATGGGCACATGATTCAGCTTGTGAACCTTTTTAATAAAAACTAATAATAATAATAATAAATAAAAGGAAGAAAACTAAGATTTGATTCCAAAAACTATAACCTATATTTCTCAACCTTCTCAATTTTTGTTCCTATTTATTCATGAAGGTGATTGAAAGTCTTCATTTTAAATGTTACATGCTTCCTGTGTGGATTTGTTTTGTCTATGATGAGAGAACTTTATCTCTTAACCTCTCAATATCCTGGGTAACTCTGTTCTCCACACATGCCCATTGTGCTCAGCCTCATGCTGTTCCCTTCGTCTAAAACCCTGCCCTGCTCATCTCCGTGCCAACAATCCTCAGGTCCGGGACAGGCATCATCCCCTTTCCAGGTTCGGGCACTCTGTGGTCATTACTTGGGTGTGTGTGTCTGTGGCCTCCTTCCCTCCCCTGGTCTGTTTGACAATTGCCATCACTCATCTTTGCATCCACAGTGCCTGACATTTAAGCATTATAAATTTTGAACTCAAATGAAATCTCCATTTCTGAACATTGTAAAGTACTTGAATTCTCATATCCAGTAATCTAATGATGATACATTTGAACTGTAGTCTACCCCCGTCAGAAGCACTGGGATTGCCTTGAGCCTTTTACTTTGATGACAGTAAATTGGGAGAGGCTTCCCTAGCGTCCAATGCTGGAGCACTGCTGAGGCTTCTAGGGTGTCTCTGAGCACACGTGAGCCTTGGGGACCATCTCAGTCACTGTTGTTTTAACATAGCCTCATGTTCTTGTCACTTGCTCACTTTGCCTCCAAGTCACCCACTGTGTCGTATTTCTATTTGAATGACTTTCCGTGGAAGATACTATACTTATTCTGCCCCTCATATATTACACACTGAACACTGGGGACATTTGGAAGACTAAATGGGCCAATAATGCATTCCTGTTTTCTAAAAAGACAAGGTTGAAATGTTAACTGAATTGTTTCTAGTAATTAAGTGGAAAAAAAAATCCCATTTCACTACCCCTTTAATTTTTTTTTTTTTAATGGATGCAGTAGAAATCTCTGTTTTTAGTATCAACTGACAGGCAAATCTCAGAGTTCTCATCTGCCCTGCCCTTTCTTGGTCTTAATCAGGCCACCCTTGATGAGGGAATTTAGTCCTAAATTTGAACAGATGAACAGAAAAGGCGGGGAAGGTTTATAAGGATCTCTGCAGAGCTATCTAACCAAATGGCAGCCCCGGAGTTGGCTTTGGATCTGAGTGATGCAGATTGTGTGTTCATCGGAGCTCCAGCAGCGCCTCTGGCCTTGCAGGGTCCATCCACCCTGTGTCTTGGCCTTCTGACAAGCAGGGATAAGCCTCTGTGTGCGATGCAGTGGAGCTGGCCGACCCGGACCCAGAGCAGGAGAAAGGAGGCATGCTTGTGCTTGGCCCACCCTGCTGAACTTGAACTAGCCACCTATTAATCAGTAGAGCTTACGTGCAAATGCAGGACTCTTACCTAATAAGTTGTCCTGTTGGTTTGGCTCTTTCGTATACTCGATATTCGTAATTCTCCAAGGAAAATCTTCACCCCCTTTTTCCGTTTTTGTCCAAGGAATACAGAATCTGATTTTTATGCCATACCCAAAATAAATAGATGTATTTTTTGTTAAATCAGTTTTAAATGCAATTGAATACTGATATCTCATGTTAGCATAATAGTGTACCATGTGCTACCATACTAGTATTGATGTGTGTTAGTAATAATATTTGTTAGTATACTTGTGCTAGTCTATGAGTAGCACAAATGTGAACAAATGTTTATGTATATGTATACATGTACATACATGCACTCGTGTTCACCTATGTATGTCTATGGGAACTCTAGGCTCCGACACTTTATGGTAATTACTTGTGTGATTGGTCTCTTTGAAGATAGAAGATATGTGTGTGTGTGTGTATGTGTGTGTGTGTGTGTGGTTTGAAATTGATTAAAATTAGTAGGCTGATTCAGATTTTAATTCTCTAAATCTCAGTGTACTGTACTTTATGAAGTACACTGGATGTCATAGCCAGGAAAACCTCGTTTAAAAAAAATATGATTTAGGTTGTGAAAATTCTTGATCTAATACTAACCTTGGTTAAAATGTATTTTCTTTTTTAGGTGAAGGCATCCTCTTATTACAGCCTGGAAAACATGAATTTCCATTTAGCTTTCAGCTTCCATCTGAGTAAGTGAAACTATTATTTTCATGATTTTCTTTCTCCGCAGCATGCGCTGCCAGATGTGTGGGTACCACGTACCTGCTGACGCTCTGTTACACCCGCTTATCTTGCATTGCCCCAGGATAGACTTACCTTGTTCACACTCTTGGTTTTTTTTTGTTTGTTTGTTTGTTTGTTTGCTTTTTAAGCCAAAACCAACATTTTAAGGGTTTTTTCCAGTTGTGTGTAACTGAAAGATGAACTTATAAGTTAATGTCTTTGGCTTGTTTCAGACCTTTAGTAACCTCATTCAGCGGGAAATACGGAAGTATTCAGTACTGCGTGAGAGCAGTTTTGGAACGACCCAAGGTACCTGATCAGAGTGTGAAGCGGGAACTTCAGGTTATTAGTCACATCGATGTCAACACACCAGCATTATTAGTAAGTCCTTCCTTCTTCTCTTCCCCCTTCCCTCCCTCCCTCCTTGCTTTCAATTGCGCTATGTACATTGAGCCAGTTTAGTGGTCGTCTGTCCTGTCACTTTCTGATAGAATCTCGTAACCCATGGGCATTCACTCTAAATGTGTGATTCAAGGCCGGGCAAATTACAAATTGTGTGTGTTAATACTATTGATTATGTCTCCGTTGTTCGGGGCTTCTTTTGCCAAAAAGTTATACAGGCTTGAAATGCATTAATAAGGCTTAATAATAATAATGCACACACAGAGAGTGGTTACTTTTACCAGAGCGGCCACATTCACAGGGCTGTGGTATTCTAAACTCTTCAATAATAGCAGGTTGAGGAACAGTAATTATGGAAGAGTATTAATCATGCTCAGCCTGTTATTGAAGCTCAGGCCATTATGCTATGTATCCTTCCATTTTGCATGCCATTTTCTAACATTAAGTAAGTGCACGCAGCTGCTGTGGGGAGCCTTTCACTTATCATTTCCTTATGACAGATTTGGCCACATTAAAGCATTGAACTTCTAATAATCACCAGAAATACTGTAGGCTGATAAGAAAGATTAGGCTATAAGTAACAACAGAATAGGCAAGATGGGAGCTAATGAGCTAGATTCTTTTATCTAAACCCATATTATCAAAATAATATAAAATTATACCTTGTACTTTCATGATAGCTATGAGGACCTAATGGTTCTTCATTTAAATATGAATGAATGATTTTTTTTTTTTTTTTACTTCCTAGAAAATACTGGGATAATTTAAACTTTCCATCATGATACTGATGTTCCAAACATGTATGTTTAGTATCGGGGGTTTCTTTTTCTGGCCAATGTTTTTAAAGGGAAAAAAACGGGAGTTAAAAGGTGTTTTGCTCTGTTTTCATACAAAAACTGAATAGACTTTACAGTTTGTTCACTTTTAGAGTGTGAAAATATAACAGTTATGCCCTGGTCGCATGGCCCCTTGTGGCCAGAATTCTAGAACAGCCAGCACCCAGCTGACCTGGCTCACAGCTAGTTACAGCTGAAACTTACCATCCACTGACCACTTTTTTTTTTTTTTTTTTGCAAATTGACAATACTGTCTTATATTTTTAAAAACTACTTGAAATTGGGAAGTTAGCTACTTCTAAGCTATTCATGGGACCACGGTGGCAAATGATTTAAAGAGATTTTATTTTTTTTTGCCAGAAAGAGAAACTAGTAATCCTTTAATATTCTTTTATAAGTAAAAAATGTTGCAGCTTTGGGTTTTACAATGAGCTTTTGGTTTGTGCATCTTTCCAACTGAGCATCTTGAATCTTGAGTCATTTCCATCGATGCTGTGGAGTAGAGAGCAGGGCCGTATGTTCAGTAACCCTGTGGATCCATGACATTGGGTTTATCTTGCTGCCGTTACGCTAAAACCCAAAACATTCTAAGTTAAGGGCACTTGAAATTTCTGCCTACTAATGTACTTTTGAATTCAGGAAATGAGACTGTTTGCTTGTTCTACAGTTTAGATGCCAAAACAAGTACAATGTTCTGATTATTGATTTTTATACCATTTCTCCTTTTCCCTAATACACACGTAAGGTTTTTAAAAGAAAAAGTATCAGGGCGCCCGGGGAAGTTCAGTCGGTTGAGCGTCTGATTTCGGCCCGGGTCATGATCTCGCTGCTGGTGGGTTCAAGCCCCACATCAGGCTCTGTGCCGACAGCGCAGAGCCTGGAGCCTGCTTCAGATTCTGTGTCTCCCTCTCTCTCTGCCCCTCCCCCACTCGCGCACTGTCTCTCCCTCTCTCAAAAATAAAAAAACATTAAAAAATTAAAAAAGGAAAGAAAAAGTATCTCTGTCATGTTAATAGTTATGACTACAATTTTTGATTACTACTTTAAGGGATGTTAAATCATTTTCCAGAAACATAATGATTTACAGGGTAAAACAGGATGGTGTCATCTAATGTGAGTCTGAGAATTCACCTTAGTTTTCCTAAAAAGAGAATTTTTTTTTTATGCTTTGTGTTTTACTTAAGTATTTTGCCTAGTCTGTCACATGAGGATAAAAGTGTTGATTTGTTTTTCGGAAGACCTTTCTTCACAGTTATTTAATAAAGAATGACACGATTTTAAGTTCTGTGAATTTTCTGCTAGTTTTATTAAAGTCATGTTATTATTTGAAATTTTCAAGACCCCTGTATTGAAAACTCAAGAGAAAATGGTTGGCTGTTGGTTTTTCACTTCTGGTCCAGTCTCGCTGAGTGCCAAAATTGAAAGGAAGGGATACTGTAATGGTAAGCACAACGTTTGAAAGTCCACGTGGAAGAGTCATTCATTTTATTAGCTAATTGCAAGTGATTTTTAATAGTGTGTTTTGTAATTTACAAACTGTATACTGTTTTAAAATGTGAATAGTACGGTTTTCTGTTTTTCACATAAATAATTGATATTTAAGTATTTTTGAGTGGATGAGTAGATTCCGTCCAACTCCTGGCATTTTTGACTTCAGTGCTTTCGCTTTAGTGACAAAGTCTAAAATTAGAAGCTTGGGAAAATGCCAGCATTTGACTCGATGTTCGGCAGAGTGTCCAGGGCGGTGTTGCCCAGAAGAGCACTGTTGTGTGAAAGCCCCCAAGTATATATAGGGGGCTGCGATGTAGACCGTGAACAGTCTGAACAGTCAGACTGCCACCGGCGTGACCGTTTGTGAAGGGTCCGCTCCCGTACAGTGGCGTTGGCCCCCGCTCCAGGGCTCGGCCAACTGGAACCCAACGTGGTACGGGATGGTGTCATGGTGGACGTGTAACACAGATGTAAAACTTGCTGCTCCATCCACTGTCTTACCTGTGCCTGAACACTAGTTCCTTAAAAACAAAGTCTTTGTTCTCCTGTTGGCCGGGTTTTGATTTGATAGGCACTAGTGAGTCCGTCAGTGATCTTTTGTACTTTATACACCCCTGGGCCATTTCTTGGTGTGTCTTAATTTTTATAGATATTGGCCATTCACATGTCTTTAGAATTGGTAACCTGATATTGCTATGTTAGACAAGCAAAGGATGCAGTAATTAGAAAGCGGCACCTGCCGTGAGCTGCGGCGATTCCTCAATTCTCTGACGCGGATTTACCGTACAAGCCTCCCGTCAGAGGTCCCCTCTTGTGAAAGTGACTTTGTGACATTGCAGCTTTAATTGGTAATGGCTCTAGTTCACCGCGGGGAGGGCTTTCCGAAACGTCGCTGAAGGTGTTTTTGTTTCCTTTTCAGGAGAAGCTATTCCAATCTATGCGGAGATAGAGAATTGTTCCTCCCGCCTCATCGTTCCCAAAGCTGCCATTTTCCAGACGCAGACGTATTTGGCCAGCGGGAAGACAAAGACCGTCCGGCACATGGTCGCCAACGTGCGAGGAAACCACATCGCCTCTGGGGGCACCGACACGTGGCACGGGAAGACTCTAAAAATTCCGCCTGTTACTCCGTCCATCCTGGATTGCTGCATTATCAGAGTAGACTATTCCTTAGCTGTAAGCAGGGAGCTTATTTTTATACATATATATATTTTAAAGTGTATTTATTTTTTGCTTTTTAATTTAAAGCCAAGTTAATTAACACGTAGTATAGTATTGGTTTCAGGAGTAGAAGTTAGTGATTCATCACCTACATATGACACCCAGGGCTCATCCCAGCAAGTGCCCTCCTTCATGCCCGTCACCCCTTTAGCCCACCTACCCCCCCCCCCCGCATCCCACCAGCAGCCCTCAGTTTGTTCTCTGTATTTAAGGGCCTCTTATGGTTTGTCTCCCACTATGTTTTTATCTTATTTTTGCTTCCCTTCCCCTGTGTTCCAGAGTGCTTTTTTAAAATGAAAACTATGTAGAACGGAGCAGTAACTGATGCCGTGTCCCCACCAAGCATGTACATTTAGCGGCTGACAAAATGTCACTTTACACCAGCATTCCGACAGGCTGGAGTGACGAAGACTGGCCTTTGTCTGTAATCCAAACCTATCCTCCTGAGGCATTTAATTAAGTCACATGAAAGAGTTAAGGTGCATGCAGGAGGCTGGTTATGTTGAAAGCACCTACTTCATTTTCTACAATTCCTATGTGTAGGGCATGCTCCCTTATGCTGAAGGATGTTAAGGCTACAGTTCCCCATCACAGAGCATTCTCTCTATTTCGTGCGCCGTTCATTTGGTTTGTTGTCCGTTGCATTTGGTCAGGATGATTTACAGTTGTATGCGGGAGCGGTGGCAGGCAACAGAGAGATTTGTTTGTGTGAAAAAATAAACCGGTCCATCTACTATGAGGCTTAACCTATATTTTGCCTTTCTCTCTGTCTCTCTTTTTTGCTGTTGTTGTCTTGTTTGTTTGTGTGTTTGGCATATTAGGTGTATATTCACATCCCTGGTGCTAAAAAACTGATGCTCGAGCTGCCCTTAGTGATTGGCACAATCCCATATAACGGTTTTGGGAGCAGAAACTCGAGCACCGCCAGCCGGTTCAGCATGGACATGAGCTGGCTGACGCTGACGCTGCCAGAGCAGCCGGAAGGTACGACGGTTTGAGGAGCTTTGAGCGCGAAGTTCACACGTAGAGTAAGAGCAGGCGGGGTCAGGACAGAAGTGCTCAGATGACCATTACTACTGCTGTTCACAGCGGCCCCGACTCTTCCGGGTACTAAAAACTAGAAAACGGTGTTCCTGGAAGGGACGTGGAGAGCTTGGCTTATCCAGGACGCAAAGCTGCTGATGGCAGAGCCAGGAATCAAGTCTTCTACTCCCGACTCCCATTCGTTAGGAGTAAGACGATGAGAAAATGGTCCAAGTACGCGTAGAGTACGTGTGTTTTCTGCAGCCACGTCTCCGTGATCTGTTTTGCCTGCACTGTAACATCCACCTCTCGAAATAGAACATAATCAGTGTTCGTAGTGATTTCACAAAAGCAGAATTGATTAAATATGTCTTGTTGCAATAAGCACAAAAACTCGCTTACTAGAGCGGGGATAAAAAAAAACCATTGTTTTCACATTGAGCTACATTTCTGGTTTTGGTAAGAGTTCGGGAGATTAACGCAATTGACTTTGCACGGACTTCTGAGCTCCAACTCCATTTTTGTTTTAGCGCCACCCAATTATGCAGACGTGGTGTCCGAGGAAGAATTCTCTCGACACGTGCCTCCTTACCCTCAGCCCCCTGACTGTGAGGGAGAAGCATGCTGCCCTGTGTTTGCCTGCGTACAGCAATTCCGCTTCCAGCCTCCCCCTCTCTATTCAGAGGTAAGCACAGCGAAAGAAGATGAGACTTCTGCCTTGCTGTTTGTACATAATCCTCCGTAAGTATCTGCTGCTGATTCCTAATGAGCAGGGGATACATAGTTAAAAAATTTCTCGGGTAACGTTAGATTAGCCCTGATCCAGTCACCTCATTCTGTAACGGTTGCCTTGTAAACTACAGCAGGCACGTCGTCGCGCACCGTGGACTGCCTTTAAAATGTTTTATGTGGCCATAGAACACGGAGAATTTAAGTGGCCCACTGGGACTTCTCATTACCGATAGGCTTTGAGCAGCTCAGCTTACAGCCACCAATAATTAGAAACAGATACCAAGACCCTTTGGAGAGTGCTGGGATAGTAGTCTTAGTGTCTTGGTCTGTTTTTTCAGGTTGATCCTCACCCCGCTGATGTAGAAGAGACCCAGCCTGTGTCCTTCATTCTCTGAAAAAATTCCAGAAATCACTGTGTTCATCATCCGATTAGAATGTTGGTTCTTCCCCCACTGCCTTTATGGAAAGAGGGAGAGAAGGTTAGGGGAAGGACATACACGAACATCAAGATTGAAGGTGATAGAAATTTGAAGAATGCATGAACTTTCCAGTGGGCTGACAAGAATGCGTTGCACAAATGTACGATAGGGTCATGTGTCCCCTTTAAATGATCCAATGAAGATGTGACAAGTCACAGAACGTAATGGAAGTCCTGGTGGTGAGAGAGTAAGTGAAGGGTGTCTGCGCTTGATCCAAGAGAACAGAATCCATGTGGGTGGTGGAAACACTAGACTAAACAGGTTTCTCCAGGTGGAACAGAAGTTACCCTAAACTTTAAGGAAATATGGACTCGTTGGGAGCCTTGATCTTGAAGAAGGTAGCAGCACAGAGGTGTGTATAAATAGGAAAAAGGTCCACTCTAAATACGAAGTGACCCTCAACACGTCGGGATCTTCATGATTTCTCCCCAGGTCCCATAGAACTGAAGTTCTTGAGAGAATCTTTTTATGAGGTCCTAATGAAGGAATACAGTTTCATATTGTAAATCAGCTGTACAGTATTATGAAACCAAGAAAGAGTTCCTTGCAAGGCATGTCCGTTCAGAGGGGAAAGATGAATTTCAGTTCGAGAACACATTTTGTGGAAGGCTGTACTTTTTACCCCCTTCAAGTACTCTGTTAGGGTATGTGTTTGATTTTCCCCGTGTCTTAATTACCTAAGATCATAGTAGAAAAAGAAAGGGGGAGAAAAAAAAAGGTTGCATCCTCAGGATACCTCCATAACTACACAGAACAAAACCAAAACAACAAAAGCCTCTCTTAACCTACCTCTAGTGGGGTTATCAGAATCCTTTTAAAACACCAGGCGTGATAAGCCTTCCGTGGAGTTCCTGCTAATTGGCAGTCCCAATCTTATCTCGCCGATCGCTAAATCCGCAGGTGGACCGAGGGAAAAATCTATAAGGTTAGCATTAGATGAAAGTTAATAGATGTATACCAAAGGGTATTTCGAAATAAATGCAGAATCAAAAGAGGGTACAAATTTTGAGGGTACCATTTAAAAAACAAAAACTTAATTCCTGCCTAGAGACTTCAGTCTACTGACGGCAGTCACCAGGCTGTACGTTATTATTCCAACTCTTTAGTAATTCTATTTAAACTGTGATTTTTTTTTCTTTATTGTCTTGGTGCAATATTTTATTATCATTTAACCTCAGGATATTCCGACCGACAAGATTGTGTTGCCGCTGAAAGCCTGAGCAGTGTTCTTCCTGTCCCCCTGTTCCCCATTCTTCCTGGTCACGTGCTCACTTGCTCGTCCTTTGATCTGTTAGTTTCGTGAGCCGAGAGCACCCCGGACACCGCATGGAAGGGAGGTAGGGATTCCCGCGGGAGAGATTTTGGACCAGCCAAGTACTTTGGTTTTCTCCACGTCCTGCGGGTTCGACCCAGAAACCCTGGTGCTTCCATGCAGAACACCACACTTCATTCGCCAGAACGAGTCCTCTTTTCTTTCCGTCAGCGTACATTCAGTCACGAGTGTGAAAGCTCTTTTTCTAAGGTTAAGTTTTGTATTTAGAGTTAGTCGGCCCTCCGATCAGGGATTTTTCTACAAGCATGAGGTAGATGCAGACTTTTCGCCCTTCCGGACATACCTCTCTTTGTAATCACATGAGCACCTGCAGCAGGTTTTTCTCACCGTAAGCCACTGTGTAAAATCACAACACACAACTGTTACACTGATAATGGTGGTACCGAAATCGTCACACCCCGTTCATTCCCTGCTTTGGTTTTTACTGTGTTGTGGGGTTTTTTGTTTTGTTTTGTTCTTGTTTTGCTTTGTTCTTGGTGTTTTTAAGCAGGTAACGTGTACTTAAGTGCTGTCAGAACAATTTTGCTTTTACTTTAAAAAACAAAAAAAGGCCACCTTCAGCCGTTTCTTGACTTCTGAGTTGTAGTTTACATGCCTTGTCACGATACCAAAACACAATGATTACCAAGACACAGTGAAAGACACAAAGCGAAAGGTGTGAAGGAAGAGAAAGTCGAGCTGTTTGGCCCCACGTGGAAAAGCCAAGTAGTTGACTCCCGACTGCTTCGCACGCTCCTTCACTAGGATTGTTTTGTCACCTGTATTAGAGAAATCATGAAACGTGCTCCCCAAATGAAAGCACAGCTGATGTCGTAGCACTTAACAGAGTAGCCGAAAGGGATGATTCGCCTTATCGAGTTGGTATCCGCCCATCTGACCTTAAGCAGTAGGTTGAAACTGCATACCTTTCTATAATCAAGACATTATTTTCCGAATGTAGAGAAGTCTACATTGGAACGGAGTTCTTGGGAATGAAGATAAAAATGCAGCTGCTATTGCTTGTTTATTCTGTTGTTTAGTTTGCAGAGAAACCGTGGCCTTAGAATTTTCTTTTTGATGCAAACATTGTGACATTGAAAATGTGCATCTTCGGGCACACAAAATCCTTCCGTGGGCGGAACTTTAATTTTGATGTTTTTGTTTTGCACAATAAGAAACTCAATAGGCAGGGGTTTTGTTTTTGATAAGTTAACTATGAAAGCTTTTTTATTTTTATTATTAAAAATGTAACAGTTTAACCCACAGGAAAAAAAAATAAAGATTGTATTTTGTACTCTGGTTTGAACCCCATGGGTTCCTTTTGTTAATAAAATGATGACACTAATGCTGTGAGGTGCTGGGTTGTTTTTTTGTTTTGTTTTGTTTTGTTTGCTTTATTTTTATAAGATTCTGACCTGAATTGTTACAGACATAGGGGGGAGAGTCAATACCACAAGACCAAGTGTAATTGCTGTAAATTAAGATCCTTTTGTATACGCAAATGGTCACCGGGCCGGACAGCCTGGGGGGCTCCTGAGCCTGGTTTTACAGCGGGCTCCGTTTCCCCCAGGTAATCCGTTTTTAGCATTCTGTGAAGAAATGTGGTTGACATTTAGAGTAAATAAGCCTAAACTATTTTGGTTGTTGAGGGAGTACTACCTTCATTTGTTCCCAAATGATAATGGCTATTTTTTAAAGCTTCTGGAGTTTTCATGTTTTATGGGCCACGTGTTTCCCCAGTGGAATCTGGTGGGCTGCTGGTGGACGGATTGGAAGGCACTGACCCAAGCAAACCTCCCCTTTCAAATGGGTAAAAACCGTGCATTTTGTACAGGGAATATACAGTGGCATATTATCTCAAGAAAACTCCCAGACCCTCTCTCCTGGAAAATTCTCAAACTTAGCTAGGTGGTAAAGCCCAGGTAATTTACTCTCCCAAGTGTTTATAATCTTGTTAAATAATAAATAGGTCGTTTGTGGATCCTCATTTGCAATCAACATAAATCGAGACATTTGTCTCCTGCACTAAATACTGAGGAAAATTTGTAAGTTCACCGTTGAAGTTTCTGCAGTGCCTTCTGTAAAATGGTGGGTTCCAAAATTTAGAATTAGGCAGACAATCACAAAGAATCTGGGACAAAACCCTCATATTACAAATGAGGATATCAAAACCCAGACGTGTGACCTGAAAGTCTGACCTACATTTTTCTGTAAGATCTCTGCTCATTCTAAAATTTCCTGATTCTACTACTTTAATAGAAGTCACAAAAACAGGAATTGCTTTAAGTTACAAGGCTTACGACTCACTCACAGAACCGGATACTAACCATATGCTAATCAAGAATCAGGGGAACCTGAGTGACTGAGTCCGTTAAGCATCTGACTTCAGCTCAGGTCAGGATCTCATGGTTCGGGGGTTCAAGCCCTGCATCAAGCTCTGTGCTGACAGCTCAGAGCCTGGAGCCTGCTTCGGATTCTGTATCTCCCTCTCTCTCTGCCCCTCTCCGGCTCATGGTCTGTCTCTGTCTCTCAATTTTTTTTTTTTTAAAAAGGTAAGAAAATTAAAAAAAAAAAAAAAAAAGAATCTTCTGTGTACCTATCTAAAAGCCCTGCCTCCTGAAAGGACAGGAGTCCTGGACTAAATTGCTTCCTAAGTATGTTTAATTAGTAGCTGAAACCTTTCCTTCAGCAGTGGCATTTGTTTATAACTTGATATTTTGAAATAATTACAGAGCCACAAGTTGCAATCATAGTACAGAGAGATCCTGTGTCCCCATCACCCAGTCTCCCCCAAAGGTAACCTCTTACATATATTACCCAGACTGGAGAATTGACATTGACACATTCCACACAATTAACTAGAATTCAGGGCTTGCTTGGATCTGGCCAGGTTTTGAATGTAGTCATTGTTCTTGCAGGTGTTTGTGTGTGTATTCCGTGACATTGTATCATGTCTAGGCCCGTAGCATCACCACCATCCCTGCAGAGAAAAACTCCATGGCTGCAAAGAGACCCTCAGGCTGCCCCTGTGCAGCCCTTGTCCCTGATGGATCTGCTGTCCCCTTCCTTCATCCCTGATGGATCTTTTTCTCCATCTCTATCATTTTGAGAATGCTAGAGACATGGAATCATTCTGTATGTACCTTTTCCATTGGCTTGTTCACTCAGGATATCACCCTTAAGAGCCACACAAGCTGGGGGAGGCGGGAGGGCGCGCCTGGGTGGCTCAGTCTGTTAAGCGTCTGATTCTTGGCTTTGGCTTAGGTCATGACCTCAGGGTTCATGAGTTCAAGACCCGTGTAGGGCTCTGCACTGGCAGCATGGAGCCTGTTTGGGATTCTCTCTCTCTCTCTGTGTCTCTCTCTGTCTCTGCCCCTTCCCCCACTCATGCATGCACCTCTCTCTCAAATACACTTAAAAAAAATTCATGCAAGAAGTATTGATAGTTTGTGCCTGTATGTTTCAGCTGAGACATTTTGATATTTTTTTAATGTTTATTTATTTTTGACAGAAAGCACACAAGAGCGAGCAGGGGATGGGGCAGAGAGAGAGGGAGACACAGAATCTGAACAGGCTCCAGGCTCTGAGCTGTCAGCACAGAGCCTGACGCAGGGCTCGAACTCACAGACCGTGAGATCATGACCTGAGCCAAAGGCAGACACTTAGCCCACTGAGCCACCCAGGTGCCCCTCAGCTGAGACATTTTGAAACAAGTTGGCTATTATTTAAAATTTCATTCTGGGGGACGCCTGAGTGGCTCATTTGTTTGAGTGTGAGACTTCTGCTCAGGTCATGATCTCAGGGTTTGTGAATTCGAGCCCTGCATCGCTCTCTCTGCCTTCAGCTTGGAACCCGCTGAGGATCCTCTTGTCTCTCTCTTTTTCTCTGCACCTACTCCGCTCACACTCTGTCTCTCAAGAGTGAATAAACATCAAACAAATTAATGAGAAAAATAAAATTTCATTTTGCAATTTACAAAGAAAATGTGTAACGTGTACATAATATATTTGTAAATGCTTTGGTTTTGATTTTGAGAAACTGCCTTTTATGTACAAAAATACAGAAATACAGGTTTACACACACTTTTAGGGCTTCACTTTTAGCTTGCCAAAGTACTTGAAGTATTTAACTTTTAGATGGAGATGAACTAAGCTATTATACTAAACATGAGCAAGAGGTACCTGTGATGAAAATATAAGGCAAGGAGAAAATATCTTGGACTATGTATCCTATCAGCAGCTGATAAGTTTTAATACGGATTACGCAGGAAAGAAACGGTATTTGCCTTGCATAGTTTATTATTATTATTATTACTATTAAATTTTGTGGGTTTATTTTTAAATTTTTTTTCCTGTCTCTGCTTTAATTATTTTCTTCCTAGTCCTACTGTTTAATACCTGAGATGAAAACCCCACTTGGAAGCTGAGAAAAACTTAACTGTAAAATGCACACTTACTGTTTTGTTTTGTTTTTTTTTTAAGCTTATTTATTTGTTTTGAGAGAGAGAATCCCAAGCAGGCTCCGCACTGTCAGCACGGAGCCCCACGCAGGTTCTGGAAATCACCAACCGTGAGATCATGACCTGAGCCGAAATCAAGAGTCAGACACTTAACCGACTGAGCCACCCAGGTGCCCCCATACTTATTCCTAATGATCCAATATGATAAAACATAGACTTCCTTGTTAAAACAATCAGATTTTTCTAGGCAGAAGAACCCTTCCAGAAGCCATTGCATACTAAGCGAACGAGCTTTTCCCTAAAACAAGACACGAATCTGTCAGTGAGGGAAGGAAACAGCAAAACAAATCCAAAGCGAAAGGGGTGAAGGCAGATAGAAAAGTGGTGACCGGTGCCAGTTTCCAAGATGTCAACATAGTGGAATCCACCTCGAGCTGTTTCTGTGGCCGAGGGGAGATTTCACCCCTGCTCACATTTTCAGAAACCCAAGATGTCTCGCATGGACAGGAAGAGACACGTTTTAGGCAGCACCTGCCAGTGAAAACAAGTCAAAATATAGGCACTTCCCTCCTAATTGCCAGTGGTCTCCCCCACCCACCGCATGCATAGAAATACACACACGCGCGTGTACGTAGGCACGCACACAGACACGCTTACCGCTCACCCTTTTGTCCACACTACTTGCCTTCAGACCTGAGTCTCTTTGAGTCAAGGAAGGATGTGAGTTTTGTTACAAACGGTGGAAACAGACAACAGGTTCCTACACCCCCAGGAATTTGCTGGAAGAGAAGCCATTTTCTGCCAACCTCTTCCACCAACGGTCTTCCCCCAGACAGTACAACACCAGTGGAGGTATCAGGGAAACCTTATTAAAGGAGTAAACTGGAGGCCGCAGCTGCCAGGAATTTATCGTTTTTCTTATATAAAAATAGTTGCTGCATGCTGCAAATCAATCATTTTCCTGCCATAAAAATGCCATGTTTATTTTGTCTTGCTTTTTTTTGTTGTTTTTTTTTGGGGGGGGGAGGGAGAGAGAGAGCCCGAGCAGGAGAGGGGCAGAGGATCTGAAGGGGGCTCTGTGCTGACAGCCGTGAACCCGACACGGGGCTCGAACTCACAAACCGTGAAATCGTGACCTGAGCCAAAGTCGGCCGCTCAACCGCCTGAGCCACCCAGGCGCCCCTTATCTTGTCTTTTAATCTAAGATGCCAACATCCATCTGAGAGTCTGCGTGATCAGCGTTCAATGTATGATAGCTGATTTGTATTTGCTCTCACTGCAGATGTTCAGACTTGCCTGGACTGGTTTACTGAGTTCATTCAAGTAAAGGATGAAGGTTTATGGTCTATAGTTAATGAGCTTACTTGAAAATATGGCCTGCAAACAGGCGCATGCACGCACATACACACAGATGCTCTGTGTCTTGACTGGAGACTTTGCCCCACGGGCAAGACGGCTCATTGAAACTTGCGTTGTTTCTGCTCTCGGGGACTCAAGAGAGGGCACGCCGTCGTCACCAATGCATCCCACTACTAGAAGCCCAAGGAAGATGACCTTAGTTTGAGGGCAGTAAAGAGTGAAAGAGGCTTTCCACAAACCAATTCCATATTTCATACACCCCCGGAATCGTGGCAGCACAGGAAGTCGAAAGCAAAACCCGAAGGTCGAGCCCTTGGAGTTCATGGCATAATTAAGGAAGCTCGAGAAGCCGATAGAAGTACATACAAGAAAGCACACCGAGTATTCACTCTCTGACAGTGTGGCTGCAGATCGGTTTGAATAGTTCCGAGAGAGCTGAGATTATGGAAAAACAGCTTCATTCCCTAAGCACTTCTATAATTTTTTTTTGTCTTGCCTCAATCAAAACAAATTTAGGAAGTATGTGTATGTGTATTCACAGGATTAATATAGGAAGCAAAAGTCTCTAATTTCCTTTACCTTCCTTGGGAAAGGCTAAAGGCAAAAATTCCTTGTAAGCCTCTTAAGAGAACCTGCTTCCACAGAGGTGGATTTTAAGACAAATCCCAGGGTTTGTTATCCCATCCTTGACTCAACACCAGGCTCTAAAGGTAAACGCAGAATGCTGGATACTGGGAAAATCGTAGCAGCAAATACCTCCTATTATCTTATCTGACAAAACAAAAAAACCTCGGTAATGAAGTCAGAAGATAACTTATCTTAAACATGCGTGTCCGGGAGCTGCAAACACCCAACAGCTATTCCTCTAAGAGAGGGATGTGGGTTCACACCACCCAAAGGTGATGTTTTTAAGAAAATGAATTGCATGGTACTTGAAGCCGTTTTTAAAATTTGTGTATTTTTTATTTGTATTCTGAGAGAGATGCAGAGAGCAAGCAGGGGAGAGGCAGAGAGGGGAGAGAGCGAGAGACAGAATACCAAGCAGCTTCCGTGCTGTCAGCGCAGAGCCTGATGTGGGGCTTGAACTCCCGAACCGTGAGATCACAACCTGAGCTGAAATCAAGAGTCGGATGCTTAACCAACTGAACCACCAGGCACCCCTGTACTTGAAGCCATTTTAATACAACCAGTGCCAGAGTCATCCTCTGATAAACGAAACAAGAATAATGCTCACTGCCGGTGGGAGATGTTTTAAACAGTGTCCGCACTGAACAGGGGGCTTTCTAGGGGTCTCAGATCACGGTGCAGAAGTCTCCCAGGGAAAAACTGAGTTAGTGGGAGGCTGGCAGCCTGTAAGTGAACCAGCTTCTTTCTCCAGCCTCTCCCAGCCATAGATACCATGCCTTTGACCCTTCAGAATTAGCCTGACTGGTTCCAAGATGAAAAGTCCCTCAGCAGGTATGAACCGGAATACAGCTCGTAGTTCCAAGTCTGGTCTGAGCCAGGCATCTGAGAACCGGCCTTGCTCAGCCACTACCTCTCACTGGCTGTGCGACCCGCACCTAGGACAGGCCAGATGCTGGAAGGGACCCCTTCCCCAGACAGTTGCCTTCCTACCTAAGACCTAGAACCTCCACTCCAATGCCAGGATCCCCCGGGAAGACAAAGATGCAAGAAACTCTTTAAACTGAATAATAGATCAGAAGTGGCTGCTATCAGGAGAAATGAGGGTTCCCGTCTATCAGATAAATTCGCTAAGGGGAAATCGTCTGTGTTGCTGTTTGTTTTGTACTTTGTGGGATTTTTTTTTTTTTGCATCTGATTTTTATGAAGGGAATTTATAACATTGAGACCCAGGTAACCCCAAAGCTGGAGACTCACTTCCTACATAGCCAGGGCCTCGATGCTCTGCTCAGCAATTACCTGCCCTCATCCAGGGGAACCAAACTGTCCTGTTTTCCCGGCATTTTCCCCATGCCCTGGGACCCCTGGGAGAGTTGGTCACCCTACCCTCACCCCTCCTAGTGGGAGCAATCCTGCTCCGCTCCCCACGCCCCAAACACAGCTGTTGGAGGCCTTCACCGAGTCAGTCGCTTGTTCCTGAGGCTCCAGAACCAAAATCCTCCCGCTGTCACCCAAGAGCCCCCATGAGAAGTATTTCCCTGAAAATGGACCAGGACACATGCGTGAGGCCTGGAATGCTCAGGCCCCTTTGGCCGTTGGCCATTGGGATTTGGACTGGGACCCCCATGGAGGCCAGCCCTACAGGTGGTCCAGTCTCCACCTGCCCCATCCCAGTGACCTCTTCTTCCTCATTCTGTTAGGAAGGCCCCAGCCTGCCTGCAACCAGCTCACAGGGCCCCCGGGGACCAGGGACTGGTTCTGGACCACAGGTCACATCTCTACCCCCAATTTCTTCCCAGACTTTGAGCTCTGTGCACAAATGTACATGGTGAGAGGCCACAGAAGTGCCTTCTCAGTCTGCTGTCTTCTCTTACCATCTCTCTCTCTTTCTTTCTCTCTCTGTTTCTGTGTGTGTGTGTGTGTGTGTGTGTGTGTGTGTATCTCTCTCTTTCTCACCTTCAGAGAAACAAGGACCTGATTTCCCCAGAGCTACAGGGTCCCTTTCTTCCTCTTGCAGCTCCCTTAACAATGACCTGGGTCCAGCTGAAGGTTGGCCCTTCTTACCATGTAATCATCACGCTGGGTAATTACCGGGGCCAGATGTTCTGTGCGTGCACACCAGGAACAACCACCAAGTACTACGACGACACAACTTTGCTCAAAGGACGTCTGGAGTTCATCTCTTGAACTTGCCCTCAGAGCCTGTGGCACAGTCCTTCTTAATATCTTCACTGGTGAAAAGTCTTTATCCTTTGAGACTAGCGTTGGTGCTTGGAGACCATCCAACGGCCATGGAGAAACAAGCTGGAGAGTAAAGCCGAATGCCAGGCTGTGGTGGCACTGATTAAATCGACCAAAGCTGGGGTGAGGAACAGCGTTGAGCAGGATGTCCTCATGGGGTTCAACCAGCTGGCTCTGAAACATATTTTCAAATGGCTGACATGTAATACCTATTCATACTTCACCTCACCTGGGTGTTCCCAGGTCCCACCAGTCTGTGGAGGTGAATTGGGTCCCATTAAAAATAATAACCCCATGTCACTCATTCTTACCCCAACTTGCTCTTCAAAAATCTCAGCTTCTTGCCAAGTCCCTCTTCTATTCCCGAGAACTTTCTGGAAGGCCCCAGGAGTAAGCCCATCCCCGCTAGCCCCTGACATCATTTCTCAAACCCTGAAGACTTCAAAAATTCAGATGAGGTTGATTTTTATCAAGTGGAGAATGATTTCTGTTATTTCGTATTCTATTTTTTTCAGGAGCCCCCAAACACAACTTCTTGGGCCTCAACCTACTGCCAAGTTTTTAGTGAAACTCTAGATTTCCCCTTCCCTAAGACCTGGTGGGCAACTCTGGGACAGTGCTGTTGGCAAGGTCAGGAGACCTACCCTCCTTAGAATCTCCATACCCTTCTGAGGACTAAAGCTCTGAGATTGGACTAGGTCTGCCTTCCCCAGAAGCCTCTTACCTCAGGATGAGTCTTTACCATCCCAGAAGCTCCCCCAGTCTCCCATGTATCTACATCCATCAGAGAGCTCTGGCTCAGAGTCAAGCTGGGGCCCCTCAATTTGCACTGAGATGGACAGAGTCACAGAAAAGCAGGGCATGCCAGAGTGGGATGGCAGAAGGGACCTAACACCCAGCTCTCAGAGAGGCCACCTGCCCCAGACAATCAATGACCCCCTTGAATGAGAGACTGGGCAGAAGAGTGCATGCCAAGTTTCCATGAATATGTCTATTTGAGACACCAAGACTCCATAAGGAGACAAGGAACAAAGGACTGATACCTCTTCCATGGAAGAAAACACTTCTGAGCTCATGGGTCACTGCCTGGTGAGGGCAGGTCCAGGGGTTCCTGGGCCATTGAAGGAAAGCACAGGATCACTTGCCTGGGTGTCAGCATGAAGGAACAGGGCACTGATGTGCCCACTGGCTTGCTTTGTACTTGATCTCGGTTCTCACTGTCCATTCTGCCGTGGTGGGGGCTGAGTCGGGAAGCAACCAGTTCCCAGCTTGGACAGAACCATGTTAGGAATGTGGCGCTTTTAATAAACCTGGCTGGCGTAACTTTTCCTGTCTCCTTTTCACCTACTCGGTTGGGGTTGAGGGGCTCAATCTCACCAATGAGCTTCTCCCATAACAGACTTCCATTTGTGCTCAGCACAGACTCAGAAGCCCAGGGAACTTTTATATTTATTACAGAGAGAGGCAAGCATCCATTCTGCCTGTTTCCATTAACACAGACTGGCAATTAATGTGTTTGGTTCAAAAGCCTTCAAACATTTGTACATCCATTTTCACGTTTAAATGGCTCTGTATAACAGTCAAGCAGGTGGTTAACTATATGTATATTAAATTCATAGAGAAACTGGTAATTTTCAATTATAATTGTCAGTTCACAGTTTACATGATAAGAATTTTTTGAATAGACCCATTAGCTGATTTAGTTAGCCAGGGTTTTTATAAATCATGGTTTATTTGCTTATTCTACTTATAAAGGAGGAATTTTCAGTGTTCTCACATGAATCAATAAATATTTACTTTGGTCTTTATTCTGCCCAAATGCCAAGTTTGACAATGGATGAAATATCATTGGGCTTTCTTAAACAGCTGTTTGAATGCGGCTGTTTTATTAGTTGTTTTGTTTAGTATTATTACTCAGATAATGGTTTAAAAGTTTTATTCATTTGCTATTAATTTGTTTTTTATAAATAAAGTCAAAATAGGGCTGAATCGCAGTTCCTTGTAATTTTACAACATATTGTACTTTCCTGGTAATATGTTTTGACAATAGAAACTTCCAAGCCAATGAAAAGCTGTCCAATTTTTCTAAATGATATCCTTTAAAGCAAAACTCTGAAATAAATAGCACTGCCTTGTGCATAATAAAATTTGATGATTTTGTCACCATGGATAATATTTCTCTTTCCTAGGCAACAGAAATAATTTAAAAGCCTCTCATTTGGCTTTTATGGCACAAAAGGCAACGTAAGATACTAGTTCAGTGACGAGAAACTCAATGTCAGTCTGAGAAATACCTTCAACTTTCCCAACCCTTGTCCTTCCCTTGAGTCTGCCCCTGGATTTTTCCATTAAAAGCATGATGAGGTAGGAACATGTAGGCCCCTAAGACATGATGAGGGGACTGTGAATGATTCTCAGGTGAACCCCACTGACTCCTAATTCACCGTGTCTGTAATTGGGTACAGCTACCATCCTTCGTGTCCTTCCTGCTGAGCTCAATTCTCTCCTGTCTAGCCAGCCACCTGGGCATGAACCCCTCAAACAATGTAAGAAAGAGGAGGCCCTCAATTTGTTTCCCATGGGTCCCACCAGGTATTTTTTGCCCTAAACCTAAGGGCTGTATGACTGGACATTGCCAGTCGCAACTATGATGACTGATACCTTCAAGATGGGCACTCAGAGGCAAGACTCAGAGAAGCATCTCTCTGAGTTACTCAGCTTAGGGATGAACAGGTAACGAAGGAAAACATTAAAAAGAAACATTTTATCTCAAATACCTGAAAAATATTACAAACAATTTTAATAACGCTTTTAATAATATTAAACCCATAATAATAAGCTTGAACAAACAGAAACTTGCCATTGTCTTTCAAAAGTAACCTTCTAATGGTTCTCTTCTGCCAGTCCCTGAGTAAAACACTCCTTGTGGGTGACATAAAACTTGACTACGAGTTAGGGTCAGTTACCTACTCCACTTGCAACAGTTCGGGAAGTGATCAAAAGGGATTTCTCTTCTCCTGAGTCCACTGAGGTTATCAGGTGGGATATTGTAGAGGAAATGTGATTCTCAAAATATATGTTTATGGGTAACTGAAGAACATTCCCTGGGAAGAGAAATAAGAGCTTGTTCTTTAAGACAGATCAAGTCAGAGAATTAGCCGAGAGGCAACATCCAACAGAATCAGAGACCGGGCTTTCACTCTGGATCTCTAAATATACAACCTTAGGCAAGTCATGCAACTTCTCTGGGCCTTGGTCTCCTTATCTGAAAAATGGAAATAATAGTACAATCTCAGTGGTTGTTTTGATAAATAGTGGGTAACATCCACAAAGTACAGATCCCATTAAAATATGGGGCCATAATGTCTGTTCAGTAAACCTTAGATGAATCTGGGAACATTCATTTCATTCATTCATTCACTTCAGGGATGAGATGAGTTAAATTGGATGCCAGGGAGATTGAACATCCAGATCCTTCTTCTTCTCTTCCCTGAACTGCCCCTACTACTCACTAATCCCAAGACTAACCCTCTATTATTCTCCCAAGACAGTTCTGGAGGGTCTAATGTGGCCACCACATGGGACCCTGGTGGCCAAATTCTACCAAGCACCCATAGCACTGCCAGTCAGAAGAGAAGTGGGGTCTGAGGGAGGACCTTGGGGAAAACTGTTTTTCATGTTTCTATAAATGACTTCAGCACAGCATTGAAGGTCAAGGCATTATCAGGAGGTGATACGCTATCAGTGTTGGGTAGAAAATGGGGGAAAAAAATAGCACAACGGTCACCTTACATGAAGAAGTTTGTCTGCAGCAAAAATTAAAGCTTTTCAAATACGTTCTTAATAATGTATCTAGATTTTTAGGATTACTGCAGGTATGATTCTGTATGGGTTAAAAAGCCCTCACCTCATTCTTTTTCAGCTTATTGCTGGAAACTTCAGGAAATAAACACCTGGGCATAGGTCAATTCTTGGGGTAGATTGGTGCTTGGCAAACCTGAATTTCCATTTAGTAACTCACTGTGTCAGTCATGAAAATTTTACGTTATTTTCATTTTTAAAACCACAAAGTGTTTCTAGTTTAGAAAATAAGAATAAAGTAAAAACACTCCTACTCACCATCCAGTTTTTCACCACCCACAATTTCACTTTGTCTACTTTAGATATTTCTACTTACAGAAATCTAACATATTGGATAAAGTCAAAGCTCCTGTTATAGGTCTTTGATGCCTTCCCTTTTCAATCCTTCCTAAAGAAGACCATGGTACCAATGTGTGTGACTCTATCTTGTTCACGTTTTCATAATCCAACTCTGTCTCCCCTCCAGAAACAATATAGGGTGTGGCTGTGTGTATGTGTGTGTGTGTGTGTGTGTGTGTGTGTGTGTGTGTCTGTGCATGCTGATGCTATACAATAGTGCTATCACACTTTTCTATACTTTTGTCCATTCTTTAGCATTCTTTATTCTGTTTTCAGGATTCATCCATGTTGACACATGTAGATCAGGTTCACTATGTTCACTGTATATCCATATTTCATTGTAGGAATATACCATGATCAATTTGAAACATGTATCTTTTGAGACTCCTTGTTTCCTATATCCTCACCAATACTTAATACTTGTCCAGTTTTCATTTTATGAAGTGATTCCCCATTATTTTTGTGCTCATTTCCACACTACTAGTGAGGTCCAGCAACATTTCTTATGCTTATCTCCATTTGGGTTTTATCTTCTGTGAAATCTCCTATTCCTACTCTTTGCCCATTTTTATTAACTATGTCTTTTTTCTTATTGATTTGATGAAAACCCAACTTTAAAGTTTGGGTAGAAATTAGATGCACAAGAACAGGAATAAAGACATCTAGCTAGAGGGGATTTCGTGGGTAAGTAGCAACCCATTTTTTTGAACAAATCATTTTTGCATTTATCTCATTTTAGCCTAACGATAATTCTGCAAAGTGATTATTATCATCATCTTTTCATACAGAAGGAAACCAAGGTTTGGAGAACTTAGGAAATTGTGTAAGGTTCTCAAAGCCAGATCCATGTAAAACCCAGGTTTCATGATTTGCATAACCTTTTTCTCTTTCCATCCCACTAAACCACCTCCCAGGAGCTCACAAGTTCAAGCAACAGGGACATGCATGCAACAGTAACAGGCCAGTTGGTAGAGCCCAAGTCCCACCTGCTGGGCCTGGGCACAGGGGAGCTATAGCTGAAAAGAGGTACTCTAGTCAGAGGGCAAGGGGCTAGAGCCATCCTGAGCAGAATGGGCTGGTGGCACACAGGGAGCTCAGCCCTCTGGAAAATGAAGGCAAGCTATTTGTTGGAGCAGTAATGCCTGAGAGGGTTTTAACAGTCTGTCCTTGTGAGGAGCTAAACAGAAAAACAAGATCAACTGCTCTTTTACTTGAGAAAATGAAAGTTTAGCAATGGGAAAGCACAGAGCTTAGGAACACCATTGCTCAGATGAGAAGGCCAGCAGAACCTGACCTTCTCAATAAATATTTGTTGAATGAGTGTATAAATGAAGGCAGAAAAGAAGAAAATATATGCACAACATGGATAAGTGGCCCAGGGAAGGTCACTTGAACAGAGAGGACAAACAGATAAGGTTAGTATTGTTTTCTTTCAAGACTCCTTTCTTTGTCTTGGCTGTTTACATTACCATACAGGCACAGTAGAAAGGGGTCAAAGGGCCCTAACCTTCATTTTCCTTCTATTACACATTTGGACCTCTTCCCAGATATCTTCAGCACATTAAACAGACCTACCCACTATCTCCTGGCAGGGGGCTTCCAAGAGGACATAGGAGGTACTGGACAGATGATTGAAACAAATTGACCCATTCGATAGGGAAGGATATCCAGGCCTAGAGAGGTCCAGGAATTTGCCCAAGGTCACAAAGCACAACTTCCTCTCTGGCCATTTTCTACTGCTAATACCAGAGTTTACCTTTAGTTTTTCTGGAGTTGAAACAGATTGAATGGCCATATGTTGAAAAAAAAAGAAGCAAATATACACCAGTGTCTCTCAAATCTTGAGCACTGATCCTTTCTAAAAGATGTCCCTCTGGAATATGTAACTGAGAAGTGTCACACAGGGAAGAGAACTGGCCTGATTCAAGTATGGGAAACATGTAATAATCCTTCACATTTGTTCAAGAATTAGGAGGTGACAAAGCCTTTTGAATCCTTTGTCTCAACTGGCCCCCACACAGTGTCCCAAGGACAACTTTCCCCTTTATACATGAAACCCATGATGCCCACAGATACTGAATGACCGTCCCATAGACAGTGGACCAAAGTCTACACTCAGCTGTTATGGTTCCAGCTAAGTTCTTCACAACATCCCATCAGGTGGGAAGACAGATATGCAAATAGACTGCCCTAGGCACAGTCACTGAATGCGATGGACACTCATTTGTTTATTCATTCATTCAATGTGCTCCACTGAGCAACTCCTGTTTGCCAGACACTGTGCTAAGCGTGCGAAGGTCCCTGCTGTTATTCAGTTTAAACGCTTTGATGTTTTTCAGTCTTTTTGTCTTTTTATATAAACAAGGTACACTTGAACATAAAACTCTCCAAGGTAGCTGAATTGCCACCATTGAAAACACACCCCGTGGCTCCAAGAACACCAAAATATGTTTCCTAAGACCTGAGGTCTTAGGAACAAGCCTGGGATTTTCAGCGTCCAAAGCTCTTTCTCAACATGCATGGCATTTCTTATCACTCCATTAAAGCCACTACTTGTTGGTCAAATCATTCATACAACCAATCATGCAGCACTTTGGAGTTTGTTAACATAAAACGCAAATGTACTTGAAGAAGTAAAACATAACACTATGATCAACTCTTACCATGCCAACAGGGATCCGAGCTATTGCTTAAACTTGCTCATCACAATGTGTTAGAAGGAGGGACTCCCAGACACCCAGGGGTCTTCTGACTCAGGTCTGCCACAAGGGGGTCTCTGGCATGTCCAAGAACTTTAAGAAACTCTGCCTTAGACCACTTCAGCCAGTGTAAAATAAACTCTAGACACTGAACTTGGACTTTGCAGTTTTGAGGACTACTTGGAAGGAAAATACCAACTGGTGGTCAAAGTGCTGAAGTCAGTAGGGTGAGGGGACTGGATGGGTCATGTACTCAAGGTAAGACAAGGTAAGAGGTGAGGAGTAGGGGAGGACTGGCGAAGGGGGTGAGAAAGAGAAAAGGAGCACTCAGATAAAGATTCAGGGTCAGAGAGGTCAGGAGATCAGCTCTGGGACAAGCAGCTCAGCTTGGCCCATGGGCAGGCTTTCCCAAATATGTGTGTTCATTGGCACAATGCAAGCCAGTTAGATCAAGCCCTCCTGACCTTGAGCTGCTCATAAACACAGGACCTGCTCAATGCCAACAGTAGGCATTAAGGAACTGGGTCAGCCCTTGATAATAATACATGGGCAGCCATTCAGTGTTTGCTAGGAAACCCAAGCCCATCTGTGGCTTTGTCACACAAGCCTGTTCCTGTTTTGGCAATAGTGAGAAGAAGTGGCCAGAAGGTGTTCATGAAGTCCATAAGGTGTCCATAATCTTCAAGATCCCTTGCCCGCTTCTTGACAGATGAAGTTATCAAAAATCTCCCTTGTCTCAGCCCTGAAACACCCTTTTAAATTTGAGTAACACTCAATGCTTATCATCCAAGAGCTGTAGCTGATGTATGAATTCCCAGGCTTGGCAACCCTGAGAAATTAATAAAAATGGACTTTGTCTCATTTTAGGAACAAAAGCAGGGGATGATTTCAATTGATCAACTTTTTTAAAAAAATGTCACTGTTACCTATAAGGCTGCTAAGTAAGAATTTGGAATATGGAAGGTGGGGGGGGCAGGGAATCTGTTCATGGAACCCCCAAAATACACCCAATTTATCCACCATCTTTTACATTAAATCATCTGCAAATTACAGTTGATCCTTCAACAATGTGGGTTGGAGCTGTGTAGGGCCACTTGTCCACGGACTTGTCTTAATAAATGCAGTACAGTACCATAAATACATTTTCTCTTCCTTAGGATTTTCTTAATAACATTTTTGTTTCTCTAGCTTACTTTATTGTAAGAATACAGTACATAATACCTATAACATAAAAAGATGTATCGACTATTTATGTTTTCAGTAAGGTCAACAGCAGGCTATTAGTAGTTTAATGCTACACAGGCTTTTTACTGTCCCCAACTCCCATGTTGTTCAAGGGTCAACTGTATGTCCATAAAAAGGATCTCACTTAATCCTCAGAGTGATACGATGAAGTAGAAAGAAATGGTTGTGCCCAATTCACAGAAGAGAAAACTGAGGTTCAGAGCGATTCCATGACTAGAATGAGAGATGAGGCCTTGGCTTACACTCGAGTTTGATATTCTGATCCCAAAGAAAGAGATATACCGTGCAACATAACTTGTAAGATTTCCCAGAAAAACTAATGAGGGTGTGCCAATAAGAGATACCTCCCAATTAGATCATGAAAGTAGGCAACTTCCCTTTTTCATCCTTGCCTCCTTAGAGCCTAGCACAAAGCTAAGAGAATGTTTGCTGAATGAATGAATGATTTAGCACAAGTTCAACCTTTTAATGACGGCAGCCCTGGGTGATCTCTGAAAGCCATTCCTGTGTGTTAAGGCTTTTGATTCTTTTAAAGAATCTCTTCTCAGGGCTTTAATCCCACCTGATCATTTGCCATCAGGGCTCAGATCCAGAGAACCCTCCTCTGGGCTTTTCCCAAATGCATTCCAGTTCAACAATATCTAATTTTTCAAAACATCTTAACTGCATCTCAAAGGTATGTCCCTCGAGACATAAACAGACAACTAAGTCAGGCCACCAGAATGTCCGAGTAGGATGGCATTGACAGGCAGACAACGAGATGAGTCCCTGGGCTATGGGGTGATGTCTGGGTGCCTTTGTCAAATCACCAGGTCCCGGGTAGGTGGTGGTTATGTGTACCTGAGAGTCAGCTGCAGGGTAACGCCTCAGCTTGCCTCCACCAAATCCCTCCTTGTGGGCTGGGTCCATAAAGCTGCTTCCGCATGGGAAACCTAGAGAGAGAGAGACATGGTTTCAGTTCCTCCTTCCCTCCCTCGGTGGCTTACGGAGACCATCCATGGAGGAAGACAAGCTGCTCGTAAGTCAGGACCAGACAGCTGCAGCGTGACACGTGGGCTTGAGCCTTAATTCTGCTAATTTCCAGTTTTATCACTTCTAGCCATTGCTATCACTTTTTCTGAGCCTCAGTGTCCCTGGGTGTGGAAAATAGAAAGATCGGAATGCTACTTTTGCCACCGCGTAGTCATGAAATTTAAGGGAAAGACTCCATACTAACACTGCCCTGCATATTATAAACTTTTGGCAAATGTCAATTATTGTTATTGTGGTATTTTTCACTCTTAAAGCCATTTTATTTTATTTTATTTTATTTTATTTTATTTTATTTTATTTTTATTTTATTTTTTATTTGAGAGAGAAAGGGAGAGAGTGAGCTAGCAGGGAAAGAGGCAGAGAAAGAGAGAGAGAGAGAATCCCAAGCAAGCTCCTTGCTCAGCACGGAGACCGATGCGGGGTTCCATCCCAAGACCCTGGGGTCATGACCTGAGCCAAAATCAAGAGTCAGCTGCTCAACCAACTGAGCCACCCAGGTGCCCCAAAGCCATTGTGTTTTTCAAATTAAATGGATCGTCTGGCAAAGATCTGCTGCTTATCACTTAGACAACACCAACTCATGTGTGTGTGAGACATTTTTGCCCTTCACAGGCTCATAGAAACTGGTGATCTCTGAACATTCCCTCAGACAGCACCTCTCACTGTAGACCAGGCAAAGACACAGAGAGATAGAATCATCCAGAATCACACCAGGGAGACGACCGGATTAGACATCAGGTTTTCTCATTCCTCACCTATGCTTGCTCTATTATATATACCGTTTTCTCCTCTCCTGGGTCACACTCTCTTTATAGTGTCCAAGTAAATACCTCTCTGGAACCTAAAAATGCTGTTGCTGGCAATAGAAACTGTTAAAGAAAAATTTATACGGCTCTTCAACCTTGCATTGAAAAAATTCTCTTACACTTGGGACGCATGGGTGGCTCAATCCTTTAAGCGTCTGACTCATGATCTTGGCTCAGATCATGACCTTGCAGTTTGTGAGTTAGGGTGCTGTGTCAGGATTTGCGCTGACAGCTCAGATCCTGCTTAGGATTCTCTTTCTCCCACTCTCTCTACCCCTTCTCTACTCACTCACACAATATCTCTCTTTCTCTTTCTCAAAATGAATAAACTTAAAAAAATTTTTTTTAATTCTCAAACTCTTAAAATCTAAGAAGAAAACTTCTAAAAAGTTTTAGCATCGATTTCAGGTTAGCAAAGCTCAAGAAAAAAAAAAGAGGTATTTTCAGTAAGGTCTGAAGCTAGAGAATGTTCACGTCTTATTCCCCTGAGAGATCTTGTTTAGTAAGATTCTAATCCAATGTTTCGACCAAAGAGCCTTGTGACTTGATATCATTGGGAGATAAAATTCCTCTGTAGAGATCCTTCACTGAGATGAGATGAGCGTATGCATTCCAATGTAAGTATTAGAACTTTTAGACACTATGCCCCCTTTCTCAAACTGTAGTGTTTTGGAAGCACCGTGATCCTACAGAGAGGACCCTTAGTTACAGACCCCAGGACCTGGAGGTCCTCTGCCCATGTATGAAGGTAATGTCTCTGTGAAGACAAGAGCTATGTCTGGCTTTTCACTACAGCATCTCCACAGCCTAAAGAAGCATCTATCAGATGGTGACTGGAAAAAAATACTTGCTGCTGTTACTGGTGCTTAGAGACAAGTTTTTGAATAGAGGACATCTGTTAGACTTCTGATTTCTTGATAGAGTTTAACAGGTCAACAAGAACAGCAACAACGACAACGAAACAAGCAGGAAGAACTTAGTCTGCCAAGACTGGGCTTTGTCCTCTATTTGCTACGCGGCTGAGTTTGTTTTCCTGATGCCTTTACAGATTTCTGGAGCGTCACTGTTTGGGTGTGCCGCTCCTGCCTGTTTCTGGGTATCACGCTATTTCTAGGAATTCGCACAATAAGCAGGTTTTGGAAGAACACCAGCCTGTTCCCAGACTTCCCTTTTTCTGCTTGTTTTTCAGAATCCAGGTCAGTTTCTATCTGCAGGTCTTCCTGTCACCTGTTACTGGCTTTCGGCTTTGGTTTTCTCCACGGGACACAGCACAGACATTGTAACTGGACCACTCTCTGGCTTAAGTCACTTCTTGTCGCATTGTGGAAGGCGACCAGCTTGATTTTCCCAGCAGAAGGGATTGGTGTCGAGTCAGGAAACCTGCACCAAGTTCCCAAGGATCTAATCTTTGGGAAGAGGTTAAGTCTTTAACAGAGAAAACAGACACAACACAATGGCAGGCGATAAAACAGGGTTTATGTTAGAAACGGATTCCAGGGGCGCCTGGGTGGCTCAGTCGGTTGAATGTCTGACTTTGGCTCAGGTCACAACCTCGCTGTCTGTGGGTTCGAGCCCTGCGTCGGGCTCTGTGCTGACAGCTCAGAGCCTGGAGCCTGCTTCCGATTCTGTCTCCCTCTCTCTCTGCCCCTCCCCCGTTCATGCTCTGTCTCTCTCTGTCTCAAAAATAAATAAACGTTAAAAAAAAAAAAAAGAAATGGATTCCAATATAAAACAAATCTATTGGTGCCACAGTATTCACAGAAAAAAAAAAATGATCCCGTGGTCTAGGTGACAAAGAGAAACCTGTCAGATTCAGATCTCAGATGGGATGGGAGACGAGGTATGGAAGAAATGAGTGGGGGGGGGGGGCGTCTAGACCCTTAAAAAGTGACCTTGTTTCCAAGCTTTTCGATAATGGTGCTCTGGTTTCACAAGCTCCCATCTAACTGCCCCAACCCCACCATTTCTGCCCGTTGGCTGCATGTGTTGGCACAAAGTGGTCCCCACTGGCTTCTGGCGCCCAGTTACTCAATAGAAAATATTTACTGAGTACCTTGTACGTGTCAGGTACTGTTCTAGTTGCTGTAGAGACGAAAACAACCGTGGAGCTTATGGCTCCTTCCGGTGATAAAATGAGCAAATAAATGAGCAAATAAATACCTGAAGAAATGCAAATGATAGCTGGTAATTAAAAGGAAATACACAGGAGGATGGTAGAGATGGTGCCCCTTTAGGGGTGGCCTCATTTATTTTTTTATTTTTTTTTTCAACGTTTATTTATTTTTGGGACAGAGAGAGACAGAGCATGAACGGGGGAGGGGCAGAGAGAGAGGGAGACACAGAATCGGAAACAGGCTCCAGGCTCCGAGCCATCAGCCCAGAGCCCGACGCGGGGCTCGAACTCACGGACCGCGAGATCGTGACCTGGCTGAAGTCGGACGCCTAACCGACTGCGCCGCCCAGGCGCCCCAGGGGTGGCCTCATTTAGATGAGGACCAGGGAAGGCCTCTGTAAAAGGATGGCATGTCAGCCAAGACGGGAATGACGATAAGACAGCCGTGGGAGGGCTTGCTGGGAGAGTATTCCTGGCAGGAGCAGGTGCAAAGTTCTCGAGATGGGAAAGAGCTTGGTGGAGAGCAGTGGGCAAAAGGAAATGGAGAGCAGAGGGGAGGAGCCCAGAGAGAAGCAGGAAGGCCGTCAGTGGAGCAGATCCCCCCACCCCTCGGACACAAGTAGGGCCCTACATTCCTGTAACTCAGGTCAGCTAACAGAGTTTCTGCTGTGAGGATGACTCCTGACACCTCAGAGGACATGACTAGCCAGTGAGGTCTCAGTGAAAGATGAAGATCAAAAGAAAATGAAGTACAAGGATTTCTAAGTGGTGTTTGTTTGTTTGTGGCCCATGGAAACTAAAAATTATTTGAACCCTTTAAGGGGTGCCTGGGTGGCTCAGTCGGTTAAGTGTCCGACTTCAGCTCAGGTCATGGTCTCACAGCCCACGAGTTCAAGCCCCACATCAGGCTCTGTGCCAACAGCTCAGAGCCTGGAGCCTGCTTCAGATGCTGTGTCTCCCTCTCTCTCTCTGCCCCTCTCCCACTCATGCTTAGTCTCTCTCTCTCTTTCTTTCTCTGTCTCTCTGTCTCTCTCTCAAAAATAAATAAACATTTAAAAAAATTTTGTTTTAATTGTTTGATCCCCAAATAGCAACACTCCCCCTTAAATCTGATGAATCTTCAAACTCTGGAAAGTTCCTACATCTGGATCTCTTACTAAAGCTAATGGAATATAAAACTGGGCCTGAAAGAAAAGAACTTGTTTTTTGGTGTCCTGTAAAGTGGCAGGAGAATGTCATAGGAAAAGCATGAACTTGGCCATGCTGGGTTCTTTAATTGCTGTGTGACTTTGTACAAGTTACTTAACCTCTCTGAGCTTGATTCCTCTGCCTTTCTATAGAATCCTCACACGGTTTGGGGAGGATTAAATGGAATAATCCTGGAGGCTCTGCTGACATCGGTTTCGGCTCCTCCCCTCTCCCTCCCCCACCAGGTAGACAACAGGAGAATGGAGTTCAAGAGAAGACAGAAGCTATTTAGTAAACAGAAGAAAGGGTGAAAAGAAGGGCAAGGAAGACCCGGAAGATGCCTGATTCAAACACAGAGGGCGCTGTGGCCTTCAGTGATAAACCAATTTCTGCAGGCCCATGGACCTCGTTCACAGTTTTGCAACCCTCTCTCGGAATTCTCTAGAGAGCCAGATTACAGTCTGCACAGGAGAAGGCACGTGTGTCGACTTTGAGCAGAAGCTGCTTTCTGACCCTCCCCCTGGCCCTGCCCGCAGCGTTACTCAGTTTGAGGACCCGATTGGGCTCCGCACCGCCTCGGGCAGTCTCTGAAAGCTCAAGTTTAAGAATCTGCGACCCTGTGAGTTCTGCTGCTGCGGGGCTTTCTGGGAACCCCCCACAGGCTCAGCGCCGGCCTCAGGGCTGGAGTGCTGGGGACTTTCCCATCCCATCTTCTGGGAAAGAGGCCAGTTCCCAGCACCTGGAGCCAGTGGGGAGGATTGCTGATCACCTTTGTGCCGTGATACACACCATTGGCGGCGACTTAAAAGCCAATTTCTGACAGCCCCCAAATCCCCCACCACTGATTTCCACTTTAGCCTATTCACTCTAGGAAGTAGAAGAGAAAATTAATGGGCAACCGCTCTGTGTTCGTTGGACTAGGCAAGACAGCACAATTACACCCAGCCCAGGGCCACACTGGGCAAAGCAGACACACAGACTCGTTGCTCTTAATGAAACCCCAAGGGAGGCGTCTGGGAAACTCCCTAGAAAGGAGTGCTCTAACAGGAAGTGGCTTCTTAGTATTTTGTTATGGCAGAAAATGCCTCTCTAATCTAAAGCTTCCTGACTCTTGACGAAAGCGGTCTTTAAACGAAATCATAAGAGAGGGAGACATGTAAGTACCAGCTACTCAAAATGGCATGTTTGTGTTAAGAAGTAAGTTCTCTCCTTCTCAATGAAGTGTCCAATGGATGAAAGCCACAAATGGCATCTGCCAGGCTGAGTCCCACTCATGTCCTTGTTTAAAAAAAAAAAAAAGAAAAATCTCATAGTGGTCACAGACCACAGACACAGCACGCCCACACTGAGCACCGTGTGTGTGTGTGTGTGTGTGTGTGTGTGTGTGTGTGAGCATGATGGCATGGCTGGGCCCAGTTCCAAAGGGTCATTTGTGTCTGAGACCGTGGATTTGAAAAATCCACACTGAGGGGCGCCTGGGTGGCTTGGTCGGTTAAGCGTCCGGCTTCGGCTCAGGTCATGATCTCACGGTCCGTGAGTTCGAGCCCCGCGTCGGGCTCTGTGTTGGCAGCTCGGAGCCTGGAGCCTGCTTCGGATTCTGTGTCTCCCTCTCTCTCTGCCCCTCCCCTGTTCATGCTCTGTCTCTCTCTGTCTCAGAAATAAATAAACATTAAAAAAAAATTAAAAAAAAAAAGAAAAATCCACACTGAGTTCAGTTCCCCCCCTGAATGGAGGAGAAACAGAACAGCACTTTCCTTTGGCTTTTTCCTGGAATACCCAGGATGAGCACAAAGAAAGTCTTGGAACAAAGGATCCAAACCAATAATATATTGGTTTATTCCAACCACCTCCCCTATTAACTAGTGTAAGAGTATCCATTAGTTCTAGAACTCTGCAAAGTTCCACCAAGAGGCTTCATTTCTGCTGAAACTATCCACCCCTCCTGCTCTCCTGCCTGCCTCTCCTCTCCCAGCTAACGATCTTTCACTCAAAGACTAAAGAAGCTTCCAGATGACAGAGCCACACACACAACTCCGTATGGAAGAGCCACTTAGGAGATTAACCTCATGCCCAATTCTTTCTGACCTATGACAGTCTTCACCTCTCTCCTAAAACGAAGGAGCCGATGAAAATGCAAACAGTTCTCTTCTATTTCTAAAGGGCTAGTCATGAGAAAGTACCAACCCCAATCATTTGTGCTCAAGGAGTTGGGTTGGGTTGGGTTGCCAAAAATAAAAATGTGTGTGTGTGTGTGTGTGTGTGCATGTGTGTGCATGTACATGTATGTGTGAGAGTCATGAGGGCACAGGCATGGCTTCCTTATGACTTTCCAGGGCATCCTCTGGGGCTGGAGGCTAGTGGGGGCTTCCTGTTCACATGCAGAAACTATCCAATGTTCTCTTCCTAGTGAGGTCTGCACACCCAGCAGTCACTGGGTGTGCCACCATCCCCTTTCATCAGCCAGAAAGCACAAGACGGAAGAAGAAACGGGCAGTGAGGAGTAATCACAGGGACAAGGGGTCCCTATTGCAACTTCCCTCACTCAGGCACAGTCTCTGAATGACTTCTCCTGCTGCCCACACTCAAAGTCTGTTCACCAAGGCCCAGTGGAAGCTCTGAATGGCATTGTTTCCTGCACTGGGGGTGTGCCGCAGTCAGTCACATCAAGTGCCCCCTTATGGCCAGAAGGCACCAGGTCACCACAGAGCATATGAATAGAGCAACAGAGAACGATCTGTTAATGACCAGACACCTAGAGGAAACAAAGATCAAATATCTTGCTCACGCTCCCCAAAGAACAGAAAGTTACTCTCCTTTAACTATGCTCAGCACAGGTGTGGTGTTCCAGAGGGAAATTAAACCTAGACCCCAGGTCCTGTCCCACTTGACTTCATCATGAGGTCATGGGCTGTGCAAGCTGTGGGGAGAGATTTGTTGACAAGGACGTGATCAGAATGTATGACCAGGGCCATGGGAGTCAGAAACCAGTTCAGTTCAATAAGCCTTCACTGAATGTCTACTAAGTATCAGGTCCTGTGTTGGGTGCTAGGTATGCAGAATTCATTAAGACAAGGGGCCTGCCCAAGAGGATGTTACAGTTTCATCCAGAAAATGGGCGTGAGCACATAATCTGGAGATCGGTGCTAAGATAGAACAATACTGGACTAATGCCGGTGTTTAACGAAAGCTTCCTGGAGAGTGTCATACCTGAGTTAATACCTGAATGATGAGTAAGGCCTGGCCTGGTGATCACCAATGAAGGGAACGTTGTGGGAAGAGGCAGCGTTGTAAATAAAGGTCTGAAAACTTGGGAGAACTACAGAGAGCTTGGTATTACAGAATCATAGCACATGAGGTGAAGAAATATGGAGCTGGCGAGGTGGACAGACAGGTCAGAGCATAGGCAGGCGTGGTCAGATTTGCAATTTAGGGTGTTGTTGAGACTTAATTGTAGCAGGTAGGTTTAAAAGAGGCAAAGAGGAAATCAGGGCACTATGGGACTATTCGAGGTGATAAATGTAACAAATCTACCCAGGTCTACCTGGATACAAGCCATTGACAATGGCGCTTTGAATTTCAGGAAATCACACATAAATCTGGATGTGTTCTAGATTAAGGAATCCAATTAGTGAGGGTACCCACTGCCTTGGGGAAGAAATTACCCAAGCATCATGATGAATGGCACTCAGTAACCTATAATTGTACAGAATCGGGCCATGTCAATTACTCACCCACAAAGGTTGATTCAACTAGTATGTAGGAGAGAATAATCTGTTCCCAAGGCCTATTACTAATGAGCCAACAAAGGCATCACCCATGGCCAGGGTAAGTGGGAGGAAAGTCTATTTTAAACCCAGGGTAAAGGCTGACATAGGGAGAGGATTAACTGGGTTTCACAAACATAACAATATTTCCATAAAATGAGAAGGAGTCAAAGAACTCTCTGATTGGGTGATTATCAGTTACCTGAAGCGTTTTTCTTTTCTTTTTTTTTTTTTGGTGGAAAAATTATTCTAAAAAGTGTTCTCCTTTCTTTCTCCATCTGCCCACCCACCTCTCATTTTTAGAGGACCAGTATCAACCCTGATGCTCAAGGAGTGATAAGTAACAAGGCCTCTCATGAGTGAACATGGCACTCTTACCCTGAGCCATTCTTTTCGTCTGGCTTTTCTTTATTTTAGGCTCCCAAAAGTACTCTCAAATACTGTTTTGGAAAAACACTCACTGTGTGTTTCTCTTTACTCTCACAGTACTACTGTACTCGGAACACTTCACTTCTGACCCTTCAGGTCACCAAATGAGGGAGGGCTTTCCTATATGTCGAGCAATCCTCTGTGACACCAGCTGGGCATCCTATAACTCAGTTCAGTTCTGACACTGGAGTTAGCGTCAGATCCCACAAGTTAAGGGCTCAATCCTATAAAGATGTCCCTCCTTTCAGGGGCACCTAGGTGGCTCAGTCGGTTAAGGGTCTGGCTCTTGATTTCAGCTCAGGTCATGATCTCTCTCTTCATGAGATCGGGCCCCGCATCAGGCTCTGTGCTGACAGTGTGGAGCCTGTTTGGGATTCTCTCTCTCTCTCTTTCCCTGCCCCTCCCCTGCTCGTGCTTTCTCTCTCAAAATAAATTAAAAAAATAAAATAAACATTAAAAAAAAGTCCCTCCCTTCAGACACAATCACAGTCCTAGGTTGTCAGCTTCTGACAAACTGGCTGTAAATCAGAGGTACTAGACCCCCCTCCTTGGGTTCACTAATTTTCTGGAATGGCTCACAGAACTCAGGGAAACATTATGTTTACCAGTTTATTAGAAAGCATATAATAAAGGATACAGATGAACAGCCAGATAAAGAAATTCACAGGACAAAGTCCAGAAGGGTCCTGAGTGCAGAAACTTCTGTTCCCGTGGGGTTGGTGTAAATGGATGGGGTAAATCCATCCCAGCACATGGATGTGTTCATCAAACCAGAAGCTCTTCGAATCCTCTACTTTGCGTATTTTTATGGAGGCTTTATCATGTAGGCATTATTGATCATTAACTCAATCTCCAGTGCTACTCCTCTTCCCAGAGGATAGTTGGTGGGGCTGACTATTCCAAGCTTCTAGTCACTGCTGGTGTTTCTGGTGACTCCATCTCGAAGCTATCTGGGAGCCCACCAAGAGTCACCTCATTAGAACAAAAGACACTCTGATCATCCAGAAAATGCCAAGGGATTTAGGAACTCTGTGCCAAGAAGCAGGTGGTTCATGTGCATAGATGTACATACATATATTTTTTCCTAATTGCTCACAAACCTCCTATAGCATCTTTTAATCTTTGTTCTTACCAGTCAAAGAAAGCCAATTTTTCCCCCAAAACCTGATTTTTTTACATTTTACTTATCTATTTATTTTGGTGAAAAGCACACATGTAACTGGGAATAAGTGTTAATAGCCATATCAGCCAGATCGATAGGACCCAAGAACAACTCCATCCTTTGGTCAACTTGGTAAAGAAATGGGCACACCGTATAACAAGGAGTCTAAGGCACTTTATCTAAAGAAATCTTCTTTTGTTCAGGGAAAACAAGAACAACCACCATGGTGGTTGTCTACCTGAATCAAAAAATTACCTGACTCATCAGTTTTGCTCAATCAAGAGGTGCCTTATACACATGGCCCACACGCCCCCTGCTTAGCAGGAATGTTCCCTTTGTCATGATTCTTTAGTAACCTCCAACAGAACACCAACATGCCTTGACTATGCCGCACAACCAGCACTGTAGAAAGGAAGAGCAGTCCCAGGGATTACAGTCATGACGGAGTCGGGAGGGACCAGGTTAGTCACCAAGCATGCTGCCATTTTGAATCCTGAAGAAATCTTCCTGTCCTTGTGGCAAAGTCGCCATTTCCTGATTGTCAGCCACATGCCTGCTCTGAGCTTTGCCATTCATCATTTGGGTGTTGGTGTCAGAGTAAGGAAGTGACGGGAATGATGTCAGACTTGTAAGGAATTTTCAATGGTGGACTCTCAAATGTAGGGCTCTGCCTAACTTAAAAAATCAGTATAGAATTTGCAAACTCAATCACTGTACTGTGCTCCTGAAACGAATACTATGCTGTATGTTAACTAACTGGAATTTAAGTAAAATCTTGGAAAGAAAAAAAAAAAAACTTAAAAAAAAAAAAAGAATTTGGCAACTCCATTAAATTTTCTCTTTTTTGAGCATCTGATATCTTCTCACTGCTGTGTGGAGTGTCAAAAGAAGCAGACCACAGAGACACCATGAAATACCATGTCTCAGTAATACTAACTAACATTCTGTGGGATCATACGTGTGCTGCCCATCACGTAGGAGTTTATAGCTATTAACTCATTTAACCCTCATGAAGGCTCTACAACATTACTATCATTTTGCCCATTTTATGGACAAGGAAACTGCGTGATAGAAAAGTTAAAGCACTTGGTTTGTCTGCCGTCCCTGCCATGCCCCAGGTATCACCTGGAGAAAGTGCCCCATCATCTGAAGCCTCTATTTTCTCAAGGGGGATAACTGGATAATTCCACTTACCTCATTGGTCTGCTGTCAGGATTAGAAGTTCATGCATGTAAAGGGAACGGCATGGTGGTTGGGACCCCAGTGTTGAGCCCTCAGTGTATTAGCAAATGCTACTACCATTTCCAGCTACCCTTCCCAGTATGCCCAGTTCAATCATTAAGTAGCTAAATTCCAGGTGTCCCATAGCTGGGCCTCCAACCTGTGCCTGCTCCCCATGGGGTCTATCCCCTGTGACTTCCTATACAAGCTTGTGTGTGAAACCACTGCCTGTTTTCTCTGCCCATGTTCCACATGGCTCAGCTCAGCCATCACATGGGCATCTGGCAGTGTCTTAACATCAGCTCACATGGGAGGGTGGGCCCCTTAAAAAAAAACCTAAAAGAAATTCCAAAGGCTGTATTTTAAGTTGCACTGTCTCCAAACTCAAGCTGTAAATTTGATAACCCTCTTCAGCAGCTGAAGCTGCTCCAGAATGACTCCCATGTCCCCCAAATATAATTTCCTGCCCCCAGAGAGACTATATTTTAAGTACATGTATGCCCCAAATACTCCCCAAATTTCTTGAGACTCCATCCAGCCATTTTCATATGATGATAATATATTTCACTTGTTTCAGTTTATTATTTGTATAATACATATGATAAGATTAGTACACATACATTATAGATCTTCTGACACAAGTTACTGATGTTTTTAAATCAAGAGGCATATGCAGGATATATTAAGTGATACTTTCAAACTCACCATTTTGATGAGACCCCGTAGACTTGGCCTGAGGTCTGGCACTTGACCAACCTGATTCTCAGGTTCCTCCTCTGTCCAGTGGGAATAAAAACTGTAATTGTGCAGACTTACTGAGGGCCTACTATGTGTACTGTTCTATAGTACTATTCCATAGGTTTTGTGCATATTAAATTATTTAATCCTTTCAATAATCATATCTTATAGCCATAACTAGTATTTCCCATTTTATAGACAGGGATACTGAGAGCTAGATTTTAGAGTTCTGTTAGTGGGGCAGCTCATTTTTTGCACCCAGTAGGTCTATACACTTGGTCACCACATTCTTTTGTATCACATTTAATACCTACCCAGTTGAGGGACTCAAATGGACCTTCGTATATATCCAAACTATATCATGTTTAAAATTAAGGCATTGCATTAACAGTCTGAAGGCATGGGATTGTGTAATTAAGAGCCCCAAACTAGAAAATTTTATACTTTAAAAATCAAGAATATATGTTTGAGACATAATTTCCAGTCACTTTGAGTCCCTTGTAAAATTTTTCAGTAGGGTTAATAGAGAACAGAGAGCTGGTGACAGAATCCTGCTTAAAAATTCCACAGTGAAGTTTATAAAGACCCTACGTTAATTCTTCCAAATATAATTACTTAAAAATACCTTTTTTCCCCTGTAGGCATATTTTTCATCTAATTTTATTTCACTGTAATTATCTGTACACCACTCTCTTTAAAAATAACACTCCCCTTATTGTTTGATTCCAACGCACTTTGAGAAAACTCAGAAATGACTATTTTTCCAAGCAGTGAATTTTGCAAAAAAATAAGGGATCAAGTACCTTCAATATAAAATTTAAAATGTAAACTGAACCCATAGAAAACTAAGCTATTTGGCTTGTCTGCCTGAGAGGGAGCCAGTCTCATTTTGAAATACATTACTCGATTTTCTTCAATACTTTAAAATAAAAATTGTAAATATAGGCAAATTCAAAGATATATATATGCAGATATACATACATATATATATGTAAATGAAATATACATACATTAGAAATATTTTGGTACTATATATACATATATACATATAGTACCAAAATATTTCTAATGTCTTCATTCTGTGCCTTGAATCATAGCTATCATTCATTTCACTTAAATATAAGCATACATAAGCATGGTTTTTTCAATTTTACCTTCATTTATTTCTTCACTGATGCTTTTCTTTAAGATCTGTGTTTCTGTCCTATATTACTTTCTTGTGTGAGATCGACTGATTTTTTTTCTTCAAAAGTCTATTCTTAAATGTACCAGAGGATCTAAGACAACACTTCATTCTAGCTCTAGATAGCAACAGATGCTATGACAGGGAATCTACATGATTAAGCAGGAATGGAACTATAGATCACCATTACCTCAGGCGTAAGGAATAGTTGACTTTTTGCCAGATTTTTAAATTTCACTGTGGCCAGGGGGCCCTTCCCTGTGGCCTCTGCTTTTAGCTCCTTGAGTTTCTTCTGGTCCTCTTGCTGTTTCTATTTATTTATTTATTTATTCATTCATTCATTCATTCATTCATTCATTTTCAGAGAGAGTGTGCCAGTGTGAGTAGAAGGGAGGGGGAGAGGGGGAGAGAGAGAGAGAGAGAGAGAGGGAGGGAGAGAGAATCATAAGCAGGCTCCATGTTCAACACAGAGCCCAATGCAGGGGCTCAATTCCATGACCCTGGGATCATGACCTAAGCTGAAATCAAAATTTGGATGCTTAACTGCCTAAGCCACCCAGGCACTCCTTAAAGTTTATTTATGTATGTAGGTATGTATGTATGTATGTATGTATTTATTTATTTATTTAGAGAGAAAGAGAGTGTGAACAGGAGAAGGGCAGACAGAGAGAGAGCGGGAGAGAGAGAATCCCAAGCAGCTTCTGTGCTGTCAGCATGAAGCCCAATGAGGGGCTCGATCTCATGGATCCCAAGATCATGACCTGAGCCGAAATCAAGAGTCAGATGCTTCACCAACTCAGCAACCCAGGCACCGCCCACCTTCTGTTTTTGTTTGAATTTCCTCGTCCATCTCCTTGGCCTGCTTCTTGGGCTGCTGCAGGGGCTTCGTGTTACCCTCGCGACTGGACATGGGGCCTGCTGCCCCTTTCCTAGAGACTACAGCCAGAAACCTGAACTATATTACGTTTCTTTTCTCTAAAGAACTTCCTTAACTTTCCTTGCAAAACAGGTTTACTGACAGTAAATTCCCTCAATTTTTGTCTGAGGGAGTCTTTATTTCCCCTTGGACTTTGAAAGAGAATTTTGCAGGGCACAAAGTTGTGAGTCGGTGGGTGTTTTCCTCTTGACAGGTTAAATATTGCATTCCTTATTCACTAGCGCAGTTTCTGACAGGGCAGATGTAATTGTTACTTTTGTTCCCCCGTAGGTAAGGTCTCTTTTCCCTTTGGCTCCTTTTTCTTTGATTTATCTGAATTTATTTCCTTATCTTTGATTTCCTGTAGTTTGAATAGGATATGCTTTCATATAGTTTCGTTTTTTCTTGTTTGTTCATTTGGGTTTCCTGGCATTTATTCTTCTTGGTGTTCTCTGAGCTTCCTGGATCTGTAGTTTGGTGTGGCATATTAATTTGGGGGGATTTCTCAGTCTTTGTAGAATTAAATATTTATCCTGCTTCTTTCTTTCTCTTTCTTTCTTTCTTTCTTTCTTTCTTTCTTTCTTTCTTTCTTTTTTTCTTTCTTATCCTTCTGATTTTCTCATTACATTTATGTTACACCTTTTGCAGCTGTCCCATACATCTTGCATGTTCTGTTATACAGTTTTTTTCTGTCTTTGTTTTTTTGTTTGTTTGCTTGCTTTTCAATTTTGGAGAATTCTATTGATATATCCGCAAGCTCAGAGGTTCTTTCTTCAGCCACATCCAGTCTGTTAATAAACTCAACCAAAAGCATTCTTCATATCTGTTACAGTGCTTTTTTTCCTCTTAAAAAATGTTTATTTATTTTGAGAGAGAGTGGGGGGGAGAGAGAGAGAGAGAGAAAGAGAGAACATGTGCTGGGTAGGCGCAGAGAGAGAGACAGAGAGAGGGGAGAGAGAATCCCAAGCAGGCTCCACACTGTCAGCACAGAGCTCAACATGGGGCTCGATCCCACAAACTGTGAGATCACGACCTGCGCCAAAATCAAGAGTTGGCCACTCAATCGACTGAGCCACCCAGGTGCCCCAGTCACAGTGTTTTTTATCTCTAGCATTTCTCTTTGTCTCTCTTTGGATTTTCATCTCTCTGCATACAATGCCCATGTGTTCTTGTGTGCTGTCTACTTTATCCATTAAAACCTTTAGCATAGAAATTATATGTGTTTTAAATTCTCAGTCTAATAATTCCAACATCCCTGCCATGTGTGATTCTGATGCTTCCTCTGTCTTTTCAAACTGTGTTTGTACATTTTGTCTTTTAGTATGCCTTGTAATCTTTTTCCTTTTTTTTAAGTTTATTTTATGTATTTTGAGAGAGAGAGAGAGAGTGTGTGTGTGTGTGTGTGTGTGCGTGTGTGTGCATATGTGTGTGTGTGTGTAAGCAGAGGAGGGGCAGAGAGAAAAAGGGAGAGAGAGAGAATCCCAAGCACTGTCACTACAGAGCCCAATGCGGGGCTTGAATGCACAAACCATGACCTGAGCCAAAACCAAGAGTTGGATGCTTAACCATCCAAGCCACCTAGGCACCCCTGTAATTGTTTCTTGATAGCCATACATGATGTACCAAGTAAAAGGAACTGCTGTCAATAGGCCTTTAGTAATGTGATCATGAGTTATAGGGGGAAGGGAAGTGTTCTATAGTCCTCTGATTAGGTCTCCAGTATTTTAGTGAGCCTGTACCTCTGGCCTGGACTGTGGACTTCACAAATATTTCTCAGTCCCCCCCCCCCACCACCTTTGGTGGCATAAGATGGCTATAGTGGTCTGGAGTTGGGTATTTCACCTTCTTCAGGTCAGGTAAGCTCTGGTAACATCCCAGCATGTTGGCTCTGGTTAACTAGTTCCTCTTGAGAGCAGCCCTTGTTAAGAAGAACAGAGTGCTCTGGCGTATTTTGAATGGTTCCTTTCCCACTCCCTGCTTGAAGCATGTGGGGATTTCCCACCCCCCACCCCCACCCCCCCAGTATTCTCTGTGAGAACCTGCTCAAGCTCCTGGAGGTAAAACTCACAGAAACATGAAGACCCCCCTGTGACTAGGTGCCCCTATCAGACTTGTCCACGGTGAGCTCCCCCAATTTATCAATGAGAGTTCAGGTTTCCTGCCAAGCACTGGTTCCTTCCAAGGTTTCTGCTCATGCATTTATGCTCTAACAAGCTGGGATTCTCTGTATTTGCCTGTTGGTCTCTTCACTTTGGGGAGCAGTGGTTTGCCCTGTGACCTCACATCTCTTACACATCTAAGAATTGTCCATTTTTTCAGTTGGGTTAGTGTTTTACTTGTTATTAAGATAAAGTGGCAATTCTAAGCTCCTCACATGCAGAATCAGAAACTGAAAATCTCTCCCAATATTTTGCTCTCTTTGCCTTAACGATCTGCATTCGCCGTACTTACATGAGTTCTTTTTGCCACATCGCTAATTTGATTTTCATACTCTTCACTGTTCTTTGGTGTTCCCAATGTATTTACTTTTTAAATTTCTTTCCATGTTCTTATTAAGGTATAAATTTACCCTTTTTAACGTAGAATTCTGCATGTCAACAAACAGTAACATAACTAACACCACCATCAAGCTATACAACATTCCATAATCCCCCAAATGTGTCCATGCTTCTTGGCAGTTAGCTTAACCCTCATCTACAGGCTCTGGCAACCACTTCGTCTCCATAGTTTTGCCTTCTCCAGAATGTTATCTAAACGGAATCATACAGGATGTAGACTCTGTCCTCTTTCACTTAGCATTATACAGTTGAGATTCACCAGTGTTTTGCATGTATCAATCACTTGTTCCTTTTTATTAATGAATACTATTGCATTTTATGGCTGTGCTAGTTTGTTTATCTACTTTCTGGTTGAGGGACACGTGGGTTTTTCCAGTTTGGGGCAATTACAAACAAAGGTGCTATGAAAATTCACGTGTAGATTTTGTGTGAATAGGTTTTCATTTTATTTAGGTAAATCTATAGCCCATTTAAAATTGAGCTGGTTGTTTTCTTACTATTGAGTTTTGAGTATTCTTTAAATATTCTGGGTAGAAGGTCCTTTATCAGACATGTGATGTGCATGTATTTTATCCTAGGCTGGAGCTTGTCTTTTCATTTTTAAAATCTAATTTATATTTGAGTTCAGTAATAACTGTTTGTGGCTTATGTCCTTAGATCTGGAATTTTTTAAGATCTTTTTTATTTAACTGCTTTATCATTTCATATGGAGCGAATTTGCATTTTTATTCTTACTAAATTGCTCTGGATAGCACAAAGCGATTGCTAAAAATTGTCTTCCATTCCATATTTTCTTCTAGCTTGGCATCCTTTTATTTTTTCATATCATGGTTTTATTTTTCTGGGTTTTTTTTTGGGGGGGGCTTGCACACCCTTGCCCCCATCCCCACACAAAATACCTCTTCACCTGAAAGACCTCAAGCAGATTGATTTGGTTGCCGTAATGTATCTTCCATCTGGCTCATGTTTGTCCAGTTCTGATCAGGCATTTATTTGCTCTGACAATGTGTGGGCTGCTGTTATCCCACTGAGCTATGATTTCTAGATGAATGGGTATCTCCTGTTCCACCCACCAGTTTCTTCCACCCTGAGAAAATGTTAGAGATCAGGGAATGCTGCATGGATGCTTTCTGCTTTTTCCTTTTCGTCTTCTCTTTTAAAAGAATGCCTGCACTCTGCTCTACCTCCAAATATCTCTGGAATATTCTTGCCCAGAACTCCTATCATCTGGGCAGGGTGGGAATAAGCACGGTCCCATTCCCATTGGAAACATCTCCAATTCTTTACGTAGCTGCCGTGCCCACTTTTTGGCCAAACAGAGCCTCTCTGTTGCTTATGCCGTTTGTTTCCCCCCTTTTTCTCCAGCAGCCATTTCTACTTCTCTCTCAGATGAAGGAAATTGACAGACATCTCTCCTTTGAAAATCTGGGTACACAGTGAGAATTTTGGGTACACAGCCAGATCAGCACCATGGGCTCCCAGGGCTGGAGAGGCTATTAGGAACAGCCCTCAGAGGTCTCTGCTGCTTTCCTTTTACCTCCTTGGCCATCAGGCTTTGGACTTTGACGTTGTAGCTCAAGTCTTTTGTCCAGTTGATTGCTGTTGGTTAAAACGTCATGATGTTTCTTAAGATTGTTTTGTTCCTTTTGTTAGACTTGGGGGAGGAAATTTTGGTGATGCAATTTCAACTTATTTAGTAATCCTACCAGTTTTATTTTATGGTGAATTTCCTTCTCCAGGAAGTGTTCTCTGATTCCACCCAGTGTCAATAACCCTCCTCCGTGTTCCCCACAGAGCTGGAATTAGCTAGCAATATTTTACTCTAATGGTTAAATAATTAGAATACTTCTGTATCTGCTAGAAATAGCCACTATGCTAAACCCCCTCACCAGAACACCAGAATCCTTCCCATTAGCCATGACTGCCCTGATCTCTCCTTCTGAAAGCCCCCCATCTTGCCCGCCCAGCTACTAAAAGGTTGATGCCTGAACCATCATGGGCCTTCCAGAGCCCTGTGCCAACATTGCTGGTCGCTGATGGACCTCCGAGGGTCGATTGTTGCCCAAGCCAACCACCCACTAAACATGTTTTATGTCACTCCCACCTGCGCTTACCTGTTTCATGGTAATTTTTTACACATTTCTGACGTTGCTTCTTTAACTGTCTTCTTACTTATTTGAAAGACAAATTCCTTGAGGGTAGCACTTCAAGTAGCAAACACTTGTTTAATTTCTGTTATATGCCATGTTCATCGCTCACTTCTGCAAATACTGTGAAGTTGGTATTATCACTCCATTTCACAGATGAAGAACTCAAGACTCAGTGAGTTTTAGCAGCCTGTGCAAGTTTACACAGCTTAATTAGGGCCAAAAGTAGAATTTAAATTCAGCCACCCTGCAGAAGTTGTCTAAGAAAGATATTTCCAGCAGAAATTTTGTATAACTAGCATTTTGGAATAGGAACAACTTCCACATGATAAGCAGTGTGATATTAAGTTCTTATAACATGCATGCACCTGAAGTTCTTTTGAGAGCAAGGAGATATATATATATATATATATATATATATATATATATATAGTCCTTTAGAGCATAGTAGAATGCATGGTTCCTCATTGGCCCAAATGAGTGATCGTAAAAATAAGGCAAGCAATGATGAAGGAATGGATGAATTAATTGATGAGACAGTTAAGTACTATTTCAGAAGATACATTATTGGGGATATAACAGTGTAGAACGAGAGGCAGTATATGTAGTGTTTAATAACATGAACTTTGGAACGCCTGGGTGGCTCAGTCAGTTGAGCGTCTGACTCCGGGTCAGGTCACGATCTTGTAGTTCATGAGTTCAATCCCCATATTGGGCTCTCTGCTGTCAGCACCAAGCCCACTTCGGATCCACTGTCCCCCTCTCTCTCTGCCCCTCTCTTACTGTGTGCTCTCTGTCTCTCTCTCTCTCTCAAAAATAAATAAACATTTCTTTAAGAAATTTAAAAAAGAGAGCATAAACTTTGGATTTGCCCATAGTACGCATGAAATATAATTTATCATTATCTTTTTTTTTTAATTTTTTTTTAACGTTTATTTATTTTTGAGACAGAGAGAGACACAGCATGAACGGGGGAGGGGCAGAGAGAGAGGGAGATGCAGAATCGGAAGCGGGCTCCAGGCTCTGAGCCATCAGCCCAGAGCCCGACGCGGGGCTCGAACTCGAGGACCGCGAGATCGTGACCTGAGCCGAAGTTGGACGCTTAACCGACTGAGCCACCCAGGTGCCCCATAATTTATCATTATCTTAATGGACATGTAAGTTGTTTCCACTTTTCTTATTCAAATAATAAATATCTTCTGTATATTTCTCAACACATGCATGAGTGTTTACATAGGTTAGCTTTCTAGAAGTAGAATCACTTGGCCAAACAGTATATGTACTTGAACATACTTAAATGTTTCAAATTTCTTTCCAAAGGAACTCCTCTTACTGCTACCAATAATTTATAAAAGAGCCAATTACCTATACCCTTACCGATAATGGATGTATTTAATCTGCAACATTTGTTAAGAATATTAGTGACTTATTGCTTTCATTTCCATTTTCTGGATTGCCACTGAGGTTGAGCAAAATATCAGGGTTTAATATTTGTCTTTTTTCTGAGTCACCCGCTTATATACTTTGTCCACCGTTGACTGGATTGTGTTTACCATGTTACTGATCTGTAATCACTATTTATCTAATATGGATATTAATCAGTTACAACCAACCAGTAATCCTAACCTGTCCCCAGAGCGCTGCTATCTACTTTACTCATTAGATTTTTGAGAATACAGAACTTTTCAGTACGTTTTTATTGTCAACCCTCCACTTTTTTTCTTGGTCAAAAATGAAATAATTGAGTCTTGTAAAGTATTCTTCAAAATTCTATTCCAATAATTTTATAGTCTTGACTTTGATAATCAGATCTTTAACCCATCAGTATGTTTGTGCTTATATTTGTGTATGTGAAAAAGAGGAGAAAGGGATGTGCGTTGAATAACTGATGTCTAACTGTATTTTCTAATTTGTTCCAACATGACGTGTAAATACTTTGCTTAGAAACAGCACAGGACTCTCCACTGAAAACCTGTTAGGACTGTCTAACAAGAGAGTTCCTTAATTTAGCTATACAAAAAAAGTGTTCTTTAAGAAGTCATAACCCATCTGTAATTAACGACAGTTTTATTGATCTTAAGTATCTAAGAGTTATCTCTTTAGAACCTGACTTATTATATTGGCCAGGGCTTAGTACAATGTTCCACAGCAGAGAAGATAATAGGATTTGTGACATTTCTCACATCAGTGGGTAGGCTTCTGTTATCTTATCAGTGCATAGGATATTTGCAGTAGCTTGCTGATTAATAACCTTCATCCAGTTAAGAAAGTTCTATTCAATTCCTATAAGCACTCCAAGATAAGAAAGTCCTAACCATGGCTTATTGTTAAGCAGGCACCTACACTGGCCTTTCTAAAAATGAGAGGCTGGAACAGCCCTCCCATAATTGTTCAATTAATTACCTATTGCTTATGTAGGACTTAGTCCTCATGGCCTCCTGAATTCTGAGGTTAGAATTAGTCTGAGGGTCTGCTGGAGGGCTTCTCCCTGAATTTCCAGCGTTAGTGTGTCCTCAACTTTTCTGTGCATTGTGTCCATTCCTCCCCTTTTTGCTTTATCCTCTTCCGGGTATTCCTCGCTGCTGGCACATACCTCACATTTTCCAGCATGGCTGGGTGTTTATTTTTACTCCTATGTTGTTCCCACGACAAATGATGGCACATGATATGTCTCATATCTTGTTTTTTTTTTAATGTTTGTTTGTTTGTTTTTTTTTTGAGGGAGAAGAAGGGACAGAGAAAGAGAGAGGGAGAATCCCAAGCAGGCTTCATGCTGGCAGCACAGAGACTGATATGGGACTCAATCTCATGAACTATGAGATCATGACCTGAGCCAAAATCAAGAGTCATTTGGGATGCTTCACCGACTGAGCCACCCAGGCACCCCTCATATCTTGTTTTTTTGATCTAACAATATATATTAGAGATTTAAGTACATAAGAGCCTCCTTGTTCTTTTTAATAACTACATAGTATTCCCTTGCATAGCTGTTGCACAAATTCATAACACCTGCCTCCCACTGATAGACCATCTTTAAGGTTCCTCCAAAATTTGCTATTACAAAGAATCCTGCCACATTTGGCACACATTTGTCCCTAATAGACATCATTTTATATGTGTAGAGCTTAACTATTAAAAAAAACAAACAAACAAAAAAACCTGTAGTGGAATATCCAGGACAAAGTGTCTATGCATTAAAAGAAAAAATTTAATGTTTATTTTTGAAAGACAGAGAGAGAGAGAGAGAGAGAGAGCGCACAAGTAAAGGAGGGGCAGAGAGAAAGGGAGACACAGAATCCAAAATAGGCTCCAGGCTCTGAGCTGTTAGCATAGAGCTGTTCAAGCTGGGCTTGAACCCACAAACCGCGAGATCATGACCTGAGCCAAAGTTGAACGCTCAACTGACTGAGCCACCCAGACACCCCTATGTGTTTTTTAAATTTTGAAAGGTATTGCCAGAACATCTGCCATTCAAATCATACCAACTTATAATACCTGTCCATGACCTCTCATTTTCCTTTTTGGGTTGTTCATCTTTATCTTGTTGTTTTTTAAATCTCCATATATTTTGGAAACTAGATATTTTTCAGTCTTTGAATTATATAAATTTCTTTCTGTATTTTTAGAGGTTTTGACTATTTTGAACTATGAGGAGTTCTATTTGTGTGAGGTTGAAACTATCAATATTTTTCATTTTGGGGTTCTTGTTTTTGTGTCGTACTCCAAAAAGCATTCTCCACCCCACGTTTATGTTGAAAATTTCTTTCCTCACTTCTCTTAATCCTGTTGTAATTTTACTCTTTAGCACTTCCTTTTAATACATCTGGTATTTATTCTAATGTAAAGTGCAAAGTGAATCCGACAGGTTTTGGGTTTGTTTTTTTTTAATTCTCAGAAGGATACCTACTTGCCTCAATCCACTGATTTTATAGGCTTCTAAGCTGTCCTTGCCCCTACATCATCCTGGAGACTAGGTTCTCCCCATTTAAACAACCACACATGCTCTTTCTTATTAAATGTACATCCTGCTAGCTAGCTCAATGTGTGCATGGTCTAGGATGTCACTCCTGCATCATCAATGGGTACTTCTTTCCAGGATGGAGCCTACTGGCATTAAACATGTGGTAATGTTGTCCATTAAAAAGAACCAACTTAAAGGAACCCTCCCCTCCCCCACCCCACCCCAATAGTTCACCTGTACAAACATGACTCCTTGAAAGACTTGGCCGTACTCCCTGTTCAATTACTCCCTTTACACTACTGTCTCCCCAACCACTCCATCCGCATCACCTGTCACCACCATGGGCTGATAGTCTCCAATGACCAGGTCTCAGTCTCTAGGTTATGTCATCTATCAGTCAGTGGCACACATCTATCTTTTGTAAAAGTTTGTCTTTACCTGCTTCCAGGGCATGGCTGCCTCTTAGCGGCACCCCCACCCCCGCCACTTCTCTCGCCTCCTGACCCTTCTCCGTCTCCTCTCCCAGTTTCTCCTTATTTCCCACGTGAATTACCTACATTCTCAGGCTGAGTCCTCAGCCCTCTTCCCCCTTCTGTTCCATTCAATCCCTTGGTGATCTTGGCTAGTCTCATGATCTTAAACAGTATTTAAATGCTAATGACTCCCAAGGTTCTATCCCCATCCCAGACCTCAACACTCAAGACCACACTCACATCTCCACTGTACTGTCCAATGAACATCTCAAATTAACATGTCCAAGAACAAACGTCTCCCTCTGGCTACCAAACCTCCTTCCTTTCATCCTTCCTCACCTAAAGAAATGCCAGCTTCACAGTTACAGTTGTTCAGGAGAAAGCCTTGGAGCCATCCTTGGTTTTTGTCTTTGTCCATAGCTCATGGCCAACTGACCGGCAAACCTGCTGTCTCTCCCCTCAAAATATTTCCAGAGCCTGACCACTTCTCACCACTCCGTGGATACCAACCCCAGTCTTAGGCATTAACCTCTTTCACCTTTATTATTGCAATAGCCTCCAAACTGGTCCCTCTGACTCTGCCCTTTCCCTGTAACCACAGTGTGGTCCTTTGAAAACGCAAGTCACATCATGTCATTTATCTGGGAATAGTTCCTTCTGATGGCTCCTCTCCCTACTCAGAGCAGGAGCCAAAGTCCTTCCTTTTGTCTCTAAGGCTCTGTGAGACGTGATCACCCACTTCTCTGATTTCATCTCCTTCCTTCCTCTTCCTGCTCTCTCCACTTCAGCCACACTGGCCTTAGAGCTCTATGCTCCTTGAATACGTCATACACGTCCCCAGAGCAATGTATTTGGAATTGCAATCTTGTGTCCTGGAATACTCTCCCCAATATCCCCATGACCGGCCCCCCACTTCGATCTCTGCTCAACATCTCCTGATCCCTAACCAACCTCTAGGAAGAAGCAGCCTCCTATCCCCAACACTTTCCAACCCCCCCCCCCGCCACTGTATTTCTCTCTATAGCATCTATTTCCCTCTGCATAATTGCTTTGATGTAAGCTCCACAAGAGCAAGACGTTCACAGCTGAATTCCTAATATCTAGAAAAGTGTGCGGCACAGAGACAGTGCTCATAATATGTGTCAAATAAATGAAGGAAGGGATTTGGAAGACAGTTTCTCTTCTGCCCAGAGTGCATCTGGTGTGTGTCCTGCCTTCTACAGAACAGGGAGTAGATTCTGAGTCAGAAGGCTATAACTTTCATAGTTCAGTTAAAGGAGCTCTAGGCCAGAGAAAATAAAACTTAGTTCTGGCCCCATAGTTGGTACTAAGTAGGTAGAGACCCTGGATGAGCCCAATTATCTTGAGTGTCTAAGATTCGTTGCCAAAAGATAGACTTCATCATACCATCATATCTAACTCACCAGAATTTTGTTAGAAAGTGTGAGAGAATATCTATTATAGAAGTATACCTACAAATTCTCCCTGACCCTAGTCCCTCTTGTTTCACTGCCTTATGAATGGTGCCCCCACCTACCCAGGCACCAAAGCCAAACACTTAGACACCCTTCTATGCAACTCCCCAACAGCTAACAAGTCCCCTAACCATATAGAAGCTGCTTCCTTGCTTATCTCAATTCCATTCACCTGTTCCTTTTCCTGGGCCCTTTGTCTTAGAGCAGCCTCATTCTTGCAGACTGCCCAGATAGATTCTTAACTGGCCTCTCAGTCTCCAGCGTTGTTTCCTTCCCATGGATTTTTTTCCCTGCAACACAAATATATTCAAGTCCTCCCCCACCCCACCCCCCACACTCTTGCTAAGAATCCATCAAATGTATTCCTTGCCTTCAGGTCAGGTTCAGCCTCCCTGATGAGCACACAAGACCCTCCATGTGGCCACGCCCTCCACTCATGTCCTGCTCTTAATACCGTGTTCCTCAAAACCCATGGTGCAATTCCATGCCTTGGCACCTCCTCACGTGCCATTGCCTCTTCCTAAAGCAGCCCAGCACTCACCCACCTGTCTCTGATGTTCTTCTGTGTCCTCCCACACCTCCTGTGTTTCTTTCTCTCGAGGCACTTTCCATGCTGTTATGTTGGTTTAAGTCTCTGCCTCCCTAAACTAGACTCTGAGCTTTCTATGGAAGAATAAATGGCTCCTTCTGTTCCCGACCTTAGGACCAACCACCATGGGCACCAGATAGATTTAAAATGGGCCAATGACAACGTGGAAGCACTTTGAAATGTTTGTAAAACACAAAACAAGTATTGTTAAGGTATTGTTAATGCAGTGTGAGGAAACTGTCCAGAGGAAAGACAGCTGGAAAAGGCTGGGGCTTGTTTACTGCCAGACTTTGCCTGGTGGACTTCCAGTCAAAGTCACGTTCCACATCAAGATGAATTACCTTGTTCATGTCAAGACTGCCACTTTACCAAAATATCCCCAGGATGCTGTCTGAATACCAGAAGAGTGGTTATTCAGCTTATTTGGAGGAAGCCAAATAGAGACCTGTTTCAATTTCACTGTTGGAATACATACCCTACCTACTGGGCCTTGATTCCAGCTGGAAATGGACCAGGTAGCTATGTAGTCTCTCGTGTTCGCAAGCGAGGACATCGTTGGCTTTGCCATTTATCCCTTTCGGTTGGCCAGGGGCCAGGAAGTCAAAGTACCAGGGCAAAAGCACACTGCGTACATATCTGGAAAGGGCAAAAACCAAGAGACAGATGCTGAGACCATAAGAGCAATCTGCAGCACAGAGTGCTGAAAAGTGCGTCCCAATTTGGTTTTCTTCCAACAGAGCAACACATTAAGTCGGGCTCTTAACCCAAATGAAAGGTTTTAGATTTATTTCATTGGCAGATGGAAATTAAGTTACAGAAACTCAAAAAGCACAGGCTAGAGTGTATTTAATTTCATTTATTTTTAATGACACAAGAAATACATGAATATAGTGTCCCTATAAAAAAGGAAACAGCACAGATAAAGTTGAATTCCCTCTTGACCTCTCACCGTTATATTCATTCCCCTTCTCCAGGAGTTACTGCTGCTATCAATTTGAAGTGTATCATCAGACAGGCGCGCACACACACACACACACACACACACACGATATTAATGTGAAGCTTTTTAATCTTAGCTTTGGCTGAGGCCCCAAGATAATAGATACTGTATTCCGAACTGAGATACAAGATCATTATGGAGAATACCAATGGTGGTTGTCCATGAACCACATCTATGGCATAAAAGGATTTTGAGATTAGGTGGAGAGAGTAGGTTTTGGATGAAAACTGTTGGCTCCCACGTCCATGAGAGTAGGGAGAGGTGATGTCTTTGTTCACCTCAAAAAAAAGAAAAGGTTTTAATGGGACCATTTGAGCGTTTGATATGTGCCCCTGACAAGATTATGGGTGGCCATCATTTTCTGTTTTGCTTTTCCATTTTGTTTCTTATATAATCTCTTTCCTGCCTCTCAAGGTTAGAAATGTATTTCTTTTCTTCTAATGCTTCTATGATATTTTCATTGTTTAGGCACTTGATTTGTCTAGAATTTTGTTTTCATGGTGTGAAACAGTGACCTAACTACTTTTCTCCAAATGAGTTTGATTAATTTGGTTTGAATAACAAATTACTTCAACACTACTCATCATGCAATCTTCCATTACCCTCTGATTGAAAGGCCACATTTACTGCATACAAAGTTGAAAATACTCACTGGTTCCTTTCTGGACTGTGTTCTATATCATGGATCTATTTCTCTCTTCTTAATGAGCATACTTATTAGGAGCCCAATGTGCTTCCTTTTCATGGAGTGGACAACATGACACACAGAATGTTATATCTATTATTATGTGGGGGTTTTTCATTCTGTTCCAGACAAGGATAAAGTCAGGGCCATGATGGTGGTAGCATCATCTGATTCAACCCTCACCCACTAAGGTAGGCCCTGAGCTTGCCCTTTCCCTGACCTTGCTGCTCAGAATCCTCAGCATCTCTGGAAAGCATCTCCCCTGTGCTCCAGAGAGACTCCCTTGGCTAATGAAGACATTTGCCACTTTCCACTCCTGCTTTAGCATCCCTATGGGATGCCTGATGGTGCTTCATGAAGCCAACACAATGCACCCACTTCTCCATCCTCCAGCCCTAGCCCTGGATGCCACGTGGTTACCTCTTTAGAGAATATCTCCTTACTTGCTGAATGTCTTCTGGATGGCTCGGTGACTTAGCTCTTCCTGGGCTTTTTTCTCATTCCTGTTAACAGAATTGTCTTGCTTAGAATCAGACATAAGGTGATAGGATGCTAACACAAGACTCTTGAAGAGATGTACTCAGTGAGACACTCCTGCAACTCTTGCCAGCTGTCCAACAAAGAGCCCACACACACCCCACACTGTCCACACGCACTTAGGGCTCTAGTATTATCCACTGCTCCAGCCCTGATAGATAAGACATCTGCCTTATGGCACAGAGCGTACAGGGACAAAAGCATCACTGTACTCATCTCTACAATGGGGGTAGCGCTATGTCCTTTACAGGGCTTTGGTGAGAAGTAACGAGAGCTCGTTGTAAGAGCTACATAGATGCCTCTTAGCCTTCCTTCCTCACTAAATTAGGCCCACACCTTGGTGAGGCATTGCCCCTTCTCTGAAGCCTTGGCCACTGTAGTCACTGTGATCATCCACAGTGGTCTCTCCATATTGACTTTCATTGGCCTCGCCCATTTATTTACCTATTTATTTATTTATTTATTTATAGAGAAAGACAGTTAAATTCAAATTATGGATATACAAGTCACAGTATCCTGGTCTCTGGCTTAGTTAGCCAGGTTCATCATCCCTTGAGTGTCTATGGAAACTGAGGTAGGAACGCTCCAGAGGGCTCACCCTGGATGTTCTTCACAGCTTCATTTAATTATCACCATCAAAGCCAATAAGGGTCATAAACTGTTTCATGACATAGCAATGGGCAGTGTTATTGGAGGTGAACCTGGGCACCTCATTATGCCCACATCATAAACTGGCACATCAGAAGAGGCACAACTAAATAACGCCTTTCTTCTTATGAATAAAAAAGACAAGGAAACACAGATTCTGGTAAAATCTTCATGCTTGGTAAAATTAACTTTCAGTCAAAAAAACAATGGAGTTCCTACCTTTATTTTTCTGATAAAATTTTTATTTCAGGTTGGATAAGCAATTTTGTGTGCCACTAAGTACGAGACTATGCCAAGTAAGTCATGTAGACAAAAGGGCATTATATAAAAAGGAAAATAGATAAACAGAAAGAAATCTCAGAAATAAAATATGAAAAGAATTAATTGTATCAGAAACCTGGTAAACTGGTATATTGGGTTCTTCCCAGAGAAAGAGAACCAATAGGATAGATAGGTAAAGTAGATATAGATAAATGATAGATGACACATACGTGATAGATAGATAGATAGATAATAGATAGATAGATGATAAATTATAGATAGATGATAGATGGATAGATGATAGATTAGATAGATAGATAGATAGATAGATAGATAGATAGATAATGGATAGATACATAGATAATAGATGATAGACAGATAGATAGATAGATAACATATGGACAGATAGATAGATAATAGATTGATAAATAGGTGATAGATAGATAGATAGATAGATAGATAAAGAAGAGATTTATTATAAGGAATTGGCTCATGCAATTATGGAAGCTGAAAGTCCCAAGATCTGTAGTGAGGCAGCAAGATGGAGATCCAAGAGACTGAAGGAGTTGTTCTAGTCTGAAGGCAAGCGGAGGTTGCTCTCCCAGCTTGCATGCAGTCAGGCAGAAGGAATTTTCTCTTATTCAGCCCTTTTGCTATATATAGAGACTTTCACCTATTTGGATAAGGCCCACCCACATTAGGATGGAAATATGCTTTACTTAATCTACTGATTTTAATTTTAGTCTCATCCACAACACTCTCACAGAAATACCCAGTGTAACGTTTGACCAAATATCTGGATGCTGTATGGTCCATGTCAAGCTGATGCATAAAATTAACCACCAAAAATAAATAAATAATTAATTAATTAATTAATCACCACACCTGGCCAATATATGCTAAATGTCCCTATAGTGGAACCTCTATATCTATACCTATATGTGTATGTAACATGTATATTTATAGTACTTAAGAAATGCATTCTTCTGACCTGTTCTTAAAGGTGTGTTCTTAGACTCTTGAAATACCACTATAGATATTTTTTTTTATTGAGGTCAAATTCACATAATATAAAATTAATGATTTTAAAATTAAAAATTCAGGGGTGAGTGGCTCAATTGGTTAAGTGTCCGACTTCGGCTCAGGTCATGATCTCAATGTTTGTGAGTTCAAGCCCTGCATTGGGCTCTGTGCTGACAGCTCAGAGCCTGGAGCCTGCTGCAGATTCTGTGTCTCCCTCTCTCTCTGCTCCTCTCGCACTCATGCTCTGTCTGTGTCTCTTAAAAAATAAACACTAAAAAATAAATAAAATAAAAAATTTGGTGGCAGCACTGAGTGTTGGGTATAAGTGATGAATCACCTAATTCTATCTTGAAACCAATATTTCACTGTATGTTAAGTAACTAAAATTTCAATGTAAACAAACTGAAAAAAATAAAAATAAAAAATAAAATAAAATAAAATTCAGTGGCATTTAGGATACTCACAATGTTGTGCAACAATCACTTCTATTTAGTTCCAAAACATTTTCATCACCTCAAAAGGAAACCCTAGACCCATTAAGCAGTCATTCCTTGTTTCTCCCTCCACCTAGCCCCTGGCAACCATTAATACACTTCCTGTCTTTACAGATTTGCCTATTCTGGATAATTCATATAAATGGAATCATACAATATATGGCTTTTTTAAAAATTTTTATTTATTTGAGAAAGAGAATACACAGGAGTGAGGGAGGAGCAGAGACAGAGAGAGAGAGAAAGAGAATCCCAAGCAGGCTCAGCACTGTCAGTGTGGAGCCCGATGTGGGGCTCGAACCCACAAACTGTGAGATCATGACCTCAGCCAAAGTCAGAAATGTAACCAACTGAGCCACCCAGGGGCTCCAATATATGACCCTTTATGTCTGATAGCCTTCACTTAGCATGTTTTCAGGTCCATCCACACACAGTAGCACGTATTTTATGGCTAAGTAATATTCCATTATATGTATATACCACATTTTGTTTGTTCATCCACTGACGAATGAATGGGTTGTTGATGGGCATTCGGGTTGTTTCTGCAATTGGCTATTATGAATGATGCTACTGTGAACATGGGGATACAAATCCCTGTTTGAGACCCTGCTTTCAATTTTGTTGGGTTTTACCAAAGAGAAGAGGTATGAGTCACATGGCAATTCTATATTTAACTTTTGGAGGAACTGTTCTCCCCACCATAAATGTTTAGCAGGAAATTATTCATGAATGGGAAATCAGATCAGCATTTAGAACACACACACACACACACGCACACACACGCACACACACACATACATGCACATACACACACATACACACATATACACACACATACACACACACATACACACACACACTGCCGTCTGCCATTCTAAATGCAATAGAATGCAATAGCGAAAGGTCCACCTGATATTGTAAGTGCTGCAGAGGCGTCCTCAAAAGGTAAAATAATAGGATGCTACATTCTTCTCCCGAAGCACAGCTAATACCAACCTCAAGCTTTTGATGCACTGACTCCTCCTGTGACCTCAAGTTCAGCCAGGAGCTGACTCCAACGCTTTGCATTGCTTCATAACATGTAATGAATAGGAGACTGATAATGTCACCAGAGTCATACTGAGTGGTTAGCTTTCTAGTTCTACAGAAACTCAGTAACCTGCAGACCGGGAAAAAAAAAAAAAAGAGCAGAGGCTACTGAGGTCAAAGGTTCCAGAGTGGCATGTGACCTACCCCCAGAGCTGAGCTGTCTGTACATACTCCACCCCAGGTCTGGGGTCAGACAGAGGTAGCTGTGAAGGAGCAGAGAGGGGGTTGGGGAGTCCCCGGGAGCCGGCTGAAGCCTCTAATCAGACCCTAAACTTGGCTGACCCGGGGAACATTTCCATTACAGTAAGAAACTGTTTAAGATTTTTAAGGGGTTTTCTTTCAGCAAATCTATTAGAGACAAAAAGAAAATCACAAAGTCTTGGGAGAAGGGAATTGGTCATATACAAACTTTTCATCCTCATTCTTCAGTGGCTGGGCCACAGTTCTACAAAAAGCTTCAAGTTTTGGATTCAGAGCCGGCCATGGGCCAACAGGGGACAGCAGCTGGGTCTGCCCAGTGCCCAGAAATCACTAAGACATCCCTTCTCCTTCCTGTTTCATCATTTCCTGCACAGCTAGGTCTCTACTCCACGGATATCTTAAGAAAAGTAGACCCTCCCTAGAAAAGATTGGTGATGTCCCATTAGGAAAGACTAAAGAGGGGGCACCTGGGTGGCTTAGTCGGTTAAGCATCCGACTTCAGCTCAGGTCATGATCTCACGGTTCATGGGTTCAAGCCCCACATCAGGCTCTGTGCTGCCAGCTCCAAGCCTGGAGCGGAGCCTGCTTGGGATTCTGTGTCTCCCTCTCTGTTTCTCCCCCACTCGTGCTCTGTGTCTCTCTGTCTTTCCAAAAAATAAATAAATGTTAAAAAATTTTTATATAAAAAAAGACTAAAGAAAGTTCAGTCATCTTAGAGAATCTTGCTAAATATAATGAATAATCTTGGCCTTAGTCTCCAAAGTATTGTGTATCAGAAGATAAATTCTGAAATATAAATCTAAATGGAGAAGAAAGATACCATTCACTCTTTTTTACATAAATGGAAGAGCTTACTTTTCTCAAAGGAGAAAGTACATACACCGTGGGTTTCTGGAGCTCAGAAATTTACCGTCAGAGAAAAATAATTTGAATACAAGTTTGATGGATGTGTTTTTAAAACGAAGTTCCCTTCCTCTGACTACCAGGCACTATGCAGACTTATGGTGGAGAAGCTGGTCCTATAGCAATTATGACGTCTTCCATTGCACAGAGCCCAGCCTCGTTTTATGGGGAACGGTGCAGGTAAATATCAGTGTTGAGAAGCCAAGAACTCATTGTTCTCTTCTGTGGGGAAAACCCAGAAGCACAGTCTAATGATGTGGCAAAGTGAAATTTCTCTCTGACTGAGTCATCTTTCGCTGGGTCCAGGAAATAAAAGAGAGCAGGAGCCAGAAATATGTAGCACACAGTGATTGCATCATCCGTCTGGAGGCTGTCAATCTGTTCATGATGTGAGGTCAACCAATAACCTCATCAACAGGACACAGTATGAGAAAACACAGTGCGGAGGCCTGAGGCTGTTTGGGACATCCAGGTAAGTTGGTGAGGACATAGCAATGGGCCTTAGAGACCTCACAGATTCCCCCCTCCCCCAGGAGAGCCAAGGACAGAGAATCCCACCAGCCTGCCCGACTATTGCATGAAAGAGCCATCTTCACCCGGGCTCCTGTCGTGCAGTCACGATCCAGACGTTACTACTTCACCATATGCACTTTTTCATGAGAAGGTGACTGGTTTTATTCTCCTCAAATCTTGGGAAATTGGCCGGAACAAGTACATTCTTGCTTGCATTGTTCCCCTCCCTCCCACAACCCAGAGGAATTGACTCACCAGTCGCCAATGCAAAACTCCAACATCTCTGGTGTAGCAATCCACTCACAAGAAGTGGTGTTGATTGGAGAAAAGAGAACTGGTAACCGTCGCCTCCACTTATTAAGCACTGACGATGTGGCAGGCTAAATGCTCCCCATGCATTTGCACCAGAAGGCAACTCTAAAGATGCGCCTATTGGAAACCAAATGCTGTCATTAAATTTAGCATATAAAACTGCACCCCTGAAAACCACCAGCACTCCCCACATAGAGAAACAATGTTGTAGTTGAAGCCTCTCCTTCACAGATTGTCCTTTATTTGCCAGAGATGTTTAAGCAAACCTAGAAGTTCACTTACATTAATGCGTTGAGGACTGAATTAAAAAGGATCATTTTCTCATTCTCAGAAAAGATTCAGAAACTCAGTTTCAGCGGGCCTGGTAGGGGTCTTCATCTGGCTGGTGATCCCAGTGAGCATCTCTCCTGTGCACTGGGTAGGTCAAATAGTATTTAAGTTTCAAAACACATTTCTCAGATGTGGAATCAGAAGCTCTGGTAGATTACGTGACTCAACCCAAATCTCACCAATAATAAATGGCAGTCAATCTTTAAGTCCGCACGTCTGGGGGCTCTCTTTCCCGCAAGGCTGGCTGAGCAGCTTTTCTCAGAAAGGATAAATCAAGCACTCACTGCCCACCACCCCAGACTAATCCCAAAGCCACCCTTTCACTACCAACTGCAATAGAATCCAGAGATTGGCAGATATCGTGATTTGGGGATTTATTGGGATCTGGCCTCCCAAGGGCGGCCTTTGGTTTCTCCCTGGCTAAAAAGTCTCTTATTTCCCAAGACCATTAATTTGAGTTGCATTGCAAAGACCAGGTAGGATTGAAACAAGCAAACTCATGCTCCACAATCAAATACCATTACATGATCCTGAAGACTGAAGAAAAAAGGGAGGAGCCACACTTACTGGATAACAATGGGCAACAGACTTGGAGCAAGCTTTGGCCTGAATTTCCCAATGTCTCTGGACAGAACTTAGTGACTTATGACACATGGAGAGAATCATCCTCTGAAGGGTATTTCTGATTTTCCCACAAGGATTTAATTAACTTGTAGTTTTTTAAAAACATGCTCTAAAGCACGTAGCTCAAATATTTTTTAATGTTTATTTATTTTTGAGAGAGAGAAAGAGACAGAGTGCAAGCAGGGGAGGGGCAGAGAGAGAGGGAGACACAGAACCAGAAGCAGGCTCCAGGCTCCGAGCTGTCAGCACTGAGCCCGACACGGGGCTTGAATCCACAAACCAGGAGATCATGACCTGAACCAAAGTCAGAAGCTTAACCGACTGAGCCACCCAGGCGTCCCCTCGTAGCTCAAATCTTTTAATGTTGAGATCAGCCTTCCTTTGGATCTGTGGGGGATACTCCATATAGCACAGAACATTAGAGTAGGACTTTCTTGGGGCGCCTTGGTGGCTCAGTCGGTTGAGCACCGACTTTGGATTTCGGCTCAGGTCGTGCCTTCACTGTTGTGAATTTGACCCCTGCAGCGGGCTCAGTGCCGGACATGGAGGCTGCTTAAGACTCTCAAGAATCGTACTTTCTTCTCGGGTCATGGAACACACGTTTTGTTAGCTTCTAGATGGTACACATGACAGAAAGTGCAGCCATCACCTCGCCAGTGCTCCATAATGGTCATGAGAGAGCTGCCTCTTTGTTTTGATTTTTGAAAAACCTATCGTGAAACATTTGTGACATACTATGGACAAAACCATGGAGCAAATAATCTAATAAATGCAAGGGTATCTGTCTCCCAGCTCCCCAAGTAGAACTGTACAAACAGAATTGAAGCAACCCGTTTTCTCCATTTCACCCTGCTTCGGGATGTCCATCACATCCGCGCATATCCTTACACTTTCATCTCAGTAGTCTTGTGGACCTAAGCGGTATTGAGTGTCATATGTGCACCACTAAACATTACATCAAAAGTAGACCAATGACTTTGTTCACAGTGTATTCTCCTGAAACTCTTTTCATTCGATATGCTTATGAGAATTACCCATGTTGATGCAGGGAATTCCTGCTCATTTACTGTCACGATTGTCTGGGGTCCCACGACACAAATACGCTTTGGTTTCATTCACAATCCTCTTGTTACCACTTAAGTTGTTTTCAGTTCTTTGCTATTGCCAATGAAGCTGATGTGCACATTCTCGCGGAACATTCTCCTATCGTTCTACGACTGAACGCATTCTCACACATTCTGTCTCCTTAGGCACATGTGTGAGATTTTCTCTAGCATAGACCGCTAGAAATGGGATTGCTGCGTCACAACGTATGCTCACTTTCATCTTTGTTAAAGATGGTGAGGGGTGCCCGGGCGGCTCAGCCAACTGAGCATTCAACTCTTGATTTCAGCTCAAGTCATGATCCCAGGGCTGTGGGATCAAGTCCTCCGTTGGCCTCTGTGCTGGCCTGTTTAAGATTCTTTCTATCTGCCTCTTTCCCCAACTCGAGTGTGTGTGCTCTCTCTCTTTAAAATAAAAATAAAACTAAACTAAACTAAACTAAACTAAACTAAAATACAATAAAGATGGCTAAATCGATATGCAAAGTGGTGGTATAAATTTTCTTTCTACCTGAAAAGTATGACTTCCTGTTTCTTCACTGTCTTACCGACACTTAATATTTTCAAAGGTTTCTATATTTGCCAGTCTCAAGAGTGTGAAGTGGTCTTTAATTGTCTTTTAATTTTGAATTTCCTGATTAGAATGTGGTTGAGTGGTTTTATATTTTTGTGGGCCATTTGGGTTATATTCTTCCCTGTTGATAGGTGTATTTCAGGTGTATTCCCTGTTCATATCATTTTCCTATTTCCTTAATGGGATTCTTTGTCCTCTTATCAACAATTTTAAATGTTTTTTGTGTATTGTGTGGATACATATTGCAAATGTCTTTATGATTTACCCCTGTTGTTTTCTCCCCACCCCTTTTTTTCTCTATTGTGTTTGAAACACAGACTTTTAAAATTTTCAATTAAAAGGTGAATTTATCAATCATCGATCTGTTCTCTTTATATCTCTGAAAGAAAAATTCCTGCCTACCACAAATATATTTTCTTACATGTTTTTAGAAAAGAATAAAGGTTTTTATTTTCATATCTTATGTCTTTATTCTCCTTAGGGTTCATTTTTGTATATAAGTGTGAGATAAAGATAAATTGTTAGGGTTTTTTTCCTTAATAAATTTCCAAAGCCACTTGTTAAGAAGCCCATTCCTTTGACAGTGATCTGCAATTCAACCTGCCTGTATACCAAGTTTCTGAATGAACATTAATTTTTTCTGGGGTAATTTCATCGTTTCATTGGGTCTGTGTATCTGGCCTGTGCCAATATCACACTGGCCAAATTACTGTAGTTTCAACCTAAATCTCGATTTCTGGTCAAACATGACCTCTCTGCCCTAGTTCTCTTCAAAATTGACTTCAAAAAGAGCTATTATTTGTTGACGTTTTTCTCTCCTATGTTTTAGAACCAGCTTGTCAATTTTCATATAATCTGATACTTTGATAATAATGATATTATTATAGCATAAGTAATAAGATCTTTGGGTTTTTTCTTTCAAACTCATACATGTATTTCTTATACTCAGCAATGATCTTTAGAACAATTTTGCATAGAAACAGTGATTCTATATCTATATCTATAGGTTTCATTATTAAAAGGTTCGCTCTGGTTTTTGCATGTTCCTTTTATCAAAATTTACTAAATCCTTTTAAAAACCATGAGTAAGCTGAGTTTTATCACGTTTCTGCTGAATCTATTAAGACGGTTATTTATATATTTTGTCTCTCGTAGTTAGTGTCGTGAGTTACATCAAGAGATTTTCTACTGTTCAACCAACCTCATATGTCTAGGATGTGTGCAGCTTGGTCATGTGATCAACAGTTCACAACCTATCTCTGTTGGCTGTCTGTACAGCAACTGTTGGTTGTCTACCAGATGGCCATCCCCATCCCACCTCTAGAACCCTCGTACTGTCCACTGGAGGGCTGTGAACTTCAGGAGAACTTTTTTTTTTTTTAATTTTTTTTTTTTAACGTTTATTTATTTTTGAGACAGAGAGAGACAGAGCATGAACGGGGGAGGGTCAGAGAGAGGGAGACACAGAATCTGAAACAGGCTCCGGGCTCTGAGCCGTCAGCCCAGAGCCCGACGCGGGGCTCGAACTCACGGACTGCGAGATCATGACCTGAGCTGAAGTCGGCCGCCCAACCGACTGAGCCACCCAGGCGCCCCCAGGAGAACTTATTAATGTCTAAGGCAAGCACTGCATTTCCATTCCCTTACCACAGAAGGAGAAGTCTGCTTATGCGGAAGAGGAAAAGATTTCTGGAGAAATTTCCTTTAAATACAAGAAAGAGAGTCTCTCTTCTAATGTTTGGACATTGATATACATGGATGTGATACCTGGAGCTACTGCAAACTTCTTGCTGCCATACACAGCTCTCCTGCTACCTTTTCACAAAAATCGACAGGCAGTGGATGGCAGAGAAGGAAGATAGAACAAACCTGGCTCTTTAAAAACATTGCTGAGATACTGAATGAACTCACCCCTAGAACTGTTCCACTTCTGCCTTTTTTTTTTTTTGGCCAATAATAGGTACCGTGATGGTTTAAGCCATTCAGAATGATATCTCCAGTAACCTGAGGCCAAAATTATTCTTCCAAACACCCTGGTCTCTGATGCCTCTAGAATGTGTTTCACCGATCCACTCAAGCCTTTGACAAATATGTATGGAGGGCTGACCACGTTCCAGACACTGGCTAAGGGCTAAAGAGATTGAGCTCTGCATTCTAGGACCTCACAGCTTGGGAATGGAAACAGGCTTATGAGCAAATAACCGAAATCCCATGTACACATTCAAGGGGCAAGGTAGCTCTACAATGCTATGAGAGTACGGGGGATGTGGGGTTTTAATTTCATCCTGGAAGAGATAGAAGAGATATCCAAAAGACAGCTGGGCCTTTGGAGGATGATCAGGTATGTAATTAATCATGGAGACAGAATAAAGGAATCTAGGGGCACCTGGGTGGCTCAGTCAATTAAGTGCCCAACTCTTCACCTTGGCTCAGGTCATGATGTCACTCTTCGTGGGATCGAGCTCCGTGTCAGGCTCCGTGTTGACAGCATGGAGCCTGCTTGGGATTCTCTCTCCCTCTCTATCTGCCGTCTTCACCTCTTGCTCTCTGTCTCCCTCAAAATAAATAAATAAAACATTAAAATAAAAAAGAAAGGAATCTAAAGAGCAGAAGCTAGGGGTGTATGACCTTAAAATAACAGAAGTGGAAGGAGTTGGTTCGGTTCCAGATGGTCTTGCCTACAGGAGATGCAGGTTTTAAGGGCAATGAAGTTTCAATTTCCCTTTTGGACAGTGGGTTGGGATAAGGAGCAGCTGGAGGGTGTTACAATACTGTGTTCTGTGCTGGCCAGCTTCCCAGGGGCGAGGAAAGTCCCTGGCATGCCTGGAGCAATGGGGAACTGAAGTTAGGCCTCCCCAGTAAAGTTGAGCTTGAGAAAGAAGAGAGAATAGTGGACATCCCTAGCAAAGGGTGTGCAACAAGAACGGTCAGGTATGGCTGGTGGGGTGCGGTCAGCACCTGGTCAGGTATGGCCGTGGGGAGAATTCCTCAGGCACTGGTGGCAAAGGCAAGGAATCTTGCCTTTCTCCTCTTTCTCCTCACCCACGCCGTATCGGTGTGAACCAGAGAGAACTCATACCAGCTATGGGGAGCCAACCGTGTGCAACCCTTCCCAGTTCCTCACTGGCGACATCATGTCGACATCATGCTTGAAATTGGCCATGGCGAGAGTGTTTGCACCGTGGAAATGAGCACATGCTTCAAGTCAATAGTTTTGTTTTGGAGACAATGTTAAACATTTACCAGCATGGTATTGCATCGTCTAGGGTAGGGCACAAATTTTCCCCAAAAAAAGTCTGATCCCTCACTCACTGATCTGCTATAGTCCCCCCTCCCAGAATGCTGGGTGTGTTCTTGCAGCATGCATGGAAATGGAATGGGACACCAACCATCTCTTCCCAGGCACAGTAGCATAATGTGTGAGTATCTGCTACAAAGATTTGATGATGCCACTGAAAAGTCAGGAGTAGCAAATTACAGAGCTCCCTTCTGCCCTGCCTCTGAGCATGGTTCAGACGTAACACCTGGCGGGGTGTCTATGCTGATTAGAAATCAGAGTAGCCCTCCTGTGACCAATGTCACAAGTAGCAAAGCTGCCGCCTCCTTTTCTACCCCACCTGCCCCCAACACTCACCACTGATCCTGGGATGCATCAGCTTGAGAGCATGAAGTCGTTCTTTGGTGTTTATATGGGGAACCTCTCGGGCAGCCTTCTGCCCCATGCAAGGAAAGGGAAATAGACCCCCCGGAAGCCTAGCATTCACTGTCTTTCTCTCTTATTTCCAATTTCATAATTTTTTTTTTCTTATTTCAGCATTTACTTCTAGGATTGTCAAACCACCCTGTTAAAGGTCTTGACCTCCCAGAGGACATGACCTTTTGAATTTATACAGAGCTGCTATCAGTTCATTTCCTTAGAGAGAACTGGGGTTCGCTCCAGTCTCATTTCTTAAATCCTCTCAAGTTCTCTTTACCTCTAACCCTACCAGAAGAGAAGGGATGCGACTGGTCATCCTTTGGGGATCACCAGAATAAGAAACCCCAACCCACACATGATTGAAGACAGCTTCCCCATTGCAAACGTGTGGAAAAACACGAGCGGGAGCAAAAATAACACTCCCTCTTACGCATTAGAACAAATGCTTTACCACTGAGTTGTTCATCATGGCCATAAAATTAAAGCAATTAAAAAGAAAACAACCAAGTGTTCAATTAGAGGGTTCTAGTTAAACAAGTCCTGGTACATCATTACATTGGAAGCCATATAGCCATTCAAAACCACGATACAGAAGAATGCTTAATGGCACAAAAGGATGTCCAAAATGCATTGCTACATACATAAAAGAAAGTTATAATATGCATTCTACCCTCACCCCTGCATGCACATACAAAGTATAGATGCCATACAGATAAAGAAGAAGAAAAAAAGACCAGTAAAGCCACACATCAAAATATCAAGTATTGATCATTACATATGAATTTTAGTAACTTTATTTGTATTTTGCTTTTTCGTATCACATATCACTTTCCTTTTAGTTGCAAAGACTTGCCTGCCTCTCTGGAAAATCCCTTCTGCCTTACAAACTTGCACTAAATGACCTGTCTGTCCCCCGGGCGATTGCTCAAGAAGGACAGTGAACTCATTATCTCTCAACAGAAATCAAGCCACAATCTTCCTGCGGACGTGTTCTGAGTTTGGAAACTTGCAATGTGGGCCATCCCAGGCAGACAGAGTCTATACAGCCTAGATGTTCAGCCAAGAGTAAGCCCGCTTTCTTTATTTAGCCATTGTAGATAATAGCAAGGTGCTTTCAAAGCATGCTTTCCAGTCACCTTGCAAAACAGCGTGGAAGCAATTCAATTCGACTCATCCCAGAGCCGAAAGCTCTGGCAGGTGGGGCAGGTGGGCCAGCGAGGGAGAACCATTAGCCTAAACCACATTGCTTGGAATTACAGGGGAAAAGAGCCTTGTGATCTTGGGATCCTGTGAGAATGAGGAGTTCCTTTTCTAGAATTCTCTGGTTGGAACTTCTCTTCTAACTTTAACCTCAATTTTAATGTCAAATTGTAAAACATTGTGAGGGAAGTGTTTCTAGAATCATTTCATACTTTCCCGCCCTGGGAAAAGCAGAGTAAACAAAATCCTGTGAATATATTTTGATGCATGCTAATTCTAATTATTCTGCTCTGCTCTAAGTGATACTAATGTGGCAGAGAGCCTTACATCCTGCAGCCCCAAAGGCTTTGTCTTTGATTTTCCTCTCTTCATCTCCCCAACGTTAAGAAGACACTTCACACTCCCTACAGACAGAAGGTGTTAAATTCTTGTCTCCTTTACAATTCTCCACCTCTGATAGTGTCTTGATTCTGACAAAAAGGATCGACTAATTAATATTATTTGAAAAGTATGAGTAAATAAGCTGTGAGTAAAGCCTTGATTTTTATTGTTGGTTTACTCCTATGGGTTTTCGTCCATATAATATTTTCAGCCTGATATGGTCAGAATATTTTTTTTCTTTCTAATTTCCTAGGATTTTTTTTTGGGGGGGGGGGTTTGGTTTTGGTTTTGGTTATGCTCTGACTACTTGAAGTATTGGAGAAATGACCTCCAAACATGAGATATAGACCTTTTATAAATTTTTTTTTAATATTTATTCCTTTTTGAGAAACAGAGATGAGCAGGGGAGGGGCAGAGAGAGAGAGAGAGAGAGAGAGAGAGAGAGAGACATAGAATCCGAAACAGGCTCCAGGCTTCCAGCTGTCAGCACAGAGCCCGACACGGGGCTCAAACTCACAAACTGTGAGATCATGACCTGAGCCAAAGTCAGATGCCTAACTGACTGAGCCACCCAGGTGCCCCACTGACCCATCTTTTACATATAGTTTTTACTGACACTTTGCTCTTATCACCTTTACTTGGAAATAAAATGTATGTTCTTCAGTGGGAAAAATTCTGTGCTATACTTTTGTACATGTTACTGTTTTAAACATAGAGCAGATGCTTGGTAAATAATGGTAACTGGTAATTTACAGAATTCTATGCCTCTTAATAACTATGGAGGCCAGAGGTAAAGTTGTAAAATAATAAATCAAAGACACAAAGTGCATAACACTAGGATGAAAAATCCAATCACTGGAAGAAATAATAATCACTAAAACAATGGTCTTAAAATCTTTTTGTTTGGAAACACTCTACAAAGAACTCTGAAAAACTACATATTCAATGTCACATTTATAATTTGACTTCTATAATGTGTCACTGTAAATCCAAAGAGTTACAAAGAATATATATTTCACTTTATTGTAAATATCGACTATAAAAAATAAAATTGTATCATTTTAAGTATATCCAAGGGAATCTAGGTACATGGTGATTGGATACTTCTAATACTCATTTTCAAAATACAAACGAGTTCCTCTTTAACAGATCGAAATTTTATACCCCTTTTTCTCCTTGACTCATATCTGTATTCCCCTAACCTGACAGGATTTTATTTCTTCTGGGTTGGCTTATCATTATAGTTATTGAGAGTACATAATTGATAGATAAATATTCCTCATAAAATTTTACTGGAGATGTAGATTTAATGAGATACATGAGGTTTTTTTCAATCTGTTCATGTATTCACGGGTGATCAATACATATTCCTAGAATAAGATAGGATTTGACATCAGTCATATTTTTATTTTTTATGTTGATAAATGTATATACTGAATACATGTCATTTACACGAATGGACAGAAACAAAAGGAATACTATAATAGCAAGGTAGCTTACTTTTAAGAATGCCATCTAAGACAGGGGCACCTGGGTGGCTCAGTCAGTTAAGCTTCAGGCTCTCGATTTTGGTTAAGGTCATGATCTCACGGTGGTGAGTTCCAGCCGCTCATCAGGCTCTGTGCTGAGCGTGGAGTCTGCTTGAGATTCTCTCTCTCCCCTCCCCCACTCTCACTCTCTCTCAAACAGAAAAATAATTGAACATTTAAAAAAAGGAACGCCATCTGAGATAGATGCCAAAAACCTCATCGTAATTCATCTTCAGAAAATTTTAATCATCTACCAGCTCTCTCCCCAGTGAGATCTTCCCTATGGCTGAAGGCAAATATGTGTTACCCAGGTAACACATGCTCAGTGCTTGGAGCAGCTCTTTGCACATCCTGGATCCATGCAGCACCGGAGGATTCTAGATGGCTTGTAGGGTGGCCCTCTCTTGTAAAGTGGAAGACGGTGACTGTGGAGGGGGGAAGGAGAAGCAGCAAGAAAGAGACGCACTCACAGGCAGATCACTTTGAAGAAAGTGTGCTTTCTTCAAGGTTGGGAAGCTTGATGCTTTAGAAAACAATCTCCCCCACCCCCCCACCCCTGCCTTGGAAAGTCCACGTTGAGAGAACCCATGAACTAGAAGAAGTGGAGACAGCTTCAGGGAAGAGTTTTTAGCTGAGCCTGGAGGGTGCATGGAGTTGAGATTAAGCACAGAAGACTTGGAGGTTATGCAACCTACCGGAGAGGCACAGGTGAAGCAAAAGCCTTGACGGAGATGTCCCGATGGAAGACAGTGGAAGAACAGTGGGCAGGAAACAGCCAAGGCTAAGCCCTTTGGCTGTCGCAGTCTCATTCTGGATTCCACAGCGATAAACAGCAGGAGCATTTAGGATGTAAGACTCTAGATCAGGGACTTAATACTTAATTGTCTATAGAAACTAAGCAGGTAACATAAAATAGAGTCACTTCTATGACAGAAGCTTATGACATAAGCTGTATGTCACTGTGCATGGGGGGCGGGGGGACTAGAGGGCATGCAAAAGGGTCGGCAACAATGGAGGGGTGGACCTGTGTGGCAGATCTTCCAATTTCTCAAGAGAAGCTAGGAGTCCAGACTTGAAAGCAAACTCCTCAGTGGGCAAGACAAAGCATGTTTGTGGGCTATCTCTGTTCTGCCGGCCACAAATTTGCTGCTGCAAAGACTAAATTTTATCTAGAGGTTAAGCCAGAATGCCAGAAAGCATCAAAAGCTGAATTATTCTTCCCTATAAGGGCAGATGCCTGGAACAAAGTTAGACGGTCAGTCAAAAGTTGTCTGCCCAGCCGGGAAATAAGTGGTTCCTTTGACGAAGTGCACCTTCACAAGGCCCCCTCTTACTTCCTTCAGGAAGAAAGGGACTGGAGATTCTCTAAAGAGTAGAGTCTAAAGGGGAGCGGGGAGAGCTCGGGGAGGCCTCAGCACCAGCCGTCTGTTTTCAGCATTAGATTCTGTTTTCCTGTTTGTTTTGGCCAGTAGAGAAACGAGCAGCAATTATGTCCACTTCCGCAGGAGATTGCTGTATGCGTTTCCTGTACAAACATTTCTAAAGATCCAGTTGTTTCTATCATGTGCCCCTGCTTTGGATTGCTTCGTGTGTTTATTTTATCCTGATGTACTCTGTGTGTTTTGTAAGCCACCTTGAAGGCTTTGTGGAATGAGGTAGGGTGTAAATAAATAAAGGTACTATCTCTGGACCCTGCCCGCCCCCTTCCCCTGCCTGAGTTTACACTCTGTCGATGCTTCAGGCCCCAGGCCTATGGGGAAGCCACTTAGTAAATTACTGCTCCCATGTATCCTGAAGGTAATGGGGCTTCCAAAGGTGCAGAACAAACCACCAGAGAGTTGTTTAAGCGCTAGGAAAATCTGGCCCAATACATTATTCCAAATCTATATTTATGTTCATGGCTTATGAAGCACCTCGGGGCCCTTTGGGATAAGAAAAGCTGCATGAATCTAGGAAAACATTATTAAATAGATTTATTTTGGGTTGCTAAAGAGTGTGAGGCCCTCTGGAGAACCACTGGAGGAGAATGAATTATTTTCTGCAATCCCCACCACTTGTCTTTTTAAGAGTCTCTCATTGAACCCCTGGTGCTGCCCTAACTGTCCATAATATGGATTGAAAGGGTCCCAGAAGTTGTTCAGTCCACTCCCTGGTGGAGTCTTTGACTTGAACTTGATAGGACAGGGCACTGTTGCCCGGCAATAGACCTTGGTACAAGAGCCAAAACATTTGGGAGATTTGAACCCAACAGCTAAGCAAATCATAAAACTAATACCCAATGGGGGTTAAGGCTGCGAGAAAGAGATGAGGGTTTTTTTCCCCCTTCTTAATTTTAATAATGTATTTACATTGGAATGAGGATACCCAGGATTCTTAACTTAGTGGCTGTGCCCAACCACTGATATGCCGTCCAGACACTCCTGCTGGGCCGCGTGGTGGGAAGCACCTCTCCCGAGGCCATCCCTGCAGACCCGCAGGGACTGAAAAGGCCGTAGGATCATCTGACGCTCCAGAGCGCACTGAGATTGTCAGTCCCCGGGTACCCGATGGAAATGTTTTGGTCGGAAATTCTGGCTAATTCCCTCTTCTGCTGATTACCAGTGTCAGAGAAACAGCAGAACACCTCCATTATGACCAGGAGGGAAACAGTTGCAGACAGGTCTGGTTCAAGTTCGTATCACTTTCCAGGACAGAGCTGTAGGTAAAATCCCATTCCTGTGAAAACTCTAAAGGCTACCACATTTTTTCTTTTTTCTTTTCTTTTCTTTTCTTTTCTTTTCTTTTCTTTTCTTTTCTTTTCTTTTCTTTTCTCTTTTCTTTTCTTTTTTTCTTTTCTTTTCTTTTCTTTTCTTTTCTTTTCTTTTCTTTTCTTTTCTTTTCTTTTCTTTTTTAAATCACAAAAGACATTCTGTCAGTGTAACTGATGCTATGCTTTCCTGATCTGTCTCCATATTTTTTCCTCTTCCCTCTTTGGCCCCCTAATAATGACAGCTACCACTGTTGTATTTCTATGTACCCTGCACTACATTAAGTGATCTTCTTGCATTCCATGATTTTGCAGATGTGGAAACTGAGGCTCCCGGTGCTTAAGGTCTTACCCCAAGACACTGAGCTATAATGGCAGAGCCACAGTCACACCCAGACCTGCCTGGCTCCCAGGTGCATTCTTAGCTTTTATGCTCTGAGCTCCTCCAAAAATGCCTTTTCTGCTCTGACCCTTTTTTTTCAATGACCCCCCCTTCCACTTACTCCCCACTCCAGCCCCCACTTCCCTGAGTAGGTCTCCAATCCAAACCCAGTCTTGACCCTCCTTCACCTGCCTGCTACGCATCCCTTTCATGTCTTCCCATGGCCACCGCAAACTTGGGGTGTTCACAACGGAGCTGGCAGTTGTCCATCCTCCTGACCTCTATACCTCTGTGAAGGTATCTACTGTTCCTCTGGCCGTGTGGTCCTGAAACTCAGAACTGTCTCTTGATTTTTGACTCCCTATCTCCCCCGACTCCTTACAAAAACCAGTACCTTGGCTGGCTTGCTCACCCTCGCTGGTCATTTCCTCCGCATGATCCAACCAGCCCACTCCTGGAGCCAGCACTGAGTCCAAGGGAGGAGCCAGCGCTTTGCCATGAGTCACGGTGTGGATTTCATAACACGTTACCGCGCGCGTGGAGTTTCTCTCCAGCTTTCCACACTCAGTGGTTTTATGGTACCTTTATCCCCCACCATCACCCCTGGGTGTTCAGGGCTTCTGCATCATCCTCAGCAGGGCAGGTGTTTGAATGGGCCCCTCCTCTATACTTACCAGATACTGCCTTCCTTCTATGGACCATTACTGCACCCCATCCCCACAATCTAACATAGCCCTTTTGTGGCCCACACCTAGACAATATGTCTACCAACACCCTTTGTAGCTATACCCCATTCTTAGTACAAAGTCGGCCCACGTTAAGCCTTTAATCAAATTGAATTTCTAAATTTGAGTTTGCTTCTTTACAATGAGACTTTTCTGGGGACATTACCCCATTTCGAAGGAATGATTCCAAAGTGCGTGTGTGTGTGTGTGTGTGTGTGTGTGTGTGTGTAGATAGATGGGAAGGGGGAAATACATACATACACACACACACACACACACACACACACTCACAGAAAGGGTACTGTGTTTTAAGCTGTATCTGTTTCTTTCTAGCACGATTTAAGAAATACTTATTGAGTGGGGCACCTGGATGACTCGGTCAGTTCAGTGTCCAGCTTTGGCTCTGGCCATGATCTCTCTGTTAGTGAGTTCGAGCCCCACATCAAGCTCACTGCTGTCAGCAAGGAGCCTGCTTTGGATCCTCTGTCTCCCTCTCTCTGTCCCTTCCCCACTCACACTCTCTCTCTCAAAAACAAACATTAAAAGATAAATAAATACATATTGAGTGTCTTGTATCTGCAAGGCACAGTGCTAACTGCAAGCATTATCCATCCCCTAAATAAATATTCATTAAGTGATTACATGAAAGAGCGGAGGAAAGAGTGGAGGAAAGGACGTATTTCATCATTTATTTCTCCAACTTGGAGACCCAGGTGGGCTTTGAGAACGAAGCAATATTTTTGTTTTTCATCTACCCCACGGCACTTAATCAATGTCTCCTACATGCCAGCACCACACTGGACCCCAGAACACAAAGGTGAGCAAGAGTGGACTCAAAATCCCTACTGGCCAAGCTTGACATCCAGTGATGGAGGCAGGTGGATGATACGGGTACAGATCACTAGGCCTTACAGCAGTTGCTGGGCCGTGACCTTCTAAGACTGCTGGTGTTGCTTGAAGCAGACAAAGCCTGAGCACTGGAAACGGGGGATGCTTCCCTCCCGGGTTCTCCTTGAGCCTGCTGACTCCCACCATGGCCGCCCATTCAACTCCTCTATGAAACTAGGACTTTCTGATTTATTTTATTTATTTTATTTTATTTTATTTTATTTTATTTTATTTTATTTTATTTTATTTCATTGCATTTTAATGTTTATTTATTTCAAGAAAGAGAGAGTATGAGTGCAAGTGAGAGCAGGGGAGGGTCAGAGAGAGAGGGTCTCCCAAGCAGGCTCCACAGAGGGCCTTCCCTCAAGGATTGAGGGAATCCCAAGCAGGCTCCACAGAGCGGATGAGGGGCTTGAACTCATGAATCATGAGACCATGACCTGAGCTGAAATCAAGAGTCGGTTGCCCAACCAACGGAGCCACCCAGGGGCCCTTTTCTGATTTTATTTTTAAACAGTCCTCTCCCCTCCAGTTCAGCAGCAAAGAGACACCTCTCCAGGAGCCAGTAGTGTCTCTGCATCTATCCAGCGTAATCGCTTAAGGGGACAAGAATAGTCAATCCATCACCATCCTGGCCTCCCTGGAGGCCTGGCGAGCAGCCCCCAGGAAAGGAGAAGAAAGCATTTGCTTACGTTAACTCGATTACGCCAATCACTCTCATGGTGTTGTTCTCCACCACTGCAGCCATCACAGAGGAGATCCAGAATCCCACATTTCCTTTTCACTGATTGACGCCCTTATGTGAGCAGCCGTAATCTCACCAACTCCACCAACGGAAAATAAAGAGAGGAAAATGTTCCAGAAAGAGCTATTCTTTAATCACCATGGCAGTGCTGTTATCACAGGGGCTATCTATCTAGGCCAAAGTAGTACAGAAAAGAGAATGGCTGTGGCATGCTTGGGCCCCCACAGCAGCCTGGGGACACAGCGGGGTGTGAGATGGGAGAGCTTTCCAGCCTCTGCCCTGGCTCCTAATGCAGCACTCGCAGGGCCTGCTCATTCATCCCCAGGTAGGTCTCGGGGTGACCAGGAGCTAGGCCCCTGAATGTCCTCAGGCTCCTTGCCGGGCCAGGTCCTGTGCTGGCACCTCCTGAGGGCACCAGGCCAGATAGGAAGGTGTCTCCGTGGCAGCAGGCCCAGCCGGTTTGTCCTGTGGCTAACACTGAGTGCCAGCTAGGAACTGGCCCCTCCGTAGCTGTCCTCCTCTCTCTGAGACATGTACCACAGGCCAAGCCTGCCTTTGTCCCTGGAGTTTTAGAAACTGGGTAAACCCCCTCCCTTGGGTATCTCTCTGTCTTCGTACAGGCCCACCCCCAAATGCTGAGGGGTGCTCCCCAACCGGAATCCCCTTCTCCCCTCCCATCCACCCTGAACTGTGTTCTTGAGTCAGTCAGACTTAGGCATCTGCACTTTTGTCTTCCATATGATGGGTTCTTGCCCAGGAAGTTCCCCAGATCTCCACATGATTAAACCCTTGAGGGGTCATCTCTTCATCCCTCTGGAACTGTCAAATCCCTAGGTGAACATATTCATGTTATTTATGACTTAGAAACAACTAATGTAGGGGGGCCTGACTGGCTCAGTTGGCTAAGTGTCTGACTCTTGCTATCTGGGCCAGGTCATGATCTCATGGTTTGTGAGTTCAAGACCTACATAGGGCTCTACGTTGACAATGTAGACCCTGCTTGGGATTCTCTGTCTCTCCCTCTCTCTCTGCCCTTCCCACGCTCTCTCTCTCTCTCTCTCTCTCTCTCTCCTGGCTTGTGGAGATCCGTTAAATGTTAAATAAATAAACTTAAAAAAAAAAAAGAAACAACTAATGTAAGCAAAACCATGAGATTGGATGATTTGAGGGAACTTCCATTTGCTTACTGGAAAGTAAGCTTTTTTTAAAATTTTTTTAATGTTTATTTATTTCTGAGACAGAGAGATACAGAGCATGAGAAGGGGAGGGGAAGAGAGAGAGGGAGACACAGAATCTGAAGCAGGCTTCAGGCTCCGAGCTGTCAGCACAGAGCCCAACACGGGGCTCCAACTCACAAACCATGAGATCGTGACCTGAGCCGAAGTCGGTCGCTCAACCGACCGAGCCACCCAGGTGCCCCGAAAGTAAGCTTTTTATAGAGAGAGCTACTGGGCATGAACTTGGTAGAGGGCTTGACCCTTTGACAAAAATGTGGGTAAGAGGCACAAGCTGGATTGGAGAAAAGGTACTGCTATGGACTGAATTGTGTCCCTCCAAAATTCATAGGTTGAAGCCTAACCCTTGGTGTGATTTGACTGTCATTGGAGTAAAGAAGTAATTAAGGTTAGGGGCACCTGGATGGCTCAGTCGGTTAAGTGTCCCCCTTCAGCTCAGGTCACAATTTCATGGTTTGTGAGTTCAAGCCCCACATCGGGCTGTCTGCTGTCAGTGCAGACCCTGCTCTGGATACTCTGTCTCCCTCTCTCTCTGCTTCTCCCCTGCTCACTCTCTCTCCTTCTCTCTCGAAAATAAATACATAAACTTTAAGAAAAATATTTTTTCAAAAAAGTAATTAAGGTTAAATGAGGTCATATGGGTGGAGTCCTAATCCAGTAGGATTAATGCCCTTATAAGGGGAGTCTAGAGAGTGTCTCCATTCTCTCTCTCTCTCTCTCTCTCTCTCTCTCTCTCTCTCTTTCTCTCTCTGCCAAATGAGGACATGTTGAGTAGGCAGTCATCCACAAGCCAGGAAAAGAGCTCTTACTAGGAACCAAATGGATTTCTTAGCCTCCAGAACTGTGAGAAGTATTTGGTGTTTAAGCCAGTGTGTGGGCTTCCCCCTACTACACTGATGCAAAGATATTTTGCTGAGTACCACAAAGAGAAATAATAGGATGGCTTGGGTAGAACAGTGGAGAAATATATTTAGACTGAAACATCACACTCATCAGATCTACAAATTAAATGGGAGATAACTGACATCTTTACAATACTGAGTGTTCTAATCTACAAATATGGATGTATTTGGTTTCCTAAGGCTACCGTAACAAAGTACCACAGAGTGGGAGGCTTAAACAATAGAAATTAATTTTCTCACAGTCTGGAGGCTAAAGTTCAAGATCAAGGATTCAGCAGGGTTGGTTTATTCTCAGGCATCTTTTCTGAGTTGTAGATGGTAGTGTTCTCCCTGTATCTTCACATCATCTTGCATCTGTACCCACTTGTGTTCAAATTTACTCTTCTTAAAAGGACACCAGTCATATTGGATTAGGGCACACCCAAATGATCTCATTTTAACTTAAACTCCTCTTTAAAATCTGTATCTCTAGGGGCACCTGGATGGCTCAGTCAGTTAAGCATAAGACTCAATTTCTGCTCAGGCCATGATTTCATGTTTTCCTGAGTTCTGGCCCCACATGGGGCTCTGCACACTGACTGCATGGAGCCTGCTTGAGATTCTCTCTCTCCCTTTCTCTCTGCCCACCACCACTGATGCTCTCTCTGTCTCTCTCAAAATAAATAAATAAACTTAAAAAAAATCTCTATCTCCAGAGTCACATTCTGAGGTAGTGGGGGTTAGGACTTCAACATAAGAATTTTGGAGGTGAACGTAATTCAGACTGTTGACAATGAAATATCCCTCTATTTATTCATGTCTTCTTTCTCTCAACAATGTTTATAGTGTTTAATGTTGAGGTCATGTCCATCTTTTGTTAGATTTATTCTGAGATATTTGATGTTTTGACTCTTATAATTGGTATTTCTTAAATACCATTATTTGTTTTTGATATATTGAAATGCCACTGATTTTTATACATCAATCTTTAATCCAGTGATGATGTTAAATTTTATTAATTGCAATAGTTCATTTGTAAATCCTTTTAGATTTTTCTACTTCACAATCAACGTAATCTTGAAATTGTTATTTTATTTGTTCCTTTGTTAGTCTTTGTACTTTTATTTATTTATCTTCCCTTATTGCAGTGGCTAGGACAACCAGTACAACGATGAAAAGAAATGATAATAACAAACCTTGTCTTCTTTCTAATCTCTGTGGAGTTGTTTTCTATATTATACCATCAAGTATAGTTTTTCCTATGGATTCTTTGCTCATTACAAGCTTAGGGAAGTTTTGGGTTGTTATTTTTGTTTTTTTTGCTATTTCTTGTTTGCTGAGCCCAATCAGCGATGGAATGGATTTTATCACTACTGATTCTGCACCTATTGAAAGTACCATATCATTTTTTCCCCTTTATTCTGTCGATGTGGTAAAATACATAGATTAATTTTTTAAGGTTAAATATTATATTTCTGGAATGGACCCAAATTCAAAATGACATATTGTCTTTTTAAATATTGCTGGATTCGTTTTGCTAAGATGTATTTACAATTTTTGTATTTACATATTTTTAAAATATTTTTTAATGTATATTTTTGAGAGAGAGAAAGACAGAGTGCATGTGCATGTGCATGTGCATGAGAGAGACAGAGAGGGACAGAGGGTCCAAAGGCTCTGCCCTGACTGCAGAGAGCTCAAACTCACAAACTCACATGAGATCACGACCTGAGCCAAAGTCAAATGCTTAACCAACTGAGCCACCCAGGTGCCCTGGCTTTATGTCCTTGAACATGGCCTATAGTTTTCCTTTCTTATAAATGTTCATGTCATGATCTAGTTTCAAGGTAGTCGCCACATAAAACAAGATGACATACGTTCTCTGTTTTGTTTTATATTATTTTTTAGAGAAGTTTGTACACATTCAGTGTTATTTATTCTTTAAATGCCTGGAAGAATTACCAGCATGTCAAGAGATGTCTTTGTGGGAATTTTTGTAATTACAAAATCAACTTATTTAATCTATAGAGAATTATATAGATTTTAGAAATTTTCTCCTTGATCACTTCTCAGCCTTTTGGCTAAGATCAAGTGTAGAATTTTTTTCCCTGTTTCCATTTTGGTAAGTTGTATTTTTCTAGAAAATTTCTCAGTTTACCTAAATTTTGAAATTTACTGAAACAAAGTTGTTCACAATATCCTTTCACTATTTTTTGTAATTTTCTGTAAGATATGTGGTAATTCCTTTTTTGTATTCCTGATATTGGCAGTATGTGTCTTCTCTTTTTCTTAATCACACTTGGTAAGAGTTTAGTTTTTCAAAGAACCAACTTATAGCTTTGTAACTTTTTCTGTTGTATATTTGTTCCACCTTTGACCAATTTTTACTATTGTAATTATTATTATATCCTTTCTTCTTTCTTTTAACTTAGTATTTTTAAACTTTCTATTCTATGTTCTATCAATAAAATCAATAGCTGATTCATTTTCAGTTTATCTTTTTTTTCTGACATATGGACTTATTCTTTTAAGCATGGTTTTAACTACCTCCTGCCTCCGTTAGTGTGCCACATTTTCATTTTCATTTCATAGAATAATTTTAAATTTCCATCGTGATTTAATTTTGCCCTTGAGTTATTTGGACATATATTGTTTAGTTCCCAAACATTTGGGGGCTTTATAATAAACTTTATCATTGATCTCTAGCTTTATTTCACTCTATAATTTTACTACATGGAATTCTGTCAGGATTTGATTTATGGTTGAGTATATGGTCAACTTTGATATTGCTATACCATGTACTCTTAAAAATAATGTGAATTCTGAAGTTGTTTGTACAGATGGTAAATCATGTTCAAATTTTATATACCTTTAATGATTTGTTTTTGTTTGCTTGTTGTTGAGAACATGTAAAATCAGCCAATATGGTTGTGAATTTCCTCCTTTAAATATGCAATTTTTGCATCAGCTATTTGATGTTGTATTATTGGGTGCATACAAATTGAAAAGTATTCAGTCTTAGGGTGCCGGGGTGGCTCAGTCAGTTGAGTGTCTGACTTCGGCCCAGGTCACGATCTTGCGGTTTGTGAGTTCAAGCCCTGCAATCAGGCTCTGTGTTTGGAGCCTGGAGTCTGATTCTGATTCTGTGTCTCCCTGTCTCTCTGCTCCTCCCCTATTCACGCTCTCTCTCTCTCTCTCTCTCTCAAAAATAAACATTAAAAAAAAAGTATTCAATCTTTCTGACTGATTGATCTTTTATCATTATGAAATATCCCTCTTTATCTCCAAGAATGCCTTTTACCTTAAAGTCTATTTTGTTTTATATAATTATATCATGTTATTTTTTATTAGTTTAGACTTTCAGTTCTTTTGTGTTCTTATATGTAAGGTGTTTACTTGTTCAGCTTGAGAGATTTTGTTTTATAATTGAAGTATTTAGACTATTTATACTTAATATAATTCCTGGTATATCTTGGGTTTTTATTACCTATTACTTATTATATGTGTTCTACAGCCTTTATATGCCTTTCTTGCAACTTTTTGAATTAATAAAGCATTTTAAGATTATTTTCCAGTTCCTTCTGGAAATTACAACCTTGGTGGTTACATATTTTATTTTTCTTTAATAATTACACAGTGATTACAACAAACATCTTTGATTTATTAGGGCATCAGAGAGATAAGTACTTGGATCACTTCCCAGGTAATGCTAGAACTTTAACAATTTCAATTCCATTACCTTGCTCCCATCTTTTGTGTGTTGTTGTATGTATATGTTCTCATGAGTTTTAAATCATTATCATTCTATGTAGTCAATATTCATTTAGACTTACCTACATATCTTCCATTTCTCTTTATATCTTCTTACATTTCCATGTTGCCATTTGAGGTAACTCTCCTTCCCTCTTAGGAAATGTTTTAGTACTTTTTTAGTATGTGCTTGAAGACAACAAATTGTTTAGTTTTGGTTTTTCTAAAATTGTTCTCATTTTTTCTTCATTTAACAGATTTGTTTTCTGGATATAATTCTAGTCGAGTAGTTACATTCAGAAAAATCTATTCAGCAACATTTATGTATGAACTAAAATTTATCCAAAACTTACTTTGGCCAAGTAATTCCCCTTTTAGGAAATCAATGGAAATAAGTTAAAGTGAAAATAAAGCAAAATGTGTAAAGATATAAACTGCATCATTATTTATAAAAGTGAAAAATTGGAAACAAATGTAAAATCCAACATTAAGGCAATAGTTCAGTAAATTATGGCAAATCCATACAATATTGTGAAATGTTAAAAGGATGTCTATGAAGTACTTCTGTGAGAAAAAAATTCATGTAATTATGGGGGCGCCTGGGTGACTCAGTCGGTTAAGCATCTGACTTCTACTCGGGTCACGATCTCGCGGTCCGTGAGTTTGAGCCCCGCGTCAGGCTCTGGGCTGATGGCTCAGAGCCTGGAGCCTGCTTCCAATTCTGTGTCTCCCTCTCTCTCTGCCCCTCCCCCGTTCATGCTCTGTCTCTCTCTGTCTCAAAAATAAATAAACGTTAAAAAAAATTTTTTTAAATCATGTAATTATGAATGTGAGGAAACCAAGATGTAAATTTCAATGTATTTTGTGATTTTATTTAAATAACAAAGCTATGTGCATAGTAACAACCTGAAAGGAAATACATAACTCAGTTAACCCTCCTTATCTATGGGGTAAAAGGTTATGGGTGGCTACTTTTCTGTAATTGAAATAAATCATTTCCATATTTAACTACAGTAACCTTAATTCCTCTTTTCTTTTTTCATTTAAATTTATAAACAAAACAAATGATAAAACTTACAGCTCTGTTAGAGGACATTTAATTTAAGGGGGTAAAGTGATTATAACTGTCTTCCACACACAGAATTTCCCATGAAAGGAAAACATGAAAATATACCAAAGAGACCCATTTACATTGTCATGAATTGTTCCAAGTCTCAAATCACTGAGAAAAACCTACCTCACACAAGTTGCCATGAGCACCTGATCCCCAAGCATAAGTCTTTGTGTTGAAAATGGCATACCCCACACATTTCATCTGGAGTTAAAAGCATAATATACACCTTCCTTCGTATACAGTATGAGTCACTTCCTAAACCTCATTAGGGATGGTAATAATGCTTCCCCAACAGGAATTAATTCCATGCTAATCATATATGTCAGTGACTTTCACAGCTGCTTCACAGAAGCAAGAGTTTTGCAAATTAGTTGCTTTCTTATTTGGGGAAGGTGTGGGATGGGCCAGAAGCAAAAGCATCGTTGGAACTCACATAATGTTTTCAGACTTGTTAATTAGCCTAGCAGTCTCATTTTATCATTTCATCAGAAGATGGTTTGGGGCATAAGCAGTCCTAAGGTCATCATTCTGACTCGGCTGATTAGCACTGGGCTTGTCAAATAATTGGAAAGGTCACAAAACAGTGTCTAGTCTTTCTCCTCGAGCTAAAATTATTGTCAGAAAATTTCTAAAAGATATTCTAGGATTAGCTTCCTGGTATAAAGCAGATCTGAATTTGAATACCTGGACCCTGCTCCTTTGCTGTATGGCCTAAGGGAAAGTGCTTATCTCTGTGAACCTAAGTTTCCTTCTCTGTAAAAATGGAAAACATGGGGATGGACAAGACAACACACATGGAATATAATGTCCAACACACAGAAAGGGTACAGTAAATTTTCATTTACTTAAATCTTCCTTCGATACTTACTGAAAAACTTTGCCTATTAAGAGGACCAAGATTCAATTTATAAACTAAGTGGACAGTTTCCAACACACCCTCCTAGCTAATACTAGTTAAGCTACTTTCAGTCTAAATGCAGAACATGAAATAGACATGGGGCATCAGGTATGGGTGGGAATAGTAGAGGGAGTGAGGCCAACTCAATGGAGATCCAGGCAAAACACAAAAACCTGAAAAGAAAGTCCAATGAAGAGACAGTACGGGTTAGTTTTACTCATTCACATTATTAACACTTATTGAGCACCTCGTATATCACAGACTTTGAAGCAGAAGATACAACGGGGAATAAGATAAGCTTCCTCTTTTCTTTTCTTTTTTTTTAATTTATATATTTTGGGGAGAGCACAAGTGAGGGAAGACCAGAGAGAGAGGGACAATAGATACAAAGCAGGCTCTGAGCTGACAGCAGCAATCCTGGTGTGGGGCTTGAACTCATGAACCATGAGATCATGACCTGAGCTGAAGGATGCTCATGACCTGAGCTTGAAGTTGGACGCTCAACCAACTGAGCCACTCAGGTGCCCCAAGCTTGCCCCTTTCTTCAGAAAGCTTACACTCTACTGGGCCGGCGGTGGGGGTGGGGGGAGGACAGATTGAAGACAGTATGGAAAGGGCTATGGTGTGGGATGATCTGGTATCTATGGTGACAAGGGGAGGTGCCTCATGTTCACCACTCTAAGATAGCCCTGAATCAGCCCTGCTTTCCAACATCAGTGAGTCTGCTTGCATGGTGTAGAGCTACCTTGAAACAGGGGAAAGGCTAGCTGGGCTAAGAGGCAGCAGAATGGCATTGAACAGGGCAAACATACTCTGTATTTTATTCAGTCTTAACTCCAGTCTTTGGGGAGGGTGCACCCTTCCTCCAAGACATAGGCAATCATCACAGAAGTGCACAGCTGTAATGAATCAATCCATACTAATTCCTATAGTCATCAAAATGAGCAGCTTCTTTTGGGGAAGACCCTCCACCCAGGGAAGGCTAGTTTGCCCATATGCCAGATAGGTCTTCCCTGAGCACATCTCCCTGAGTACCTGCCTCTTTCTGGAGTTCTACTATGGCCATATCAGGATGGTCACTTCCCTGTGTTTCTCCTGGCTGGTCAGGATTAACTTAAGGTGTGAAGAGCTCAAAGGAAGCAACATTGACTTTTTTCTGGCATAGCAGGTCACCCAGAGAAGTGAGGTGATTGAGCCTGGATTTTGAACAGTGTTGAAGACCTTGCTAGTTTGGAAGTTGAAAGTTGAGTAATCCTCCTCATTGTACCCTTTCATTAACTCCACAAATATGTGGTGACTGCTTACTATGTGCCAGGCACAGCACTAGATGCTGGAGATACAGTGGAGAGTCAAAGTAGACCCAGTCCCCACACCCATTGACTTTACAGACCAGTGAGGGAGGAAGACCTTAAGCAAATAAAACCAGAAATTAAATGTGACAAACAAGCCTGGTCCCAAGACATAGGATGCCATGGGAGGATGATTTTACTTAGTCAGAGAGGTCATCCCTAAGGAAGTGATCTAAAGGATGAGTGAGAGTTGAACAATGAAGAGTGGAGGGAAGGCAGCCAGAACAAAGACTCTTAGCAGAAGAAAGTAAGGCATGTATCAAAGATAGAAAGAACCCAGGGCAGCTGCAGTGGAGATAAAGGCAGGGGATAGGGAGAATGGGTGCCAAGTGAAGCTGCACAGGTGAAGTCATCTATGGTGGGACCTTCAGGGATCTTTATGTCAAGCCACACACAACTTCAGAACTCACTGGTTCTCTAAACACCGATTATTGTGTCTCACATTCTTTTAAAATTTTTAATTTAGATTTTTTTTTAATCTTGAGTTAACTGCAGATTCACATATGCTTGCAAAAAATAATACAAAGAAACTCCTTGTATCATTTACCCAATTTCCCCCAATGGTGACCTCTTGTAAAATGATAGCTCCAAACCAGTATATTGACATTCAAGACACAGAACAGCTCCATTACCCCAAGGATCCCACATGCTGCCGTTTTATAACCACACCCACTTCTCTCCAGCTCCCTAACCACACTCATTTCTCTCCAGCTCCCAACTCCTCCTTTAACTCACTCTTCTCCATTTCTATAATTTTATTATGTAAAAATATTACATAAATTGAATCACAGAGTATACAACTTTTGGGGATCCACTTTTATCACTCAGCATTAACTCTTTGGAGATTCAGTCGTGTTATCTTATGTACCAATAGTTTGTTCCTTTTTATTGCTTCTTTTTCTAAATTCTTGAGGTGGGAGTTTATTGATTAGAAACATTTCCTTTTTTCTAATGTACGCATGAAATGCTATAATTCCTTTCAGCAATGCTTTTATCTATATCCTACAAAATTTTGTTGTGTTTTCATTTCCTTCTATTCAATGCACTTTTTTATTTCCATTGAGACTTCCTCTTCACCCCATGAGATTTTTAGAAGTGCATTTTTGGGGTGCCTGGGTGGCTCAGTCAGATAAGCATCCAACTTCAGCTCAGGTCATGATCTCACAGTTCATGAGTTCAAGCCCCACACTGGGCTCTCCGCTGTTAGCACAGAACCTGCTTCAGTTCTTCTGTCTTCCCCCTCTTTCTACCCCTTCCCTGCTCATTCTCTCTCTCTCTCTCTCTCTCTCTCTCTCTCTCTCTCTCAAAATAAACAAACTTTAAAAAAAATGAAGTGCATTCTTCAGTATTCAATTGTTTGATATTTTCCTGTTTCATTTCTATCATTGAGTTCTACTTTGATTCCACTGTGGTCAGAGAACACACTGTATGATTTCAATTCTTTTACATTTGTTGAAGCTTGTTTTGTGGCCCAAGATATGGTCAAACTTGGAATATGTTCTCCTGAATATAATGTGCTGGTTTCTTGGTCAGCTTTTGTTTACATACTTTGCAGCTTTGTTGTCTGGTGCACATACAAACACATTTAAGACTGCTATGTCTTCTTTGTGGACTGACCCATCTTTCATTCTACAGAGTCCTCCATTTCTGATAATTTTCTTTTCTTTGAGGTCAACTTTATCTGATAGCCAGTTCTTCATTTTGGGTATCTATGTTTGCATGATACATCTTTTTTCATCCTTTTGCTTTCATCCTACCTATGTCATCATATTTGAAGTGAGTTTCTTATAAACACCATACAGTTAGGCCATCTTTTCTAATTCATTCTGCCAATCTATGTCTTTTAGTTGATATATTTATACCACTTATTGTTAATGTAATTACTGCTTAAATCTACCACTTAATTTTTTTTTGTTTTCTGCTTGTTCTCTCAGTTTTTTTTTTTATGTTTTCTGTTCTCTGAATTGCTGTGAGTTATTTGAACCAACTTGTTTTAGAATTCAACTTTAACGTATCTGTACTGATTTTTTTTTTACTGTGTTTCATTGTATAGTTGTTTAAATCGTTGCTATAGGTATTATATACATATGGCTTATCACAGTCATTTTATTAGTTTCAGGGAAGCATAGAGACTTACATCCCTTTATGTATTTTTAATCTCTGCTATATATAATATAATCACCTTAAGCAATTTTTTCTAGAAGAATTTAGAATAATTTCAAACAGTGTTTAATTTTTGTTTCAACTATCAAACTTAATTTAGAATACTTAAGAGAAGAAGAAAAGTTTATGGTATTTACTATAGTTTTGTTTATTGTGTTCTTTATTCATCCTTGATGTTCCAAGTTTCCTTCTTTTATCATTTCCATTCTATGTAAAGAACTTCTTTTAGTCTTTCCTTTAGAGTAGATCTGCTGGTGAAAGATTATTTTAGGGACACCTGGGTGGCTCAGTCAGTTAAGCATCTGACCTCAGCTCAAGTACCATGTCAGGCTCTGTGCTGATAGCTCAGAGCCTGGAGCCTCCTTCAGATTCTGTGTCCCCCCCTCTCTCTCCGCCCCTCCCCTGCTCTCTCTCTCTCTCAAAATGAAATAAACATTAAAAAAGAAATATTATTTTAGTTTACTTCTGATCTTTCTCTTCATTCCTGAAGGATATTTCAGCCAGGTATATGATTATGGGATGATAATTCTTCTCATTCAGCCCTATATTGTGCCACTTCTTTCTGGCCTCCATGGTTTTTGTGAGAAATCCACTGTTATTCTACTGGTTTTTCCCTTATAGACAATGTGTCATTTTTCTTTGGCTGCTTTCAAGATTGTTCTTTGCCTTTAGTTTTCACATGTTTAACTTTGTGTCTTAGTGTAGATTTATTTAGGTTTGTCCTATTCCGGATTTTTTTTAATGTTTTTTCCCCCCCCAGCTTCTTGGATCTGTAGGTTCTAGGCAACATTTCTTACAGTACTTTTTCAGTCCTACCTTTTTTTTCTTCTCTTTCCTGGATTTCCATAACACATAACACAAATGTTTGATCTTTGGTTATAATTCCACAGATCCCAGAAGCTCTGTTCTTTTTCAATGCTTTAAGGTTTATTTTTTATCACAGTTGCTCAGATTGCATAATTTTTAGTTTTCTATCTTCCAGTTCACTTATGCCTCTGTCCCCTCTGTTCTGCTGTTGAATCCCTCCACTGAGATTTTTATTTCAATTAATTGTATTGTTCATCCTTACAATTTCCATTTGGTTCCTCGTTATATCTTCTATTTCTCAATTGAGAGTTTCTATTTCTTTCCTGAGGCTTTCTATTTTTTTTTTAATTTCGAGTATGTTCATAATTATTAAAATAGAGATCCCTTAAAAATTTTTGGAGAATTCCAATATCTCTGTCATCTTGTTGTTGTCATCTATTGATTGCTTCTTTTCCCATTCAACTTGAGAAATTCTTGGTTCTTGGTATGACAAGTGATTTTTCTATTGAGCTCTGGGCATTCTGTATTAGTCCTGAGACTCTGGGTTTTATTTCAACCTTCCACCTTAGCTGGTTTTCTTTGATTTCAGTTTGGCAAGAGAAAGATTGGTTTATCTTGTTACCACCAGGTAAGATATAAGTCCAAGTTCTTCACTTGGCCTGCGCTGACACACAAGGTGGGGAGGGCCCATCACAACTGCTAAGTGGGAAGTGGGAGTTCTAGCTCCCCATACGGTGTCCACTGACACTGTGATGGGGTGGGAGATCATTACCACAGGGGATGAAAGTCCTGGCTCTCTATTTGGGCCTTTTCTGACACCACCATGCGGGGCTGTCAGGGTACCTCACTAGAGCTTTGCAAGTGTGGAAGTCCACTCCCCATCTAGTCTTTGCTGGTGTAGCTAAGAGTGGAATTGTAGTTTTTCCCATGATGTTTGGGTGGAGAAGAGTGGTTATTGTCAGAAAATCTTTTGTCTTACTAGGCTGCTTATTTCCTGGTCCTTAGGCTTTTCTTGAAGTTTTTTTCTTTTCTATTCCCTCTGCATTTCCAGGTGACTGGCATCTTCAGCTCCAACTATGGAATGTTTGTGGCAAAAAGAAAACCCAGAGAGCTCACCAACAAGTCATTCCTTAGGTCTCAAAGTCCTTAGCTGAAATGCCCTTTTCTCCACCTTTTGGGGTCATCTTATGCTCGTTTCATATATAGCATCCAAAGTATTTAGCAGACTTAGTGGAGGAATAGAAACAGTACATTTACTCCATCTTCCCTTGTATCATGTTCTTTTGACTGAAAGACCACTGAAAGTGAAATCCAAAGGGCTTGTGGCATCTATATAAACTCACTTTTCACCTATGAAAAACTGGGCTAGAGACGCTAAAGGCTTCTCCCAGTTATACAGCTGGTCAATGCTGGGGTCACAGCTAGAAGTCAGTTGACCCGATGTCCAGCTAGGCTTCTGTCACCCGAAGCCTCCTTTTATCACTAGAAAGGTCTGTGAGATTACCAAAATCTCTGAGCTCAGAAACTCCTACAAAGCCAAACCAAGATGGGCTGACCTCCCTGGGACAAGGTCCAAGCAGCTGAGCCAAGCAGCTTCCTGATGGCCACTGAGCCTTGAGTGTTACTAGGAGGGTCTTGTATTGGAATAACTTTGGGGTGGGGGGGAGAAAAGGAAACAACAGTTTCTTTCTCTACAAGAGAAAACTAGCTTCGACTTGTCACGTGTCTCCTCACCAATGCTAAGGGTTTGGCAGTTGGCAACGGCTGTAATGGTCATGGGTGACAAAGCACAAAATGAGAGAGCCCCTTCTGCCCCTGCCCAGAGATTAGACATCTTCTCATTCAATTTCTGTTCTTTCTGCTGTGGTCAGAGTTTTCAATATTCTAGTGAAATCCTCTTGGCTATTTTTAGGCTACCAAAAGAAGAAGATGTGGGAAATGTTGCAGGGGTATATTTCTCAATAGCCCTTCCCTAAGATTACCATGACATTTTGTTGGAATGTACATTTAAAACCCCTTGTGCATGAGTCCATTCAAAATGGCACCACCGAAACTTTTGAACATGCTAAGTAGAGGTGTCAGAGGGCCAGAGTAGGGATCGGTTATTCCTTCTTTACAGACTCAGAGAATCACAGAGTTAAAAGGGTCAGGGTTGGAAAAAAAGGTGATGTTGTATGATTCTTTACATTTTGGAGTTGACAAAGTATTCCTACCATGTTCAATCTGTTATTATTTTAACGTGTGACTTAACACAGTTGACTGTTATTTGAAAAAAGAAGGAAAGAAGGGGTCAGGGGGAGTCTTTTAACTACCTGTTCAAGGATGGCAAATAAGCAAGAGCAGTTACCCTCATTACGTGGGCAATGACTCTCCACACATACGAAGGTGCATCAGGTTATGGTGGAATGTTAATTAATTTCTTCTTGCCTTTCCCATCCCTCTGGTGGTCCAGCAGATAACTAGCCTATGCTCACAGTGCCCGGGGAGGAACTGGACAGGGCAAAGGCAGAGTCTTCCTGTGAGGCCTCCAGGCATCTGTCCCCCAAAGGATCCCGGGGAGAGATTCGGAAATAGCAGTGTCTTGATCAGACACGTCAAAGTGTAAAAGGAGGATTTCCTGGCCGAAGCTGGTGGTGGTGGGGAGAACAGTATACGTGTGGAAGGGGAGGAGGACGGAAGAGCTCCTTTTGTTCTGCAAACCAGCACAAGCAAAAGAAAGAGGTTCATCTAGGCACACAGGGCTCTGGCAGCTTGGGAAAGTTCCAGTGTTCCAAGGATGGCTTGGAATGGCAGAGGTTCTGGGCCAGAAGGCATTCTCAGACTCTGGTGGCAGACAGCTCCCTGTTATCCGTGGACTCCAGAGTCTTGGTGTGACTTGGGAAGGGAGAGCCCTACGAGAGATGCTTGAATGAGGGATTAGCATAGAAAGCGATGTTTTAGAAAATGCAGTGGCACCTGCTGCTTCTCCCTTGGGCTTGTGGCTTGTGGTCCACCGCGGTCCCCTCGGGACCTCACAGTGGACTCCCATTGATCCCGACAGCGCCCTGTGATGAGGCCACGCGGCCAGGAGGCAGACGAATAGGTTCTGACGTCATTTGGGACTCCACACTCACATATTTCACTTCACAGTGGATGGCCCGTATTTTCTGCCAAGAAAATAATAAAACGCTTTACACAAACACTTCAATAAAGCACTTCTTGGAAAGCTCCATGGAAACAGAGACACGTTCAAGGGAGGTGAGCATAGAAACTCACTAGGTACGTACCTCTCCTCCTTCAAGAAGTCACTGCTTCTCTCCAGCCCTTTGCTCCTTTGTACCAGAAGACAAGGAAGCCTGCGTTTCTTTAACAGTCTGTTCATTGCCTCTGCTCATTTCAACTTACACGCATTTGCATGTGAAAATTACCTTCCTCAGCTCCCAAATTGATATTTGCATGCGCAAGGAGAGAGTCCTCTCTCTTTGAAGCTCGAGAAGACATTGCTGTAAAAAAATAATTATTATTTCCATCCTGATGCTCACCCTGTGGCCCGCCGTACCTGACACATGAGAGGGCGGCCGACAAGAAACCACACACCCCAACAAGCATCCGTTTTATTTGGAGTGTGGGCCCTAAGAGAGAAGTGGGTATTGGTTACCTCTAATTTAGTCGGACGAAATCTATACCTTGCAACTTAATTTCTCCTAGTTCCCGTTTCATGTCACTTTCTGCTATCAACTGTGATTTGACTTCATAGATTACAGACCCATTTTTTTCTTCAGGCACTGGGATCCCTCGTTTTCTCTGTAGATTGAAGTAAGTACATAGGCACAAGGTACAAGAATAACTTTGCTGACGTTAACAACACAGTGCTTGGTTGATTTACCCAAGTGCAGAAGTCCCTGAGCATTCATTCTGGAGAAGCCTCTGGACCTCCCAGGCTCCTCAGAGGTCTCACCCTTCTGCACCTCCACATAGCAGGACCCTGGACCCCATCCTTTGCAACAACATTGCAAATTTTTGTTTTTCTCCCTGGTAATTAGTCAGCTGCCAACAGCTTCTTTTCCAAGGACTGCTTCTCGGAACTTGGCTCTCTTGACCCATAAGCAGGTCTGGATTTCACCCAGGCAGACAGAAAGGCGAGGATAATTCTCTTGTGCCTCCTCCTTAGTACCTTGACGAAGACGACGACGAAGCATGTTAGCCAGGCTGGTACTTTGAAGTTTACAAAAATGGCTTTCAACTTCATCTACATACGGTTTCAGATTTAATGCCAACAACAAGCACACTGGGTAGACATGGCTGCCCAAATCGGAAACAGGGGAAACCAGGGATCAAAGAGTAATTTTCTCAAGATTCACAGCTAGGAAGGTGTAAAGACACATTCTTGGCAAACTCCTCCCAAGATGATGTGGCCCACGGGGAAGCAAGGTGTGTACATGCATTTGCTCCACACGCCACACCTTCCCAAGGCAGGCCCTGTGGCCCCTGACTGCCCCACCCCATCTCCTTTCCTGTCCCTCTCCAAAAGTCACACGCACCCAAGAACGGAGAAGGAGCCCCTGTAGACACACAGACAGCACCAAGGCTAAACAGTCTCTTAAGGCACTGCATGGGGATTCATCATTTTTCCTTTGCCTCAAATGATTCATCATTTCTTCTTTGACTCAAAAAGGAGAGGCTGGGAGCCACGACCCAGCTCGGTTGGTTCTCATCTTGGACAAGGTTCTCTACATCCAGACCGTGCAGCCAACAATCTTCCAGCCACCAAGAGGAATTGGGAAAGGAGCAGCCTCCACAAAGCAGAAGCATTCTCTTTAACTAACATGCACACCTGTCAGGCCAAAGCCCCCTGAACTGTGTGGGATTCTGGAAATCGAGCACCCAAGACACAGAACATGAATGATGCTGTACCGTCTCCTGCAAAGCACTTCCTTGGGCAGAGTTTTGTTTCATTTTGACATCACCTCCGAAAAGTTGGTCGAGCAGAAATGATGATCCCTGGTGCACATATGAGAAAACTGAGGCCCATACAGGGTATGTAAATAGGGATACAGTTACCATCCATTCAGGGACAGGTCTGATGCCATGTCCACTTTCATGGATCATCTTCTAATCCTCACAATGACCCTAAAGAGGAAAAATATGGAGGCCTGGAAAGGTCACGTGACACACCCAAGATCATTAAGCCAGGGGGTGGCAAGATTAGGTACCAGACTTCCGATTCCCAGCATCAAGTTCAGAATTGTGTCTACCACTCACAAAAGCCCAAACTCTCTCCCCCTGGTCTCCTGGGGGAACCTCTGATGGACACTGACACAGACAGATCCTTTATAGACTGGTCAAACCCCCAAATAGACCAGGTGACACAATTTAGTGGTTCAAAGGAGGAATCTGGGTATTACGCCCAGTGAATGTGTTTCAGGCCTGGACAGCAAGGAGTGTCAAGATTGGACCGTTGCAGAAAAATGTAGATATGACGAAGTTTGCAGAGGTGGGATATTAGCCTTCCCATCACGCTGAATGTTTTCTTGGACTTTTCTGTCAGATTTATGCTAATCTCTGTTTTACAGATGAGGCCTTCTGAAGTTGATTTTTTTTAATGTTTATTCATTTCTTTTGAGATAGAGAGAGTGTGAGTGGGGAGGGGCAGAGAGAGAGGGAGAGAGAGGATCCCAAGCAGGTTCCTCACTATCAGCACAGAGCCCAACGCAGGGCTTGATCCCACAAACTGCAAGATCACGACCCGAACCAAAATCGAGAGTTGGACAATTAACCACTGAGTCAGCCAGGTGGCCCCTGAAGTGGATTTTCATTTTTCAAAATAACCTGTAGGTAGAACATGCAGCAGTCAGCTTATAAACTGCAGAGCACAACTGCAAAACGATAGCTATAATACCACCATTTCATTCAGCATGATTGGAAGTAAAGTGAAATGGGTAACTGGGGCCAACATAGCACCGAGTAAGTACCAAACATTACTCACAGGCTTCAAATGATCAAAATTATACAGGTCTCCCATGTCTGGGGTCAAATAATCCATGAAGGAAAAACTGTGGAATGTGAAGCTAGGTGGGGAGTGGCTTACAGGAGGGAAACAGGAGAGCATTAATTACACTCTACATCTTTTTTTTTTAAATGTTTTTTTTTATTTATATTTGAGAGAGAGAAAGAGAGAGAGAGAGTGACAGTGTGAGCTGGGGAGGGGCAGAGAGAGCCAGAGACAGAATCTGAAGCAGGCTTCAGGCTCCAGGCTCTGAAATGTCAGCGAAGAGCCTGATGCCGGGCTCAAACTCATGAGCTGTGAAATCATGACCTGAGCCGAAGTCAGACGCTTAACTGACTGAGCCACTCAAGTACCCCCACTCTCTACATCTTAAAGACACAAACCCATTTGGCCAAGGGACATCTCTGCATTAGCTCCAGCATCCCTGCACAAGAGGACCCTCAGAATCCCTCCAGGATGATGCAGCACACTCTCACCTCAACTGGTAGAATAAGACACAGGTCAGACCTCTGTTCTGGGCAGCAGAGCCTGTACCCGTGGTGGAAAGAAGCTCATTCCACACAGGCCAGTGGGAGCATCCGTGGGGCATCAGGCTTCTCTGCTCAGCCTGAGACTGAGGATCACTAAGTAACAAAAATGAGATGTGTTTTTGGAAGATGCACCCACTGCCTGCTTTGGGCATGGCAGGGGTGAAGGTGTGGATTTCCCCAACACACAGAATGCCTCCCATTTCTTAGACAGAAGTCACAGCCCCAGCCTGTGAGTGCCGCCCCATGCATTCACTCCAAAAGGGAACACCACTCTGGTCAAGGAAGGGCTTTGAGTGGACACAGTGTTAGCTGGCACTGTCCGTCTTACAAGGAGAGTCTCTTAATTCCCAGTGGTTCTACAGGGCAGGCTGTTAGGTCCCCGAGGTCCCTGTGGCTCAAGGCCAACATCACACGGGGTAGCAGATCTTCCCTGTTCCACAGCCCCAAGCCCTAGGCCTGTCCCCAGAGTCTCACTTCCTTGTAAGCTTGACCTGGAGCCCCCACAACATGTTCCAGGCTTCCTAAATGGAGACCAACAGAGCAAGCCTCAGAGGACACCATTTCTCACAACCAAACCTATGAAGGATGTGGACTAAATGGTTTCATCTTCTGCTGGGGAAGTTGGCCCCAGGAGAGGAAATTGATCACCAGCCAACTTCACGGGCTTCGGAAGCCATTTATCACCTTGAGTTTCCCACTGTACTCAACCAAGCACCAACCCCAGGAGGTGTTCCACAACCCAAGGGCTCCCTAATTTAAAATATTTCCCAGCTCCATCCTCCTCCTGGTGACCCACAAGGCATCCAGCATATTCAAGACTCCGAGAGGTTACGAAATGCATAAATCCACTGCTTTGGCAAATTTTTGACTTGAGCATCCCCTTACCAATGTGCAGGGGATGGCTCTGCATGATCAAGGCCGAATTCAAATATTTTCATATTAATTGCTCCAACAAGTGGAAGGGGCTCTGGGCTTTGGAGGCGAGAGGGCTGAAGCAGGTGGTCTTGGGGGAAAACAGATTTTCTAAACAGGAGGGGGCCTGTGGTTTGGAGTTCCTGTCCTAAGGCAGGGCAGGTCCCCAGCAAGGGGACAATGGTGGGCATCCAGGGATGGATGCTGTGCTTCAGCAGCTAAACCTGGGCAAGAGCCAAATGGCAACAGGAGACTGCGGTCCCCACCACCACCACAGGGTGCCACGCTGGCTTGGAAACCGAGCACAGCAGTGGGATTCCGTGTGCACTATCTAGAGAGTCCTCCCAAGCGTTCCAATTTGTAGGAGTTCCCTGCAGCCTTCGCAGGTAGGCTGGGAAAAAGGAAAAATCCCCTAAAATAAGTGTGCTTCAATTTCTTACCTCACAGGCGCATCGAATGAAGTTTGCAGAAGTAGAGCCAGAAGACATTCCTCACCCTGGAGCCTCACGGTGATTGCAAATTCGAAGTGCACCCCGCAAATAACACCTACCAACTCTTTGCGGAACTTGTTTTCTGCAGAACGCTCATTAGGAAATGCTCGTGTGGGTAGACTTTGTACTTTCCTCAAGGTCTTTCCTTTCCTTCCTTCCTGTAATAAATAAGTTCATGAAAGGTGTTGTGTTAGCAACCAAATAAATATGACCTCAAAGAGAGCTGATATCAGCATCCTGTCAAACATCTGGATGAAGGTGAAAACTTCCTTTCACGTTTTGAGGTACCTAGATACCTGACCTCATGCACCTGGCAACTGCAGTTTTCTCCCACTAATTTCCTCACTGCTTTGGCCTAAAGTAAAATGTTTGCATCGTCTCATCCCAGTTTTATGATCGTAAATTACCCAGGAGCTGAGTTTGAGAAAAGAACCTTAAAATCATGAAAATGCCTATGATATATTGATAAGCAAAATGCAGGTCACCAAACAGAATGTTCCACATATATAGTCAAGACTCATTATCCACGGCAATTATGTTCTACAAAGTAGCCAGGGACACTGAATTAACAGATGCTGAACCCCTGCTCCAAGGGAACAGAAAGGTTTCATTCCTATAAGGCTCTGGTCACATTTTTGTCAACCAATTAATACATAACCGTGTTTTATGTGTGCTTCTATGTAAAGACACGTTATTTAATATATATTGCTGATGCACAAACATTAAACTCACTGCCACCAACTCTAAGGCGTGACTGAATGAGGCTTATCTAGCACACATATTTTCTCTGTAAGGCACATCACAGCCTTCTTGCCCCTAGGAACACTAGACGGCAGTTCAGCATTCCCTTTGCGCGCCATTTTATTTTATGTTACTTTATTTTTTGAGAGACAGAGAGAGGGTGCAAGTGAGTGAGGGGCAGAGAGAGAGAAAGAGAGGATCCCAGGTAAAGTGGGACTCACCCAAAGCGGGGCTCCTGTTTTACCCAGAGTGGGGCTCAAGCTCACCCAGGGTGGGGCTTAAGCTCGTGCAAAGCAGGGCTCGAGCTCTCCCGATGTGGGACTTGAACTCACTAACCATGAGATCACGACCTGAGCTGAAGTCAGAGGCTTAACGACTGGGCCACTCAGGCGTCGGGTGCCACTTCAAACAGCAAAATCAAAAAGGCACAAAAGGGGCGCCTGGGTGGCTCAGTCGGTTAAGCTTCCAACTCTCGATCTTGGCTCAGGTCATGATCTCACAGTTCGTGAGTCCCAGGGCCCCTACCCCATGTCGGGCTCTGCGTTGACAGAGTGGAGCCTGCTTAAGATTCTGTCTCTCTCTCTCTCTGTCCCTTCCCCACTTGTATTCTCTCTCTCTCTCAAAAGAAATAAATAAACTTTTTTTTAAAGCACAAAAATGTGGAAAACATGACCAAATAGACTTCAAAAGGAACTTGCTTATGGTATGGGCACTGAAACAAAAAGACAGAGCTATGTTCAACATACCCGGGAACATGTGCACTGGGCAGGTCAGATGTCCTGCCGCTCTGTGCGTGTCCCCTAGTGCCCGTAGCCATGCTGAAGGTGCTGGTCTGGGGTTACAAATAAATTTCAGCAAGTAAGTGCATTCGTAAATAATGAGAATCAACAGAACTGCTTTTATAATCATAAAAAGAATTACTGAACTTAAAAAACACTAGCAAAGCCAACATGAGGTAACGAGGATGATGATTTTCTATAGCTAGCATGTATAGAGCAAACTATGTTCTGGGCACTGACATCGAAACTTTCCTCTCTGAATTAGGCACTATTGCTCTATTTCATGGATTGGAGATCATGAACATAATTGGGTTTTTTCTCCTGATTCCACTCCCGCCTATGGACTCTGTAAATGTTATGTGAAAAAAAAAAAAGTGCTCCATCTTTTTACTGTAAATTTCTGAATATAAGGGGACCATACCCGTGTTCGTAATGTGAAGATTTTAATATGTCATTAATTCGTGCAATAAACTTGTAATGTTTCCAGTTACAATTTAGTTGTGCATAGATAATTTAAATCTCGCAGATCACAGAATAAGATATTACTCTTAGAAAATTGCTTTCTTCCCTCTCTAAAAACATGTCATAACATAATTTTATTCAAACTGCCCACATGCTTCATCATCTCTCTAGCATCCCTGGAACCTGTTTTTGAGCCATCACATGCCATTTTCGAGAGATGTCAACCTCCCTTTAAGTTGTTGAAGATATGACCTCCTCTACACCTTGAATGATACACTCGCTCTGATTTTTATCTCAAGTATCCAGTGGCCCAACATCAGGGCGCTGATTTCGCCCAGGTTTCCTGGACTGACCTGACAGAATGTTTTTTCAAAATTTTTTTTAACATTTATTCATTTTTGAGAGACAGAGACAGAGCGCAAGTAGGGTAGGGACAGAGAGAGAGGGAGACACAGAATCCGAAGCAGGCTCCGGGCTCTGATCTGTCAGCCCAGAGCCCACTGCGGGGCTGGAACCCGTGAACCGTGAGATCATGACCTGAGCCGAAGTCGGACGCTTAACCGACTAAGCCACCCAGGCGCCCCCAGAATATTTCTTGTTTAAGGATCCTTCAAAAGGTAGTTTACAATTAATGGCACTTGAAACAGTGAAAAATTTTCCCTAAGGATAATTACTATTCTTGTATTAATATTCTCTCCCCCTCCCTCTCCCTCTCACTAATTCTTTCTGGTGACCTCTACAGGCATCCCAACCTGAATCGACTGAGATCAATTAAAGCTAATGTGTCTTTCCCACACAGTACTTATTGTTCAAACTAAGAAACTGCCCAGCAGTAATAGAAGAGGATTTGTAAGGATTTGAATAGAGGGTAATTCCCTCCTTTCCATAGGATAATTTGAGTGGGAGGAGGAGGGATCTTCTCCTTACATTTGGGGATATATTATAATTTAATTCCAAGAAACTTGGGCAAAGCCTCTCTATGGGCCATAGACTCATTCTGGGAAATTTAACCTTCTGTTTCACAAAGCTTGATGCCTTTACTGTAATTAGGTGCTGAGTAAAAGCTAGCAGGGAATTAGCAACCGGGACAATGTGACTGGCTCTTTGCCATGTGTCAGGGGCGTGTGGCTCACCTCATCAACTGGCAAGGCACATGCTGATTACAGACCGTGCTGACGGGGCTCAGAGCTTTTGGAAACTTTCTTCAGAGTCTGAGTCCCATTTAGAACAAAATTTAGAACACCCAGGGGAGGCCAAAAAAATTGGGGTGACAAGATTTGATGAAACAACTTGTAGCAAACTCTAAGGGGGTAAGGCTTATTTTCCATAAACTGGCTCTAAGAAGGATGCCCACATCTAGTTACCAAAGTTCTCCACTCTTTGAAAGATGACCCCCCCCCAGCTCCCCTGCCTCCCCCAGTCCTCCCCACAGTACCAGAGCCCATTATGCCCCCAACATGAGGCCTCTCCCCACACCTACTGTTCAAGAAGGCCTCTCCATGATGATGCCCAGAACTCCAGGGCCTGCTGCCTTGGGCTGCAGTCCACACTCATCACCTCTGACTGCTCCGAGAGGGCACGCCTTGCTGGCTTGTGCCTCCCCTTCAGTGACTTACTCAGTGCCTGTTGCTTCACTGAGATCGAGGCAAAAGTCATCAAAACTTTTTCAGTAAAAACACACCCAGTGGATGCTGCTTCTCCAAGCACCAAAGGCTCCAAACGTGTGGAACTGTAAGCCTTGTGGGCCGGCCAGATGCCATTGTGTTCTCAACCACAGTTTTCTCCCTCCCATTCAGAGAAGTGCAGGCTTCAGAGTAGATTATTCTGTACATGATCTTGCATCTCCTGGAGTGCTGAAACCCTAAATCATCCACAATTAACAGGGTTTATTATATAGATAATTAATTATAATTAATAGAACAGGGTTCTATTGATAACAATTACTTGTGACACATGCTCAATATGTGGAGACTCGACGTGCCAAGATCACTCTACTTCTCTTTAGCGATCTTTAGTGATCATCTTAATTCATCATCTTCCCACGCTTAAGCTGAAATTTTAAAAATGGACATGTCTTCAGGGTACTTCACCATAAATGAAGTCACCAGAGAAACAACTAGTAATGCATTTTTTTTCAACTCCTAAAGCAAAGTGCTAATTTCCTGAATGTGCAAACAACTCTAAACCGATAAGAAAAAGAGTAAAAAGCCCATCTGAAATGGACAAGAGCTGGAAATAGCTCACAAATCAAGAACTACAATGGATAACGATGATCTCATTAATAATAAGAGAAATGAAATTAAAAACTAACATATCTCCACTATAAAGTTGGCAAAAATTAAAAACAATTAAACCTAAGTTGGAAAGGATGCGGAGAAAACAGGCACTCTCACATATTGCTGGTAGGAGTTTACATTGGTTCAACCTTCACAATGGAAATGAAACAGTAACTTTCCAATTAAAAATGCATACACCCTAATACTTTGGTACTCCTAATGACATCTATTACTGTGTTAACATACTCACTGCCGCGTTGTTTATAATAGCAAAAGATTAGAAACCTGTAGGGGGTAAATTACAGGAAGGACGGCGCACGCGCATGCGCACTGGAAAACTCTTCAGCCATTACAAAGAATGAGCTATCTCCGCGTGCAACGATAGGGCACAAGTGCTAAGATGAACTGGTCAGTGAAAAGTACAAGATGCGGAACAGCGTGGAGCACATACCTCCATGTCCTGACACAAAAGAAGACTCCAGGTACACATTTTTGTAATTGCCAAAGATAACTTTCTAGAGAATACTCTCTTCCCTTCTCTGTCTCCAAAACCATCTGGTAATAGCCATGGTTTCTGGGAAGAGGGCCTGGATCGCTAGTATTCATGGGAAAGACTTATTCTTCACTCTATATTCTCTCAAACCTTTTGAACTATGCACATATATTGCTAGTTGTAAACAAGAAAATTAAAATAACCTAAAGATAGATAAGACAAGGTGTGGACAGAGGGGAAATATTTGCAAGACACGTATCTGCAAAGGACTAACATCCGAAATACATAAAGACCTCTCAAAAGTCTATACTAGGAAAAATAAAGAAAAAACAAGGTGTTTTTTTTTTTAAAGCTTACTTATTTTGAGAGACAGAATGGATGTGAGTTGGGGAGGGACAGAGAGAAAGGGAGACCGAGAATCCCAAGCAGGTTCTGTGGAGTCAGTGCAAAGTCAGACAGGAGGCTCCACCCATGAACCCCCATGACCCGAGCTGAAATCAAGAGTCAGAGGCTTGAGCCACCCAAGTGCCCCCAAAACAAGTTAAATGACAATAAAATGCAAACTGGCACCCAAAGAAGAGATCTATTTGGCAAATAAGCATATAAAAAGATGCTCAGTATCATTAAGGAAATGCAAATCAAAACCACGGTGACATAATACTACACACATATTAGAATGACCATTATTTTTTTTTATGACGATACCTAGAGTTGGTGAGTATATGGAGAAACTGGAACTCTCCTGACATTGACAGGAATGCAAAATGGTTCAGCTACTTTGGAAAACACATGTCCATGTTTTCTTATAAAAGTAAATATACACCTACCCATGTGTCCTAGCAATCTCACTCCTAGGAATTTACTGTAGAGAAATGAAAACATATATCCACACAAAGACCTGTATATGGTGTAGTCATTCAATAAAATACTACCAAAGAAAGAAAGAAAGAAAGGGAAGAACTAATGCTCTCAAACAACATGGATGCATCTCAATGTCATTATGCCAAGTAAAGGCAGCCGGATACAAAAGGCGACAGGCTGTGTGATGCCATTCGTATGGCTTTCTGAAAAAGTCAAAACCATAGGGACAAAAACAGGTCAGTGGTTACCAGGGCCTGGGGAGAAAAGAAAGGGATTGACTACAAAGGGGCAAGAGAGACCTTCAGAGGGTAAGGGGGTGATTTGTTACACAACGGTATACATTTGTCAAAATGCACAGAACTGAACACCAAAACAGACTGAATTTTACTATATGTAAATTCCTCCTTGATAAACGTGATATCTCAAGGTCACTGTGGGTAGTCAAGCCTGTTTTCTGAACAGAGGAGAAAGGGTCATGAAAAAGACAGCTCTGCCACTGACTCACTGGGAACATGCCTGGCTGTCTCCCTTCCGAAGATGCTAAAGTCTCTACAAATTCGGATGAGGCCCTGATTCAACTACGTCGCCTATGGGGAAAAGCACTTAATATTATCCGCCCCAAACACTGTGTGACAATATTATCTTTCCCCACTGGGCAGAGAGATTTCAAGTATGAATGTGATCTTAATTAGATGCTCGTCTCTTCACCTGGGTTATGAAGATGGTTGCACTGAGGTCAGAAGGAGAAGGGAGAATTTGATTAAAGTCAGTCACTGGGAAAATAGCATTAGTGTAGCTGTAGAACTTAGAAGAAGGATATGACAGCTACACTGTTTATAACCTTGTCCACTGCGTCGACAGTTCTGCTCTCCAGGGGCATTTCTGTTTCAACTTTCCAGTATCCTCATAACGTATTACAAAAACAATCGCTTTAAACAGTTCGTTTCAGTGATGTTCAATTTTAAAACAGGAGCTCAAAAAAGACATCTAAACCTATTCAGAGGCCCCACTAAGTTGCTTTGTCGTCAATAATCGTGAGTTACTAGCACCTCTTCGCTGCTGGTTTCGTTACTCTGACAGCCGAGATCACGTGCTCATGGCTTGCATCCTTCTTGCCTGTTTGGGGTTAGGAAAATAATGGGCAGGTTATGCATGATATTTTCTAAATTAACTCGAGCTCTGCATTTGTCTGTTGCCCTAAAATGTTCAACCGCATGCATGGTACATGAGGAGGTGGCAGACACAGGAGGTTCCGCTTGACTGGGTGCCATTGTCATGAGGTGCCAGGTGTCGCCCCTTGTAATGTAAAGGAATAAAATAATTTAATCTTTTAAGACAGACTCAATGAATCCGCTCTACCCTGAAACAGATAAATTGGTATATAAAGTACAAAAAGTAATCCCTTTGATAAGCATGCTATATCTGCCTCATCACTGGGAAACCAGTAAGCACATTTGAACACTGATTATCAACATCCTAGAGTTTAAAGCTATAGAAGAAGGAGGAGGAGAAGGAGAAGAGGAAGAAGAAGTTGTTGCTGATGTTCAAAAGCCATGACGTCACGGCTACTTTAGCAATGTTTCTGTGGAACTCAGACTTCTTCCTGGGAATGGCCGAGGGACAGACGGAGCCTACCCCACCAGACACAGTCAGGCACCAAAGGCCTTCGGTTTACTCCCTCTTACACCTCCACAACAGAACAGAACCCAAGCTCCCGGATGATTCAGGGGGCTGGAATACCTGTTCTCTGTTCCGTCTCTAAAATAAAAGTCAAATTCCAATAAAACAAAGTTAGTTGGTGGGATTGGTGAATTGAACTCAAAGGATTGACTTCCTCAAATGCCACTGACATGGCAGAAAAGGTATTGTTAAGGAGGTAAAACGACGAGGACAAAGAGGAGAGGGCGCAACAGTGGAGGTTATCGCCCTCCCTCAGAAGCCAGAAGATTGGACGGAGCAGGGCAAAGGACCTTGGACACAAGTGCAGACACCCAAGTTGGGGGACTGGGGAGGCGGAAGTGCCATAGTTCTCTTCTCTGACCCTGAAATGGTGGGGCTGTGGACCCCAGGACCCCATCCAACCCCATCCAGTGACTACCCCCTCCACTTCCTACAAGGCCTTAGAGATCATTCTGGAAAAAACGAAGAAGCCCTGGGCTCAGGGGAATGGCCACAGCCATAAATAAGATGAGAACTGGAAATAAGGATCAGGAGAAAGTCCACATCTGAGTGTGGGGAAGGGGAGACCTCCTTCCTGCTCTTACAAGTTGATGTTCCTCACCTATAACACACTATTTCGTGGGTGCAGGCAGGTGAGAGAAAAAAACTGACACATAGGATGCCCCCCTCCAGAAGCTGTTCTCAGTATTTTATTTTTTTCTTCTCATTCGATTAATATTTATGAAAAGTGTCATTATGTATCAAGAGCGAGGTGTAGGAGGACATGGCTATTTAGAGTATGTAATCATTGATAGTATATTCACAGATACAATGTTTCCCAGAGTTAGGAAGCAGATTTGTGAAATGAGTACCTCTGATTCAAGCTTCAGAAAATACCATGACCAATAACAGGTGGAATCCTCATGTGTCCCCCACCCCCACTGCTCTGCCTCTGCCCCGGGGGGAGCCACTGCTCCTAAGTGTGTGCTTCTCTTCTCTTGTTTCTTTTTTTTAATAATTTGACCCATGTGTGTATGTATTCCTAAACAATATACTGTTTAGTTTTGCTTGGTTTTGAGCTTGGTAAAAGCGGTATCATCTTACGTTACTGACCCTGAAGTTTTAGCATTTCATTTTCACCCATCATCACATGTCGGTTGACAGTATTAGGTAGTTTGTTTTCACAGCTGTATAATTTTCCACTAAGTGACTATACTCTGCTTTTTATCTGTATATTTTTCTATGATGGACATTTAGTTTTCTCTTGTTTTGGCCATCACAAAAGCTATTAAAACATTCTTGTGGGGCACCTGGATGGCTCAGTTGGTTTAGCCACCGACTTTGGCTCAGGTCATGATCTCACAGTTCATGGGGTCAGGCTCTGTGCAGGCAGCTAAGAGCCTGGAGTTTACTTTGGACTCTGTGTCTCCCTCTGTCTCTGTCCCTCCCCAACTCATGTTTTGTCTCTCTCTCAAAAATAAATAAACATTAAAGAAATTTTTTTAATTAAAAAAAAATCCTTGTATATGCATTTTTAGTGCCCCAAGACAGGAGTTTCTCTGAGGTATATAGACAACTTGATGGGTCGTAGTATTAACTTACTTTCAAGTTTATACGTTAATATTTTTCAGGTATTTGTATCAATTTACACTCGTGCCAGTGTATATGTCCCTGTCCTTTATATTTCAAAACTTTGATCTTATCAAATTTCTTAATTTTTATAAATCAATGGGCATAAAAAATCATCCCATGGTGGCCTTAATTTTCGTTTTCTTGACTACCCATAAGATTAAACTTACCTCATAGATTTGCTGACTGTGTGTCCACCTACGTGAAATGCCTATTTATATCCATTTTTCCTCCATTGGATTGTTTTTGTGGATTTATAGTAGTCCTTTATGTATGCTAAATACTAATCCTTTTTCAGGAATTTTTTTTACATTGACATCTATGGCTCTGAGTTCATCCTTTCTTCCTTTTTAAAAAGTGTTTTCTGGGGCGCCTGGGGGGCTCAGTCGGTTAAGCAACTGACTCTGGCTTGGGTCATGGCTTCATGGTTCGTGAGTTGGAGCCCTGCATCATGCTCTGCTCTCAGTGCAGAGCCTGCTTTGGATCCTCTTTCTCCTTCTTTCTCTATCCCTGCCCCACTCATGTTCTCTCTCTCTCTCTCTTTTTCTCAAAATTAAATAAACATTTAAATAAATAAATAGATACATAAATAAATAAATAAATAAATAAATAAATAAATAAAATGGTGTCATCTAACGACCATCTAAATTACTGAATAAATAATCCATATTCCAGACTGGGAAGTTTCAAAATCATGAAAATGCCAGTTCTATCCAAAGAAATCTGTAGATTCATCTCACTCCCAGTCAAAATCCCAATTGGTTTTTTGAGGAACCTGACAAGGTAAGTTACCTTATAACTTACTTTCCTATTAGAGTCAGTGATTATTTTGTGAAAAAAACGAGTATGTAAGGGAATCAGCAGTCTTTTCTGTACCTGCTCTCTAGAAGCTATAGGCTGGGGAGTCACATGGACACAAGTTTGAGTCCTGGATCTTTGCTCACCAGCTGTACACTTGAGCAAATTACTCCTTTTAATGTCCAATTTCTTCTTTGTATTGGGGATTGAATACCTAGTAGGTATTCAACTGGAGATGAGAATACCTAATGACAATAGTCCCCCTTTATCCATGGATGATACACTCTAAGACTCCAGTGGATATTACCATACCCTACATATACTATGTTTTTTCCTGTACGTATGTACCTATGATAAAGTTTAGTTCATAAATTAGGCACAGTAGGAGATTAACAACAATAATAAAATAGAGCAATTATAACAATATATTGTAATAAAAGCTTTGTGAATGTGGTCTCTCTCTCTCTCTTAAAATAATCTTACTGTGTTGTACTCACCCTTCTTGTGATAACATGAGATGATAAAATCCCTACATGATGACATGAAGAGCAGTGAATGACATAGGCACTGTGACGTAGCGTTAGGCTACTAATATTCTGACGTATTCTGAGGATACGACAGAAGGAGGATCACCTGTTCCTGACCAAGGCGGACCACAGGTAACAGAAACCATGGAAAGTGAAACCACAGCTATGGGGTGACTGCTGTATAACAGGATAACATATAAACCCCCTACAGAGTCCATATGTGGCACACAGCAAACACTCAGTAAATGTAGGCTGCCTTTCTCTTTACCCTCACTGCCATCTCTAGAAGTACAGGGCTATAGGAACCTCCTGAGCCCACTGGCCCAGCCCCTGTTAGAAGAGAGATGCCTCAAAAGACATGAATAGACACTTTTCCAAAGAAGACATCCAGGTGGCTAACAGATGCATGAAAAGATGCTCAGCGTTACTCATTATCAGGGAAATACAAATCAAAACCACAGTGAGATACCACCTCACACCTGTCAGAATGGCTAAAATTAACAACTCAGGGAACAACAGATGTTGGCGAGGATGCAGAGAAAGGGAAACACTTTTGCACTGCTGGTGGGAATGCAAACTGGTACGGCCACTCTGGAAAACAGTATGGAGGTTCTTCAAAAAATGAAAAAGAGAACTACCCTACGACCCAGCAATTGCACCACTAGGCATTTATCCACGGGATACAGGTGTGCTGTTTTGAAGGGACACATGCATCCCCATGTTTATAGCAGCACTATCGACAATAGCCAAAGTATGGAAAGAGCCCAAATGTCCATCGACTGACGAATGGATAATGATGTGGTGTGTATATATATGTATATATATATATATATATATATATACATATATATACATATATATATAATGAAATATTACTCACTAATCAAAAAGAATGAAATCTTGCCATTTGCCACAATGTGGATGGAACTAGAGGATATTATGCTAAGTGAAATAAGTCAGTCAGAGAAAGACAAATATATGATTTCACTCACATGTGGAATTTAAGAAATAAAACATATGAACATAGGGGAAGGGAAGCAGAAACAAGATAAAAACAGAGGGGGAGACAAACCATATGAGACTCTTAAATTCAGAGAACAAACTGAGCGTTGTTGGTGGGGTGTTCGGGTGAGGGGATGGGCTAAATGGGCAGTGAACATTAGGAGGGCACTTGTTGGGATGAACACTGGGTATTAAATGTAAGTGATGAATCACTAAGTTCTATTCCCGAATTCATGATTACACTATGTGTTGACTAATGCTGTGATTAGAATTACCTTCTCGTGTCATTTTTACATGCCATCTGCTTTATGGAGACTCTTTCATTTAATCCTCAGGACCATCGTCTGAGCTCAGTCCCCCCAATTTTTTCCATTTGAGATCCAAAGGAGCAGAGGCTTGGAGAGGCCAAGGTCGGCCTCTGAGCCTGGATCCTCCCCCCTGGCTCCACCTCCGCTGTGGTCCCTTTGCTGGACCACTCCTGTCATGATGCCAGTCTCACTGCAATTAGCTGTCTTTTCTCCCATGTCATGGACAGTACTGTCCACTGGCCTCCACTCTGAACAATCCCCCCACCACGGGGCGGGGGCACCTCTGTCCTACAGGGTTTAAGGGGCATGAGCCTGAACTTCCTATTCGGACATGAACCTTTCCCTTCAGAGTGAACACACTTCAGATTCTGGACTTAGATCCCCTTCAGAATCCAGAGAAAAATAGACCCCCTTTCCCACTCCTGGCTGGGGAGCCCTATGACTAGACTGTCTGTCAGGCCAGTCTTCTGATCCACAGCCTTTATCCAGGGCTCACCCCGCTCTCCTCAGCCTAGCTTGAGCAGAACAGACCACTGGCTTCTCATCCACCAGTACAAACAAGGTCCTAGCAGCTCTTCCTGAGTAGTACAGTTTTGTGGTTAAGCATGAGGCTCTGTATCCCGCACACTAGAGAAAAGAGCAATGATAATTGAGATCGGGATTTACAAAGTATTCTCCACAACACTTTACAATAAACCTTCGACGCATGTTAGCCAAGTGCCCCTGGTGTTTCTAAACACCTGAACCTCTACTTGTTCCGTGCCTTCATTCACAACGACTTGTGATGTGGCTTTAATTGCCACAGTTCATATAAGGACTCTACTGGACAGAAGAGTCTTGGCTGTTGGCCTCATCTCTGTCACTCGCTGTCACCTTCAGCCAATCATCCCTTGTCCCCTGGACGTTGGTTTTTATATCTGTGAAATGAGTGATCAGGGATTGCAAAGGGCCCCTCCAGATCAAATATATCTCTTTCCTTTAGCTTTCAAATTATTCATCCAGTGCAATTAACAAATATTGATTAAACGATCTTCCAGGGCCTGCCAAAAGGAGGGGTGCTTTTCATGTCTTGCTAGAACATGATTTAAGTAAGATATTTTAGCTGCAAGCCAGTTAAGGCTGGGGGTGTTTCTACTAATGTCCCCTGTATCGTACTTCCCATCATGTTAAATGGCAGGGGAGTGGCCATGAGTACTTTCAGGGTCCAGCTCAAGGGAAGTAGAGTTGGAGATACACTTAGGAAGACTTTAGTAGCATATGTGCAAGTGATCTGCAGTCACTTCCTTGCAGAGTTGAGTTAATGATGACCGTCCTGGTGTAAGACTGGCTTTCAGGGATATTTCTACCCTGCAACACGTGGGTTCACCCAATGTCGTGACACCGAGATGCAGGGCCAGGGGACCTAATACGTCCTGTTTGCTACTGTGCCCAACACCAGAATCATGTGATTTGTGGTGGAGGAAAAAAAAAAATACAGAGCCAGAAGCTAATCTGTGGAATATTCTTCCAAATCTCACAGCTCACGTAGGATACGTGAAAGAAACTTGGTAAAGAAACTCCAAAATTTGACAATAATCTTAAACATCTATATGATATTACCAGTGGTTTTTTAAATTAATTAATTTATTTATTTTTGAGACAAACAGAGGCAGCCCAGGTGGGGGAGGGGCAGAGAAAGAGGAGACAGAAAATCCCAAGCAGGCTCCACGCTGCCAGCACAGAGCCCAGTGCAGGACTTGGACCCACAAAGCCACAAGATCATGACCTGAGTCGAAGCCAAGAGTCCGATAACCAACTGAGACGCCCAGGCACCCCTACCAGTGATTTTTGTCTGTGTTTCCTAGGAGAGTACTTTAGGAAGCTAAAAGAAGCTTCTCAAACTATCAGTAATACCAAAAAGAATGTTTGGCCACACCAGAGTAAAATAAAGGCTGAATTATCTTGCTATGCTATTAAAAATATCACAAAATTTCCATTGAACAAGGATGCTGCCTAAAGATTTAGGGAAAAAATTACTAAGTATTTGAGGCAGATAATTAAAAACAAATTATGTTACTTTTGTGACATTTGTGCCAACTTTTCAAATTTTGTAGCTTGGGATTTGTTTTCTGCTCTACGTACTCTCTCTCATCCCTAATTCTTTCATATTTTCTATTCTTATTCCCCAAGAGGATCCCCCGACTGCATTAGATTCAGTCCCCGTAAAACAGAGATCTGCCCCCTGCCTCACCCGAAGGCGAGAAACTTCAGTTTGCTGAATGGCCTTGGGCCCCAGAGTGGACACCACTCACAGGGCAGTGGAGAGGACCAACCGAGGAAGGGTGGCCAATGGTAGGCACATGAGCAAGCCAGCATTGGGTGGCTCACGCATTGGGTGGGCCAGGTCTGACTACTTTGACTGCTTTCATGAGGTTAGATACAGCGGACCCACAAGACACTTGGTCCCAACTCCCTTGCCTCTTTTGTGGGGCAAGGAATGGACAAAACGTCACACCCGCACACCAAGCCTACAGTGTCCATCAAAAAGGCAGGAGATCTACAGATGGCCCTCTCCTCCTCTGCAGCTTTTGTAGCCCTTCCCTGAGAGGGGTCCAGAGGTTATGGTCCTTAAGAACAGGCAAGGAGGGTCTGGATATCCACAGCTTCCAGTGAGAAAAGAGTCAAAGAAAATAGGAAGAACACTCCCCTCCCCCACCAGCCCCTGGAATTAGGAGAAAGAAGTGAGACAGGAAATAGGAGAGCAGGGTGTCTGTCATGCTGTCAGTAAGTGCTTGTGGCTTCCGAACAAAGGATGTGATCAAAGCCGTGGCCCTGCTGATGAGTTTGCTTGACAAGACGGCTTTCACCCTTCGGTCTGAAAAACGCCCTCGTTCTGGGGAGTAGTCACCACTCCCTATCCCTGACCGAGGGCCACTCGGAGCATTTATTGGATTTGAAATCGCATATGGACCACTTGAGTCATCGAGGAAGCAACGTTACCCTGTGCTTACAGCTGAGCCTTCCCCGCCCTCCCTCAGGCTCTCAGACCATTTGCTTCTGCCATGCTCCTGGAAGTGGTCTGTGAGGCTCCAGGGACAGGCTGGGCAAGGGGCTCACCCTGGCATGCCTCCAAACAGTGCCCATTGGTCTTGTTCAGGTTCACGCCTAGGTGAGAGCACACAGGACTCAGTACAGTGCTTCACGGGGCTGGGGATTTTGGCTCAGGAAGCAGCTCCCAGCAGGACCCCTGCCTGAGCCCAGGGAGAAGCACCTTGGTTAGAAAAGTCTGTCCACCCATTCCAGCTTTCCAGGAAAACAACCTTCAAGGGCTCACTTCTGACAAAATATCAACTTCTGAGCAGCAAGTGGCATCTCCCCTCTCCCGACCCCATCCATCGAAGTTCCTTATGGAAGCGATGATACACAAACGGGCAGTGGAAATTAGAACTGCCCTGAGCATCTCTGACTCACTGGCACTGTTTCCGTCTGAACCTCACAGGGCCTGTGTCTGCAGGCTCCTCCCATTCTTCCCAGGTCCTAACAGAACCGGGCCTGCCTCCATTTTCGGCTAAATCCTTCCACGTTCGGGCCTTTAATCTCACTGAAAAAAAAAACAGTTCAGTGTCATAAACATCAGCCTGTCTGTGCCTGATAGGCAAGGCCCATAAGCAAAGATTAATAATAAATCTCAGTTCCTGGCTCATGTTATCTTTCCTGATTTTTAGAAATATTAGTGAGGAAAAAAAAAAGCAGAGATAGACAAGAAATTGTTTTGTGGCTTCTGCTGAAAACACATAAGTTATAAACATATAAATTTTTTAAAACCCTTTTTCTTACATACATTGAGCACCTCATGTGTGCCAAGCGCTTTGCACACATCGGTGTCTTTCAACTTTGTGATAACCCTTGAAACTTGGGAGCTGGAAAGAGGCTGAATAGGCCAGAGACCCAGCTTCCCCAGACTCCAAATCTGTGATACGTCTTGGTGTTTAAGTTTAAGGATTGTGGGTGCCTCTCCCATAAAGGGCTTCCCAGGGGGTTCAGACCTGAGACACAAGCCCTGAAAGGGATCAAGTGGAAACAGAGCCAGTCATCAGCTACAGGGAGAGGTAAGGTGGGTCACTTAGCAGTATCCCTCACCTCTTGGCAGGGAGGATAAGAAAAGAAAATTGGAAATATAGGCCTAGAGCCCTAGGTTAAGAAAAGAGAAGAAAACACAAAGTAATATTAATCAGAAGATATACAAATATGTCCCTAAATCTGAGATGCTTAGCTTAATTTCCAAAACCTCACCAAGCTGAAGTTGTATCTCTGGAGAAAAGGGTCTTTTATTGTTTAAAACTACAACACACACACACACACACACACACACACACACACACAATAGTACAATAAGCACACATGTAGTCTCCATCCATCAATGAGTATTGTTCCCTCCTCTAAAAATAACAGGTTTGCTAAACTCTCCTAATGGGAGAAAGAAATGTTTTCAATGGTGCCACCTGGTGGATTCATCCTAAAAATGCTATCTGTTCTTGCTCACAATTAAATGGACTTGAAAGGACAAATTCTAATACATAATGAGACATCCGGTCCCCTAATTCTTCCCCGTGGCTTCCCTTTATTTTCTCTCTAGGCTCCCTCAGCCTCCTTTCCGTTCCACTACAATCGACTGATTCTTGAAGTTTCCCATTTCATTTCATAGCCTTTCTGCTGCATTAGAGCTGTTTTACGGTGAGATTTACAGCAATGTCAGAAATAAAGAAAACTGTTGTAAAATAACCATGGACAACATTATAAACCGGCAGTAAAACTGGCCACAATGTACAGCTGGTATTTATATAGACCACCTGTTCCATTTTTAGCCACTTCTGATCTATGGCTTTCAGCCCATGTGTTGTGCTTTCAAAGACCTTTCACTCCCCTCCTTTCCCACCGAAAGTCTTCAGAACTAACAGTAATTTCCAAAATATGCTGAGGCCTTACTTACATCAGGCCAAGCTTGCTTGTCCGTGTAGCCAGAAACAAGCCCAGAGGCCCACTGTGGCTCCTGTGGTTCAAGCTCTGCCAAAACTCAGCTATCAGACAGGAGAAAATTTTCCCCCAAACTCCCAGGTTGGCCACAAGATGCACTTGAATCCAAACACACATAGTCATATAAAAGAATGAAATGAGGGGCGCCTGTGTGGCTCAGTCGGTTAAGTGTCTGATTCTTGATTTCAGCTCAGGTCATGATCTCACAGTTTGTGAGTTCAAGCCCACCATCTGGCTCTGTGCTGACACCGTGGAACCTGCTTGGGATTCTCTCTCTCTCTCTCTCTCTCTCCCCCTCTCTCTCTGCCTCTCTCTCTCTCTCTTTCTCAAAATAAATAAATAAACATTTAAAAAAATAAATTAAATATTCAAGGAGCTATTTACTTTTCACCAACTATGAAGAAGGTACTACAGCCATAATCTGTAGGAGTGGCCCCCATTGAATATAAGCACCTACTCAGTATAAGGTGAAAAGTTTACATGTATGATCTCTAATCCTTGCAACAATTCTGCAAAGTTGGTTCAATCAATCACTCATTACCTCTGTGACTTCAGTAAATATTCCTATTGACTTCACTTAAGAAGTTGGCCTATCAACAGTGCAGGAATACAGTGAGAAGTCAAAGCAACACTAGTAACAGCTAAGATAAAATCGTTATTCTGGGCTGGGCGTTCTTATGAGAACTCTCCATATATTAACTCATTTTATATAGGCATAGCCCACCTATTGAGTACTATCAATATGCCCAGTTCATAGAAGAACACTGAGACCCAAAGAACTGAAATAGGTTGTTAACGGCCACAATAAATGGCAAAGCCAGGGTGTGAACCCTAAAATTCATACTCCAGGGCACAACGTTCTTTGACAACAAATTACGACAACTGTTTAAATCATTAATTTTTTTAAATTCAGTGAGTGCCGTCAGCATAAATGTTGGGATAGACTTCCAGAGATTCTCTTCCCTACGGAAGCAATAAGAAAATTGACAAAAATTGCCAGGATCAACCTTTCGCAGGATTTCAGAAATTAACCAAAGGCTTGCAGCAACTGAAGACCATGTATTTAAAAAACAGCTGAATCTTGCTAAAAACAGCGAGTTTTCTGGATTTTAAACTTGTCTCGGTCCCATCCCTCACTCTCCAGCTCTGCATTAGCTTTAAAAGGTGCAGCCTTGGAACCACCAGAGGGAGCAGAATGGAACTAGCTCTCTTTCAAAGCCTCACTCCCAAAGGTCTGTCATTCTCCGACCTGTACAGTCCCACCTGTCTGGTGGTTCCCTAGAACACCACTTGCAAGGATGTCTGTATTCGACCTGACTTAGAGATTTACTGGCTCCGTGCATTTGCAGAAATCTCTGTCCCATCACTAGCTGACCACTAAGCAAAGCACGTAGAGACTCCAACAGCCACAAAAGATCAAGAATACAGACTTCATGAAACCAGCTCAGAAAAGTTACTAAATAAACAAAAACAACTAAAAGCAGCAACAGAATTATACTCTGGGGCGGGGAGAGAATCTGATTTCCAGAGGTGCTACATTACTTGAAGTGGCCAATTTTCAACAAAAGTACAATGTATGTAAAGAAACAAGAGGGGTGCCTGGGTGGATCAGTTGCTTGAGCATCCAGTCATGATCTCATGGTTTGTGGCTTTGAGCTGTGCTGACAGCTCAGACCCTGGATCCTGATTCAGATTCTTTGTCTCCCTCTCTCTCTGCCCTTCCCCCGCTCATATTCTGTCTGCCTCTCTCCCTCTCTCTCAAAAATACACATTAAAAAAAATTTTTTTAAGAAACAAGAAAGTGTGGCTCTTTAAAGTAAATAAAGTGATCAACAGAAATTGTCCCTGAAGAACCACAGATATGAACTTACTAGAAAAAAACTTTAAATCTGCCATTTTAAATATGCTTCAAAAGCTAGAGGAGAGCTTGCCTAAAGAACTAAAGGAAAGTATTAAAACAATGTCTCACTAAATACAGAATATCTATAAAGGGACAGGAATTATATATTTAAAAAATAGAAATTCCAAGAGTTTAAAAACACAATGGCTATAATTAAAATTCATCATAGGAAATGGTATCAAATTTGAACAAGGATGAGAAAGTATTACAAATTTGAAGATAGGCCAATTAATATTACCTAGTCTATAGAACAAAACGTAGAATAAAGAAAATCAACACATCCTCAGAGGCTGTGGGACACCATGAAGCAAGCCAACATATGCAACATATCCCAGGAGAGGGGAGAGAGAAAGGGACAGAAAGAATACTTGAAGAAAGGTGGCTAAAGGCTTCCCAAATTTGATAGGACGAAATTCAACAAAGTCCAAGTAGGATGAATAAACTCAGAGAGATATGCAGCCAGACACATCATAATCAACCTGTTGAAAGACAAAGGTGAAGAGAGAATCTTAAGAGCACAAGAGAGAGAAGAATCACCATGTGCGGGGACTTCAGTAAGAATAAAAGGTGATTTCTCATTAGAAACCATGGAGGCCAGAAGACATTGGACGACATATTTGAAATGCTAACAGAAAACAAACAAACAAAACAACCTGTTGATAAAGAATTCTAGGGGTGCCTGGGGGGCTTAGTCGGTTGAGCATCCGACTCCTGACTTTGGCTCAGGTCATAATCTCATGGTTTGTGGGTTCAGGCCCCGTGTCAGGCTCTGTGCTGTCCGCACGGAGCCTGGTTGCAATTCTCTTGCTCCCTCCCTCTCTGCCCCTCCCCCGCTCATGCTTGCTCGCTCTCTCACTCTCTCTCAAAATAAATAAATGAACTTAAAAAAAGGATTCTCTATCCAGCAAAATCATCCTTCAAAAGTGAAGAAGAAATTATGACATTCTTAGAAAAAAAACTAAAAGAATGTATTGCTCAATCTGCCACACATGGAGTCCTTCAGAGTGAAATGAAAGGACATCAGAAAATAACTTAAATCCAGATAAAGAAATAAAGAGCATCAGGAAACGTAACTACATAGGTAAACATGAAATGCAGTATAAATGTATTTTTGTTTATAACTCTTTTTTCCTCCAATCTGGTTTAAAAGAAAGCTGCATAGCCATAATTATAAATCTGTGTGGATAATGTATACATAACATGTACACATATATGCATACAATGTGTAAAGATGTGATTTCTATGGTAATAACAGCCAGAGTAAGAGTAAGGGAGCACAGCTATTTGGAGTAATATATGTGTGTGTATATATTGTGTGTATATATACATATATATATACACACACACACACACACACACACACACACACACACATAGGCAAAGTGTTTATATACTATAATATATATATATGAGCAAAGAGTTTATACACTATAGTAATTAAAGTGGTATTAATATAAACTAGAGTCTAATAAGTTAAGATATTAATTGTAATCCCCAGGGCAATCACAAACAAAATAAATTTAAACTATATAGTAGGGGTGCCTGGGTGGCTCAGTCAGTTAAGCATCCAACTTCAACTCAGGTCATGATCTCACAGTTTGTGGGTTCGAGCCCTGCGTTGGGCTCTGTGCTGACAGCTCAGAGCCTGGAACCTGCTTCAGATTCTGTGTCTCCCTCTCTCTCTGCCCCTCCCCCACTTGCACTCTGTCTCTCTCTGTCTCTCAAAAATGAATAAATGTTAAAAAAAAATTTAAATAAAATATAAGTAAAAGAAACATCAGTGAAATTAAAACACTAGGCAATATCCATAGAACACAAAAAGAATCAGTGATGGGAACAAAAAAGACATAGGATAGACAGAACACAAGTAGCAAAACGGCAGATATAAATAAATACTACATATCAGACAGACAAAAATAAAAAACTCTCCAATTAAAAGGCAGAGCTTGGCAGAATGGGTTTTTAAAAATACACAATTTCACTCAATAACCCAAACTTCCATTTTAGGAAACAAGAAAACGAACAAACTAAACCCAAGTAAGTAGAGGAAAGAAGAAAAATTAGGGCAGAAAAAAAAATACAGAAGAAAAAAAATTAAGAAAAATCAACAAAACCAAAATTCATTTATTTGAAAAGATACACAAAATTGGCAAAACTTTTGTTAGACTGACCAACGGAAGACAAAGAGTAGATTTAAATTACTAAAATGAAGAGAGGATGTTGCTACCAACATCTAGAAATAAAACCAATAATATGGAAGAGTATAAACAATTGCATGTCAACAAATCAGACAACTTAAATGAAATAGATAACTTCATAGAAAGACAAAAAAAAATCACCTGAACTTACTCAAGAAGAAATTAAAAATATGAATAGACTATGGCAAGTAAAGATATTAAATTACTAACCAAAAAACATCCCACAAAGACTTTAAAACACAGCATCAGATGACTTCACTGGTGAATTCTGCCAAATATTTAAAGAAGAATTAACACCAATCTTTAAAAACACTTCCAAAAAAAGAGAAGAGAAGGGAACATTTCCCAATTCATTCTATGAGGCCAGTATTACCTTGATACCAAAACCGAACAAAGACATCACAAGAAAATAAAACTACAGACCAGTATCTCTTATGAGTATGGATGCAAAAATCCTCAGCAAAACACTAAGAAACTAAATCCAGCAACATATAAAAAGGATTATATACTATAAACAGGAGGGATTTATCCCAAAAATGCAAGTGTAGTTCAACACATGAAAATCAACCAATATAATACACCACATTAATAGAGCAAGGGATATATACGTGATAATGTTAATAGCTGTAGGGAAAATTTCTGACAAATTATATAAAATATAGGGACACCTGGGTGGCTCAGTCGGTTAAGTGTCTGACTTCAGCTCAGGTCATGATCTCATGGTTTGTATGTTCGAGCCCCGCATCGGGCTCTGTGCTGATGGCTCAGAGCCTGGAGCCTGCTTCAGATTCTGTGTCTCCCCCTGTCTCTGCCCCTCCCTGCTCACGCCCTGTCTCTCTGTCTCTCAACAATAAATAAATGTTAAAAAATTTTTTAAAGAAAATATAATATATATTACATAAATATAAATAAAAAAGGACAATAGCCAGTGTTGGTGAAGCTACAGAGAAATTTGAACCCTCACACATTTCTATGAGACTCTAAAATGGTGCAGCCACTTTGGCAAACACTATGACCTTCCTCAAAATGTTAAATATGAAACTACCATATGACCCAGAATTCCACTCCCAGGTATATACTGAAGAGCATGAAAACATAACTTGTGCCAAGAAACATAACACAAAAATATAACTTCTGTTGTAAAACCGTAACACAAAACCTTGTGCATGAATATTGCCAGCAGTAATAATCATAATACCCAAGAGGGAATATAACCATCAACTGACAAATGGATAAACAAAATACAGTATATCCACATAATGGAATATTATTCAACCACAAAAAGAATGCAGTACTCTATATATAGGTACAGCATGGATAAATCTTGAAAACATTATGCTAAGTGGAAGAAGTCAGACACAAAAGACCATATAATGTAAAATTCCATTTACATTAAATTTCCAGAACAGGCCAATCCATACAGATGGAAAATAGATTAGTGGCTGTCAGGGGGGTAGAGGGAGGAGCAAATGGAAGAGTGACTGCTAATGGTTATGAGGTTTCTTTTTGGGATAATGAAAATGTTCTGGAATAATAATATATACTGGTGATTGCTGAGTGAATATACTACAAAACAATTTTTAAAATCTGTTCCTAAACTCAAATAATTTGTTTAAGTCTATTTACTTATTTTGACAGGTAGAGAGAGCAGAGGAGGGGCAGAGAGAGAATCCCAAGCAGGCTACACACTGTCAGCACGGGGCCTGCCGCGGGGCTCGAATTCACAAACTGTGAGATCATGACCTGAGCCAAAACCAAGAGTCGGGCGCTTAACCAAATGAGCCACCTAGAGACTTTCCAAATAAATTTTTTACATGCATATAGTGATCTGTAGCTTCCAAAGTTCCGTTTCATACTGTTTCTAATCTGACCTACAAGGTGGGCCTTATGACCTCCACGGTCGCTTGGGGGTCCCGATTCTTTCTTTTTTTTTTATCTCTGCCAAGCATTAGGGCATTGCCTTTGTTTTGCAAGGTCAAAACTCCAGTCATGATCAAGTTGCACGGAGCGCATCTGCTTTGATTCCACTGGAGAGAAATTCATTGACGGCACATCTACTTTGGAAGGAAGCTCAGAAATATAGTCTAACCCTGTGCCCACTATCAGAGCAAATGGATGTCGGAGGATGGAATTCTCTGCCACATATTCCCCTATGGAATTTTCTAGAGAACCAGATTCTGAGACACCGACCATTCTGTAGGAACACATCTGGAGATGACCGGCCATCATCAGAAACCCAAGTCTTCTGTCAACCTTCAAAATTCTCCATAATCCATCCCCAACACACTCCGACTATTCTGTGTTCCCTAATCCTCACCACATTACACTGCTCTGGTTCAGCTGGTTCCATGAGCCTACGTGGATCATTCCAGCCCCTCCGTGTTGCTCAGAGTGTTCGTCTCTCTCCCTTCATTCTGTCTAAAACCTACCCTTTCTCCAAGTCAATTTCAAGTACACTTGTCCTGTAAATCCATCCTTGACAAGTAGCGTATACATGGCCGTGCATTCTCCCCGAGCTCTTAGCACACATACAGCTTTCTCTTGCATCCTGCTGGCACTATTTACCCGAAGGAATGGATCGAAGTACCCTGTGTGAAGAATACCCTGGTAGATTGAATTTATAGTGTATCTACTAAAGCATCAGATGAGAAGTCTGGGGGAAAAAAGATGAAAGGTCTGCCCTCAGTGATTTCATTCCTTAGTATGGGAGATAATATAGTAGCTCTCCAGAGAAGACATTCGGATAAATTACCCTAGTTCACATATGGGAGAGGTTTGTCCCGAAGAGAGGGGTGCGGGTGCTGAGTCCAGAAGGAGATTTGGACTCAGCCCTTGGAGGTATGTGGCACATATGTGACGGTGTCCTTTTCACCTGAGTCTCCTCTCATGCATCCTTCACATTTGATAGCAAAGTGATCTTTCTAGAATCTGCCCAGGCCACTCTGTTGCTACAAGCACTTTGTGGCCCTCCACAGCCCGAGCAGCCTTTCCCACGATGTGTTGTAACATCAAGGATTCCACCAACAGTGAGCTCTTGGCCAGCACTGCATTTAACAATCCCCAGAAACTCACACTACACATCAACACAGTAAAGGCTCTGTGTGTGCTCCGGTAAAAAAAAAAAAGAAAAAAAAAGAAAAAAGAAAAAAAATATATATATATATATGCCTGACTTCTTGACCCAGTTTTCTCAAGTACACTTGACCCCACAATGTTCTTTTCTCTCAAATGTCTTTTGTCCACTCTTTCCCCGCAGAAGGACCCCATGCCCACTCCTGGAAGGTTGTCTGCTAAATCCCTGGCCTGTTTGCCAAGACAAAGCGGAGCTCCCTTCTCTGAACTGCCCTTGAGCACCCTTGGAATTTTATGAGGGTCTCCAGTTATACATATTGGTTTTAGTCACAGGTTTAAGAGTTAACGTCTCCCAGCATAATGGGAGTTTTTGAGGTTTTGGAGATGAAAGGCTATACTTTCTCTCTTGTTATGTCCCTAGTACTGACACACAGTTGGAGCTCGGTGAATGTCCGCATGAATGAATAAATGAGCCAATGATAAAACGGTGTCCTCCCAGAAATGAGCAAATGCCTTCCCCCGCTTGTCTTTGATTGTGAGGTATCTGAGAGAAAAAGCATAGATTCTGTGGCTGAGGCCAAGGTATTCCTTGGAGATCCAGGAAGCACATAAGTAGGTGAAGGCTGGAAACAGCTGCAGTAAAGAACCCCGACTAACCCAGGCTTTCCCGAGCCCGTGGCCCCTGGCTCCAGGAGATGCGAGTCACAGAGCAGGTGCCGCGTGGGCCCCACTTCTGCGCTCCTCACAGAACTGGCGCAGACTTCTCTTCCGAGAGACGGGTATGAGGAGCGGCTTCCGGCCTCTGCTGCATTCTTCTCCCCGCCCGCCATCTTGTCCTCTCACGTTCCTTCCCCTCTACAGAACAGCACAGACAACATGCGCACTCCCAAATCCACTTCATCCTCCTCCCATGGACATCTTTCCTTATGCGCCTCATGCCCATGTCCTCAGCCGCACCTTATCGCCTTATTGCCACCTCTCGCCTAATCCACCCTCCAGCCTCTCTTTGGCCCCATCAGTCCTACCCTTCATGAACACAGTATTCTAACAGCTCCAACACCCACACCTACCCACTTCATGCTCCCAATGTGTAATACCTCCCCACCCCTAATCCCCCCTACCTTTATCTCCCACCCCCCCCCAAGAGGCACAAATGGAACCCCAGTAGGATTTTTCCCCCAAGGCCTTGCCGATCAGCATTGGACCAGCTAAGTCAGTTACACCATTCCCAAATCCAAAGTACCTGTGGATCTGCAAAGTACATGGGTTACCCAAGTGCTCTGGTTCCTACTGAATTTGAGGAGGACCCAACAGCTCTCTTTAACCACTATAAAAGATCAAGCCATTTCCTGCCCCCTGACATAATGTATGAAAATTAAGAAAGCTATGTCCAAGTAGACTCTCCATAGGATATGTCCCCAGCTCCCAGGACTCCCTGAAAGATGCTGTGAGAAAAGCAAGGCCACATTTCTTGTCATCTCCAAGTTCACTCAGATTTTTTTTCCAAGTTAGGACACATCTGTAAGGATCTAGGCAGGGGAGCCATGGAGGGCAGAAGCAGCAGTGTGGGGTCTATAGGGTGCCTTACTGTAGCAACGACAGCCGAATGGGTGGGGTCTTCAGCCTTCTGGAGAAGTCCCCTAACCTTTGACCTGTGCCCTCTTCCTGGTTTTGATCAGCAGCAAATCTGGTGGAAATGGGTCATCCTGCTGGCATGGACCTCCCACACCCGGCCTCCTGGTCTCCCTGGTCTGAGCTCTGTTCTCCAAATGTCTTGTGACGACAACCTCAAGGCATCACCTGGGCCTCTCTGCACCTTACAACAACCCCAATGTCCCAGGTTTCCTTGAAAAATGCCTGAGGCCAAATAAGGTATTTGGGCTTAGTTCACACAAGGGTGCGTTCCTGGAGAAAAACCAACATGTCTTTTAAAACTCTTAGCGCAAGAAAAAGGAACTTACGAATCATAGAAAAGAATGTCTCCCAAAGGGCAGAGTCTGTATGGAAAACAAGATGTCTTCAGGTGACAACGATGTGACATTAAAAGAAATTAAGGGTGCCTGGATGGGCTCAGCTGGTTAAGTTCCAACTTCAGCTCAGGTCATGATCTCGCAGTTCGAGACCCACGTTGGGCTCTGTGCTGACAGCTTAGAGCCTGGAGCCTGCTTCTGCTTGTGTTTCTCCCTCTCTTGCTGCTTCTCCCCCACTCAACACTCGTGTCTCTGTGTCTCAAAAAATGAATAAACATTAAAAATTTTTTTCAAAAATAAAAAATTAAAAAAGAAGTTAAATTACACAGTGAGAAAGTTTTTGACCCTTCTCCTTAGAGCAAGAAGAAAGTGGCAGTTGGGTGATGCTATTTCTCTAGCACCCCTGCACATACACTAATCGTCCTCTTCAACAAATAGGGCTAGGATCTCAGACTCTGAGCCTTGGGAAGGTAATGATATCTGGCCAGAATCTAATAATAATTTCTTGTTTTTATTTTCCTTTTTTTTTTTCTACACTTCTCTTCTCTCCATGGCAAGTAATGCTAGTTTTCCAATTATGGGAATGGCATAAAGTTCCCTTTCAAAATAGACAGAAGCTCAGAGAGCATCAACTGGAAGAGGACGAGGTGAGGAAATCGCCTGGGTGGTCTTCAGACATTAGCACTGGCAAGAGGTGAATGTGGACCGTGAATAGGGCCACACCATGGAGGTGTTATTTGAATGGAGTGTGGAAACACTGGTGAAGTCAAAACTCCTAGTTTCAGAGATAAGAAAAACAAATCAGAGGCCGAGTCTTTGCTCCACGGGGGCGAAATGGCCCTGTAAGGCCCAAAGGGTACAATTTAAGTTTTAACTTTTATTCACGAGACATAATCTTGGGGAGACGCTGCTGTTACCCCCACAAAGCCCATTGCCCCCTTGCCCCCTGGCTACTGGACCTTAATGTCTAGCTGGACATAATGCTGCCCAGAGAAAACACCCCACTCCCCAGTCACCTTTGCCACTGGGTACAGTGGGTGATTACGTTCTAGTCAATAAGATTCAAATGGAGGTTTTCTGTGCAACTTCCAGGAAGTGTTCCATTATCTTGCTTTCCGGTATTGGGGTGTGATGGCTGGAGCCCTGGGAGTCATTTTGGGCCATAAAGATGAGGCCACATTTGGCAAAGCTGGAAGCAGCCTAGGAGGCCAGTGACTTCAGGGAACTACACACCTGCCAGGAATGCGTATCTCCGCCCTCTTGCAGAGGGAGAAGCATTTGTATTGTGTTCAAGCCCATTTGATTTGGGGGTTTTATTCTCCCATGTGCCACCAAACCCAGTTTCAACTGATATGTCAGCTGTGCCTCCTACTTTCGGACCATTCAGCCCGTACAAAACCCTACAACATCCACTGTCTTATTTGATCTCACAGCAACTTTGAGAGCTACACATGCCAAATCCTTTCCTTTTCTTTTTTAAAACACAGATGAAAAGACGGTAAGACCTACACCTGGCAAGAGGTCAGAGGTATTAGTGAGGACAGGGACTTCTGGCCCCAAGTCCAAGTTCAATCTCTGCATCCAACAGCCCCCAGTTGTCAAGGCTCATCCTTGACCTTACTGTTCCCTTGCCCCTGAGACAACCCACTCCGGAAAGCCACACCTCAACCAGTGTCTGCATTCTCCAAGTGTCTTTGGTTTACTTAGCAGAGAACTCCGTACAGTATTAGAGGAAGCAACTCCCTCCCTCCGCCCCACAGGCTTCCCTTAGCCACAGTTGAAAGCTATGCTTTCTGCTTTCGTTTAATGTTCGGATAAGAGAATGCCAAGTGCGGCCCTTCATCATTTGTGTTTTACAAATCCATGGCAGCCCATCCCGTACCAGCCACCAAGGTCATGGAGACTGCTGGGTCTGCTGCCCGGACTGGCGAAACATCCTTCCCGCAGCAGCGCTTGAGGCTGCCTGCTGCTGTCACTCCAGGTCGACCCAATGGCTGTGCAGCCCGGACAGAGCGAGACACTCCTAGCATCCTCTGTGCTAAGTTTTCAGGCCACTCCATCAGGCACGGACCACCTTTGAGTATGTTTGCTGCTGAGCTGGACAAAGCCGTGGGGAGTCTCCAGGTTGTTAGGGGAGACTAAGTCCCAGGCAAATCTTTAAAATGAAAGAGCTTCACCCAAAGCAAATGAATACGGTGCAAGGGAGCGTGATCTGGAGCAAAAAAAAAAAAAGCCAAACTGAGGAAGTCTGAGCTGCAGAAAGGTGTGCCTGTCGGCAGCACAGCAGTGAGAGCGTGGCGAGTCAACGGAGGAGCCCCGTCTGAATCCGAGGCTGCCTCCTGGATGGGACTTTACAAGCTGGGATGAATTAGCTGCATAAGCAGGGGCCAGGAATTAATTCTCCTAATAGACTCCATATTGTTCCCTTCCTCATTAACGGTCTTTAGCCACTTTTTGTGGCCTCTGCATTTTAAGAGACATGACAAGACCTGGAGATGGTCCAGGGAAAAGCAATAAAAATGATTAAAGGGCAGGGAAATGGGTCTCAGGAAAGGTGAGCAGAGGATTATAGACTGGAGAAGACAAGGCCACAGGTGACTCGAAGCACGGCCTTTGTCTGAACAAAGGTCAGAAGCATCCAAAGCCCAGAAAACTCACTCTACACCCGGGCTGAATCCAATGGCACCGCATGTCTCGGTATTTTGAAATAGCCTCTTTTAAAGCTTTTTCTTTTTTCTTTTTCATCCAGCTGGGGTAGTGTTAGTCCAGCCTGAGTCTAAATCAAGCACAGACCTTGCTTCCTAAAAGTTTTCTCCACCGCGTGTTGGCTCTTGGTTTGGGGTTTCATCAACTGAAATGAACACAGGGATGTGTTGAGTCTAACGTTTTCAATACAAGTAGGGTGAAAGAGACATTAGAATTCCCAAACTGGTTAGAGAACAGGTTTCGGAGAGGACACAAGAGACAAAAGGGGGAAGAAAAGTTTTATGGGTGAATAATGGTCAACGACGTTAGGAGGACATGGTCACCATAAAGGGCTAAGCCATGGTAACTGCCTTCAAAATGTTCCAGGGAAGGGGCCCTTGGGTGGCTCAATCAGTTGAGCATCCAACTTTAGCTCAAGTCATGAACTCATGACTCATGGGTTCGAGCCCTGCATGAGGCTCTCTGCCGTCAGTGCAGAGCCTGCTTCAGATCCTCTGTCCCCCTCTCTTTCCTTACCTCCCCTGCTCACGCTCTCTCTCTCTCTTTCTCTCAAAAAAAAAAAAAATTCCCCAGTGAGCTCAACACTGTGATGTGAGAAGTGTCCATCCAGATGGGGCCTCATGCTATAACGCACAGATGAGGAGGACTAAACTCCTCCGGGCAAGGGTTCCTTCATTTAATCTGAGGGGTAGTTGCCTCCTGACCCTGAGGTTTTTGAAGTTAGTTTCTTGCCCAAGCTTGTATCATCAGTGAGTAAGGAGTGAAATGCCAGCTTCAGGACCAAGTGCCATAGGAACACAGCCAGGATGAAGCTGAGAAAGCAGTTCTAAAAATACCCCATTTTATCCATTTGAAGGATCATTTCCTATTAGTTACCTAAAGAGAAGCCAACAGTAATCAGCCAACAAGGATTTCCTAAAGCCCAAGGGCATGTGTGATTTTTCAGATGCTCGTGGGGAAGCCAAGATATCTGACCCTAGGTGATTAGGATCCTCTTGAGGAGAATCAGATATGGACAGTCAAGTGCTAACGGTCCCAAGATATCACAGAAACTCCACATCACCCACCTCCTGACCTCCACCCCGTCAGAGGTGATACAACCCGGCCCACAGCAGATGATCGATGGTAGAGCCTGGGCCCCACTGTAGTCTTTTGATTCCAAGTCCACGTCTCTCAGAGCAGCCAGCAAGGAGGACACAAATGGTAGAAACCCACTATGGGCGTCCTGCAACTGGTGTGCTCTTATAAGGTCCTTTGTGCTGGGGAGATAGCGTTTCCTGTAGTCACCTAATGTTCCCATCAGATAACTGTCTCAAGTCTGGAAAATGGGCAAGGCATCCTGAGGAGCTGCCTTCAGTCTCCTGATAATCCGTTTATCATTTCTTTTCATTGTACAGATTGGGCAAAGTCTTTGTAGTCTGTCCCTCAGTCCTGACTTATGCAACTCCGTACCCTATTAAGGACCGCCTCAGCTCTGTGGATGTTTAGCCATCCTGACTGCTACTCTGATCTTGGCTGGTCATTAAAACAGTTGAGCACACCTTGTTCTGATGGTTAAGCAACACCACCTGGCCCGTGGCTGTCAGGAAGTCCATTTCTGGAACAGCATCTACGATATCAGTCATGGCCTATGAATGACAGCTACCGTGAACCTTCTCAACAATGCTGCCGCCCTCTTCCCAGGATACTCCTTAGCCCTTTAGTAGGTGGAGGGTCCTCCAGACTCTTCTTTGGCACGCAAGTCAGATGGCGGGCTTCCTGGCTTATATTCTACATACATGGCATGCCCATGAGTATGCCTGTGTCTCTGAGCCTTTTGATTCTTTCTGTCTTCACTGAAACGGCTGTTCTAGGAGCTCTACTTCCCTTCGTGTACACCTTTGCTTTCTCGAAGCCTCCAAGAACCATGCTAGCCGTGTGTTAGCATCATCTCCCAAATTTCTGGCAAGAATGCTAATCCTGTATCGTCCTGTCAATAAACTTTTCCTTAGCCAATGTTATGTTCTCCCCTCGGTCCAGCACCTGAGAACCATGTCCTGTGCAAACTCTCCCGAGTCCTGCCGATCGATGATAAATTCCTACAGCTCTCATGGTAAATCCCCGTCCTCCTTCTGCAAGGCCAGGCTGTAGCTGGCCAGCTCAGGTTGTAGCTGAACCTTGGTGACTGATCTGGAGGCCACTGGAGGCGGATCCTGAGTGGGGGAGGGACATTTTATCTTCAAGGCAGAGTCCTCTGCGTCATCTTTAGTCAAGGAAAGAGTGCCAGATTTTAACAGGGAAGAATGGGCCCATTGTGAAGGCCCAGAGGGTTCACGAGAATCTGGAAATTTAGGACTTTTCAGTACATCAACTCAGATGTCCCATCCTGAGTGTCAGGGTCTCACCTTTAATCTGATCAGGCCCTGTCAGGGTTGAGAACTCCATCTTCTAGAAGGTTCCCCTACTGATAGTGAGTTCCAGGTCAAATCTTGGGCTTTTCCTGCCCTCTGGCAGGAGGAAAGAAGTGTCTTTAAAAGCTGCCAAGAAGGCCTTCTTGTTCTCACACTTAGTCTTACGTTGGTGATTAATCATCCTTGGCTTTCACTGTTTTTCTCCAATGTGTCAATAGCCCCATAGAGAGCCTTATAATTCCTAACTTTTAAAATTTTACTAAACTTCTAAATGCCCTAGATATTACGCCCACCATACCCACCTTCCTCTGGCATCCCAGCCAAGCTCTCCACCTGCAAAAGTTCTGCCAGTATAATACTGCCCACGCCAGGGACAGTCAGTACTCCACCTACCACGGAGGTGGGGGATTTTACTGCCAGCTGCCTAGCCGTGACCCAGCTCCAAAATCCTATTTTTGAATCTGCTACCTCGGTTCACTGCTGACACCAACTATTGTTGATCAGGTTCCCCAGGAAACAGGCTTTAATGGCTCTAAAGCTGAGTTGTTCTCAACGGAGGCAAGGATGCCCCATCTTGAAGCCCCTTCTTCAACCGGTCCTTGGGTGTAAACTTTCCCCAGGGCAGGAGTTCAGCCTTGGTTGAGGCAGTTCCCTGAGACACGACAGGGCAATTCTTAGAGAGGAACGTGGTTGTGAGTAGTCAGCAGATAGCACTGGCAGTCGGAGAAACAAAGGCCATGGTCTTCCAGGGAGATTCGGACACCATGCCCCAGCATCCACTGCAGTGTCTTAGTCTAAGAGAATTCCATGAGACACCTGGGTGGCTCAGCCAGTTAAGCATCTGCCTCTTGATTTCAGCTCAGGTCATGATCTCAAGGCTCGTGGGTTCAAGCCCCGCATCGGGCTCTGTGCTGACAGCGTGGAGCCTGCTTGGGATCCTTTCTCCCTCTCTCTCTGCCATTCCCCTGCTTGCTGGCTCTCTCTCTCTTTCTCTCTCTCTCTCAAACTAAATAAAATAAATGTTTAAAAAATAATAATAATAAATAAAAGAAAATAATAAAAAAATAAAAACCCATACCAGAAGATGAACAAAGCAAAGAGACAGAACAGAGCTACTAGCGATGAGAAAAGAATAAAATAAAGCTGCATTTAGCATACAAAAGTTGTCCCAAACATACTCCACTGCTATTAAACATGAGCCACAAATGGGATTATAAGCTTCCCAGTGGTTGGTACTGGGGAGGAACATTTTTTTTTCTCTACTGCTTTTGATTCTTTGGCTGGTTTAATAATCAAATCAACATAGGATAGATTAACAGGAGAAAAACAAATTTAATTATGTACATGTGGGGCGGGCATAAGAATTTGAGACCCAAAGACAACTCTGGCAATTGAGGCTTATAGGCTCTCTGAAGCTAAGGACTGAGAGAGGAGCCTGGGGCTTCCAAGGAGAGGAAGATAAGTCAAAGGAAGCTAAAAAGAGCAGATGTTTGGAAATTCTGTGTCTGCCCTGCCATACAGACAGCCCATTCACTTAAAATGCCCTCTGGTCGTAGCTCTCTGTGAGCCAGCCTCCCCCCCACCATCTAAATTCTTTTAAGTGATGACTACCTTCAGCTAAAAACAGTTCACATGCCAAAAGGGCACATTTTGGGAGCCTTGTTCTCAACGTCTTCACCAGTAACAAGAGGAAAGGTGACCATCTCCAAGATGCACAGAATCCACAAGAGAAAAACATCTATACCCTCAAGAGCATGACTGCTGTGGTTTTTTTTTTTGTTTGGTTTTTGGGTGTTGTTGTTTGCTTTTGTTTTGTGTGTGTGTGTGTGTGGCAATGTCTAAAAGGCTTTTTCTTCTCTGGGTCCAGCCTTGTGAAGTGTGGTTTTTTGTTTGTTTTTTGGGTTTTGTTGTTGTTGTAGTTGTTGTTTGCTTTTTTTTTTTTTTTTGGTGGCAACGTCTAAAAGGCTTTTTCTCCTCTGGGTCCAGCCCCGTGAAGTGTACAAGAACACTAGCATTATCCCTGCGGTCGGGAGAAGAGTGAGTATTTCACAGCGGCTTCTCAAAGCCCACCTAGAAGTGTTTCTCAGGCACAGGACACAAGAGCAGCTGGACAACCAAGTTCAAAGTCTGTACCTTTCAAGTTCCACCTTCACAGAGGAACACGTACGAAAACATTCTCAGAACACCTGTCTGTTGGTAATTAAAAAAAAAAAAAGACTGGTACAATAATTGCGATAATCTATTGCATTTTTAAAACGTTTGTTCGGCAAACAGTCTTTTTAAAAGCAGATCATTTTCGTTTGGTTGAAAGGCTGGTAATAAATTAAGCCTTTCATGCCCACAGAAAAAAAATGTTTTCTTTTTGTTTTATTTCCAAATTTCCCATGTGGACATTGAGAGAGACATATTTATGAGAAAGCAAAACAGATGATCCGGCAGCAGCACTGAAGGAAGGCCACATCTGTCTCCAAGTACCGCGAGCCACTTATCCTGGATAAATCTTCCTGTCCCAGAAACATTATAGAGCACCGAGTTTCTGGGCCTCCTCCCCCTCCTGGCCTATTTCCAGCCTTCTCTTCCCCCCCCCCCCCCCACAGAGACACTCGGCATGGTCCCAGCCACCCCACTAGCTCCCGGCATCTTGGGACCCCTGCCTCCCTTTCCCGTGGAGAATCGGTCCCATTTACTCTAACCTGGGGCTCACCAACACGCCTATAATCCTTTCCAGTTTGGGGAAGTCAAGCAGTATTCTCTCAATATCTTGCTGCATTCCAAGTTTATCTTATTTTTCCCTTTTGAAGGACTCTGACCTCTCCCACGAGTCGAAGCTTACAGAAATGGTGAAATCAAAACCTTTTACCTCTTGTCTGCCTTCCGACCTCAAAGTGGTGCCACTTAACAGGACTCCAGAGACACGTGGGGGCCTCACCATTCCCAGTGTGTTGTCTCAGGGAGGCAAGGCCAAGGCCTCTCTGTTCCACTTAAGTTGACACAAGGGCAATCCCCCAAGCTAAAGGCGTGTTGTGGCCAGCCACAAGTTACCAATCCAAGTGGGGCCGAAAGCGTGGCCGAATGAGGCAGCCACAGACCATCTGCACGGCTTTGTGTGGGTGGGAGCAAGGGGCTGGGAACTAGACAAAGCTGAAAGCCAAGTCTTCCTCAGCTTTGTCCTTCTGGGCTTCACGTTGCTAACCGGCTAATGAAGAAAGGAAAGCCGACCCTTCAGATTTGCTGGGAGGGAGGAAGGACGGCCCGGCTCCGTGGCTGGGTTCTCATGGGTCAGCAGACCAGAAGACAGATTCAAGGGCCCCCAGTTTACCTGGAGATAAAGCTGTCTTCATTTTCTAGGGCTGCCCCAACAAATTCCCACACACCGGGTGGTTTATACACAGAAATGTACTGTCACACAGCCCTGGAGACCAAAAGTCCAACATCAAGGTGTTAGAGCTGGTTCCCTCTGAGATCCATGGGAGAATATCTCTCCATCTTTTTTTTTTTAAGTTTTATTTATTTATTTTGAGGGAGAAAGAGACAGAGCATGAGCAGGGTTGAGGGCAGAGAGAGAGAACGAGAGAGAAAATCCCAAGCAGGCTCCACGCTGTCAGCACAGAGCCGAACATAGGGCTTGAGCTCACAAACCGGGAGATCATGACCTGATCAGAAATCAAGAGTGGGACACTTAACCGACTGAGCCACCCAGCCACCACCCCCCAAATCTCCTCTTCTCATAAGGACATCAGTCATACTATATAAGGGGGCCACACTTATGACCTCATTTTAACTTATGGAGAGGAGCAGAATATGCCACCCAACACATGCCTCTTTGGCATAAGGATTAGTTTAAGCTGATTATTTTTTTCTGTTGTTTTCTTAAATTTTGTGATCTTTTTTTTCACTGAAGTATGCTTGACACACAAGGTTACATTAGCTTCAGATGCACAACATAGTGATTCCACAAGTCTATACGGGGAGCTTAACTACCATTTCTCACCACACAAGGCTATTACAATACCTTTGACTGTATTTTGAGTCGATTATGCTGAGAAAGTGCAGACAGAGGAGAAGCCCTGAAAAGAGGCACGTTACCCTTTTGTAAGGGAAATCTGCATTTAGAAAATAAATTTACATTAGAAAGGGGGGCTCTACCCGGAAGAGAGCTGTCTCCGGAGAGAACTTTTTCACCTGAGACTCAGAGCCCCCCCACCCCGCCCCCCTCCCCTGCAAGGCAAGGCAGTAAACTTTACCAAAGGCTTCCTCCTGGAAATTGCCTTCCCCGTCCCTGATGCCCCAGACCCTTGTCCCGTCCCTTAGCTCAAGGTTACGTATAGAAGCTTCAGACATCTGGCCTCCTTTTGCATGTCACATCTTTGTGGGCTCCTGTACGTGTAATTAATTTCTCCCCCCTCCGGTTACTCTGTCTTTTATTACAGGGTGGTCTTAGCCAAGCAGAAAGGGAGAGGAAAATTATGTTTCCTTTCCTACAGTTTATTACCTCTTTTTAAAGAGCCGATCTCTAAACCGGGGGTTAGGACTTCAACATGTGATTTCTGGCGAGGACGCCATTCAGCCCCTCACAGCCCCTCAGTATGCGTCTCCCTGAAAAAACAAAAAAAAAACAATCACAAGGAGTGTTGAAATTGGGCAGGGAAGCCAGCAAAGGCAGTTCTGTCAAGGCTGTCACAGCTCTTGGCAACTGGAACTTCAGCCCACTGGGAGTGCTAAAGGGACAGCAAGTCCCTGACATGGCCAAGAATGACCCCAAGTAAGGGTAGGGGACACTCACTTACTTATGCCCCTAATCGCTATTCCTCATTGGTTGAAGGTAGTGTTTCCATGTGGGGATACTTTATTAGATTTTATGGATCTTAAACCCATAAAATGCAAAAAAAAAAAAAAAAAAGTCATGTGAGGATTCAGGAAAATGAGAGAAAAAGAGCATTACAAAATGTGTTTAATGTTTATTTTTGAGAGAGAGAGAGATAAAGCATGAGTAGGGGAGGGGCAGACAGAGGGGGAGACAGAATCCGAAGGAAACTCCAGGCTCCGAGCTGTCAGCACAGAGCCCTTTGCAAAGTCACCAAGGGAACCGCGAGATCAACCTGATCTGAAGTCGGATGCTTAACCAACTGAGCCACCCAGGCGCCCCAAAAACATTACACATTTTAACAAATTACAACACAGAGGCATCACTGGCTCGAACAAACCCATGGATTCAGATCGGAAGCAGACGCAGGGAAGGCTGACAGGTGGAGGAAGGTTAAGGTCAGCAACTGCCAGGAACCAGGCAGGGGCACAAGGCAGGGGAACCCCAGGATCTAATGGCTTGCGGCCCCTGTGACAAGGCCGTGTTCCCGTTCCTGTCTGCTGCTGATGTCACTCTTGCAAATACAATGAATATTAATAAGTTTGTATGCATAGTGTACCTCATACAAATCCTATGAGTGATGCTGATGTTCCAAGAAATAACAAGTTTACGAGGCAATTAAATATGTCTTTAAATCGGCCATCGTGATTCTGTATGGCGCTATTAAGCCTGCTAAGATACTGAATGTTACATTATTCAAACACTATCCCTTAATGCTCACCGGTGTTTTCCGCAGTATTTGCTTTAGGCTACCACTCTTTGCAAATACGACTAAAATACTTTCTTAAACACTGCAAAAATTCTAACTAGGACTTTCCTTTTGCAAATACAATGGTAATACAGAATAATTTATGATTCTAGGAATTCCCAAGCATTCTCAGGAATTCTGATTGCTTATCCCCAAATCCCAAAGATAAATATCCGTCAGGAAGTTTTAATTTTTAATTTTGGTTGGGGGGTGCCCCAGGGCCACTCACCCGCTGGCACACAGCTCCCCCGGTGGGCAGGCCCACAGATGCTTCAGGAAGCAGAGCAAAGTGGGTTGATGGGGCTCAAGGTCACGGGGAGCAGCTAGGGTGGGAAGTAGGGACCTCAGAGACGATGTGACAGGCCACCAGCTGCATGACAACTAGTGCCTGAGGGGTACCTGGCACACTGGACAGGCTCCGTCACAGCTGGGTGTCACCGCTAGGGTCACTGTCACATCCTTCTCCTATTGTTCCGAGGCCTGGCCCTATGTGGGTGAGCTCTCACTTCCCGCGTCAGAACAGCCCCGCCAACCTGCTTTCGCCCAATAATTGTGCTGCGTTAAATTTTATGTAAACGTGCTTTAACCAAAGGCTTTGGCCTGCTCATGCCCAGTCCTGCAGGCCCGGCCAGAAATGACCATTTTCTCCTCTTTTAAATTCCTTTCCAAATAAATCCTCCTTCATCCAGTTCCTAAATAGCGTTCACAGAGGCTCTGTAACCCCTGGCATTGGCCCCCGCTCTGTGAAAGCACATTCCCTGGGCCCAAGTCTGCCCAGGGACCCCCCTCTGACATCCGGGTACCCGCTCAGATGGCACCTCCTCCTTTGGAAGGGTCTGTAAGTGATGGAGGCACTCCGTGTAGCAGGAGGCCACATGCTTTTCCTGTGCCCAAAGATCCCCTGAGGAGGGTTTGTAAATGCAGATTCCTGGAGCACACTCTCACTTTCAGAGAAATGCCCTTCCCATGGCCACCTTTGGGAGTGACTTTGTTTGCTCTTGGAGAAACCCGCCCCCCCTGCCCCCTCAGAGGGCCCCTCAGCCCTCCCCACTCCCCCACCCACCTGCCAGATGAGTCAAAGCAGCCACAAGTCCTCTCTAAAGGATTTCTACTCACCTGGGACGGGCCTTTCCCCAGCACTTGGATAAGTGTGCTATCTACCATCTTCTATTGTCAGAGATTTATCCTAAGTATCTCTTAAGTGTGCGACTCAATGCATCAACCTGGGCCCAATTAGGAGACAGAAAGCTGATGGGGTGGCAAGATGGCGGCAATGGCCTGCCCCAGTAGAGGATGAGATGTGGGGGGGGGGGGGTTGTTTGTTTTTTGTTTTTTAAGTTTATTTATTTATTTTGAGAGAGAGAGAGGGAGCACAAAGCCAGGGGAGGGAGGAGGTGGCAGAGAGAGAGAGGGAGAGAGAGAGAGAGAGAGAGAATACCAAGCAGGCTCTGTAATGTCAGCACAGAGCCCGATGGGAGACTCGAACTCATGAACAGCGAGATGGTGATCTGAGCCAAAGGGACGTTTAACTGACTGAGTCACCCAGGCGCCCTGAGGATGAGTTGTTAAGCTAGGACATGAGGGTAGCTATAAATATGTAATGAGAACTCTAAGGGGATCCCAAAGGAAGCCAAGGGAGGACCCACCTCCCCAAGGCTAGGAATTCTAACCTCACCAGAGAAGGGAGGGTTGCAGACACCCAGCTGACGGAGAAGTTCACCACAACGAGCAAAACGGCAAGCAGCCTTCGGGGGCACAAACTGATGGCAGGTACAGAGGGGTCACGGTGCTGAGGGAGTGGAAGGCAAGCTGAGGGCAAAGCAAAGCTAACAATCCCCTCCCTCAAGGTGGGACAAGTGTGACGTTCCTCGGGGTGCCCAAGAACAAAAGGAAAAAAAAAAAGGTTACCTTTTTTTGCGGTGGAGCCCGCAGTCATGCAGGACACAGGTTCCATCAGCTTTGCAACTGTCTTACTGACTTACAAGAAAACAAGACAATCTCCAGAAACCTATAGGCTCAATTTCCTGGAGCCCTCACATTACCCTCCCCTCCATAGGGTAGAAAATCTTGTATAATAAGTCACTCTTCACACTCCTCACACGTGGGCAGCTCTTTCTGCCCACGGGTCCTGTCCCCGTGCTTAATAAAATCACTTCTTTGCACCAAAGACGCCTCAAGAATTCTTTTCTTGGCCGTAGGCTCCGGACCCCCGCCACCCCTCCGAAACCACAGCACCCGGTGCCTGGGGTCGGCTCACAGGCAAAGTCGTGCCAGATCAGGGTGTGTGACTGCAGGGCAAGGGCTCCAGGAAGGTGGCCAATGGCTCATGCCTGGCAGTGCCTGGCTGTGTGTGTGCTGTGAGCACAGGCCTGGGGCAGAGAACCACCAGATGTCCCCACCACAGCCCCACTCCTGATCCCCATGCAGGGGGAATTAGAAAAACAGCAAAAACGCAGTGACAGGAACCGGAGAGAGAATCCCCTTCCTCCCCGAAATGACCCTCTCTCTAGCAGAACCTGTACTGACAGAGCTTCACGTAGTGTTCAGGGTAAAGGAGAAACACCCACTGTGGCCAATCGGGGAACGAAGAGTGACTTCGGAGCCTGGTAAGTGGCTCAAGAAAACAACGGGGGCGTCCGCGCCCTGGTTCCGAGAAAGCGAACCAGCCCTAAAACGATGAAGTTTCTGATGTGGGGAACCAAGGCAGAAGGAAAATGCGGATAAAATTAAATGTCCTTGTAACCTGCAGCCCACTGACTAATACTAGAGGCAAGCAGGATCTAACCCGCCTCCGGGAACCCCCAACTGTTTTAATGTTAACGATTTGCTAGAGGGAAAAACAACCCTAGCTTGACAATAGCTGGGCCTCCAGAATCCTGTGAGTTTTCCTTAGCACAGAAAGTCCCTTTGAAAACTTCCCTTGTCTTTACCTCCCCCCTCCCAACTTGAAGGCTCATAATCAGTCACCTTTCACAACCCCAGTGCAGCTCTTTCTGCCCAAGGGTCCTGTCCCCGTGCTTTAATAAAACCACCTTTTTGCATCAAAGACATCTCAAAAATTCTTTCTTGGCCGTCAGCTCTGAACCCCAACATTCTCTCCATTCCTCTCCATCATAAGAAGCCCATGGCCCAAATCTATTAGGAAAATAGACGAGACAAGTGGTTACCCCTTCAGAGTAGGCACTGGTTTAAAATGGGTTCTCCAGGGGCTATGACAAATTTAGGAGATTATGCTCTGTGCTTAGGGTTGTAGAGAAAAAAGTAGGAGAACACATTCTCTCTCTCAGGTGGAGAATATCATATCTCCCACTCCTCTCTCTGTCTCTCTCTGTCTCTCTGTCTCTCTCTCTCTCTCTCTCTCTCACACACACACACACACACACACACACAAACACAGGGAGGCCAGAAAAGAAAGCCTGAGCTTAGAATTAGGAAATCTGCTACCCTCTCGGGGGAATGAGCAGCACATCCAGGAGGCTCTGAGTCACGTTCTTCCATTTGAAAGGCAGGCCAGGCTTCAAACGCTAAGCGGCTGAACTCCATGGGCAAACATCCATGTTAGGCAGCCTTTGGTTTCCAGTGGTTGAATACTGGACTAAGAATGCCTTGAAAACCAGAAGTCTGAAGGCAGGCCGCCACAGAACTGATTCAGTGACTCGGAAATGTCAGGGGGCTGGGTCAGCATCCCTTGATATTTTCGTGCCTGTCTCCTCCTGGTCACAAAATGGCTGCAGCAACTCAAACCCTCAGATCCTCAAATGATAGCCTTCAAAACTGACAGTCTAGGAACAAAGGGTGCTTTCTCTTTAGTGCTGCCCTCTTTCTCTGTCTGGGAGGATTTTCCCTAGAAAGCCCCAGCTGGTATCCCGTGACCTCTCATTAGCCAGGACTGGGAGGTCACATGCTCACTGACCTCTCCGCCAATCACTGGCCAAGGGACTGGCATTGTCTTGACTGGCTGACATTAATCATAATTCATGCCTGGGACATGGGCACATTTACTCAAAATGGAAACAGAGATGGATAGGAATAAGGAAAGGAGCGGCTGACAGGAGGCGGGCCAACAATGCTCTGTGAGTATCTTACCACACTCTCTCCTCACTAGGTTGCAAAGGTGTCAAAAGAGCAATTATGCATGGAAAGCAAACACTGTATTTTAAAAGCAGAGTTTTTAAATGGAGGAAAATACTACTGCCTAAAATTAGAAAAGGAGCTTCGTTTTGGAATCCACACAGGAACCCCTAACGAGCTGTAAAGAGTTGCTCATGGAACAGCTTTGAACTGGATGCTTTGGTCAGTGCCAAAAAGAAAGAAAAGAAAAAAAAAATCCTTGGGGTCTTGGGTGGCTCAATCAGTTAAGCGTCCGACTCTTGATTTCGGCTCAGATCACTATCTCATGGTTGTGAGATCAAGCCCCGTGTTGGGTTCTGTGCTGGGCATGGAACCTGCTTAAGATTCTCTCTCTCTCTCTCTCTCTCTCTCTCATAAACAAACAAAACAAAACAAAAAAAAATTTAAAAGAAATTTTTTTTAATAAAATAAAAAATCATCCTAAACTCTCCAATTTGTTGTCTCCCAGGATTGTCACCAGAGCAAAAATGAAAGGCAGGAGAGACAGAAATCAGTGAGCTCATGACGTATTTTCTTGCCTCCTTCTACACTGTCCTTCTACGGGGTCCCCGAATTCCACTGAGATCAGAGTCCCTGCCATCCACCTGTCTGGCTGGTGAAGAAAAGGCTCAAGACAACGAAGTCTTTGTTGTCCTTGTCTGAGCACAGGCCCACAGAATGTTCTCATCCTTCCCGGAGGAGACCGCAGTGAAGACCGAGGGTCTTCTCCTCCTGGGTTTTCTATCCCCCTACTTCCTTCCCTTAAAGAACTCGCTCTGTCCCCCCTTGTTTTCTCTTTCTCATTAGCATCATCATGAGCATTTTCCAGTCAGTCCAGAAACACTGCGCCCCTCCGGAGCCCCCGGCCCCCTGCAGCATGAGCGATGACACCGGTGTCCCTTCCACTCAGCAGGATGCTGGCACTGGCCCTTCTCCTTGTCCCCCCCTGACACATGGCAGGGTGTCATCTCATGACCCTCTTGCAGCTCTCTATCCATTTACATGGTGACCCAGGGCCCCGCTCATAATGAGGAACCCTGTGGCCACCACACACAGGCTGCTGGCAGAGACAAAGCAATTTTAGGGGAAAAGCAAGGATTTTGAAGTCACGCGAATCTGGGCTCTGAGTCTCAGCTCTGCCTCTTACTAAACAGGGGTGTGGTAGATGGAAGCTTCTAGAAATTCTTTGCTACTCCTCCCACTGAGAGATGGAATCCGGTTCCCCTCCCCTTAAACTTATGCTGGCTTCGGGGATTTGCCGATCCACAGAATATGTCCCACACGTGACAATCGGGGGCTTCTGAGGCCAGACCTGAAGAAGTCTTGCAGACCTTTGTAACCTCTGCCCTGGAGGAGGCCAGGTGCCAAGCAAGAAGTCTGACTACGCTGAGGCCACCATGCCGTGAGGGGCCCCAAGCTTGCAACATGGAGAAAGAAGCTGTAAGCAAAGCATGAGGTCAGGCCAGCCTGGGTGCATAGGTGTGAAGGAAGTTACCTTGGCCTTTCTAGCCTCAGCAAATGCGATATGAAGAAGAACGAGGCACTCGACAGCTAGCCAAAACCAAGTCACCAGATGAGTCATCTCAGCCACCAACAGTCATTTGAGCCAAACTAGCTTGGGACTCGCCACTGTGGAGCAGAGAGTATCCACTCCAGTGTGCTCTGTCTGAACTCCTCACCCACAAACTCCCAAACATAACAGAAAGGCTGTTGTCTTATGGAGCTAAGTCTTGAGCATAGATTTTGCTGCAATGGGTCATGTCAGAATAAGAGACTCTGGTCAAGTCTTCAACCTTTCTTAAAATTATTTTTCATGTTTATTTATTTTTGAGAGGGACAGAGAGAGAGAAAGTACAAGGGGGGGTGGGGCAGAGAGATAGGGGTACAGACGATCCAAAGCTGACGGCAGAAAGCCCGACGTGGGGCTTGAACTCACAAACCGTGAGATCATGACCTGAGCTGATGTCGGACGCTTAACCAACTGAGCCACCCAGGCATCCCAGATCTTCAACCTTTCCTCATCTGTCAAATGGGGTCTAGGATAGCATCTATATTACCCGTATCACCTCCCTCTCATGGATGAACTGATGGTCCTCAAAACGCAGCCTCATGCTTAGCATAGGGTTGTCAATGATTTCACATCGGTTCCCTTGTTATAAGATAAAAATGTATTTTAGGCAGCCACATGTTAAGCTCCTAATCAAGAGGCTGTTAATCCTGGTTGCTAATGCCTCTTTTATCACTGGGAGCTGAGTTGAAATCAAGAGAATCGTTCATGAGTGTCTCTCGGATGTCAGGCAAAGCTCACAGAACCAGCCCAGCATATGCTTCCTGGGAAGATGGCTCAGCTTCTAAAAAGCCTTCTAAGCCAAATTAGAAAATGAGGGCAAGTCCTTATGGTTTATGGCCATGGAAACACTTCTGGAGACACAAGAGGTCTGGAGAATAAAAACATGTAGGAAGTGGCATCATCTGTGACTTCAAACCCCAAAATACTGGTTATTGTGATGGTTAATTTTATGTATCAATGTGCCTGAGGCATGGTGCTCAGATATTTGGTCAAACATGATTCTGGATGTTTCTGTGAAAGTGTTTGTTGGATGAGACCACTATTGACATAAGTAGACTTTTAGTAAATTAGATGGTACTCCCTAATGTAAGTGGGCCTCATCCAATCAGTTGAAGACCTTAACAGAAGAAAGACTGATTTCCCCTGAGCAAGAAGGAATTCTGCCAGATTGCCTTTGGACTTGAAACTGTAATGTTGGCCTTTCCCTGGGGCCCCAGCCTGCTGGCCCACCCTGCAGATTTTGGACTTATCAGCCTCCATAACCACGTGATCCTTAAAATCTTTCTTTCTTTCTTTCTTTCTTTCTTTCTTTCTTTCTTTCTCTCTCTCTCTCTTTCTCTCTCTCTCTCTCTCTCTCTCTCTCTGGGCACCTGGATGGCTCAGTAGGTTAATCATCCAACTTTGGCTAAGGTCATGATCTCGCCGATCATGAGTTCGAGCCCCATGTCGGGCTCTGTGCTGACAGCTCAGAGCCTGGAGCCTGCTTCAGATGCTCTGTCTCTCCCCGTCTCTCTCTCTTCCCCTCCCCTGCCCTACCACAATTTTTATTAAAAAAATTTTTTTAAACCAATCGACAAGTTCAACACTAACCTTCTGGCATTGGCCAGAAAGCTGTTCCAGTTTCTCTCCTATGGTTCTCATTTCTGTGCCATTACCAGGCCCAGCCCAGACAACTGGTATTTGTCCCTTTCATCTCCTTTCTCCTTGCCCCCCACAGCCAATCAGGTATTCACTGGGTGATCATTCTTCTCCCGCAGCCCAGTCCCTCCTGGCCGTCCACATGGCAGCTGTCCTGGTTCAGCCTCTCAGTATCTGCCACCACGATCATGGCAACACAATCCAAACTGGTCTACAGCCCTCTAATCCAGCCTCCCCTTTTCCAGAAGGAAAGACCATCCAGAAGGTTAGACCCAAGTCTGACCATCTCTGTCTCTTGTCAAAATCCTTCATGCACAGTTCATGATAAATTCCATATGAGGCATAGCTGACAAGGGGCTCTGTGATTTAGTCCCTACTGCCTTTTCCAATTGTATCTCCTCCCCAATCCATTCATATCCTTCCTTCTGGTCCAGCCGACCTATTGCAGTGTACTGGACTCTGACAGCCTTTGGGGCAAAGTCTATGCCTTGGATATTTATATATTCACAATACTTCTCTCCGCACCTGATACCTCATCGGTGTGCAATACATTGTAGAACAGACGAATGAATGAATGAATGAATGAAGTAGTGAATACATGAATGAGTGAATGAATGAATGAATTAATTAATGAATAATATACTGAGGATGCAAAGGCAAAGTGGTCAATTCAACCTGGGGAGGTCCAAAAACCTTTGCCAAGTACATGCTATTTAAATGAGTCTGGAAGCATAGATAGAAACATCCCTTCAGGCAGCAAGAATAGCACATGGAAAGGTTTGGAGACTTGAGAAGCATATTGATTCTCAGAATCAATAAGCAGAGCATATTCTGGAAGTTTCTGTGGCTTAATATGCAGGTGGGAATGACAAAGGCAATGCAGGAGAAGTGTTCAGAAGGCAGATACCATGACCCCTTTTGTGGCAGGCAGGGATCGTCGTCTCAAGTGCTAGTAGGGCTTGCACAAGCAACAGAAACACGTGCAGAAGACAGGGTTGTAGCCGACTTAGACTTCCCGCCCCAAATGAAGAGATTTCCAAAATTAATATTACATGAATACTGACATGTTGGAATAAAAGACCCCTACATGTCAGATTCTCTGCAAACCAGCAGTTCAGGTGATGAGAAGTGCTGAAAGAATTTTAAACAATGGAATTCTATGATCAGTTGGTGTTTAGGAAAGACCACCCTAGCAGAAGTTTGGTATTTTTTTTTAAGTTTATTTGTTTATTTTTGAGAGAGGCATAGACAGTGTGAGCGGGGAAGGGGCAGAGAGAGAGGGAGAGAGAGAATCCCAAACAGGCTCTGCACCATCAGCACAGAGCCCAATGCGGGGCTCGAACTCATGAAACCATGAGATCATGACTTGAGAACGAAACCAAGAGGCGGACGCTTAATCAGATGAGCCACCCAGGTGCCCCTACTTTGGCAAAAGTTCCTAGGAAGGCGGCAGAATAGGGTGGGGTTAAAAGTAAGAAGAAACGAATGAAGAAGGGGACTATTGAGACATCCAAGTAAGAGGTGATGAGGTTTGAACTGGGGCAGTGGTGATGGGCATGAAGAGAAGAAGGGACAGATTCCACAGCTACATAGAACTTAGAATCAATGACAGTGGAAGAGGAAATGAGGCCACCGAACAAAGGCATCAATCATGACCTAATTTGTGGTGTATCCTTTCAAGGAGTCATGGTCTGTACATATATGCCCAACGCATGAGAAATTTAGCCATTTCTGCAGATCAACCTAAATAAAACATGTTGCCTTTAAAGGCCCACTCTTAAATTAAAAAAAAAAAAAAATCCTGTCTTTTGATGAATTAAATCAGATGATAATGTAGCCAGCTCTCTTCTCCAGCTTTCCTCAACTAATCACCAGTTGGCCTGGTAAGAGATGTCTGTTAAGCTACTCATTTCTGAACCTGGAGATTCAAGAGTCACCCCACAGGCATGGCTGCATAAATGATGAATGTACTGACGGATGGTAGAAAGGGGTTCCATCAGCTGGGTCAACTCGGCAGCATCCATCACAGCCAACAAGACCATGTTCCTCACCTCCTGTTGATTAATGGGTTAGTCGGAGGCCAGCAGCCTGTATACATCAGTGTATACAAGCAATGGTTTGGTAGCTTTCTATGAAACATGCTTAGCTGATTTTTATCATTCCACAAAAGTTCTGCCAAGTAGCAATAAAACCCTTTTGCTGACACAGCCCTCATGTTTCTCTACATCAGTGAGCACTGGCAGACCCATGAGACTGGGGTTCTAGGCCCAGTGCTGATCTGGGCGGGACAGGTGCCAGGCTCATCTCCAGGACACCCAACCTGTCACAGAAAGTCCTGAATGGGGGCTATACTCATCTGTCATCCGGGTGACCTTATTGTTCTGAGATGCAGGCTTACTACCAAACTTTCTCCATTATCTGCACTTGGAATTGGGAATCAAGGGAGCTGTAGCATAAAATTTTGGTGTCCATCCATATGCCTTTGAAACTCACCATCTCCAATCCTCTGCTTTGGGCTTTCTCAGTCCACAGGAGCTTGCCATCTGATTGCTTTCAATATTTTTCTTACTAACGGAGCCTGCTTTGGTGGGGAGAAACGTGTCCAGATCTAGGGAAGAATGGAAATGCCAAGAAGTTAACGTCTGTCCCTGTGAGCAGCATTCAACAATGATGGATGGGGAATTGGAGGATAAATATCCCAGTTCTCACCCCTGGGTGGGGCAGCTCTGGGGCATGTTACACAGTCTGCCAGGGAACCACAGTTCCCTGCAGTCATGGGTGAAACCCCAGTGCCTAAAGGGTAATTTTCTTATTAAGCTATCCTCTACTGTCTTCTTTCCCTTCTCTGTCTTAATGGTAGTGAAGGACGTAGAGATCTTGCCCAGGGAAATACCTTGTGTTTCCTTAGATTGTTCCTAACTCAACCACCTACATTCAAATCCTTATCTCAAGGTCTCCATCTAGCGGAGCCCAAACTAGGGCTGTGAAGAATTTCTCATTGACTTTAGATCATTCCCTGCCCTAAAAGGTTGGCTTCCTAAATAGCTGACAAGTATGTCCCCTTCTCTACCAACACACAGTTGCTGAGTTCAAAGTCCCATCCCTTCCCAGGATGACACAGAAATAGCTCTTTAATTCAATCTCATCTCCTTTCCTATGACCCCTTCCCATTTATCTACTCCACTGTTGCAGAGTCATCTCTGTAAACTTCATATCTTGTCATTTCACTGGTTTAATCCTTCGAATTTTTTCCCATTGACTACAGTAAGACTTTCAGACTCCATAGCCTAGCCTTTAAGACCCTCCTTGATTTGGCCATATTCTCCACATTCAGTCCATCCTATTCCCATACAGAGTTTGAGAGCCAGAGTGTGTTTGCTGAATGCTTTGTTTTTCCTATATTGGTACAATTTGTGATCCCACTGGTCTTTATTCATTAAAAGCCAGTTGGGAACATGCTGTCCTCCTACATTGTTTTAAAAAGCTTTGTCTTCTCCTCCTTGTCATGTAGGTTTTATGGAATGTTGAGCATTTGTTTGATCTTTTAGTGCTAAACCTAGGGGAAGATTGAGCTCCAAAATGTCCAGCTGAATGATGCAAGACACTGAGAGTTCCCATGGAGAATATCAGAAAGGACATCCCAAGATAAGCATTTCTCAACAGGGGGCAAAGTTCAGAGCAGCAGGCTGTCAGGGCTCACCCCTGATAATGTCTAAGGAGGTCACAGTAGTAGAAGAAATCTGACCTTGGAAGAGAGTTGTAAAACACTTCAGTGGGTGAGGGTTTTTTTCTTATGATTTCTTTAAAAACATGGTAGGAAGGATCTATCTTTTGCTCCCAGAATGTGGAGACTTCATAATATCAACAAAAATACTCTAAGACTTTGTAATCAGTCAAGTCTTCCTTCTTTTTGTTACCTCAGGATCCAAAGAACCATGGTTTCTGGAAAGAGTCCAGACAGTTCCACCTACACACATATTTCTTTACATTGAATCATCTCAATAACTCATTGATGTACTTACCTCAGTTTTCTTGCCCATAAAATGGGGAAAATAAAAAATAACTAATCTCATTAGGGTATCTGGAGGATAAAATGAGTTAATACATGCAAAAACACTTAGAACAGCACTAGGCACATAGGGGCTGTAGCTTGCCTTTTTTAATCATTAACTTGACCATCATCGTCAATATTCCAGGCTTAGAAGGAAACTGATAGAGAATAATTTTCCCAAGATCACAGAATGGTAAGTATAAAAAACAGGAATCAATACGCATGCTTACACCTGTCTGCTGCATCGCCCCTCCAACCATAACTGAACTTGAAGCTTTCCCAAGTGCAATGGCCTTCCAGGCCTCTGTACATTCACACACTCTGGTCCCTCTGTCTGGCAAACTTGACCGATCCTTTAAGACTCTGCCTTTCTGTGTTCCTGCAGGGCTATGTTGTCTGATTGATAAATAGATAACAAATGCCTTCTTGTATCTTACTTATCATTTCAATCCCAGCACCCAGAAGAGTACCTGGCTTATGGCTAATCTCTAAATACCCGTTAAGTAACCATGTATACAAATATATAAATAGATGAAGATGTTGGCATCATCTAAGAAAATGAGACAAAAATGTGCTCCATTTAGGGACATTGAGCCTCAGGATTAAATTATTCCCACTCCTACTTTACCTCATTCATGACTGAGCTATAGAGTGTTCAAAGGCAGGAGTTGAGGGTTGTTGTTGTGTTGTTGATAAATGGAGAAAGGAATTTAGAGCTTGTCCTTCTAGAAGGCTCTATAATACACATTTTCTACAGAAAAAGAGCAGTCATATTTCACTCATGCATCCAAGCATTCATTCATGCATTCATTCATTCACTCATTCACATGTCCATTCAATAAATATTTATTTCTCCCTTATTTAATAGTCAATGTAAATTTATATATTTAAGTCCTCCTTGAATACCTCTGCCTTCTCCAGCTGTAGACAAGGCTTAATGGAGAAATGAAAGAGATAGACACAGGAGTAGTTCAAGTCACCGGATCAAGTCCCACCCTTGGGTAGGTTATTAAACTTCTCTAAGCCTGAGCTTCTGAATGGCAGCTCCCATCTACTGGGGGCCAACAATGCACCAGAAATGGTGTCAGCGTCTTTGCACAACATCTTTTTAATCTTTACAAGTCTTCGGGCTTTCTCACCTCTCAGAGGATGTGTGAGGATTGGAGATAATGAGCGGAGGATACTTAGAACCAAACCTGGCAGGTAGTAGACATTAGTCTGCTCCAGTTCAGAAGGGATTTCATTCAGTGAACAAACCGTGGGCATCACCAGTTGCCCCCCTAGAGCTGATCGGAGCCACCCAGGCCTGACAACCAAACTCGCCATGGAGAGCTGTAAATGGAATCAAACGTGCCTGCACATCTGCTCCACAGAGCAATCCCTCTCTGGCCATTTTCTCCCAGGCTGCACCTCTTCAGTACTTGGACACATTTTGTTGAAACCCACATTTCTCCTCATCTCAGGTGGACAAAGAGAAGGATCTCGACATTTCAAGCACTCAGGGTTGCTTGAGATTAGAGTTCACCATAAATATAGCCAAAGTGTGATACGGCGTAGCAGAAATTCTCAAAGACCCAAAGTGGGCAACCCCATGGTGCTCATGGTCCTGAGTAAAAAGGGGCTCTGGGCAGAGCCTGCAGATATGGGGACCCACCCCTGCCCCTTGCCCACAGGGCCAAGCCGCTCAGAGAGGTGTCCAGGGAGCCATAAGGAAAGGCGACTAGGCTTTGGGCATTACGTGCGGGATACTGGGTGAGAAGAAACGCACACATCATAGCTCATTCTCCTTAACACCTAAGTCTGATGTCATCATTATAGAGGAGAAGACCCTGGAGTTCAGAAAAAGTGAAGAACTTGCCTAAGTCACACAGCTAGAATGATCAATGATAATGCCAGAAGTCGACCCCAGGCCTGCGTAACTCCATGGCACAGTCTCTCCACTGCACCATCGTCATCCTCCCAGACAACTCTGTCAGCACAGGACTCCATTCCAAATAGAGCATTTACTGACTGCTGACTAGAACATGGCGGGCCTTCAAGAAATGATATCTGCCATTGTGACCGCTATTGTTTTGATACAATAATAATTCTGATTATTACTATTTTGTTGCCCATCACAGTAAGTAATGCAAAGCATTCAAGCTTCCACTTGTACCGGAACCTAATTAAAACTCATTTTCCACTCATGAGGACTAAGATAAGAGGAAAGATGAACTCCACCCAAATAGCAGCCTGAGGGCTGAGCCCTGTCGGAACATCTCCTCTCCTGCAAAGATACACAAGATTATTTTTTACGAGCAAAACAGCAAGCCATTCGCCTGCAGTTATAGGACTGTATACGTGAGTGAACAGTCTTGTAGATCTTAGCTTTCATTAAGAATCCACAGATCACACAGCATTATAGGCCCCCGGAGGCTGTTGTTTTCAGCCCCTCCTTGACTGCAAACAGACTCACACCACAGGCTCACTGGAGGAAGATGATTTATCTGACAGCATCTAGAGGCAACCCTGTGTTGCCTCGAGGTTGGGGTAGAGCTAGCATAAGCCGATGGTCTCTTGTCAGACTTTTCTAGGGAACCTTCACATCTATGAGAATATGAACTCCAAGTCAATTTCACCATCTTCCTTCCTTCTCTGCTCCTAGAGTGGAGGCTGGCTCATGATGGAAACTCAATGAATACTGGTGGAATAAGTAAATAAATAAATGGAACCATTACTAAGTGCCCCAGTATACTGAAGCACCATTAGTGAGATGAAATACAGGTCTGGCCCTATTTTCTTGGAGCTCCTGGGGCAAGGGAGGGAAGCAGACAATTCTACTGAGGTCCTGTCAGTCCTGGGAGGAGAAGGAATCCCAAGGGCCAGCTTTGAAAGAACAAAGGCAGGGGAGTCCACAGGCCCAGGAGGTCAAAGAAGCTTCCTGGAGAAGATGCGGCCCCACCTGGGAGGGTACATATGTATGAGGTAGGCCAAGAAGAAGACATTCCAGGCAGGAGCAAAGGAACAGAATGGTCACAGGGAACACAGAAATATGTGAGTGCCCCAACGGGATGGAGCATAGTGTGGGAGAGGGAGAGGCCAGGGGTGAGGCTGAGAACATAGAAGGCGGGTCTCGAGTCCTACAGTGGAAGTCTTTTTTTGCCTAAAGCAGCACTTTCCAGTGTGTTCTCAGGAAGAAGCGTTTTTTGGGATGCTTGGTGAGGAAAGGGCTCTGTGTTCAAATAGATTTGGGAAACACTTCTCTAACACTCTCCCACAAGGCATATCATACACAGAGGCCCTGAGGAGGTCTGTGCTGAAGAACCCGGCAGAATGCTATTTATACCAGCTTACCCGAACTCTTAGCAAGAAGGCATCTGACCACGGACACCTTGTATTTTCCCTGCAACCCTTCTAGAGGGCCCCAGAACACACACTGAAAAATGTTCCCCAATGGTATTCAAGGGTGACCGCCATGTTTTAATCAAAGAAAGATGATTGTTGATATTGTAGCAAATGATCGTTGACAATCATAAAGAATGAATTGGTAGCGCCCTCTTCTGGACAATGGCAGGCAACATAAGCCAGGTCCACCCTGTCTGAGCATAAACAGAAAGGGCTGGACAAAGTAAAAGAAAAACAATAGCAATAAAATAGCTTCTTGAAGGACATCAGCCAACTAACAAGGAAGTAAAGAATTAGGGCCAAGAGGAAAGCGCAGAGAAGTGGGGTCAGCATTTAGGACCCGTTTTCCTCCTGCTCTGAGGGGGGAAGGACAGAGAGGTACCTACAATTTCAACGGGGCCGTGAGGCTCAAAATCAGCTATTCATTTTACATATACTAATGTACCTAAATACTCTTTTATTTTTTTTCCCCAGCAACACTTTGCGTTTTAAATTTTCTGTTTGTTAAATAAATCTTCTCCACCCTTACTTAGTTACTTCTTTCCTCAATCTGTTGTGGGCTGATAAAGCGGAACTAGAGTCTCCTGTTGTCTTAATGTTTCCCTTATTCCCCACAATTTTGGCAAATTACACTTTGTCACCTTGTATCCATTCGCAGCTATAATACAGTGTGGATTATTTTTTATTACAAGACCAATTGTAATAGCCAATTTTATTGGCTCTTCATGTGGGGAAAAAACAAAAACTTGACCCCTACTTCACAGCATACACAAAAATTCCAAGTGAATTCTAGATCTAAATGTGAAAAGCAACAGAGTAATTAATCTTAATGACTTCAGGGTAGGATTGTTTTCTTTAAAAGACATAAAAGGCGCTAGCCATTAAGGAGAGGTTTGGGTTGTTACGGGACTACATTAAAATCAAGAACTTTTGTGCATCAAGAGACACCATTAAGAGAGTGAAAAGGGAAGACAGTGGAAAGGTATTTGCAACGCAAACAGCTGACAAAGGGCTTACATCCTGACTTTGGAAAGAATTTATGCAAATCAATCTCCCCCCAAAAGAGAGTCAAACCAACAGAAAAAAAAAAAAAAAAGAAAGAATGTGTAATGGGAACATCAGAGGAAAGGATTTCCAAATGGACAACAAATAAATGAAAATGTGCTCAATCTCATTAGTAATCAGAACTGTCAATTAAAAGGGAGCCTGGGTGGCCCAGTTAAGCCTCCGACTTTGACTCAGGTCATGATCTCACTGTTCCTGAGTTCGAGCCCTGAGTCGAGCTCTGCGCTGAAGGCTTGGAGCCTGGAGCCTGCTTCGGATTCTCTGTCTCGCTCTCTCTCTGCACCTCTCCCCAACTTGCACTCACGTGCTCTCTCTCTCTCCCTCTCTCTCTTGAAAAGAGATAAATTTAATGTTCAAAAAAATTTTTTAACGGCAATAAAATATCACATCACTAGAATGACTAAAACGGAAGAGGCTGACAATACCAAGTGCTGACAAGGATAAAATAACGGGAGCTCTCATGGGCTACGGGTGGGACCTTTTTATTTATTTATTTAGAGAGAGACAAAGTGCGAGTGGGGGAGGGACATAGAGAGACAGAGGGAGAATCCCAAGTAGGCTCTGCGCCATCGGCACATGGCCCGTCACGGGGCTCAATCTCCCGAAACCACGAGATCATGACCTAAGCCAAAACCGAGAGTCAAAGTCGGACACTTACCCGACTAAGCCACCCAGATACCCCGGGATTTTAAATTGATATAAGAAGTTTGGAAAACAGGAGTCAGCTACTAAAGCTGAAGAGTTGCGCACCCCCCAAAATCATAAATTCCCATCTGAGAAACAGACCCAACATAAATATGTGGAAATGGACACCAAGAGATTAGTACAAAAACGTTTACACTTGTGTTATTCAGAATGGCCCCAAGCCAGAAACCACCTACATGACCACCCGACCACCCGGTGGAAGAATGGATACATGAAATTGTGGTATCTTTGTGCAATGGAATGCTAAACCACCATGCAAGCAAAGCATGGATAGACCTCATGGACAGGACCTTGAGCAAAAGGAACCAAACACAAAACAAATACCATATATTTCCATTTATTGGATGGTAAATAGAAATGCAAAACCCAACCACAATGTCCAAATTCAAAATATTGGGAGTGATTGGAAGGCCATATGCAGAAGGGACTTCTGCGGTGCCTGAACAATCTATTTGTCCAACTGAGTGCTGATAACTGCTAGAGTTGTACATTATGCTCTGAGCCCTTTTTTGTACACGTTCAATGTCAAAATACAACAAAAGGTTTAGAGAAAGGATTGGAGGAGGGGGTAGACTGGAATCAGAAAGAAGTTGCCATTACCTACACAGGAGAAAAAAAAAAGATAAAGTGGAGAGAGTGAGAAAGTGGAGGCGGGGCTTGATAACAGGAACTCTTGACTTTGAAAGTTCAGTTTTGAGAGAACTGGCATAATTTCAAAAGATTTAACCCATCAAAGTATCTTTAGATCCATGAGCTCACAATGACCTTAAGGGGAAAAATGAATCACCTCCAGAGGCTGAAGGGAAACCAATCCGTTATCTTGAACGGTTTAAATAAAGGGAAAGACTCAGGCATTTGTCCTGCCTTTTTGACATGATCTGGACAACTGAGTAACCAAATGGTACATGAGAAGAAGCATCTCTTTATAAAAGAAGTCCAGTGAATAAGTGGCAAAGAAATTATAAAATCAGAATACTGCTATTTTGCAGCCCCCTATGAAGTGAATGGACATAGGCTCTGGATATCAATAGCTCCTCACATTATAAAAAAGAGACAACCAGAAGTCCTTTGAAGGCATTTGGCATCACTCATTCATGTGACCAAAGGGGTCTGACCTGAGTCCGAGCAAGCTTCTGGATCCAGCTGGCAGCGTGCAGGAAATGTAGGGGACAGAGGAACATGTTGAATAGCACCAACCACGTGCAATCAGGAAAAATCCTGCTGTGGGGAACTGCAAGGTAAGTAAGACTGGTTCTTCACCAGATGAACTGCAAGGGAGGGGAAAAAAGGTATATTAAAAGAGCCTTAAAAGATAATATCATACATAGGAGCACCTGGGTGGCTCGGTCGGTTAAGCATCTGACTCTTGATTTCAGCTCAGGTCATGATCTCATGGTTTGTGAGTTTCGGCCCGGAGTCAGACTTTGCGATGATAGTGCAGAACCTACTTGGGATTCTTTCTCTCTCTCCCTCTCTCTCTGCCCCTTTCTCCTTCTCCCTGCCCCCTCTCAAAAATAAATATATGAACATTTAAAAAAGAAAGATAATAATATCATAACTTTTTAAAGCCATGACTGTATCATGTCTAGGGATGCACATCTGGGTAATAAAAGGAAACACAAGGAAATAATTTTGAGATAAGTCAGGGTAGTGGGGAGACAAGGGTCCATAATAGAGATGGGACAAATGGAGAGGGGCGGTGCTTTCTAGGCGGCAAAGTTCTAGGTCTTGCCTGGGATAGTGGTTACGGATGTTCACCTTAATAATAACTCGTTAAACATACACTGTTGTCACATGGTTTTCTGTGTCCATGTTTTCTTTTCAGTAAAAATATTTTTGTATGCTAGCAGGAACTTGTCATATGGTATCATCACCTACTTACAGAAAAACTTAAAATTCTTTGGAATTCCAGAAGGAATAACACAGCATTTATTTGGCACTTTGTAACTTTAAAGACACTTTCACCTACATTACGTCATGTAATTATACCAATCCTTGGTGGTATGTATTATTATACCCATTCCACAGATGAGGAATGTGCTAGTCATGTTTTGCTCCTATTTTTTTTTTTTAGTGTTTATTTATTTTTGAAAGAGAGAGACAGAGACTGAGTGTGAGCGGGAGAGGGGCAGAGAAAGAGAGGGAGACACAGAATCCGAAACAGGCTCCGGGCTCCTAGCTATCAGCACAGAGCCTCACACGGGGCTCAAATCTACGAACCATGAAATCATGTCCTGAACGGAAGTCAGATGCTTAACCGACTGAGCCCCCCTTGCCCTTATTTCTTTAATCTGTGTTTTTTCCATCTCCAAATCCTACACCTTTTCTTAAAACAGTTATCCAAGAATTTTTTGACCGTGGTTTCTGTAGCCCATCCTTTTCCACCATTACCAATGGAATTCCAATGGAGGGGGAAAAAAAAAAAACCCACCTCAGTTATATCAGTAGAAAAATAATTTAACGAGAAGAAATACTTAGAGAAGAAAATACATTTCAAAACCCAAAAATCAACTCACGGGATTACACCTCAATTGCTGTTACTCATATGCAAACACTAAAATATATGGAACCATGCATAATTCCATGGTAGGAACTCGAGAAAGAATGTGCAATTTTGGATCTATTTCTAGCATGCCAGGAGCATTTTTCATAATAACAAAACAACCTAAATGGTAGCAGAATAATGGATATATAATTGGGTATATTTGTGGAGTATAATATTATTAAAAATGATAGATTAACCTCAGATGTCTTGTGAAGAAAAGAATACCCCTCTGTGACGCATCTCACCTCTTGTTCTTTCTGTTTCTAGGTATGTCCCCATCCACCTGTCTTCTTCATGCCCACAAGTCTGACCCACTGTCATCAGCTCTCAGAAGACTGCTGTGCAAGCCCTTAACTGTCCCCTCTGCTTTCATCTCTGTCCTGCTCTTCTCTAGAGAAGTCTTTTTAAAGTCAAGAGTCTAGGGGCACCTGGGTGGCTCAGTGAGTTAAGCGTCTAACTCTTGGTTTTATTTAGCTCAGATCATGATCTCACGGTTCATAGGATCAAGTCCTGTGATGGGCTCCATGCTGATAGCATGGAGTTTGCTTGGGATTCTCTCTCTCCCTCTCTCTTTGGCCCTCCCCCGCTCATGTTCTTCCTCTCTCTCTCTCTCTCTCTCTCTCAAAATAAATTAATTAAAAAAAAACCAGAAGACTGTAATCCAAGGGGACATACAGAGAAGGGTTTTAACGACCAGGATTCCATGACACACACACCTGCAACAAAATCCTCTCCATCATCTAGAAGTCATGTGAATGTGGGCAAATCACAGGCCATCTTTGAGCCTCCGTTTTGTTAATCTGTAAAGTGGACAGAATCACTGTTCCTATGTAGGGGAACCAGACAATTTACCTGCCAAACCAAGGTCACTGCTCCAACCACACAGTATTTGAGGACAAGCAGAGTAACAATAATAACAGTGTCCTGCAAAGACCTTGGCAGGTAGCGAGCACTTAGCAGAGGTTAACTATGGGTAATGCATCACTTCCCTGCCTGGAAGGCTCAGCATGGCCGATGAGGCCCTTCATGAGCCAGGTCCTGCTTCACTCCCCACCCCATCTCCTGCCACTTCCCCTCTTGCTGTGTGTGCCACAGCCACACTTATTTCCATTCTCCGAACGTCCCTCTTCTCTGTGTCTTTGCACAAAGTTCTTCACTGTGCCTGGAACATCTCCCACCTCCTTTACCTGGGCACCATTCCATCCTCCAGGCCTCAGGTTACCCGTGACTTTCTCTTGCTTTGTTTACCCCAGATTGTCATGCTTCTCCTGTCATTTTGTAATGGCTGGCGCCATAATGGTTGATCAGTACCCACCTTTCCCTCCAGACATGTAACTATCTCGCTAACCATCATATTCCCAGCACCAAGCACAACAGCTTGGTAAGTCCTCAGGAATCTTTGTTGAATGAATGAAAGAACGAATGAATGAATTCAAAAAAAGTATTTATGGACAAAAATTGCCTCCTTACCCTACCTGGACCTCCACCCTAAACAAGAGATGTCCTCTCATAAACACCCTTGGCTCCATGGGAGGAAGTGGAGTAAGGGAGGGCTCTCTCTCTCTCCTAAGTCTTTTTTTTTTTAATGTTTATTTATTTTGGACAGAGAGAGAGAGAGAGACAGAGCATGAATGGGGGAGGGGCAGAGAGACAGGGAGACACAGAATCCGAAGCAGGCTCCAGGCTCCGAGCTGTCAGCACAGAGCCTGACACAGGGCTCAAACTCACGGACCATGAGATTATGACCTGAGCTGAAGTTGGATGCTCAACCGACTGAGCCACCCAGGCACCGCTCTCTCTCCTAAGTCTTGAAGAATTTTATTATTGGCTCATCCCAGGCTCATTCCATTGTCTGTTTATTCTTGAAATTTCTCTCTTCCACTCATTTCTTGTTCTTAACTTTGGAAATCAATGTAAAAGTTATTGACCTTCCTTTATATCCCACCCCCAAAGGTGTTTACCATCTCTTTTAAAAGTCCTTACCCTTTGGGGCGCCTGGGTGGCTCAGTCGGTTGAGCATCCGATTGTGGCTCAGGTCATGATCTCGCGTCCGTGAGTTCGAGCCCCACATCAGGCTCTGTGCTGATAGCTGGGAGCCTGGAGCCTGTTTCAGATTCTGTGTCTCCTTCTCTCTCTGACCCTCTCCCATTCATGCTCTGTTTCTCTCTGTCTCAAAAATAAGTAAACGTTAAAAAAATTTTTTTAAATAAAAATTTTTTAAAAAGTCCTTATCCTTTGATATAAATATAAAAACTCAATCCTTCACTCCCAAGATTCTCAAACGCCCTCAATATCCTACCAATTAAGGAACTTATATTTTCACTGGTATTATTAACTTATAATTCAGAATATATTTTTCCAAACTGTTCATGTGTGCCTCCCCACTTTGTTTTGCTACGCCCCTTGCTGAGAAAGCCTGCACTATCTCTACCTCCCCACTGCCATCATGGAGAATCCCTGCTCTCCCCTTCCATCTTGTGGCCATTTTGAGCAACCACCCACTTAGATCTTTTTCTAACCCTAACAAGACTGAAAAGGAATTCAGGCAGCACTGGCCAAGAAACATTTGACATCCACCAAAATGGGTTGATTTTATAACCCCCTCTTGAAAACATGGACTCCTCTCAGCCACCCTATCTGTATCTCCACCCAAAGCAAGATGGCCGCCTCAATGATCTGGCCCCATTAAGTGTGTGCTGTGAAGAGAACATGTATCTCTCATTTTCAAACTCATAAATTCTTCTACAGTTTGAGATGGTTGCTGTAGATTCAATGCCCCTGACAATTATGAGGGAATTTTAAGCAGAGATTTGGCCATACTTCTAAAATCAGATTAGCTTCCCAATTTGATATGGCAATGATTACTTCAAAGGCAGCTGTGGCTTCATCAAATAAAGGCTCCCTGCTGTAGGCATTTCTTATGGGTGCACGCCAAGTTGCTCAGGAATGCACCCCTGGGGGACAGCAGGCAGGACAGCTTCCACCAGGTCAGGGAGTCAATGTCACAGCTGGAATCCGCACCTGGGGCAGGATATCCAGAACCAGTCCCAGGAGAAGGGAGGCGGGATGTCAATATGATGAGGTACAGGATTTTTGCCTTGGGTAGTTATCGCTCGGTTTTCTTACAAAAAGAATGGTTCTGCTTTTGCCCATCCAGCCTGTTCTTCCTGGAATGAGGACTGAGCCAGCCACTGACCAGACCCCTGCCCACCTTCCTCTCTCACTTTCTGTTCCTGGAGGTTAAGAGCGCTTCCTGCCTTTGCCACAAGAGGCAGCCAGTTCCACGCCAATAGTTCTAAAAGGAAAAATTTTTAAATGGCCAGAGGAAAGGTACTAGTTCCTTCGTGAAGGAGAGATACTGAAAGAGGTAGAGGACCCAGGAGGGGGTACATGTGTACAGGACCTCACTTTTCTGGGCCCCTCAATACTGTTCATACAACCCTCCTTACTAGTGTCTCTCTCTCTCTCCCTGATCTTCTCCAGCACAGGAATGAGGTCTTCTGTTGGAGGTAGGGTTCTCCCAAGAGCAGACCCTGAAACAAGAATTTGGGCATGTGTTTACATGGAAGGTGATCCCAGGAAGTACCGCGAGGGTGTGGGGGAGTGAGACAGAAGGGAGCAGAGTGGATTGCCACCACAGGCAACTGGGGCTCCACCCCCTCTTGGCCACTGGGAGCTGGTGTAGACCCTGCATTGTCTCACTGAGGGCTAAGAAAGCCAGAGTGCTATTCACCAACCTTCATCCCCCACCCGCTGAGGGTGGCTCCTGGGGCACTAGTAGCATGGCACTGTCCTCTGTTCACCAAACCCAGAGAAAGCTCTTAGGCAAAAAGATGCAGAAAGCCACGGTATGAGAAGTCCCTACAGTGGCCACGGGTGCTTCAAGGGCATGCAAAGCACAGGACGTCCTGATGTCAGTTCCATTCCCTGTGTCTTTATAGTGTCCTGCTTTGTTGGGAGCCTGGCACGTAGGAGTGACCAATGTGTTTAGGTTGTGATGAAATGGGGCATAGATGCCACCATGTTTAATCAAAGGAGGTGATACAGTGACATGATGCACAGATCCAGGGACCGGGCGGGGGACACTCAGCAAGGCTGCTAACTCAAGCAGGGTGTTGTGAGCTCTCTTGGATGACAGCAGAAACTACAAAGGACAAAACAAGAGAAAGAGACAGGGGAAGTGGTTGGAGGGGGCAGAGAAAGTAAAGGAAATGTTCTGGAGGCAAAAGAGAAGGGGTTGAGAGATCAATGAGGGCAAGTAGCAGATGAGAAATGAGTAATCAAGCTGTAAGGAAATTTGCGAGCCCTCGCTGCATTGGGTTTGGCTTCTTCTAGCACAGCTGGATGTGAAAGATCTGGGGTGAGAGACCGAATCGGCACCCCACCCCCGTCTCACCCCCTACTCCCCCGAACACGTCTGCCTCCTAACTGCAGAGCCTGTCAACTTGTCAATATGGCGCCTTGCATGGCGAAGGGGCTTTGCAGACGTGATTACAGTTAAGGACCGTGAGATGGGGAGATTATCTGGAATTATCCTGGTGGGTCTTATCCACTCACACAAATCCTTAAAACTGGAGAGTCTTTCCCCGCGCTACGGTTAGAGATGGCAGCATGAGAAGGCGTCAGCGCCCCCTTCCTGGTTCTGAAATGTGGGTTTACATGCAAGGCCCAGAGAGAGGCCTCCAGAAGCTGGAAAACTCCCCCCTGGAGCCTCCGGAAGGGAACACAGCTTCGCTGACACCTTCATTTGAACCCAGGGAGATCTGTGCGGCGCGTCTGAGCTCCAGAGCTGTAAGATAATAGATTCCTGTTTTAAGCCACAAAGTTTGTGGGTAATTTGTTACAGCAGCAGTAGAAACGAATACACCTCAGGGACATCAAAAATGGAAAATTATCAAAAATCACTCTCCGACTCTCTGGTATTCTGCCTGTAATCGGTTTCCCATTTAGGCTGGAATTGTTTTTCCTCTCCGCAGCACAGAGAATGGCTGCTCACAGACTCATTAATATGCAGAAAGGTTGGCATAATTAGTTGCCACAGGTAACCCCTCTCTGGCTGTGTGAACTGAGCTAATGTGCAAATGCGTGCGGCACGGTGCACAGGGCCGTGTGAGTAAAAGTCCCCATTTCATAAAAGGAAATATTTGAATAATATGGAAATGCATTGGATGCTATTAGCAGGATGTCAGGTTTGACAGTCCGTGTTATTGTGAAAATAAATGAGTTTTGACACAAATAACTTAGGTATGCATTGATTTTTTTTTTTTTAAAGCAAATCTTGGAACAAGACGCTGTGTATTGTGCTGTAGATTTGCAAAGATTTTGATGGCTATTAGGAGAAAATCATGGCGAAGGATCGTTTATTAATGCGTTCATTAAGCTGCCCTAAGGTGTAACAATCATTACTTTCCTCCAAAATGTATACTGTTCCTCTTGCATATTTAATTGACTCTGGCAACCCATATTTAAGAGAATGAGGAGAGCTGTCAGCAGCGTGAGGACAAAAAGAAAGAGAAATCAAATTGCCATCATGGGTATCAAAAAATGTCGTGCCGTGTTTCTTAACTCTTGGGAATATTTTCTCTGGATTGCCTTTATCTCTAAGCAATCTACCTAATGAAATTTCTCTGACCCATTTCATTTTCTTTCTTGCCAGCATTTCCCCTTTTGAGTGTTTTGTTTTGTTTTGTTTTGTTTTGTTTTGTTTTGTTTTGTTTTTTCCAGAGGCTCTGGTTGACAGACAGGATCCAGCACCCAGGTCAACACTTCCTGACACTGGTCAGGGCCCTGGGACTCTCCACCCGGACTCTTCTGGCATCTGTTCTTGAGGGGCCAAGGGGAGAGGTGTTCAGGAAGCATCTCCACCTGAAGTCAAACGTCTGCTTGAGAAGCTCCTGTGCCAAGTTCACCAGCTCAGTGGAGGCTGCCAGACGGCCCCATCCATCCCTCATCTCTGGGGGCCTCGGGGGTGCTCGCCTGGCTGAGCCGGTGACCGACTTCCAGGTGTTCTCCGTGCAAAGGGGGATAAGGACCCTGTGAGGCTGAGGTCTGGGACAGTTCCATCCCCACAGGGATAAAGTTTTGTTTGCAGTCAGGCAGCTAGAGGTTTTCAGATGTGGGGCAGACCTTTGGGAGTAGGAGGCAGATAACAAACATCCTGAGGCCCGGATGTAATGGGTTTATGGGTATTTGGCACCCACAGAGCCTGTTCTGCACAAAGGATTTGGATTCCCAGTTCTCCCCCATCCTCTGAGGAAAATGAGAAAATGAGAGGAGGCCCCGGGGGTCCAGATGAAAACAGAGCTTGATCTGGAACCGAGGAGATGAGCTCCTCTTGACTAGCAGAGTTCAGACCATTCAACTGTTCTAGGGCTTAGGGAGAATGAGGCCAGGTAACTTGGAAGTCTCTGGAAGTCTGGAGATGCCCCTGGGAAAGAAATCCCATGTGAGGAGGAATGGCTACAAAAGACCACCAGAGTTGGGTGAATTTCCCCCACAATTTGGACCAGGAATATAGAATCAAACACAACTCTTGCCCTGTGCGAACTAACAGGCTAATAGAGGAGCTGGATATAAAGGAATATAATTAAAGACAATGTGCAAAGGCTAGCTATACACATAAGACTATCAAAGCACACATACACACTCAAACATGGGCCGCTGTGGGTCATCTGACAGCTCACCAAAGATTTCTCGTTATCTCTTTTCAAGGAACATGGCAGTATTCTGTTTCCTTGTCTCTTGAGATTGTGCCGGTCTTCAGACACGCTTTGCACCGAAACATGAACAGAAGTGCCACCTGTCACTCTCAGCAGATGCCGTAAGAGCAGTGGCCACCTCAGTGATCCTGAAGGCACAGAGACGGAGTCCCTGCCATCTAGGCTGAGTGAGGACAACTTACAGCGGAAGCCCCAGCCCACGAGCAATGGATGTGTACTGTAAGCTTCAGCAGAAAAGAAGTCTTGCGTTTTGGAGTCATTGCGATGTTGGGAATGTATGTTGTTACTGCCAACCTGGCCTGTGCTGACTGATACGGGCACTAACTCCAGCCAACGGACTGAGCTGTGAGGCATCAGTGAGCGAAGGCTTTCTGGAGAAGGAGCTCCCGAGCTGAATCTCAGAGGATGAGGAACAGTGATGGCGAATGTTCCAACGAGAGCTTGCAAGGTCAGAGTGTGGACAGGAGAGTCAGCTCCAGAGAAATTCATTCTACATGTGGTGCTTCCTCCACTAGTTATGATCTCTGGACCACTTAGGTGGGTGTTCCAGAATCCCTCCTGCCAGAATCTGGTAGGCCCAGGATGGGTGGTAGAGAAGACAGAAGTTCAGGTGTGAACCCCCACCAAGTGAAGTTTTCTCTGACCTCCTTGCGCTGTCCTTTAATCTTAAAGTTCTCAGACCCTCAGCATCTGCCTCTGTTGAAGCAGTTAAGAAACAACAAATGTAGTCTAGGGAAGTTGGGAAACCTTCCCCACGAGGAAATATTGGAGCCTGAAAAAAATGTGCCGTCCAAGAAGGGCGCAAGGTGCCTGGAAGGGATATAAAATTCCTGTCGTTTTCTTATCTCATTTCATAATCATGCACGGTTATCATTGCCCCATTCCGCCAGCAAGAAAAGTGAACAGGGAAAAGCAAAAGTAACTTTTTCAATATCACACCAATTGTGAGTCTCTTGAGTCGAAACTCAGATTCCTAGCCTAGTATTCCTCAGACTATGCCATAATGCTATATATAAAAGAAACTCATAAGAAGTTTTAAATGATGGTGTAGACAGAAGTCTACAGAGTCTTCCATAGGAATGTTTAGTTTCTTATATATGATATCCCTATTATACGAATTAGAGATTACTTAGGCTAAGCTTATAGGGCTGTCATGAGGATTCAGTGATAAAACATGACATCTGAGCTTAGTAGGACATCACGTGCAAATCACTCCTAAGTGCCGCTGTTAGCATGTGAAGCCCTCGTGTTAACCTTTGGCATTCTCTTTAGCTGATCAGACTCTGAACACACTTCCTGCATTTGGCATGTCTCCTTCCTTATCAGGTAGAGCCCGGGCCCCACCATAGAAGCCCAGAGTGGCCGACACTCACTTTCCCAGGCCCAGGACCTAGGTTCTGTAAGTCATGTGCCCCTCCCCAGGTTTTGCTCAGGAAGGGACAGCCACAGTGGGGGAGACTCGCGCCAACCAACCTGTTGAGATGGCCACAGTGGTGGTAGCTACGTTCAGCTTCTGGAAGCAGCAGCCCCCTTAGTTTCCATGTGGACACATGAGCAGTGCCAGCTGTGGTATCTGAGTCAGGAAGTGGAGGAGGGCCAACTTTGCTGCTGCTTTGGGGCACACTTTCTGGCTCTGCATGATGTCAGAGGAAGAAAGCCAAGCAGACATGGAAGACAGTGTGGTTTTGTGGAAGGCCAAAATCAGCGGTAGGATTCTTCAAAAACTGCATGCGAGGGGGGCTTGGGATCAGACAGGTGTATTAGAGAATTGGTAAGTTGTGTGGTTTCTCTGAGGATAGTCTGTGAACGAGACAGTAATGAGAGATATGAGACAGTAATGAGAGAGAATACCCAAAGAGTGAGCTTGTGCCAAGTCTCAGGGAACCCTGCACTCTCACTTGCTTTCATAGTTGAACACTGAACAGGGTTGAAGCAAGTAACAGCACTTTCTCGAAAATGGTAGACTGGATTTAGTAAGAATGCTCTGGCGATTCCTGCGGTCATCTTGCTTCAGCTTGGTTAATCCTGCAGGAGGTAGAATCTGATCGTGTCTTAAATCTGATCATCTCTTACCCATGGAAGTCATATCACGTACCTTTCCACAGGAAGAAAAACTAAATAGCCAGCACATCCTGACCTTTCTCTCATAGCTAAGAGTCTTTGGAGAAAGTATGGTGGGTGTACCAGACGGCTTTTTAATTTCTCTTCCAACCAGGAAGACTAAATACCCTATAATGAGTCAGCTCGGCACTTTCTTATTAGAATATAAGTTAGGGATTACAGAACTTGATGATGAAGTTTACCCTTCTGAAGGGGACATATGGAGAACTTCAGTGAGACTTTTGCAAAGGTCTAATAGGGAGTCCTATTAACAAGGCCAACGTCAGTTAGGATTGAATAAGGGGTGGGATATGTACCCACCATACTTTCCCCAAAGACCCTTAGCTAGGAGTAAAAGGTCAGAGCCCATGCACTGGGTCATCTCTCCCTCTCTGTCTCATACACACACACCTAGCATGCAGGGCCTCAGGCTGCTGGCTACACATAGGCTGAATCATCTTCCGCATTGTCTCTCAATCTATCAGGCTCTCTGATAGATCCAAACCAACAGGGGCACCTGTTTTTCAATGCTCCTTTTCCATCTTCTTGCTAGTTTGACTAATTTCCCTCATCAAAGAACCACAAATACTTCCAGGAACAGGGTTGCAAAAGCTTAAAAATCCAACTACTATTCTAAAATCCCAATGGATTTCCACTGGAGAATTTGGTACCCCAAATGCATTCAGACAAGGTGGCCTGCTCTTTCCTTCTCTCCCGAATGCATGAAGATGTGTGAAATCACTGTTGTGGCAGCCCATGTAACTGTGTTATGGCCCTTCTGGAAACCATGGCCAAGATTTAGCCTTGAGAGGCATCTGCACACTAGTGATCTGAGTGCTATCCACTGAGGCCACATGGATGCTGTTTCTGGTACGACATGAGCACAATACTCGACTGCTCCATTTGCAAACATTCCTTTCTTTAAAAAAAATTTTTTTAACATTTATTTATTTTTGAGAGACAGAGCATGAACAGGAGAGGGCAGAGAAAGAGGAAGACCCAGAATCAGAAGCAGGCTCCAGGCTCTGAGTTGTGAGCACAGAGCCCAACGCAGGGCTCAAACTCATGAACCACAAGATCATGACATGGGCCAGAGTCAGATGCTTAACCAACTGAGCCACCCAGGAGCCACACAATCATTCTTTCCTACTTTGAAAGCACTGGCATTAAAAATAAAGCAAATGGCTGTGTGAGATGGACACTGGGGTCCTGGATATCTCACTTCTGATCTAATAAGGAAGTTCTGTGCTTTTTCATGAGAATGTTTGCTAACTTATTTGGTAAAAACCACATGGCCGTTAATCAACATGAGAATTAATTCTCCAGCAGTCTACCCATTGGCACATATCAACCAGCTTCTTAGTTGCAAGCCAGACAAACCAATTCCATCTCATTGAAACAAAAAATAAACATATCAAAAGATTTTTGAGTGGCCCAGGGAGTCATTGTAGGAGGCTACATGGCTAGGAGAAATGTGCAGACTCTACTCACAGAACATGACTCATTGAGAATGGCACCTTACCACCAGCACTGAGACACTTCGGGAGTGAGCTCAGGGTCCCACTGATGAAATGGCTACGGCTGCTCCTTCCAGAAATTGCCTAGTTACTACAGCAGCCACCATTCTCACCAAAGAAAATTCCAGGAAGTCTCTGCTTCCTGAGTCAATGTCTGGCATGGGAGTGTCTGCTCGGCAGAGCCAAGATCACATATCCGTGTACTATAACCCCCCCGCGCCCCCCAAGAAAGAAGGGCTGAAAACCAAGTCTAGTATTCTAGTATTTCAGTTTTTATATCTGAGGTAGGTTGCTGCCTCCTATCTTGTCTTATAAAGACTCTCCCAGACGTAAGAAGGACATGAGATGTTGGGTAAACAGATATCCCCTGAAATCCACTTATTTGGCCTCCTTCCATCAATACATACTCCTCTTACCAAACTTAAAATTTCCAAAGGTCAAAAACACTTCCTGCTGAACATAGTGTAATTCTCCAACACACAACTGGAATCACACCCCAAAAGTTAGAAAACCCAAAAGACTCAGTCATGGCGTCCATCTCCAAGGCCAGCATCTGGATAATGAGCATTCATCCCCTAGCTCCTTCGTGGCCAGTCTCAATATTTGATAATTATAAAGTTATAATGATGCACTCTATATAAAATTGTGGAAGAAATGGAGAAAAAAAAAAGAATAAGGTAACAAATAAAATATGCAATACACCAGAGAGAAAACCTGAGCCACTCCTGCAATCCCTGTTTCTACAACTGATTATGTGGCTCTCGTTGAAGTAGTGACTTCACTCCTACTCTATCCACTTACGTTTTTACCAGGTGGTAAAATTCCTGAGAAATTTGATCCTTTCATAGTACTGTCCATTTGGAATCACTATAGTCTTCTCTAATTTTTTACCACTGGATATGGCATCTGTGGTATAATAAAAAAATAAATATTACTTCTTTATCCCCAGTTCCTGACACAGAGCTCATAAAACCCTTGAAATCTCCTGAGCGATAAAAGTGTCTCTTGTATGCTAACGTGATGACTCGCTCCTGGGGGAGGGCAGGAAGAGAAATGCTAGAAATAGCTTCAGCACAGGGACTGGTCACCAGAAAGACCAAGCCATGATTAGAGGGCTGGAATTTTCAGCCCCACTCCCAGATCTTCAGGGAGGAGAGAGGGGCTAGACACTGAGTTCTGTCACAAACACCCAGTGATTTAATCAGTTGTTTTCATGGGCACATTGAAATGCTAGGAGGAGAGGCACTTGGAGAGCGTATGGAAGCCATACATCACCACCCCAAAACCCTGCCCAACGTATTTCTTCCATTTGGCTGTTCCTGAATTGCAACCTTTATAACACTAAACTGGCAAACATAAGTCAAATGTGTTCCTGAGTTCTGTGAGTCATTCTAGCAAATTCTAGAACCTGAGAGAAAGGTTGTGGGAAACTGAATTTATAGCTAGTTGGTCAGAGGTACAGATGGTCCTAGGATTTGCAACTGGTGTCTGAAGTGGGGGCAGTTTTGTGGGACCGACTCCTCAACCTGCGGGGTCTGCACTAACCTCAGGTAGTATCAGAATTGGACAGAATTGCTGGAAACCCAGTTGATGTCAGAGAATTGGAAAATTAATGTGGGGAAACTGCATACATGTGGTGTCAGAAGTAGTGTCCGAAGAAAGATACCAGAGCAACAATCAGAGGCACCCAGGTTATGAGTTGCCTGAATGAACACTCTAACTCCTTCTCTGGACTGTTTCTGCAGTAACAAGAGGAGTCTGAAATAGCTTCCAGCTAAATGGAATCATGACCGCACTTTCAAGTAGAAGCATTTCTGCCTTGGGGGCCAAGGCCTTGAAGCCAGCAGAGCCCTGAGCCTGGAGAGCAGGGAGCAACAATTTTACAAGTATGTTTCCTAGTGAGACATGTCACTTCCACTCTAAATCCTTGATTCCTAGGTATAAGGTGGGTCTGATGCAGTCAACATCTCACCAGGTAGCTGACTGGTCCCTCTTCAGTATGGCGTCATTTTAGATTAATTGTTGCTGCTTGCCAGTTGGGCACACAACAATGATGACACTAACCCAAGTTACCCTTCAGGAAGGTAAAGGCATGTTGTTAGCCCAGGCTTAGTCTCTATCCCCTTGAATTCTACTGACTTCAAGAGATCACTGAGCAAACATTGGATGGCTGGGGAGAGGCTGACTGACAGCTACAAGGGGGATCTCCCTCATAAGTGAAGGACTTCTCTGAAGGGAAAGCCTTTTGGTGAATTCATGTGGGAGGCAAATATTTATCATCCTAAGAGGACCACCCTCATCCCTCTCCTTCAAATTTCCATATCACCAACTGTAATCATGGTTTTTCTCAGACTTGAGCATCCAACCAAACCATTCGCTATTGCCCATGATGAAGATTTTTTTTGAGAGGTAGTGGGGAGAAAGACCAAGGAAGAGAGACAGAGAGAAAGAGGAAGAATCTTAAGCAGGCTTTATGCTCAGTGAGGAACCCAACAAAAGGCTTGATCCCACAACCCTGGGACAATGACCTGATCCAAAATTGAGAGATGGATGCTCAATGGACTGAGCCATCCAAACGCCCCCATAGTGAAGATGTTTAACCCAAACTCTCTCTCCTTCCAGGCAAGTACAAACTGAGATACCACCCACAGTTCTGCCCACTGGAAAACGTATGTCCTGTCTCCCTGTCTTTCAAGGCTCTCTTTATGTAGTAGCCATTATGTAGTAGCCCTCCAACCTGGATGGTGTCAGCATATTGTGCTGGGACATCAGCAATTTAGGAATAAGGTCTTTTTCCTTCCCACTCAACATGAAAATCATGAGGCCATCCACTGGCTTGGGGAAACGATGTCAGCTCCAGCCATAGCACAATGGGAAGCAGACCTATCTCTTCATGCAGCTTTACGTGGCACCTTCAGGCAGTGACTGGGCCCTTTTGGAGTTTCTTTATCCACTCCAAGATGGGGTACTGCTGGGAATTACTGATACACAGACACTAGACACTGGCTCCTGCTATTAGACCCACACCACTAGCCTTGAAAACTGCACCCCTGCCAGTATGAACTCTAGGAAGTCACTATTACCTTATATCACTAGCTCCTACTCAAGTCTGACATGAATGTGTCCGGCTTGTGGGCCAAGTACACATGCCTGCACTCCAGCTGCAAAGGATGCCAAGGAAGTGAGTGGCTGGGATTTTTAGTTTTTACCGTGGGATGTGGGCTCTTCCTCTCAAGATGGAGGGAAATTCCCCTAACAGAAACAGGGTCCAGATGTTAGATGGCCAATAAGATAGATGTGCCCACTAATGGTTAAGAATACAGGCTCCAGGGGCACCTGGGTGGCTCACTCAGTTACGTATCTGACTTTGGCCTGGGTCATGAGCTCATAGTTCATGGGTTCAAGTTCCACATCGGGCTCTGTGCTGACAGCTTAGAGCCTGGAGCCTGCTTCAGATTCTGTGTCTCCCCCTCTCTCTATATGCCTTCTCCTGTTTGTGCTCTCCCTCTCTCTCTAAAGTAAATAAATAAACATTAAAAAACAAAAGAATACAGGCTCCAGAATCAGTCTGCATTAGATCCTGATTCTACCATGTCTAGCCTTGGGTCACTAATTGACTCTCTCTTTCCTTCATCCCCTCAAACATAACAGAATTATAACACTTCACAGAGTCGTTTGTAAGGAGCAAGTGAGTTAGTGAATGCAAAGCATTTAAAATGCCACCTAGTACACATCAAATGTTGGATACAGTAGTAGTAATTAATCTTGCTATATGCAGCGTTCATCCATAAAGAGGGGGGAAAGAATGGAACTTTCATAGAGCATCGATCAATAACTCTGAATTGGTCTAAGAATGTTATATTCAACTAATTCATTCATTTAATCCATCACTTCCTTTTTTATTGAAGTATAATTAACATACAATGTTTATATTAGTTTCTGGTGCACAACATATTGATCAACATGTCTATACATTAATCAGTACTCACCACGCTAAGTGTAGTCGCCATCTGTCACTATATAATGTATTTTATAGAACATTATTACAATCACATTATTATAATCTTATTGACTATATTCCCTATGCTGTACTTTTCATCTTGGAGAATTATTTATTTCATATCTGTAAGTCTGTACCTTTTAATCCGCTTTATCTATTTCACCCAATCTCCCTCTTACCTCCCCTTTGCCAACCATCAGTTTGTCCTCTGTATTTAAGAGTCTGGTTTTTGTTTCTTTGTTCATTTATTTTGTTTCTTAGATTCCACATGTATGTGAACTCATACGGTATCATTTCTTAAGCACTCTTCAGCCATCCTGTGCCATGTGTCAGGCCCTGTTCTATGACTGGGTATGGGACGGTGACAAAACAGAGCAAAGCCCCTGATTTCGTAATAATGGGACACAAGGACATTAAGTTACTTCCTTTTAGGCATGTGTTAGTAAGGGATACAATACGAATCTGACCTCCGATCTGTATTCCTTCAAAACCTTGCTCTGCCCACACCCCACCCTCCAACAAGCATTAGAAAAGCAATGTGATTTGGAGACCATATAGGTTACAGAGATTCCCCCAAATTAATACATGAACTCAATTCAAGGTTTCTTGTTTTCTGACCAGGAACTGATCTTCAGAAGGCAGATTAACAACTATCTTATTTGAATACTTTTCTTGATATTAACCAGCCTCTGCTGGATGGTGATCCTTAACAAGCAGGGTCTTGGAACAAGCAATTTGGAAAGCAGCAGGAGGGTGGAACCAACTGTACTCCACCCTGGGGCCTGTGGTCCACTCCACTGAGGGAGCCAAAGCTCATAAAGTAGCTTCAAACACCCTTTCAAAGAGGCCCTTTCTCTACCCTTTAAGTACCATGCAAAATTCAAAGGTTTAAAACTCCAATCCACACTGCGTCCTTGGGTTTCTTGTGCAAAGAAATAATAGTAAAATAAATAGATTTCATTTATTTATTCTTTTTTATGAATTCAGCCTGTGCCTCGAAGGGAAAAGTAAACTATAAAAGTAGCTGAGATATATTTTTAGGAAAGAAATGATGGACAACCAGGCGCCCATCATTAGCTGCTGGCAACAATGACACATGAAAGAGGTCAGAGTGCACGGGTTGGAATTCTTTCTACAAATAAAGAGAAATCAAATGACGTAGAGCTAGATTTTCACGAACCTTTTTTTTCATTGATGAAGAGAGGCCCAGAGGTTTCCTATTCTCAAGCATAGGATGTAATGGGAAGTTCTTCCACTGACAAGTTTAGAGAAGGCATTTGTGACGTACTTCTAAAAAAGACATGTGGTGATACACCAGAAACTATGGAAATCTTCAACTCATCTTTCTGGAGCAGTCATTACACTCAGTGGTCAGCAGTTGATTTTATATTTAAGCGAACACAGATACCTTATGGAGTGCAATGCAAAATATGCCATACTTTCTCACTACCAATGAGTGGCTTTTTGAACCATACCCCAAAGCCCTGTGAGTTGTGATTTCACGTTTCTCTCCTTGAGGACTGATTCAGGGGAGAAGCTGATCTGTGGCTGGCATGGATACTTCTACCTTAGTTCTCTAAACATCAGGCTGCCGACTCATCAAAAGCCAGCCTGGCTGTGAGTTCCTTTTGGAAACGCAAGACAAAATCAAAAACAAACACCGAGGCCACCAGCTCAATATAGACTGGCTTCAAACATCGTCAGGCTGAAAGTATGAAATTCAATCATTTGGCTGTTTTCCATTTTAGTCCATCACATGGCAAATACATTTTGCCAGGGTTGTTTTGAATTGTTTGAATGAATTGGTCATGGTCAACTGGGGAATATGGTCCCAGGAACTAACTACACAGGTCTTCCTTCTCAGTTTCAGATTGTGACCCTTCCCAATGCATTTCGAGGGAAGGAATTTCAAATGAACATTAAAAACCTACAATAGGGCAAGGGAGGGCAAGGGAGCAGATTAAACAAATATACCTCAAATTTTCTCCTGCTCAATACTCCATTAAAATATTTTTAAAACACATAAACCTGCAATGAAAGCAGCCTCCCAATCTTGCAATAAAAAGCTGGTGGATGAGGGACAACAGGTATAGCAAACTTGAAAAAGCCAAGCACTAAGGCACGAGGGGGGAAACGAAGGTCAACCCAACTACAAGACTGTATAAAATGCGGAATCGGCCAGGAACAAAATGCTCATGGATGTGTGCACCACGCACCTCTGCAACTGCAAAAGAAGAGGGACACGGGCTTCCACTCTAGCTGAGAACTATGGATGTGTTTTCTGAGAGTGTTACGGGATCTGGTTGAGGGAGGCCATGCATAACTGGAGTTAAGTGGTTGCATGCATTCTGAATGACGAATGCAGAAACCCTCCAGCCTTCCTCCACCACAGCCTCAGAGGATTTGCAGCCAGAGCTTTAACTCCCAGGCAGGCAAATGAAAGGGTCTTCCCTGGGAAATATGGCCAACCCTAGAAGGGGGATCTAGAGATTCTGAAATCAAAGATTCCTGGTCAATCATTTCACCAAAATCGAGCTCAAAAATAAGAAGCCCCACCACCCACATGAGCCGAGTTTCTAAGTGGCTTTTTACTCCCTCCCTCTTAATATCCTGAGCACAAGCACAAGGCCAAGCATTACCGATAACTAAATATGGCCTCCTCGACTGAAAATAGAGACCAAAGCAAATAGAAAGCAGGGCCAGGGGGATCACTTCAGATAAAAGATATGCAAAGAAAGAAATATCATTAATATCCTTGGACATATAAAAGAAGATATTGCCTGAAACCATCATAAGATTCTACCTGAATCTTGAAGAAGTGGAAGAGAGAAAGATACAGGAAGGAAGAGATGGTTAGAGAGAATACAGGGGTTTAAAACAAATTCTTGCAAATGAAAGCATTACAGCACAAAATGAAACCCAGCAGAAGAGTTGGAAGATAAAGTTCAGATTTCCAAAAAGTAGAGAAAAAAAAAAAACAAAACTCAGGGGCAGAAAATAGAAGATGCGAGATAAGAACATTAGAGGAATAGTCCACGAGATCCAACATCCGAATAAGAGGAGTTTAAAAAGAAGTAGAGGGGAGGATGGGGGGCCTGCGTGGCTCAGTCACTTGAGCGTCCGACTTCAGCTCAGGTCATGATCTCACGGTTTGTGAGTTCGAGCCCTGCATCAGGCTCTGTGCTGACAGCTCAGAGCCTGGAGCCTGCTTCGGATCTGTGTCTCCCTCTCTCTGCCCCTCCCTGCTCATGCTCTGTCTCTCTCTCAAAAACAAACATTAGAAAAATTTAAAAAAAAAAAAAAAGGAAGAAGAAGAGGGGAGGAAATCATCACTAAAATAAGGCAAGAAGTTTCCTAGAATGAAAGGACATGAACTGCTGGATTAAAGGGACCACCTATTCACCATATACATGAAAGTTGACCCTACTTTGTGCACTCAGACAGGAGGTGGGGAGACAGAAAAGATCGCATCCAAAGAATCAGGAAGCAGAAGGTCTTAAGGCTTATCAAAAGGACTCTGGGAGAAAGAAGACAAAATTATGAAGGAAAATTATTTCCAACCTAAAATCCATTCAAAGCCAAACTACCAAAATGAGCAGAGAATAAAATTTTCAGGGATGAAAAATTTCAAAAAAAAAAAAAAATCTTCCCCCCCCCGCCCCGCCCCAAGATGCTAATAGACAATGTGCTCCACAAGGCCAAAGTCAATCAAGAAAGAGGAACACACAGGTTGCAGGATAAAGATCCAAGAAGGGAAGAGCAACGAGAAGGCCCAGATGGTGGTGAAGGACACAGGGTCCAGCTCAGAGCCCTGTGACTCAAGAGATAGACAAGGTGAGGGCTGTGTCCGTAAAATCGTTGCTGTCACTTAGACGTGTTTTGTAACCCTGGGACAGAAGACCCTTGGGAGAGCCTGGCTCAGGTTCTCACCTTTTACTTGTCCAAAGTTCCTGCTTTGCGTTCCTGGAGTTACTGAAGACAGAAGAGCCCAGAGCAGTGCACTCCCCAAGGTCGGTGTCCCCATCAGACACCCAGCGTGTGACATCACCTTGCTCTGTCAGATCCGCAGACCCCGAGCCCTAGTTCCCAGCACTCTCCAGGCCTTGCCTGCTGACTCCCCCTAGAGAAGATGAATCCCCAGAATGATCCAGAAACTGTTCACCTTATCATCTCCCATCTTCTTGTAAGAGCAACCCTTCCTTGTCTTCACAGAACTTGGTTTGTGCTGGCTACACAGGTGCTCAAACCCAAAAAGTAGATTGCTTTTGGAGAGTACTTGGGTGGCTAAAATATAAAGGAAGGATTGACACAAAAGTTGGGGATAGGGAAGTAGAGGAATTGGTCTGGGAAAGGAGGCACAAAGGTGTCCCAGGCCCTTGTAAAGTTCTAGTTCTTTATCTTTTTTTTTTAAGTTTATTTATTTGTTTTTGAGAGAGAGAGAGAGAGAGAGAGAGAGAGAGAGAGAGAGATTGTGCACATGCACAGGCAAGCAGGGGAGGGGCAGAGAGAGAGAGAGAGAGAGACAGAATCCCAAGCAGCCTCCATGCTGTCAGCACAGAGCCCAACTTGGGGCTCAAACTCACCAATAGGGAGATCATGACCTGAGCTGAATTCAAGAGTTGGACGCTTAACTGAGCCACCCAGGTGTCCCTAGTTCTTTATCTTAATGGTGGACTTCTGGGTGTTTTTACTTTATTACTACTCTTCCAACCATCTGTGTTGATTTTAGTAGTATTCTTTTAACCCTACATATGTCTCTGTACCTCTCTACACATATTTCATAATAGTTTTAAAAACCTCATGACATTATTACAAAACATGAAATAGGATAAGACTCATGGAGAAACACCCTGAGAAATAGGCAAGGGTGTAGGGATATACTTTTAAAGCATAATTTATCAACACAGAAAATTGTTGTAAAAGCTGAAGTATCTATGGTTTGGGTTGGGAACCAAATGAACACCAGCAATAAATTTATATCTTAGTATCAAAATGATCTTTTTATTAGGGAAAAAATAAACTGCTGGGGCGCCTGGCTGGCTCAATGGGCGGATCACGTGACTCTTGATTTCCGGGTCACGAGTTCGAGCCTCATGTTGGGTGTAGAGATTACTTAAAAATAAAATCTTTTGAAAAAACACCGCTTTCATAGCCTGATATATAGAATTCTTTCATTGTACTTTTAAAAATATTCACCAGTTTTTTTCATCATTATTTTGGAATGTTGATTTTAAATGACAAAACAGGAGAGGACAGAAGCTGTTATTTTGGTCACTTCTCAAAAACCATATGGCGGGCCCCTGTCTTAAATGTTGTAAATGGCCTCAGTTCGCAGACCGGATGCTCACCCTGAGATGAATTACCATGTTTGTGTACTAACAGGAGTAATAATTAAAGTGAATTCAAACGCTTCAAATATGTTTAAATTCATGAGTTTATAATGATACCAAGTTTAGAAAACACTCATTGTCACCTTTTGAGAATGGCAGGGAGCTAACTCATTATTCCGAAATCAGGCACCTAAAGAGAAAGAATCCTGTCTTTCCTGTAAAACTGTACCACTGGCTTTTAAACAAGTGACTAATAAGGGGGGATTTCTGCTTCCAGGAGTATCCCAGCTAATACATGAAGAATGACAGAGTGAAAATATCAGCATTTTACAACCCAAAGAGAGAAAGGGTCAAAGCGATGATTGGTCCGGGGGCTGCTGACGTTACAGGAAGAGCCGCCAGACACAAGGGGTCTCCCGACAGAGGCACCAGCGTGAACTGTGAAATCGTCTTGCAAAAAAAGAGAAAACAAAACCTCACTTTATCAAGTCTTTAGATCTAGCTATGAGTTTACCGAAATAAAGCCAGAAGGACACATAAAGAGCCCTTTGAGATGCAATCGGAAAAGTCCAGACTGTGGAAAATTCTACAGGACGAACAACATGGTGTCTTCATTAAGTGCAAGGAATTGGTGGGGGCGGGGAGAGAAGGCAATTGCAACGAGGCTGTAACTCAATCCTAATTCAAACAAAGACACTTTAATAAATTTATGAGGCCATCTGGAACATCTGAACACTGACTAGATATTTAATAATATTTTCAGTTGTGGGTGAGATAATGGTGTGGTACTTACCTATACACAAAAGCTTCACCTTTTAGAGATATCTGCTCAAATACTACAGGTGAAGGACCTGATGTTGAAGATGTGCCTCAAAATAACTCAGGAAGGGGCGCCTGGGTGGCTCAGTAGGTTGAGCCCAGGCTGATTCAGCTCAGGTCACAGTTCCAGAGCTGTGGGATCGAGCCCTGCATCGGGCTCTGTGCTGAGCCTGTAGCCTGTTTAAGATTCTCTGTCTCTCTCCCTCTGCCCCTCCCCACTGCTCGCACTCACTCTCTCTCTCTTTAAAATAAAATTTTAAGTGGCACCTGGGTGGCTCAGTCGGCTGAGCAACCGATTTCGGCTCAGGTCATGATCTCGCGGTCTGTGACTTCGAGCCCCGCGACGGTCTCTGTGCTGATGGCTCAGAGCCTGGAGCCTGTTTCCGATTCTGTGTCTCCCTCTCTCTCTGCCCCGCCCCTGCTCGTGCTCTGTCTCTCTCAAAAGTAAGCATTAAAAAAAATTAAAAATAAAATAAAATTTTAAAAGGAAGTCTTTAATAAAAAAAAAATAATAACCCACAGAGGTGGAAGTAGGTAGATATGGTTATAAGGTACAGTAAGAAGGCTGTCCAGTCAACAGGAAGCTGGTGATGGTTGCATAGGATTTGCTACAGCATTCTCTCTACTCTTCTGTTTTATGAAATTTTTATAAGAGAAACTTTGGCAATTTTGCCTCAAATAAAATAGAAGTTATATGCGTGATATATACAAGAGGCAAGGGGGTTCTGACGTTGACACGAAAAATAGTACTTACCTGTAAATGAGAAAAAGAGCAACCCTAATACAAAAGCACAAAGAATGAGCACACGCTCCACAAAAAGAAAAATACAAATGGCCAATGAATATAAAAAAAAAGTTTGAACTTCTTTTTTTTCATTATTTTTTAACGTTTATTTATTTTTGAGAGACAGAGCATGAGCTTTGTGACCCGGGGCTTGAACCCATGAACCGTGAGATCATGACCTGAGCCAAAGTCGGACACTTAACCAACTAAGCCACCCAGGCGCCCCTGAATTTCCTAATATTAAAAGAAATGCCAGGAATGAGCATAATTCTGGAGGAACATATAGGAGAATCACGAGACTTCTGAGAGACCGTGTAAAGAAGAAGGAAGAATTGGTACCCAAACAAGCCTCTTGAGATACACTTGTACATGAAACTTTGTATTTTGAGATAATTGCACGTATATGTATAAAATTTATGAACAAAGCCAAGAGGCTAAATTCAAACAAAAGTATTCTCGTGTTCACATTCTTACCTCATTAACCAGATATCTATGTCATAAAATTAGGCCAATAATTTTAATCTAAAAAAAAAAAAGAAAGCTCTTCAAAAGTATTTTAAGGTTACAGTGATACAGTGCATTGGCGTTCTGCCTAGGATTCTTGTGCTGTATCTGAAGGTAAAAATAGTCTCAGAAAACAATCTTAAAGCCAACATAAAGGGTGCTGGCCATGCCAAGGGCAGCTTCTCAACAGGCGGAAGGTCGCTGAACAGTCTCTAAAGATATCTGAGGCTCTCTCTTGGGGAGACAGACAATAACGAAAAGAAAAGTGAAATAAATAAGATGACTTTAGATCGTGTTAAGTGCTATAGAAACGACAAAAGTGTCAGGTGGTACAAGTGACTAGGAGAAGGTCTTTTTAGGTAAGGTGGTCCAGGACAACCTTTCTCAACAGGTGACATCTGAGCTCCTTGTCAAGGAACCAGACTTGCAAAAGATTTGGTGGTAGAATATTCCAGATAGAAGAAACTGCAGATGCAAAGGCCCTGAGGTGGGAGCGCCCAGGGTGGAGGTAAGGAACTACAGAAGATACAGCGGGCCAGGTGGCTATAGCATAATACAAATGAAGAGGGGTCCAAGATGAGTTCAGGAGTGAGGGCAAGGGTCACTTAGGGGGGCCTGATGAGTAAGTCAGAGGGAGGCATTTAGATACGATGAGTTGGTGGGAGCCCCCCGGCCAAGGTGTTTTAAACAGAGGGTGGCATGATCTGGTTTGGGTCCCACTAAGTTCCCCTGGGGTGCTGCATGGGGAGGAGGCTGTGGAAGGGGAAGATGAGCAAGCCTGGAATGAGAAAGCCTGTCTCAGAGGTGGCTGCAGAGAGCCCAGGGAGAGAGGAGGCCAGCTGGGCCAGGACAGCAGCAGAAAGACAATGAAGCCCAATCACATGCTTCGCAAGTGGAAGAGACAGAACGCGCGGATGGGATGCTTGCAAGCAAGTGAGGTAATTAGAGAACTAAAATGATGACACTTGAGTTTTTAAGCGAATGAAAGGATGGATGTGAGAGCCATTTCCTGGGCTAGCGTCACAGAGGAGAAACAGGAGTTGGGAAGGAGAAAAGAGTTGTGTGTGACAGCCAAGATATGGAAACAATCTCAACATCTGTCAGCAGGCGAATGAGCCAAGAAGAGGTGATGTACCTACACGATGGAATATTACTCAGCGTCAAAAAGGAGGAAATTCCACTATTTACAACCACGTGGATGAAACTGGAGGTCATTATGGAAAGGGAAATAAGTCAGAGGAGAAAGACAACTACTGCATGGTGATCATTTATATGTGGGATCTTCAAAAAAAAAAAGAAAAGAAGAAAGTATAACAAAGGAACAGATTACAAAAAAATGGCTGCTAGGGGCTGGGGGTGGGAGAAATGGGGAATGATTTATAAAAGGGTACAAATGAGTAAGTTCTAAGGATCTAATGTATCACATGGTGACAACAGTTGATAACATTGTGTAGTAGAATTGAAATTTGCTAAGAAACTAGAATTTGAATGTCCTCACCAAAATAAAAAGGCAGAGGGCTGGCAAATATATAAGGTGGTGTATATGTTAATTACCTAGATGGGAGGAATCGTTTCACAATGTATTTATACCAAAATCATCACACTGCATACGCTAAATATCTTATAATTTTATTTGTCAGTTATACCTCAATAAAGTTGAAAAAAGTTCTGCCTAGGCCATTGTGTTTCAGATGTCTGTCAATGTAGACCCCATGGAGAGGGCGAGTGGACAGTTTAATAAGAGCTTAGAGCTCCTAGGAGAAGGCAGACCTGGAGATTTAAAGGTAGGAGACACCAGCACAGGGATGATAATTAAACAATTGGATCGAATAAGATCCTGTAGGGAAAGAAGGTACATACAAAAGAAGACAGTGTTGAGAACCAAGCGGTAGGCACTCCAGTCTTTAGAGAATTGAATAAAGTAAAAAATAGAATTTAAAGTAATAGAAGTGACTTTAATGTTCATTTGATTCTCTTCTCTCTGAAAAATGATTTGTTAATAATTTTAAAATAAACTAATCTAAGCAAATATCACTTCCCTGTGTTCTACCAGCCTGGCGGCCCTCAATCATCCTCCTGATTCTAGAAGACGAGCGTCGCCTTTTCCTTCCTGCCTTGCCATGCATCTCCACCATCACTGATGAGCCCCCAAGTCATTTAGTTGTCTGATATTTTCTGCTTCCTAAATTTTAAGTCAAACTTAACATTGAATATACAAGAAATCATTGACAAGATTATGGGTCCATTAGGAATCCTGCTCATGTGTATTATCTGTTCTAATTTAATTTCTCTGGTGTAAACAAAGACCATCTGAACAGTATGAATTGAAATCTGGGCAGAGTGTGAGTAGGCAGCTGCCAGCAGTTAATGATGTATGTATTTCTCTGTGATTGGGCTTCAAACTGAAGGAAGAGAGGAGAAAAGGGCTACAGCCCTTCCATGGACAACCCTGATCCAGTTTAACATCCCCTTCCCCTTCGCCTGTCTTTTCTTTCTGTTTTGTCCTCTGCCAACAGGGGAGAAAATTAGTCGGGTGCAAAAGGCACTACCGAAGTTCTTTATAGACCAATCTGGGGATTGGCACATGATAGTTAATTTCATCTGTCCATTTGGCTACTCGATGGCCCAGTAGTTTTGGCAAATACCAGACTAGATGTTGCTGTAAAGGCACTTTTAAAATGTGACTAACATTTAACTCAGCAGATTTTGACTAAAGCAGATTACCCTCCATAATGTGGGTGGGCTTCATCCAATCAGGTGAAGGCCGCAAGAGCAAAGACTGGTTTCCAAAAACCAAAGAAGCAATTCTTCCTCAAGACTACAACATGGAAACCCTACCTGAGTTTCCAACCTGCACGTTTCAAAGTCAAGACTGCAATATCAACTCTTCCAGACAGATAGATGGATGGACAGAGAGATAGAAATAGATAGTTGATAGATAGATGACAGATAGCTAGATTGATAGACAACCTACCGGTTCTCTTTCTCTAGTGAAGTATGACCAATAAACTTCCCTTCTCTCTGTCTCTAGCTTTTTTTTTTTTAACCACATCTGCTCAGATGAATGTAAAATGACTTAATATGCAGCCCTGAGAGAAAGTTTTGTACTGAAGACTGAGCAATAGAGGATTTGACACTGGGATTTTAGTATCTGAGTTCCTATTCTGATTCCAAAACTTCAGAATCATGGGAACAAGTGACATAAACCCCAAACCTCGGGGAAGGGACATGGAGGCACTGCACCCACATGTCACATCTAAGCCTGGTGTGGTTTTCAAATCAGTATGAGATACTTTCACAAGAATACAAAAGCTTTGTCTCTAGTGTTTTCTGGAATGGTAAAGTAAGTGGAGTTTAGGAAATCATCCTAAGGAAACAGCTAGGAGAAAAGGAGAACATGGTCCCTCAATTCTGGTGCAGTATTTCCTTGACTGAGTTTTTTCCATCATTCAATTTCTGATACAAGAAACCCAATGGCTCCCAATATTCAAATTCTTACGTAAAATTAACACACACATGCCCACTCAGTTGAGGATTTTTGAACTCTATCAGAATAAACAATAGGTTATAGTTGCATGACCTGCTTTTGGTTAAAAAGAAAAAAGAAACCTACACATACCCATAATTAGATGGTCAAGGCAATCTTAAACCTTTGGTTCAATATTCAAAGAGAACTACCCTCCACTCAAAGTACACATTCCAGCTGCAGTGAACTTTTTACTTTGGGCCAAATTTGGAGCTAGCTCGTCTTAGTTTTAAGGAAATCGTAGGTGCGGTGGTAGGACATTGGGGAAGTAGAAAGGTTTGATAGGTGGCAAGGCATGGGATTTAATGGAAAGGCCACTGAATTTGGAGTCAATAACTGTAGGCTGCCTCTTCCACCCCGTAGTTACACAGCTTCAAGAAAGGCAATTACACCTAGTGAAACTCAATCTTCCTATCTCTAAAATGGGATAACCATCTTTATGTAACCTTCACAGTTCTGTTGTGAGAATCATGAAGAATAAGTGTGTGAAAGAGCTTTATACGGCACTTTACTCACATGAGGTATCATATCATGACCCAGTATGGAAGGGTTGGTGGTTTAGTTTTAGCAAAAATTCCAGAAAGGGATTCCTTGCTCCTTATTACTTACACAGTGTACAAACTCTGAGAAAAGGCAAGCTCCCTTCTGGTTGTGCCCTGATGGTGACTCAGACCAGCTCTTTCGTCTCTGTACCGAGGAGGTCACAAAGAGTGTTTCATAGTCTCAGTGACCTCATCAAGCTGAAGCATTGGGCCTTTCTCATGTGGTCTAAGGTGGTGTGCCTGGTTGGTGGTGGGGCTCGGGACTGACTCATAGTCTGAGAGGTAGAGGGTTTGCTTTCAGAACCAAGTTTTAGGGTTACCTCTATCTTCTCCCATGGCTGTTGGAATATATGAACTCTCTGTGAACATGTAGCTATCTGTGCATATCAAATATTGCAAACCCTCAAATATTGCTCCTCCTCAACCAGGCACAGATGTTTCAGAAGTTTCCAAAGCCTGGTTTAATACAATATTCCTATAGTTTCTTCAGTTGATGCCATTTTCCTTAGGAATCTACTTACATTATCACAGTGACATAGGCACCAACTTGCTTTCCTAGAAGGACCAGAAGCCATAAAAATGCTGAAGCCATGGGAATGTGATATGGGTTCCCTTTAAAGAAACAGAAGCTGTCTATTAGAGGGTATCCATTTGACCAGGACTGAAGCAGTGCCCAGGACAGGGGGTTCAGTGAGCAAACAGCTGAATAGGCATGGTCAGAAAACATGGCTGAAAACCCAGTAATAAGTAACAGCTAACCTCTGCCAAATACTACACTCTACTACGTTCCCTGACAAGCATTTAACATGCATTCTTTCATTTAATCCTCATTTAAATAGTGTAAGGTAGGTACTCCTGTTCTCCCCAATTTATAGATGAGGAAACTGAGGCTGAAGGTGGATGTGTCTAATCCAAGGTAACATTGATGGCAAAAAAGGATCCCAAAGGTAGGCTCCCTGAACCTCTGTTACCTCCCCAGGATATTAACAACCTCTGTCTTAAGAGGTCAGTTTCTTTTGACCATCTGAAGAGTTTTCTCAAATCACCCACTCAGTGACCCAAATGAAACACATCCAAGCTAAAACTGTTGTGTGGGGGTGTTATTTATTTGCTTATTTTTCAGGTAATCTCTGCACTCAACATGGGGCTCAAATTCATGACCCTGAGATCAAGAGTCATAGGCTCTGCTGAGTGAGCCAGCCAGGCACCACCCCCCGCCCCAACCTAAAACTATCGATCTAGAATCAGTAAACAAGAAAGGTAATGTAACAGATCAGCTGGTGGACAGGAATCATTCACTTGGACCGGATGGCATTGGTTTGACCCAGGGTTATTTTAGCCAAGACTGGCTCTTCAAAGATGAGAACACTTGATGGGTATTAACCAGTAGACCATGTCCACCAGTCTTCCATGATACATGAGGTCTTAATAGGCTACTTGCTGCTGAGATGCACTGCAATGTAAATAGAGTAGCATCCTTGCATCCGATGTAAAGAAAATGTCAAGATAACACAAGCAAAGCATAGGCTCTCCCATCAAATGGATGAGGGATGACCAAAGTTTTCATCCCGCAGATAACTGCAATGGCCGGCTGGGTAGCTAATGCCTTCAGATCGGATGGGTGCCTGTGCCACTCTCAGAAGTGAGAGTTAACTAAGTATTTCACTGATGGTTTTCAGGTGGGCCTTGGGCTACCCAGTCTATCAGAGGAGGTAGCAGGCATCCAAGACCAATGAAAACCTTAGGATTTACCTCCACTGAATGCATGGAGGTAAGAAGGGAACCAAGGACAATAAGGGGGCGGGGGTTGCCCCCCGCCGTGTCCTCTGGTTTGATGAGGCTGTGTGACACCATGAGGAAAACGATTTTGCTAACATCCTATGGCTCTTCAACATAGCTTCACCCCTTCCTGTTCCAAAAGGCACCCCTAGTTCTCCTTTTCCCTCCACCCCTGCTCAGCCTTAGTCCCCCCACAAGCCTGCGGGGGGTCAGAGCACATCACGTTATGACAGGGGCTTCCACCAGAAACAGGCAGCGGCAGCCGAAGCACAAAGCCACGTGAACCGCAGTGACAGGTTCATTTAGAAACAAATTAGGGGTTAAGTAAAAAGTGCATGACGAAGGCAAAACCGAGTTTCCCTTTCCCCCTTCCTGTCGGTTAGAATTAGAAAGTGTCTATGAGCAGCGTGTGTCAAGAATATGAACGTGAGATGTCATTTCGGCTGCCTCTAATTGAAGCCAGGATAAATGGAGTGGAAAGGCAGCGTCTAATCCAATCAAAACATGAAAAAGGTATTTTGACATGTAAATTACAAACTTCCTGTGTATTTTGTCTCCCCAATTACACCCTCCCCTGTCATGTTTTTTTAAATTATATCTTAATCTCCCAGTCTCCTAATAATTATGTCATCATTCTTGGGCCCTGAACACTGTGTAATGGTATTTTATGGGATATGCCATTCATTATTAACTAAACTCACTCTCTGTCCCCAGTGATACCATATCTCATGGCGTTCAAATATGCCTGGTGTCAGCTCCTGCTTTGTAAATGCTCCGGCAGCCCCACTCTCTGCTTCACGGTTACATGGAGGTGAGTTTGTGAAGCACTCTTGGACAGTTAATCCGACTCATCACTATTTTATGTGGGGATATCCAACACCTTTTTTTTTTAATGGGATGGGCGATTGGTTTAAAATATAAATCTCTCATCATCGGGGCTCATTAAAATAGTGCCACGCACAGAGATTTTCCTGCTGCTCTTAACGAAATAGCCAATATTGAGATCACAACAAAAAGTCAGATAGCAAAGAAAAATAGCAGATATGCAGAGAGTGGTTATACTGTACTGGTGGAAGACACGGGGAAATATTACTGAAAATTGTCTCTGAGCTGCAGAAAACCTTAAAGATCACCTGGATTTACAGGTGAGAAAAATGATAGCGACCAGTTAAAGGAATTTCTCTATCTCTCTGTTCATCGGAGGCAGAAACACAAAGAGAACCCCAGGGCACCAACTGGCCTGCACCAGGGTCCTGTAGACCCCCACCCTGGAGCCCCAGGGACTATGTTTGAGAGCCAGTGCAGTGCCTTTGGGGCCACTGATGAAGCACAAACGAGGTATCTCTGAGGAAGTCCCCAAAGGCTTGGGCCAGGACAGCGACATACAACAGATCAGCACATAAACCTGAGAGTCACCACTGGACGGTCCTGGCTTCCAAGGGGCCCTGACATGTTCAAATGCCCTCTTTGAAAGTACATCTTTTACTAAAGGGTTTATTAACACTTAAAGCAAGTACAGCAAGAATAAGATTGGGTTCAGAAGGATGATGACATTCTATTCCTGGATGTGCTACATTCAAGTTCTTGTCCTTGGGACGGCCACTGGGCCTCCCTGGCTCAGCCTCAGGATGCCCCCCTGCAGAACAGAGGCAATAATATGGTAACTTCTGGGACATCTGGGTGGCTCAGATCATGATCTCATGGTTTGTGAGTTCAAGCCCCGCATCGGGCTCTTTGCTGACAGTGCTGAGTGTGCTTGGGATTCTGTCTTTCCCCTCCCCTCTCTTTGCCCCTCCTACGTGTCCCCACCTCTCTCTCTCTCAAAATAAATAAACAAACCTTTAAAAAAATAATAATATGGTAACTTCTACTCGGGCAAATGAAAGCAGACTCCATTCCTTGTACACGGCGTACTTTAAAAACTAAATAACCAGCATAACTGAACACACAGAGCTGTCCTGTCACTATGTTGTACACCTGAAACTAAGGTAACATTGTGTGTCGACTATACTTATAAATAAGTAAGTAAATAAATAAATAAATAAATAAATAAATAAGAAAAATTGGTACCCACCCCCAACAAAAGAAAAACAAACAAACAACTAAATAGCCAAAACTTGAATATTAAATTTATAGTTGAGAACCCTGGTCTGGTCCCCTGTTCTGCCCTTCATTAGCCCTCTGGCTCAGTTTCTCCTTTTGAAAAGATAGGTATAATAATGTACCTCCCAGAGTTCAAATGAGATAACGTGGGACTGCTTTATCCGGTGCAAGACGGTCAAAATACGTCACCTACCACTTACTTGTGGGCGGGTGGTTGAGACCACATCAATTACCACATTGCATCCTTTGGCTGAATCCAACAATCAGTGGTTGAAAACACTGGAATAGGCAGAAACAACAGAAACGCCCGGGAATGTTCTATGTAGAGCACCCTCGGAACAAATCCCCCTGAACAAGAATGAAGTGGGATGTTCTTTTTCCTTGAAGTCTGTGAGTACCTGAGGGGTTTCAGGGTAGCCTTGCCCACCCACCTATAGCAGAAGGGAGATGTGAGATGCCAGCAGGCAGGTAACAGCCTCCCTCTTGGCCCTTCTTCAAGTAACACTGAGGCCAGACCCTGCAGGAATTCAGAAATGATGGAGATGACGCTGTCTGTCCTTAAGTCCAGAAGCAGAAATTAGGGCTGTGGGGAAACTATTCCTCAGTCAAAATAGGAAGTGAAAAACGCTCTACAGGAGTTGCCAACAAAGCTCCAGGAAGATACTTTAGTGTAATCCTAACCTTTATTGTACTGGAAGGTTATCAAAAAATAAATGGAAGCCAATCCCAGTAGAACAATCAGTCAAAGAAGGAAAAACTGGTGGCTAAAATGAAATCTCCCATGTTTTAAAAATGGCAGATACAGAAATCTGAACCACAAATGGTGATCGTGCTACCCTGGAGAGTGTTATATAAATGAGCCAGAGATAAACTTCTGTGTATTGCCCTCAAGTTGTCCCCATGCTCTTTCCTTATTTGAATCAGGCTAGGACGGTTAATCCAAAGCCTGTGGGCACCAAATTCAAGTTCTTCGCATCCAGTTACTTTAAATGTAGTCAAAATAAACATATTTTTAGCCATTTAGATCCTACCTACTCTGCACATCCCACAAAACTGCATCTTCCAACCACAGAGAAGTCCTGCAGCTATAAAAGACCCCAAACCAGTGTGCCTGGGTGTCTCAGTCAGTTAAGGGTCCAACTTCAGATCAGGTCATGATGTCACGGTTCATGGGTTCGAGCCCTGTGTAGGGCTCTATACTGACAGCTCAGAGCCCGGAGCCTGCTTCAGATTCTGTGTTTTCCTCCCTCTCTCTGCTCCTCCCCTGCTTGTGCTCTGCATCTCTCTCTCTCTCTTTCTCTCTCTCTCTCTCTCTCCCTCAAAAATAAATAAACAATAGAAAAAAAAAAGACCCCAAACCACTGTTGCCTTTCAAAGCTTCCAGACCCACAGACACCCCATCTTGCTGCTAAGCAGTATCACCTAAACACATAAGGCCTCTTATTTCTCTCTCTTCTGGGAGGTCCCCTGCCCTATTTCCCTCCAGAGTGGTCACCTCACACCAGACTCTGGAAGGTGTCCTGCTGGGAGAACTTTCCCCTCTCACACAACCCTATCCAAGCACCACTCAACAAAGTGTGAATTGTGCGTTACTGCCTATCCCGGTCCTATCTTTTCCTTAATCAACCCTGAAATCCTCACCCTTACCACGGGGGGTTTCTTAGTCTGTTTGGACTGCTATAACAGAATACCATTAACTGGGTGGCTTATGAATGACAGACATTTATTTTTCACAGTTTGGGGGACTGGAGTCCAAGATCCAAGTGCCAGCACCTTCAGTGTGTGGTGAGGAACCACTTCCTGGTTCATAATGGCTGTCCTCTCATGTGTCTTCACATGGCAGAATGGAGCTCCTTAGGGTCTCTTTTATAAGGTCTCTAATTCCCACTAAAGGGCACCACCTCCAAACACACATTGGGGGTTAGGTTTCAACACATGAATTTTGGCAGGGGGTGGTGGGGGGGAACACACACATTCAATCTATAGCGGAGGGAAACCCTCTAATGGAATCAAGACTGGACTTGGAATCACAATCAGAACATGAATCCCAGCCCCAGCCATGGAACTACTCTGTGGCCTCAGGTCAGTTACTCACCCCTCTGAGTTTCCCATTGCCTCCTGGGAAGTGATGATGCCTACCTCACAGCGTCACTGTGGCCAGAACATGGTTAATGCATCAGAAGAAGCCCTCAACAGAGCATCAGCAAACCATGCGGCATCTTCCTGTGTGTGACAGCAAAATTCCCCATGTTGGATCTATGGGAAAATAATGTCTGAGGTAACAGTAAGTATCTTACCCCTGAATAAGGAGCAGCTCCATAAAGATTAGGAGGGAAATACCTTAGCTTGGGAAACACCATTTTGGAGCCTGCCTACTCCAGTTTCATAAAGGTGACCAGTCACCAGTGGGCCTGAACCAGTGATACTGTCTTCCCTACTTCTTTTTTTTTTAATTTTTTTTAATGTTTTTATTTATTTTTGAGACAGAGAGAGACAGAGCATGAGCAGGGGAGGGGCAGAGAGAGAGGGAGACACAGAATCTGAAGCAGGCTCCAGGCTCTGAGCTGTCAGCACAGAGCCTGATGCGGGGCTTGAACTCTTGGACTGTGAGATCATGACCTAAGCCGAAGTCGGACGCTCAACCAACTGAGCCACCCAGGTGCCCCTGTCTTCCCTACTTCTTGAGAGGAGTCTCCTACTCCTAAGGCTAGTATCTGTTTGTCTGGGAGCCCAGGTAAACGTAGGGCCCCACCGATGACCGATGAGCTCCTCTGGTTTCTGGCTCCCATTTCAAGGGCCCAACCTGGCTGAATAGAGGAGTAACATGCTCCTCGGGGGCAGACCTGATCCTGACCTTTGTCAGCTACTGACCATATTAGTCAGCTCAGACTCTCCTCCATTTGGACTCTCGTAACCTAGATGCCCCTGCCCAGCACCATTTTCCATGCCATAGATCAAACCCTTGCCAGGGAACACAGTTTTGACCTTGTTTCTTGACTCAAGATCTGTGGTGTCCAAGAGATCTTTCTGTGATGGAAATGTTCTATATCTGTGCGATCCAATAAGGCAGACACTAGCTACGCTGAGGACTTGAAGTGTGACTGGGCTGAGTAAGGGACTGGATTTCTAATTGTATTTAATTTTATTTGATTTGAATAGTCACATGTAGCTACTGACCACCAAATTGGACAGTAGAGTTCTGGAGTGTGTATGTTGGGATACTCCTATGCAATTCTTTAACCCCAGCTAGTTTTTCTTGCTGTCACACGACCCCAGCTATCCTCCCCTCAAATCTTAGAGCTCTCAGACTAGGAGCTTAACTAACTTAATATATAGTTATCACTTTTCCTACTAGACATGCATTTCCCAAGGCCATTAGTACATCATTGGCTATCAGATGCAAGCCTTGAATTAACATACAATGTGTGCAAAGCCCAGGAAATTTAAGGAACAGGGACCCAGCCCTAAGAGAACTTGCCTTGGACAATGGACAACGGGTCTGAATGATGGTGACAGTGGTGGAGGTGGGGAAGAGAAGCCAGATGGTGGATATATTTTGAAAGCAAAGTCAACAGACTTTGAATTGGCTTGAATATGGTAAATACAACAGATGTAGAGGAATCAAAGGGGACCCTGGGAGTTTGACCTGTAAGGAAGAGCCAGTGTTACCAGAGATTGAACAATGAAAAGAAATACAGAAACTGATTCAAACTTCCTTGTGTAGCTCCCAGACCCTGAGCCCACCAATACCATCTACCAATTCTCCAGACATGCCCACTCCACAGACTGCTTTTTTCGCAGTCCGGAGAACTCCTTCTGTTCATTACAAATCCTGAACCTTTTGCTCACGCCTATACTGCCCCCCTATCCCAAAAGGCCCTAACTTCATTTTCATCCTACATTATTCAAGGATAGGCTTCCTAGCAAATAAATTTGACCTCTTCCCAATGGTCCCATCCATTGACATTGTTCTTAGGTTTTACTCCATTGATAGCATTCTTCTGCTTAAAACCCTGTGATGAGCTGTAGAATATACATTACAGCATGCCATAAGTACAAAACAAAACCCAAACTCATTAGCACCCACTGGGAAACATGCCCTACATACCCACTGAGGAATTACCGGTCCCCTTCTAGGATACTTTTGTTTTGTTTGTTTCAAAGTTTATTTATTTATTTTGAGAGAGACAGAGACAGCATAAGCAGGGAAAGGGGCAGAGATACAGGAAGAGAGAGAATCCCCAGCAGGCTCCACGATGTCAGTGTAGAGCCTGATGTGGGGCTGGAACTCACAAAACGGTGAGATCGTGACCTGAGCCAAAATCAAGAGTTGGTCACTTAACCAACTCAGCCACTTTTGTAGCTTATTTTACTTCCCACACTACATTATTTTCTCTAAACCCCTATTATACTTAAAACTCGACCCTGATACATGGTAGAGATAATCCATAGATAGTTATTTAAAACATTAAATTCCCCATTTAGAATTTTACAGACTTTTAATAGTTGTCTTTGTCTCAGCCCCACCTCCCGGAAGGTATAGTCCAAAAGTTACAAATGCAAATATCTACATGATGCAATTAGGGAAGGCGGACAAATAAACACAGTGAGGTGCATACAATAGGGAATAGTGGGGTTTGTAGCAAAGCACAGAGCTTATGGCTTATCTAAACATAGTCTAATGAGGAACTAATTACTGTGTCAGCCAAACAGAATATTCTGCAGTAAATCTGATCCACAGGCAATGCAGCCCACCGAACTGGTAGGTCACCACTTCTGCCCGAGGTTTCAATGTAATAAAGAATCCTTGCCACTGGAATGGACTTTTTGTGTTTTGTGAAGTTATTTGTAACTTATAGGGCGGTGGGGCTAAGTAGATAGAAAACTCCTTAGGAAGCCACACCCAGAGGAGAAATTACCATGCGATATCTACAAGAAGTAGTCGAGAGCTCCTCACACCCCTGCCAATCCTTCCATCATCCCCCTTGCTGGCGGAGTGACCTTGCTGTTGAGTCCATTCCTTTGTCCCCAGCACAGTGTCTGGTATCAGGTAGAGGCTCGACAAACACATGCCGGATTAATGAATAAAAACTAGTGCAATTGATACCTCTCCCTTTTCAGCTCTGAAACATTCTGGAAGCTACTCTTCCAACAAAACTTCAGGGGCAGCAAAGATTCCCTACTGCCATGGCGGGCCTCGGAGGCAGCTACTGGAGGGCAAGTGGCTGGGCTGAGAGTACAGCGCTTGGACAGAGAGAACCCAGTGCCCATCCCCAGCAATAAATAACAAGCACTAGCCATTTTTTTGCCCCAAGTGCGTGGAAGGCAGCAGCAAATTCCTGGATCCTCTGCAGTGAAGGGCACAGACGGGCAGAGGACTTCGTTAATGAGGATGCTCTAGTTAGAACCTGAACCCTGAGCACCTAATGACCGTGGTAATCTTCAGCAGGGTGGTGGGATGCCTAAATGATGAGACCCAATAATCCAGACAGGACAGAAAGGCACACGTGCCCTGGTTAAGTCCCTAGGGAAGAGGGATTGTGAGCTGAGGCCAGAACCGCATTGAGTATTGAATAGCATTCATATTGTTTTACTGGCTTACATTAACTGAAAGGTAAACGATATAGAAAGCGCTTGGTACCTACACTTTGAGCAACTGATTGTCAAAACAATACCCCTAATACTCTCTACAAATGGGGTTCACAGATTATCCCAAATCTACGAGTTTCTCCACAATTTTTACCTAGGTACCCAGTTGGATGCTGAATGAACAGAGGGCATGCCCTATGCCCTGCCATGTCTTAGGACCACTCCTTCTTCAGTAGTACTGAATTCAGAGTTTTGTTTTGTGTTTTTAATGAGCCTTGGGACATTTCATTCAAGTGAAATTTTCACATGGAACTCAATATGTAAAATAGATACAAGGTACAGTGCTCTGCAAAAAGAAGTGCCAGAGGCTATAATCACCACACTCTCTCTCCGCATTTCTCCTTCCCCATTTTTCATTCTTCTGCCCCCAACCCAGACAGCCCCAGGAGGCTCTGAGAGCACCCCCCTTTACAAGATTTGCCCCTGAGACACCTCCATCCATAGCTTTTCTGCAAATGCCATGGGCTTTCTCATCCACAATCAGTGGCTTTCCAGGTGCTTCTACCTAGGATGTCTGATTTAAGCAAATAAAGTTGTTGAAGTTGACCTCATCTCTCTCCACCTGCGAATTCCTGATCCTCTCCTACTCACTCCCAAAGAAACCTAGCTGCACCTAAAGCCTCTTGGGTATTCAAAGTATTTCAGGAGCATTCGTTCATTTGAGCATTATCTAATTATGTAATTAGTCTCTACTAATGGGACATGAGGGAAAGAGAGCTGGCACCCCCACTCCCACTTAGTAGGAGGAAAGATGGCTCCCAATCCTGCCTAGAGCTAATGCCCATTTCTCTAACTCTCTCAGTCTATAATTCAGGGCAGACTTGGGACTCAGGAAGCTATGTGTCTAGGTCGCCTGGCTCTGTGCCTAGCTATGCACTTTAAAGAAGTAAATGTTCCCATACACCACCACCCCCCCAACCTTACACCCACTTCCATTATGAAGCTCTACCCAACATGGAAATCAAGCTACCAGCACTTTCCCTTGACCAGTAAGTCATGCCTAAACTATTTTATTCCCCTGTCCTACCTCCAGTTATTTTTCTTGACTTGTGCCTGACCATTGGCTTCCCCAAATCTCACCTCTTCCTACACCTCAGGGCCTACCCCCTCTCCCTGCAGCTCTCAGCCCCATTTATCTTGGTGGTAATGATTTTATGATCTGCACACACTACTCAGATTAGGAATGAAGTTGCCATCCAGGCAGTCTTAGTGGCCCTCCAGTGGATATGCTCTGCCCCTAGGGCCCTAGTTGGCCAGAGTTTCAAGATGTCCTCTTCCAAGGGGACAGACACACCTTCCAACAGCCCACTTTAGCCTTATGGCCTTGACATTTATCAAGGTCATAGGAGTTAAGGTCAGAAACATGCCTTTCAAACTGTTGTTGCAAATATATATATTTGTTTATATAGTAAATATATAAACACCCATGGGAGAAAAGTCTCTCAGCTGATGTCTTGTTTTAACAGACTAATAAAGCATTGCTTATTATGTATCGATTTATATAACATCTCAATGTTTTAAAAGATTTTACAGAAGCTTATGATGCTGCGTACTGTATAGCTAAAATTTAAAAATATGAAATTAATAAAAACAATGAAGGGAAAATAAGAAAAACAGTGGCCAAGAATAAGTGTAGTTTGCAAAATATGGGCAGTGAAATTTTAGGCACTTGAAACAGTGGAGTCTCAAAATGCAGAAGAATCGACATCAAGAAAGAGAAAAAAAAATACCCCATCTATCAAATGGGAAGAACAATAACATCTACTTTAGGTCCTCTCCAAAAGGATCAACCACATGTTAGGTAATGGACAAAGTGCTCAACAACATCGTTACAGGAAAGCAACCAATGAGGCTCAAGGAGTTGTTTCTCATGGTGCCCTAAGAGAAGGCACAGGTGTGCTATGCCAGAATGCATTTCAGGGTCAATTCTGTCCATGGCCCATGGAAACATTCCACTAACGGTTTGTTCTTCACATATTTTGGAACTTTGTTGTTAGGTACATATTTAGAAATGTTGTCCTTTTGAGGAATTAACTGTTTTATCAGTATGAAATGACCCTTTATCACTGATGACATGTCTTTGGCTCTGATATCTACAATCTGCTTATCTGATATTACCATAACCACTCCACCCGCTTTTGTTGAACTAGTGTTAGCCTGGTATATCTTCTCCATTCTTTTGCTCTGAGAATAGAATAAGACCTTCACAACAGAACGATTCCATGTCTGCATTTGTGCTAGTGTTATTATACATTACACGTCCACGTATGTTATAAACCCCACAATGTATTTTTATTTTTCATTTAAATGGGTATCTTTTAAAAAACATTTCTATAATAAGAAAAAGACAATCTGTTATATTTGCCCACATAGTTACCAATTCCAAGCATCTTTGTTCCTTTGTGGAGATCCAGACTTCCTTCTAGTATCACTTTCCTTCTGCCTGAAAGATGTTCTTTAACATTTCTTGTTATGCTAGTGATGAACTGTTGTAGTAGTTTGTGACTATAAAAGCTTTTGTTCCATCTTCATTTTTGAAAGCGATTTTGCTGGCTTGACGGATTTTTTTTTTCTTTCACTAGTTTAAAACCTGCTGATCTTCTATCTTCGGACTTGCATTGCCCCTGATGAAGAATCTGCTGTCATTCTTAACTTTGCTGCCCTGCACACAGTGTGTCTCTTTTTTTCTCTGACCTGTGTTTAGAATTTTTATTACCGGTTTTGAGCAATGTGATTATGATGTACTTTGATGTAATTTTCTTCATGTGTCTTTTGCTTGTGGTTTCCTGAGGTTCTTGGATTTGTCAGTTTAGAATTGTCATCACACTTAGGAAATTTGGAACTTGTGTTTCCTACAATAGCTTTGTGTTTCCCTCCCCACCCAATTACATGTACATCATTCGATATGTCCCCAAACTCACTGATGTTCATTTGTCCCCCAGTCTTTTAGACGACTCTTTCATTTTAAATGGTTGCTTTTGCTATGTCTTCACGTTCACAATTTTTTTCTTCTTTGACATCAGATCTGTTGGTTATCCTGTCTAGCATATTTTTTTTGTCTCATACATTGTAGGTCTTGTTATATATTTTATATCTTCAGTCTTTCTTCTAGCTTCTTGAACATATGGAATATAATTATAGCCATTAAATACCCTTGTCTAAGAATTCTATTATCTGTGCTCTTTATCCATTTTGATTTATTTTTTTTCCTCCACATTATGATTTGGATTTTTTTGCTTCTTTGTATGACTGGTAATTTTTGAGTGGATACCAGACAGTATGAATTTTACTACGTTTAGTGCTGGACCTTTTTTAATATAAATATGCTTGAACTCTGTTCTGGTATGCAGCTAAGTTACTTAAAAATGTTTGATTCTTTTATGTCTTGCTTTTCAGCTTTGTTAGCTCACAAAAGTATTTCGTGTAGGGCTATTTTCCTCCACTTACTCTGGGAATACTAAATAAAACAAATACTTCTGAATAGTATGTATTATGCCAAATGAATTATGAAGCTTTCTCCTCTGGCTGGTGGCAAAAGGAATTGTTCTGAGCACTGTGGGAGACCTGGGGATTAATAGCTCTAATCCTTTTGGGTCTCTCTTTCCAAAGCCTCAGGCAATTTTCTCACACACATGGGCTAATCAATCACAACTGCAGACTCCAGGGGGACTCACTACAGATATGCAGACTATTCTCTCTCTCTCTCTCTCTTTCCCCAGATACCCAGAGTATATTCTCCCTCCCCCCACCTCTAGCATTCACTGGTCAGGTTCTCTGCCCTGTGAACTTCAGCTTCCCTGGCCTCTCTGAGTCCCCGTCTCTGTCTTCTCCACTCAGGAGGACCTCTGAGCATTACCTAGATGTCCCCTCCCTCAGTGTGGCCTGGAAACAGACAGTAAGCTGGGGGAGATTACAGGATTCACCTAGTTTGTTTCCCTTCTCTCAGAACCACTGTCCTTCACTGTCTTAATCCGATGTCTTGAAAACTATTGTTTCATATATTTTGCCTGTTTTTTTTTTCTTTTGCACTTATTTCAGGTAAATCTGGTCCATGTTACTCCACCTTGGCCAGAAGCAGAAATCTGATGTCCTGTTCTTAACTCACAAGGATGAAGTCAGACGTCTGATTTCAATCCCACCAGCCAGCAAGAAGTGCCCCGCTAAGCTTTGTGTTCAGTTGCAATGGTCTTCTTATAACTTCTGTGTTTCTGGTTAACTAGGTCCTCCTCTCTTGCTTGGTTGGGTCTTGCCCAATTACTCTCTTTCCTTCCTTCTCTCCTTTCCTACATTTTTCCTTTTCTGTTCTTTCCTTTTTTTTTTTTTGTTCATCTTTCTCCTTCTCTCCCTTCTCATTTCAGAATCCAGCAAGCATTCCCTGCCAGTAGCCAACAGGTTCCAAGCTGGTCTCCAGGAATCAAAGATAAATAAGACTAGATCTGGCCTTCAATGAGCATTTAATTTGATTCTTTAAAAACTGGTCTGAAACCAAGTAGGGGGAGAAAACAGTATCACTCAGCTTAGCGCAATAGAAAGAGTGTGCACTTTGGAACCATATGATGTGACACGTCATCATCATTTGGCTTTTGGCAATCCCCTTGACTCTCAGTTTCCATTGCCACAAATGACACCTCATTTCTCACAAGACTGCAGCAAACACTGAATGAGATCATGTTTGGGAAGTGCTCCTCGCAGCTCCGGGCACACAGTAGGTATCCAACATATATATTGGGCTTTTTATTCTGTCTTTTCCAAGAAAACAATTCTCTTTATAAAAGAATTCTCTATTATATTACCATGCTCTAAAAATGATAAAAAGTCATACAGACCAAATTGGTGATGGGTTCCATGACCATGAGTCTAAGTCACATGTACACTGAGTGCTCCAAAATAATTCAATTACCATAGATTTCAAAAGTGAAATCAGTCATTGAAGGTGAGAGGGTAAATCCAGTCCATGTTACTCCACTGTAGCCCGAAGTCAAGTTTTTCCCCCAGAGTTAACTCTTTCCCTGACCCTCAACAAGGTGTGACCCCATCACCAGGACTCATGACTGTTGGTTTCAGGAATGCAACTTAAAAAACAGAAGCCTGAGGATGTTAGTCATATGCCTTTAACAGATTGGCAACTAAGGATCACAGAGGCATTTATTTGTTTATCATTTTCATTTAAAGCTACTATTGCAAGAGAGTGCCTACATGAAAGGAAATGAGGGAGGAAAGATTCTAACCTAAAGCATGAAAAATGCCACAGTTTAGATGATTTTTTGTTTAAATTCTGGAGAAACTGACCTTATGCTCACCTGTTGTAAAGACAGAAGCCAGGGGCACTGGGGTGGCTCAGTCAGTTGAGCATCTAACTCTTGATTTTGGCTCAGGTGGTGATCCCAGGGTCGTGGGATGGAGCCCCACACTGGGTTCCGTGCTGAGCATGGAACCTGCTTGAGATTCTGTTTGAGAGCTTGTGCTTTCTCTCTCTCTCTAAAATAAATGAAAGAAAGAAAGAAAGAAAGAAAGAAAGAAAGAAAGAAAGAAAGAGAAAGAGAAAGAAAGAAGGCAAGGACAATAGAAAAAAAGAGAGAAGCCAATCAGACAGATTCACAGGACAAGAAAGTTACAACAGCAAAGGAGCCCATAAAGGTAGGACTTGAAACACTACCAGGGCATCCCAAGACAATGGTCTTGGGTTAAAGTCATGGTCTGCCTGCCCTGTTTTCCCATTTCCCTGCTTCCCATCCTTCTACCATGGTGTGTTAGTCTTACTTTCCAAATGGGCCCTTGCCGTGGCCCTTTGCCCTTACTATCCCCTCTGCCTGGGGCACCCTTCCCCCTTCTTCACTATGTCAGCCCTGTGATTCATCTTTAAGACTCGGGTATAAAGCTCCTCTCCGGGAAACTTTTCCTGACTCCCTCACTTTCACCATCCAGGCTACATCAGGTCTTCCAGAAACTGCCACCACTATAAAGTAGAGAAGGAAAGAGTAAGCGCAGGTCGTTAAGGCAAATTTATCCAGTTTAGTTCAGCTTATACGGAAAGAAGGGATGATGTTGAGATGCTAACCCCTAAAAGGATTCTGAGCCACAGAGAAATTTTCCCATAGGATCAGAGTCTAGCCTATACTTAGCAGTTTCACAATGGGGGAGTAGCTAAAATGAAATCCGTATCTGAAATGCCAGGTATAGGAGACACACACAGGCAAAGTATTACAGTTATACATAAGAAAGTGGCCCCTGCTGAGTGCAACACGTACAGCAATTCACAGCAGAAACTCCTTTTACACCCCCCCCCTTTAATAGGCACCTCCTTCTCTCTGTCCCTGCTTTTATGACACGTTAAATAAAACTACCCAAAAACTACATGGCAACATTGCAAAAGTCATCACGATTAAGATGCCATTTTTCTTTTTGTTCTGGGGGGTACAGAGATCCCACTGCAGGAACATAGAGCCTGCGTGATTTGGTATAAATTTGGACACACGTACTCTCACAGCAGCCTACACATGCAAGAAGAGAGGAACCGTGGGCAGTACCTCATTGTGCAGACAGATTATTTGCACATCCCATTAGGTAAGAGGAGAAATCAGAACATACTACTGCTTCATCTCACGGATCCTAAGTTGTTATTTCCTTCCCAAACCCATTTTCAGGATGAAGACCGCCCTGACCATACACAGTCTGATACTTCACGTGGGCACTTACTGTATAACTCATTGCTCACATTCGAAGTTGGAATCTTTTCCAGGATGCGTCCTTTCACCCATCAAGTACGTTACATGTATCACATTAAGGTATTTTCTCAGAAAAAAAATAATTGGCTGAGAATGAGTTATATTTCATTGTTTTAATCATTTTCTGGCAGGATTCCAAAATATGTGTTTGCCAAGTGCTTGCTTACCGTTCAAACTGGTTTATAAATTTTGGTTTATAAATCGTGTCGACGTGCCCAAATTAACAGAACAATAAATAAGTACAGCACAGTCTTTTTTAAGTCTTAATCCAGCAAATGGTCCATACATTATTGGTTGTGAAACTGAATGAAAACCCCAATATACAGGCACGGCTCCTACTTCCCATGATACTTGCTTTATATCTTAAATAGCTCTCCCTTCTTAAATGGCAGTGAGAAATAGACACCTGCATTTTATGGCGAAGACAAAAGTCAACAGAAACCCTGTTGCTTCCCTATCGTCTCATGTAACGGACTTACTTAATAGCCAGGGGAAATCAGAGTTGGGTTAGGACCAAACCTCTCACTGAAAAAACTCAATATTGGTCACATGAAAAGTGTATCCCCAGTATCCAGTCCGGGACCTAATACAGAGTAGATCAAAATTAATATTATTTGAATAAAGGCAGAAATTAATTAATTAATATACTTTGCAAAATAAACTAGCACAAAGCAGCAGAAATATTTACCACTAAGGACTTCTTCCCCAAATCTTTCTGTTTCACTATCACAAAAACAACATCCCTCCCAAAAATGTAAGGATGGTGCCTGGGTGGCTCAGTCGGTTAAGCATAGGACTTTGGCTCAGGTCATGATCTCACAGTTCGTGGGTTTGAGTCCCGCGTCAGTCTCTGTGCTGACAGCTCAGAGCCTGGAGCCTGCTTCTGATTCTATGTCTCTTTCTCTCTCTGCCCCTCTCCTGCTTGCACTCTGTCTCTGTCCCTCTCTCTCTCTCTCAAAAATAAATACACATTGGAGGGCCTGGGTGGCTCAGTCTGTTAAACATAGGACTTTGGCTCAGGTCATGATCTCTCAGTTCGTGATCTCTCAGTTCGTGAGTTCGAGCCCCATGTCGGGCTCTGTGCTGACAGCTCAGAGCCTGGAGCCTGCTTCCGATTCTGTGTCTTCCTCTCTCTGCTCCTCCCCTAATCATTCTCTCTCTCTCTCTCTCTCTCTCTCAAAAATAAACATTTAAAAAATGTAAAAATAAAATAAACATTAGAAAACAATTTTTTTAATCTAAGGATATTTCAATGTATGACAAATATATCAATGGAATATACCACAGGAGAAAAATTATATGATCATCCCAATAGTTGCAGAAATGTATCTTACCCCATTAGAAACGGAGAGGAACTTCCTTAAATTGATAAAAAGTATATACTAAAAACCTACGGCAAACACTGTAATTAATGGAAAATCTACAGACATGTTCTTTAGACTTGAAATATGACAAGAATTCCTATTATTGCTGTTATTGCTTAACACAATACTGGGGACCCTGGCCTATGCTTTAAGAGATGATATATACATAAAAAGAAAGGATAAAAAACAAACTACTATTTACAGGCAATAAGTTTCTTACCAATTAAATACAATAGAATCAACAGGTAAGCTATTAGAGTCACCATGATTGTTCAGAAAGCCTGCTAAATACAAAATCACTTACCAAAAATTTAAGAAAAAGTCACAATAGGGCGCATGGGTGACTCAGTAGTTAGGCGTCGGACTCTTGATTTAGGCTCAGGTCATGATCTCATGAGATCAAGCCCCGTGGTGGTTTCCACACTGAGAGGACGCTGCTTGGGATTCTCTCTCCATCTCCCTCTGCCCCTCCCCTGCTCACACTCTCCTGCACACATGCTCTCTCTCTCTCTCTCTAAGAAAAAAAAAGTCACAATAGTTGCAAAAGTTGCAATATATCTGGGAATTTACTTAAGGAATATACAAAACTTCCATGAAGAATTTTTTTTTTAATTTTTTTTTCAACGTTTATTTATTTTTGGGACAGAGAGAGACAGAGCATGAACGGGGGAGGGGCAGAGAGAGAGGGAGACACAGAATCGGAAACAGGCTCCAGGCTCTGAGCCATCAGCCCAGAGCCCGACTCGGGGCTCGAACTCACGGACCGCGAGATCGTGACCTGGCTGAAGTCGGACGCTTAACCGACTGCGCCACCCAGGCGCCCCCATGAATATTTTTAACTCTAACAAAGAATATGAAAGAATTATCTAAATAAATGGAGAAACCTTCTCTGCTTTCTGGACAACTCCAAGTCAGGGATGCAGAGACCAGGCGCTGCTGACGGGGACATAAAATGGTGCAGCCATTCAGGAGAGCCACCAAATTATGCTACATTCTATGACACAGCAATGTTGCTCTTTGGTATGCCTTCCAGAGCCCTCACATAAGCCACAAGGAGACGTGGATAAGAATGTTCATCACACCATTGTTTGGGAGATGAGAGTTATAGTCAATCTAGGTGTCCACCGTGGGAGAATGGAAAAGCATAATGTGATGGATAGAATCCTCTGCATTAACTGTAGCAAGAGACTAACAGTACACACAGCAGTAAGCATAGATCTTTCATGCATAATTCTGAGTGGGTGAGTGGGGAGAAAAAAGAAACAGAGGGGCGCCTGGGTGGCTCAGTCAGTTGAGCGTCTGACTTCAGCTCAGGTCATGATCTCACACTCCATGAGTTCGAGCCCCACATCAGGCTCTGTGCTGACAGCTCAGAGTCTGGATCCCACTTCAGATTCTGTGTCTCCTCTCTTTCTGCCCCTCCCCTGCTCATGCTCTCTCTCTGTCTCAAAAATAAATAAAAACATTTTAAAATTTTTTCAAAAAAATAAACAGAGAATAAGGTCAATTGCATAATACCATCTATGTAAATTAAAAAATGTACTCACAAATAACAATACATACTCTCCAAGAATACATGCTAATAAACAGATATATAGAAAATACCTTAGTGTAGTTGCCTGTATGGGAAGGCCGGTGGTTGGGCATGAAAGTGAAGAATGGAGATAAGGAAAACAATGATAATAAATTAATTAAAAGAGAATATTTACATTTACTGATGTTGACAATATGCCAGGAGGTGAACATGATCAAGTCTTATAGTTGAATTTATATTTTCTTTTTTTTTTAAGTTTATTTATTTATTTTACGAGAGCGAGGGATAGAAAGAATCCCAAGCAGGCTCTGCACTGTCAGCACAGAGCCCCATGTGGGGCTTGAACCCACAAACCATGAAATTGTGACCTGAGCCGAAGTCTAGAGTTGGATGCTTAACCCACTGAGCTACCCAGGTGCCCCTGAATTTATATTTTCTTATTGCTTCTATTATATGATATTTATGCTAGCGTATTTTACCTAATATGCAAAAAAGAGTTTTATTCTGTCTTTTCCAAGAAAACAATGCTTTCAATCGTACTTGGGTTCCTTCCAAACCAAATAGACAAGTTGTCTGAGAAATTTTATAACTTCCTTTTCTTTTCTCTTTCTTTCTTTCTTTCTTTCTTTCTTTTTTTTTTTTTTTTTTTTTTTTTTTGAGAGACAGAGAAAAGAGGGAGAGAGCAAGTGAGCAAGGGTGGAGAGAGAAGCAGGGGTCACATTCACCTGAAGCAGGGCTTGAGCTCACCTGATACAGGACTCGAACTCAAAAATCGTGAGATCATGACCTGAGCCAAGGTCAGATGCTTAACCCACTGAGCTACCCAGGCCCCCTAGAACTTCTTTTTCTTAAATTCCTAAAGACAAAGTATCCTAATCAGACCCTGCAAGAACATTTACAGCTATTGTTCTATTTCACCCGCTCCAAAAAGGATGTGGATGCTACAAATGGAATGGCAGCTATACAGAGAAGAGCGAGCGAACGAGGACCAGAAGAGAGAGATGGAGAAAGAGAGAACACAGCACAGGCTACTGAGAAATAAAACTAAAAATGATGGTTTTATCATTTCCTAAGCCAAACTAAAGAGGCGCAAAATAACAGGTACAGCTTGGCAGGAAACACAATTTTCTGAATTTTCCCATTACTCTGGTGATCTCATCTGCCCTTGGGTGACATGGATGTGAAAGTCTGTCTTCGTGGATTCCCAGCCTCTGTGTGTCTTTCCTTTCTTCCCCCAGGAATGCGCCGAAGGAGGAGCGGGAGCTCTGGTTGGGGACGTTTCTGGCCTGGCTGCCTGGTGACTCATCTATGTAGCTCTACTCCCATCTACTGATAAGAGGCTGCTACTTCTCCGGGAGCACTCCTGACGTCCTCTCCAGTGTGGACCGCAGCAGCCTGAGGGTCCACGGCTGTTGGAAGTCGCTTCACCTTGGAGATTTTCTGCTCAATGTGTATGCACATGTTCTGAGAGTAATTAACGATACTCTAGTTTACTGACTGGTGAGTTACTGTTTTTCTGTTATTTATTTCATTTTGACAAGCAAAGAAAAGACGATTAACACTTGAAGCTATTTCTCCTTTTTTTTTTTTTGAAGAGGGGTGTCAGTTTAATTAGGAAAAAAAAATAATCACACGTTCTGTGGTAGTTTTCAAACCACATTGTTACTCTCTCTACACGTGTTTGGTATGTACGAGGGTTTTTTTGTTTGTTTGTTTGTTTCGCTTTGGTTTGATTGTAGGGTTTTCTTTTTGGTTTTTTTTTTTTTTGGCTTTTTGGTCTCTGAATTACAGAGGATCATTTTTCCACAAGCTTAAGGAGTGAGGTCGGCATGACAATAAATGAGGTGCTTAAGAAGTGGTCAGGATCCATCATGGATTGGGGTTCCCTGGATGAAAGCAGAGGTGCATGGACTTAGGGTGTTCTTGAGTGCTGGGAGGATTTTTTGGGATTCCACAGGGACAGAAAAAAAGTGGGGAGAAATTGCAACTCCACTAAATCATCCCATGAACCTGTGATCGATTAAATATCAGTGATTTGAGAAAGAACGGATAGCAATTTTTTTCAGGGATACCATTTCCATCATGGGTAACTCCCCCTGCCCACCACACCAAGAAAGCAGACAATTCGCCTTTAAGTTTGGTCTGCAAGATTAGCTCATCCGAAAGAAATTAAATGTTGATTGTATCTTGATTCATCATAGTTCTTTAATCAAAGTCAATGCATCACCTCCCCTGATTACCCCTCCATCAAATGCTGACCTGGAAATCTCACACCCAGCTTCCCTGTGCAGGCTGGCTAATTAAGAACTTGGTTGCTCCGCCCGTAGCCTTGGAGAGAAGCGGGTGACAGGGCTGCCCCAAAGAGGTGGCCTCTTTATGGAGCAGGGTCCTGGAAAGAGGTCGGTGGTAATTACCAAGCAGCACAACAGTCCATGTACGTGTTGGACATTATTGGTCCATAAAATGCCTGGAGATTTATAGCAGAAAACAGAAGTCGTGTGTGTTGAATGTCAAACTGAACTAAATTAGCCCAGCGTGGTGAACTGGAGAACGGTGAGCCCTGTTGGAACCACAGGGAGGAGCCCATGCAAAGGGCTTGGCCTTGGAGGAGGGGTACGTATATACCCAACTCCCCCACCAACAGCTGTGTGACTTGGCCAAATGACGGTAAGGTCGCGTCCTGGGTTAGCTGAACAAGTTCAACTGCATGAGTCTACTGTGAAAGGGAAAGAGAGAATCTAAAGATGGGAGGGGGGTCTACCCACTGTGTCACCCAGTAAGTGATTGTGCTAGAGGAAGATGCAGACAGACCACAGAGTTCTGCTATCCCCAGTTCAGATATCAAGTTCCTCTTCACATCCAGGGGATTCCTGTGATAAAGTTCTTCAGTGTTTTCATACATCACACCCTGCTAATTGCAAGTCAACTGCTGTATCTGATGTTCAGTTGAAGAAATAACGGTCTAATGCAAGGCAAGAGAGAGGATGGGCTGTATTGGATTTGTGGGCAGTTTCACGTGTTGGTCTCCAATGTAGCAATTCCTTGTGGGAGTGTCAGGGTAACTTGCCCCGCACAGAGCTTTCACTTTTCATGCTGACTTTGGGACCCAGCCCCACAAACATTGCTTCGCCGCGACATTCAACCTCACTGCACCCGTTTTCTCTCCATAATTCAGAAATACTTGGAAGTACCTTTCGGTTGACATGGTTAATGAGAATGCTTGAACAATGGCTGGCAAACACGAGGTGTCCTTCACCCCTTTGCATGGAAAATCAGGAGATGTGGATGGGGACGAGAGCTCTCTGTCACATGGCCACTGGCCCCCACCTGTTAGTTCATGTTTTTGTCGTTGATGAAATGACCTGGTTGCATATGACAGGCTTGAAGGTCTCTTCCAGCTGGGTCCTTGTTTAACCTGTGGTTTGTCACCTGTTATGTCATTTTTTCAGATCAGGTGTATATGATGCTCCGTTGAAATGGAGATATAAACAGCACCTATATCAGACTTGCATGTTTTCAACAAAAATACTGCAGTTCCGGCTTATCATACAGCAGACATTTGCCGAACTCTGTGTTAGGCATGGGCTTTCTTTCAATTCTAGTACCAGCCCTCATTCAAGGGGACAGAGAGATAGGAAAAAAGGACAGTGAGAGCCTTTAAGAAAAGCGCCCCCAAGCCCCACAGCTCAGGGAGTGATGCAGCTAGAGTTAAACCTACTCTAACCAGCGCCCAATAAGAATTTCCTCTTGATCAGAGTATTCAGTGAACCCATCTCTCTATTTTCTTAGTCGTAGGCCAATGACAGTCATATACTTCAGTCCTACCTCTACTACCAAGAATGAATGAAAAGGGTTTCTGGTTCCATATGGTGGAGTGAGTATACACAGTTACATTTGTTTCCTCAAAAACTCCCATTGAAAGGACAACATTGATGTATGAAAGGAAATAAATCCAAGACTATGTTTAAAAAATAAGAGTGGAATGATAAGGCAATCAGCAAATTATAAACTTTTTAAAAGACTCAATGAGACAAAAACTAGGTTGGTTAAAGCAGATTTCGATTAAAAAAAAAAAAAATGACCGTAGAAGTCTGCCTGAGAAGCATTAAAGATGACTGGAGGAGAGGTCAGAGGCAGTTTTCCTGAGAAGAAGACACTCAAGGAGGGGTTGGTGGATCACTGCCTTTCCTCAAACACTGGGTCTTCCCTGCTCGATTATGAGGTTGCTGGAAGCAACGTTCATTACCTCCAGGCCAAAACTAGGGGACTGGGGGTGCCCGGGTGGCTCAGTCGGTTAACCATCTAACTTCAGCTCAGGTCACAATCTCATGGTTTGTGGGATTGACCCCGGCATTGGGCTCTGTGCTGACAGCATGGAACCTGCTTGGGATTTTCTCTCTCCCTCTCTCTCTCTTTCCCTCCCCTGCTCTCTCTGTGTCTCTCAACAATAAATAAATATACATTTTAAAAAGCTATTAAATAGATGGAAAAAATAGTTTAAATTTACAAAGAAACAGGAATCAGATTGGCAACAGACTTATCAGAAAAATTAGCTGCTAGGAAATAATAGAAAGATGGCTTAAGTGTTATGAAAGGAAATGATTTTAAACCTTAAATTTGACATCCATCCAATCTATCAGTCAGGAAGGGGTGAAATGGAAACATTTTTAGCCATTAAAAAAACATAAAAATCTTAAAAATTGCCTGAAAATATATTTCAGGAAAACAAGGAGGAAAAGGAACAGAATGAAAGAAAAAAATAAAATATAATAAATAGAGGAACTAAGGATAAAATTAAATGAAACCCTGGAACCCATGCTATGTAACAAGCTGGAAATTGATCAAAGAGAAAGGAAGCCATATCATGCTTGGAAACACATAAGAAAATCAGTGGTTCCATTCAAGGATATGTTTCAGCAGCTGAAATTTAATAGAAACGCGACAGAAGGGGCATGTTTATTTTATCAGTACGAAAAAAGAAAAGGAATTAGAGACTCCAGTAAACTAGAAACAATGCATGAAAAGAAGTACTAAATCATAAAATACTTTGAGAGAGCACACATCGTAGATAAGCAGATGATTAATATATAAAACTAGTGTATTTCACTTATATGTGGAGGCTAAACACAAAACAAATGAATAAACAAACAAAACAATAGAAACAGACCCATAAATAGCAGAGAACAAACTGATGGCTGCGAGAGGGGAGGAGGGTGGAAGGATGGGCAAAATGGGTGAAGGGGGGCCGGAAGTACAGTCTCAATTGTGGAATGAATAAGTCATAGGAATAAAAGATACACCATAGAGAATATAGTCAATGGCATTATAATAGCATTGAATGGTAAGCATGGGATAGCGTAACACTCAGACATATTGACTCACTATTGTCATACACTTGCAACTAATGTAACATTGTGTGTCGACTGTACTCAAATTAAAAAGAAAAAGCTAAGTAAATACCTTTAGGTCAAATATAAAAAATAAATAAATGAATGAAAGCCCTGCCTAGAAACACAGATTTGAATGCAATTCTGTTGTCATTTTTGTCCGCTTGCTAGCTCTTTGCAGTCATGCTGGGGCCCTGGCGGACAATGAACAGTGCAGTGTTTTGTTCCCAAGTGAAAGGTGAGTGGAGCTCACAGGCACTGCAGAACTCAGGCACATGGCGTTCAAGTTCAGCGTATGTTCCTGACACCGCCAAGACTAAGCTCAATATTATGACTGAGGTCCCTCCGACTTCAAAATGCTATGTGCATATGCTTGGGTTTTAAGCAGGCTATTTTTATAACACTAGAACGCTCATGTTTTATTTCCCATAAGTTTTGTTAGGCAACATCTGAGGTTCCAAGTTTATTATTATTTTCGTTATAAAGTTGCTGCAAGTTGTGGGTATTCAAATTCGTTTCTAAGGTATTATATTGATAAAATATTATTTTGAAAGGGCTTATGGGATGCAGAAAGAGGGAACGTCTACCCCCGGGACCAACAACCCTCAGCCTCATGGGCAATAATGCTTTTGACTATGGTGGTAAAAAGGCAAGGGGTGTGTCTGCATTTGAGCAGAAAGAACAGAGTAGGCATTGGGGTGCCTGGGTGGCTCAGTTGGCTTAGCACCTGACTTCGGCTTAGGTCATGATCTCACGGTTTGTGGGTTTGAGCCCCGTATCGGGCTCTGTGCTGACAACTCAGAGCCTGGAACCTGCTTCCGATTCTGTGTCTCCCTCTCTCTGTGCCCCTCCCCCACTCACACTGTCTCTCGCTCAAAAATAAACATTAAAAAAATTAAAAAAAAAAAAAGAACAGAGTAGGCACAAGATGGAAACATTGTCTCCAAGTCTCAACCATAGCTTTGGATGTTTCTCTGGGTAGTGGTAGGATGCAGTTTGGTGTCTGAGCCTGGGATCTGTGCCTGGCAGGATTCTCAGTTCATGAACAGGTCCTTCCTTCTCCCTGCCCTGCGCCTCTGGGCTCCTGATTTGGTCTCCACCTCTCTCTCGACATCTCTTCATTTTCTCTTCATTTTCCTGCTTCCTTCACGCCCCCATCTCTTCACCTGAACTGTCCATAGTATATACTCAAGAGTTATATTTTAAACTTTTCATTTCTTGAATAGTTTTATATTCATAATTATAACTTTTCAGCTTATTCTCAAAAATGAGTTGCCTACTTTTGTGATTTTTTTTAATTAAAAAAAAACCTTGAGATTTATAGAAAAATTACCAAGTATACAAAGAGTCCCAATGTACCCATACCTAGTTACTCCTACTGCTAATACCTTCCATTAATGGGGCGCTAGGGTGGTTCAATCAGTTAAGCATCCAACTCTTAACTTCGGCTCAGGTGATGATCTCACGGTTCGTGAGTTCCAGCCCCCCATCGGGTTCTGTGCTGACAATGCAGAGCCTGCTTAGGACTCTCTCTCTCTCTCCTTCTCTCTGCCCCTCCTGTGCGCACTCTCTCTCTCTCTCTCTCTCTCTCAAAATAAATAAATAAACTTTAGGGGTGCCTGGGTAGCTCAGTTGGTTGTGTCCAACTTCAGCTCAGGTCATGATCTCACAGCTCGTGGGTTCAAGCCCTGCATCAGGCTCTGTGCTGACAGCTCAGAGCCCAGAGTCTGCTTCCGATTCTGTGTCTCCTTCTCTCTCCACCCCTCTCCTGCTCACGCTTTGTCTCTTTCCCTCAAAAATAAATATACATTTTTTTAAATTTTTTTAATAAATGAATAAAATATATCTTCCACTAATACAGCACATTTGCCACAATGAATGAACTAATGTTGATACTTTGTCTCCTTACGTTTCTCTTGGCTGTGACAGTTTCTCAGACTTTCCTTCTTTCTGATGACTACAGTGGTGTCGAGAAATATTGGCAAGGTATTTTGTAGAATGTCCCTGAATTGTGACTGGTCTGCTGTTTTCCTCCTGATTACGCTACAGTTACGAGTTTGGGGGAGGAAGACCACTGAGGCCAAGTGCCTTATCAACACACCATATCAAAGGTAAATACTCTCAACATGACCTAGCACTGTTATGTTGACCGGTGAGGGAGCGTTAGTCAGGTTTCTAGGCTGGAAAGTTATTTTTACCCCTTTTTGTACTGTACTTTTTGGGTGGAAGCCCCTCCGTGTAGCTGGAGTTGCCTTTTAACTAGGCTTCCAGTTGATTTAACTTTTCCTGTAGGTCAGGAGATATCAATACAAACTTCCCCATATAGGATTAAATAACACAGTGATTGGATTAGGTATTAGCATTGTAAAAAGACACCCCCACAATTGCATGTTGTGAGTAACGTGGAAGAACTGGAAGACAAGCATAATTCAAGGAGAGAGTAACCGTAATTCTCAACCACCACTGCTAACTATTAATTGACCCTTGTATTTGCAGCAGCTTGTATTTGCTTCCTCAGACCAAGCCAAGTGTCAAGATCATGCTACCTTCCTCCAAGAGCTTTGGTCCCTACAAGATTTTGATCTAGGCAGTCTCTGCTCTGTGACAACTGCCCCCCCCCACCCCGCTCCTGTCAGCACAGGTCAGTCCTGGGCACGAAGAGGGGCGACAGAAAGATCCCTGAATGAGAAGTCCTGGCTTCATCATTTAACACTCTACGTGAGCACTTTGGTTTACGGGGTGGCGTATATTGGGTGAGCATCCGTATCACAGGGTTACCGTGGCATCAATTCACGTAATGTAGCCTGTTTCACAAGCGTGAATATTCAGGATAAAGATGAAGTCATAAGGTGGAACTAACCAGGGAAGTAGCACAAGGCTTCTACTGAGACTAAGGCACCCCAGGGTCCTTAGCCATCACCGATTGAGCATCGAGGAGTTTCTATGTGCCGAGTGACTTGGAGGCATTCTCTCATTTAAGCCTCAAAATTGCCCCAGAAGATGAGGGTGACGATGATGATTACCACTACAGATGACCCGCCGAGGCATCCAGAGGCCAAAGGTCACAATGCCAAGTCTTGAATCCCAATCTGTTTCCTGGATTCCTCTTAATTCTAAACATTCTTAATCCACTCCCAAGCATTTTGCTCATCTTGATAGCATCCAGGTCTCGAATGAAGACAGGCAGCCATCCATAGGTGGGGATTTCCACAATTTTAACGATATCCATATTGTTGCCCACATACCCAGACCAGTTGGACACAACTTGATTTTTTTTTAATTTTTTTTAACCTTTATTTATTTTTGAGAGAGAGAGAGACAGAGCATGAACGGGGGAGGGTAGAGAGAGAGAGGGAGGCACAGAATCTGAAACAGGCTCCAGGCTCTGAGCCGTCAGCCCAGAGCCCGACGCGGGGCTTGAACTCACGAACCGCGAGATCATGACCTGAGCCGAAGTCGGACGCTTAACCGACTGAGCCACCCAGGCGCCCCACAACTTGGTTTTTAGAAGTATTCAAATTCAGTGAAGCTACTGTTGGCGTCCCACATAATATCAAAAAGCTGGTGTAACTGATTTTTTTCCTATGCATCTCAAGCAGCTATTTGACTTCAGAACGTAGGCAGCTTCTATCACCTCATGTTTAGGTCCAGGGCATATGGGGGCTGTGTCTGGGCAACCGAAACAAAATTAAACACAACCAGAAGAAATGCTCCATGGCTGGGAAGATCCTGAACTTGGCCACACCAGCTGAACTTGCTAGAAGGATGGCCTGATGGAGACATGGAAAACTAGGCCACCAAACTCCCCAGACTCTACCCAACCTTGGCTACTATCATTGCAGTGTCACTACCTGTTGGACCCACGGGCCCAGAAAGGAAGAGCAGTCACAGGTATGCCGGGGGAGATGGACACGTGCAGCTTCTCTCAATCGTAAAGCCCGTGACCACGTTAGTAGCTTGAACGCAGCCACACGGTGAGAGCGCTCACACCACAGCAATCAGAAAATGCCAGAAACCAGGGTTTTTCACCCCCTCCTGCCAGAAAGCACATTAAACACTAACCGCCATCCTAATGGTTTGAATCCATAGTGTGGACGCGATGTGCGATTTGTAACATGATCTCCTCGAGCTTGGCGTTTGCAGCGCCTCAGTCAGATACACCTTGAAACACTGGTTTATCCTGTACATTTTATCCAGCAAGTTAGTCGCTCAGCCCAAGCGTGAGGAGCACTCAGTGTATACCATGCCACACACACCGAATACATTTGGTTGAACAGCAGTCATATTCATCAAAACCCCATAGAAAGTCTAGTGTCCTGGGAAAGGACTCGGAATGTCTCCACCGCACCCATTCCCCCCGGTCTCCCTGTGGTCTGCATGCTTCAACACAGCCTACCGATTTATTTCGGGCAGTCTAACAATACCACATGACTAAATGCTTTTCAGATACCTTCTTTGAGCCACTGCTAAGGGGACACACTGTACTGTGGGGGATTCAAGGGTAAACCAAAGACCTACCTCTGGGGGATTCCTCCTCTACGATGGGAAATGCACCATGGACCCAATCACCTGTTACGCCAAATAAAAAGTGACAGGCTCCCACACGGATAAAAGGTCCTGTGGGTTCCGAGAGTACGACATCTCCTCTACTTTGTGGGTGACAGAAGTCAGGAAGGTTCTCACCTGAGCTGGCAAGCTCCTACAAGAAGGGGAAGGTGGGATCCTTTCCTAGGGCCGCCACAGAAACAAAAACGGTAAGAAAAAAAGGAGGGAAGAAGAAAATGGACAACAGAGGATGAAGTGCTCTCTGATGATGGGAATAGCAGCCTGCACTGTGGTCATTTCCACATTGAACATAATCGATTTTTATGGCATCAGTTTCACACAAGAACACTCAGCACGAATCTTTCCTTTCCTCCTGAAATCAACTGGCCCATGAATTAATACTCAGCGCACTTGTGCCTTTTCGTCAAAATCCCTGATCTAAGATGTTTCTAAAACCTGAATGAAACAAGGCGGCCTGAGCTAAAGCGGATCACAAAAATGAATTAGAAGGTCCCGACGCAATCTCGGGAGGGCATGGTCTCTCATGCGCCAGTATCTCCCCAGGGGAGGATTTTTGGAGGCCCCCTTTCCTGAACCAACAACCAGATGGATGAAGTCTGACCAGTGCAGGGTCGGCCCCTGGGAAGTCACTGCTCACTACACTCTTACGCTGGCTCCAGAGTCTTCATCCAGCTTCACTAAGGATTGAGAGAATCTGAATGGATACCTAAATCACTATTTCCAAAGTTGAACTATAGTGACCTCCCTGGACCTCAGTCCTCTCATATGAAAAACAGAGGATCAGACAGGGCACCTGGGTGGCTCAGTCGGTTAAGCATCCAACTCTTGATTTCAGCTCAGGTCATTCAGGTCATGATCTCACAGTTCCTGAGCTCAAGCCCACCTTGGGCTCTGTGCTGACAGTGTGGAGCCTGCTTGGGATCCTCCCTCTCCCTCTCTCTCTGCCCTTCCCCTGCTTGCATGCTCTCTCTCTCTCTCTCTCTCTCTCTCTCTCTTTCAATAATAAATAAATAAGCTTAAAAAAAATCAGAGGGTCAGATTCAACAATCCATAAAGCATCGCTCAGTGCTGACAATACAGTGTAACTCACTGAGCTGACTTTGTATCTTGTTTCCTTCAAAGCACCAATTTTTCAGAGTTGCTCTCCACACTCATCATCCAATTAACTAGTAAAGTTGTCAATTTTTGCATACATCCAACAAAGCACTTCCGAAGGGAAGCACTATTTAAATATATATATATATATATATATATATATATATATATGCGCACACACACACACACACACACATATATATATATATATATAATTTTTTAATCAGAAGGATATTTGCCCCCTTCCTCTGTGGCATTCTCTTGACCCCATTTTAGTTTCTGCTTCCCCATTGTTCTTGAAGGCCTCTAGCCATCCCTCAAATAGCCATTGCTTTGCTAGATCATCATAACTCACAGGGAATAGCCAGATGTCCTCTAAGCCATTTGTCCGAAATGATGGTAATATTTTATGAAGGGCATTGACAAGCAACATGTTTCTGAATTTCATTTAGCGTATTGAGCTTAAACAGTATGAACTGGAGGTCCACTTGACCTCCAAGATTACCCAAGGAGAAGGGAGAAGCGTGATCATAGGCTGGGGACTCACTAAGTGCCAGAGGGTATAACAGACATTTTTATAAGCTATCCATTCATTTATTTAAAAAAGCAAGGGTGGACACAACGATATTGAAAGGTACTTTCCAGGTACTTAAAGTGGCTGGCAATGCCACATGATAAAAGCTAAGATCTGGGTAAGTACAGGCCCCTTGGTCAGTAAACACTGGAGAGAAATAGACATGAAGAATAATTCAGAGTAAAAGATGGGGGCAGAGATGCATTCCAGGTAACAGACTGGACATAGGGAAAAAATAAAAATCCGTCCACTTTTAAATAAATAGATGTCTGAAATGACAAAACAATTTGTAAATATTCATGTAGGCCACTGGACTTCCAAGATTTTCCATAGACACTCCTGTCAATTATTGGTACGTTTTTAAATTGGCCTTATAGTCACTCGGATGTTTCATTTCAACCACCTGCAATTAGCAAGCACTTTTACATACCTTTGCGCAGTCAATCCCCCAGCAGCTATAAGAGCCAGAGGAACGGAACGAGCCTTTGTCTATTTTGAATTATGTGCCAACCAACTAGGAGCTTTACAGACCTTATTTCATTTTATTTAATCCTCAACTCAACTTTGAAGAAGGGTCATATTATTCCCATTTTACAGAAGGGGAAACAGAGACTCAACAAGGTGAACTGCTTGGTCAGGGTCACACAGCTAGAGGGCAAAGGATGAAACCAAGCTCCAGACACTCTAGCCCTAGTGGCCTTAAGTAGATAAGGGCTGTCCCAAAGTACGATGGCCACCTCAAGAAGTAACGAGATCCCCGTCACCAGAAATGTTTCAGCAGAGGCTGAGCATGGGGAGGGGGGTCAATGAATTACGGAAAAGATGTCTCCCTTAGGAGAAAGTCCAGAGGCAATGGCCTCTCGGACCATTTCCGGCTTTCCAGTTTGTTGGACTGAGGACCCCAGTGGTCATTAGGACTATTCACAAATATTCTAGTTCTTTTCTCTTTCTGGGCATCTGGAAGGTAGTTATGTTTCAAGTGGCTTGTTTTAGCCAATGACACATAAGTGTGTGTGTGTGTGTGTGTGTGTGTGTGTGTCTTAAAGCAAACTCCCCCTCTGTCACCTTAGTGGCTGTGACGGCAAGTGTTGGGAGGGTCTCCTTCAGCTGGGGTCTGAAGAATTCCAAGGAGCAAAGTCCCCTGCTGGCCTGCAGGGGACCTGTAGTTTGGGCAGAATTAAACTCTGGTGGTTTTAAGTATTCGAGATTGAGGTTCTTTATTACCTCAAGGCAACCCAGCCTATCCTGACTGATATGGTAGCATTTTTAGATCCGAACTCTTGAGAATCAACCTTTAGAAGTGACCTCTTATGTGACTGAGTTGAGGGGGTGGAGCCATTGAGCAGGGATTAAGCAAGTGAGATGGACCAAAGGAAACCCTAAGTTGAGAGTATAAGAAGCGAGAAGAAAGAAGTGTAGCAGAAAAGGGGCATTTCCATTCACGGAGTCGAATTATTCCTGGCCATCACTTGGGCACAAAATCCAGTAATTTACCACGGCTGCATTCTCTTGTGTCCCAAGAGGAAAGCAGAGGGCTTTCTTTCTAGAAAAACATTGACCTTTTCTATCACGCAGACAGACTAGCAGCAATTTAACAATGACTCCTGTAGTTCATCCCCCAGGACATCAGCTGTGCAAGGGAGAATATCGATTTTTATCTTTTTAAAAAAGAAACTTGCTAAAATGAGCACATTGGGAATGTTGTTGTTTTAATGTCGAAGCAGTTCGGATTTTTCTTTTTTTAAATAAACAATGAATTATTGCATCAGGATGGTATGAAAGGATGGAAACGTGTGGGCCTTCAGACAGCAAATCCACCAAGAATGACACATCACCACTTTAATGTTGCAGCCTAGGACAACCGATGCTTTAAATATAGATGCACTTCAGTCTCATAATGAACTTCACATCTGCATCTCAGGCAGTTCTAGTGGGACATAAGCTTTCCTGGGAAAAACAGGTCACCTGGAGACTTGGGTGGACTAATTGGTCTTCCCAAGCGTCTAGCCCAATAATCCAGCTTCGTGTGCATGCATTCACAGCCACAGCCAGCCAGGAGGACAGCAGAGGCAGAGATCCTTGTGGCCCGCAGGGAGTTCAAGCGAAAAAGGTACGTCCAGAGGACAGAGCTCACAGCGGAGCTTTCTAGGTGAGACCAAGCCCCCGCCCCCTCCTTTAGTCCATGCATTAAATTCCCAATAAAGAATGGACTCCAAGATAGTAGTTCATTTCTGATGTGTCTCCTTTCTTATGCCTCACAACCCAGGTGAGGAGTGTTTGGTCATTCCTACTTGGGGGACCATCTTCCATCGCTGGCAACTTCGACGTGAAGCTCTACATGAGGCCTGCGGGGCTTATTTTTCACATTTCATTGCCCTCACCAGGCTAGAAATGCTGCCGATAATGTATAGGAAAATACGTGCTCACGGGGAGCCTAGGTTTCAATTCAGGTCACATTCCCAGGTACGTGGGACTGAGCCCCATGTTCAGCGTGGAGCCCACTTAAGATTTTCTCTCTCTCCCTCTGTCCCTCTCCCTGGCTCATGCTCACTGTCTTAAAATATATATATATTTTTATATATATATTATTTATATATATATTTAATATGTCATATATATTTAATTAAATATATATAATTAAATATATATTTAATTATATATATTTAATATTTATATATTTAATATATATTACATATTAAATATATATTTAATATTTATATATATTTAATATATATTATATATATATTCCCTTACGCTGTTGCAGAATTTCATTTTTTAAAAAAATATATTTATTTATTTTGAGACAGGGAGAGCAAGCATGAGTGGAATAGGGGCAGAGAGAGAGAGAGAGAGAGAGAGAGAGAATCCCAAGCAGGGTTTGTACTATCAGTGCAGAGCCTGACGTGGGGCTCAAACTCACAAACTGTGAGATCAAGACCTGAGAGGAAGTCGGACACTGAACCAACTGAGCCACCCAGGCGCCCCAGCTGTTGCAGAATTTCTAATTCTACTCCCACATGAAAACTACACACTATCCACCAGAGCAATGGGAATGTTTGGGACAGAGAGAAGGGGACCGTCACCCCAAAGCTGCACAAGTACTTTACTGCAGCAAAATAGGATTTGGTCATTCTCCAAACCTTCCCTGTGTAAATGTAATTATTCTTTTTATTAAAATGCTTTTTGGACTCAGTTTTCAGGCCCCGGCTAGACAGAGGCTTGAGAAGTTCCCCCTTGAGAAGCTGATTAAATCCACACACCAGCCACTTCCCTGACGGGGCTCTCCCTGTCCAGGGCCACTGTGCACCTGCCCTCCTCTCCCCAGGGCCAGGTACCAGCGAACCAGCAGCAGCCGGGTCTATCCCGGAGCCCAGGGAATTACTCAAATTAGCTAATGCACATGGAGCACGCACCAAGCTAGCTAGCCCCACCCCACTCATGTCCATAAGCTCCTCCCACAGCTCCACCTTGCTATTTCCCTGTCCCCTGGTGACACGCATAGCCTTGCCTGGCAACCTTGTTTCCTTTTGAACTGTAAACAAAGACTTGTGCCTTCCATCTGTGTGACTGTCCGTGTGTGTATCCCACCATCAAAAGAACCTTTACACCTTTTTTTATAATTTTTTTTTTTAACATTTATTCACCTTTGAAAGACAGAGAGAGACAGAGTGCGAATGGGAAGGGGCAGAGAGAGAGGGAGACACAGAATTCGAAGCAAGCTCCAGGCTCCGAGCTGTCAGCATGGAGCCCGATGCGAGGCTCGAACTCACAGACCGCAAGATCATGACCTGAGCTGAAGTCGGCCGGCCAACCGACTGAGCCACCCAGGTGCCCCGAACCTTTACATCTTATAAAACACCCTGAAGGGGCTCCTGGGTGGCTCAGTCGGTTAAGCATCTGACTTTTTTGGCTCAGGTCATGGTCTCACGGTCTGTGAGTTCAAGCGTCAGGTTGGGCTCTGTGCTGACAGCTCAGAGCCTGGAGCCTGCTTCGGATTCTGTGTCTCCTTCTCTCTCCGCCCCTCCCCCACCTGCGCTCAGAAATAAACATTAAAAAAAAATGTTTTTAAGTAAAACACACTGAAGAACTGAGAAGATCCACTTCTTCATACAAGATCAGACACACAGGCCTGTTCCAGCCTCACAGACATTTTGACTGCCCTGACCAATTCCCAAGCATTGAAACTTCTTGTTGGGAACTAGCTAAGACTGTGAGGTAAACACTACCACTGGCCTCCACCATCCAAACGCTTCACATTAGCGGCCTCAACTACCACCAGTCTCTGGAAATGTAGAAATTGTGTCTATTTCTACTGCCTGACCTTATTGGGTCTGTTTCTACTCATCTCATGAATTCAGCATAGAGTTCCTATCATACAGCAGGTACTCAATAAATGCATTTTGAAACGAATGAAAAACAGGATAAAATGCACAGAAAAGGCTATCCATTTATTCAGAAATTCAACACATATTTAATGGCTGTCTACTGTGTTCCAGTCACCTGGGTTTCATAAGTGATAACATTGGGCACTTCCATATCGACAGGGCTTCTAGCAATTTGCCAGTATTAATTAGTTTTCGCTTAGGGGGCATGCCATTTAATACTTTGTTGAACACATATTTGATTCCAAGACTTACTTCCTGAGTGGAACATTCACTGGCCTCCCCAGGAGAGTTACCACTTCCTTTCTCTTGTCTCCGCACATCCATCATACTGTATTATAGCCATTTGCTGACCTTGATCTCCCTTAAGAGCAGGGACCATCTCTAATACATCTTCATACCCCCGATGTTTAGCACAGTGTCACCCAGGGTTTGGCAGGTGCTAAACAAGTACTGGTTGAATGCATATATGATAAATAAAGGAACCAACTTCCTACCAAGTGTCTCTTACCATGTAGAAGTTGGGAAAGGTGGTGGCAGAGAAGAGCAGACCTCAACAGTGGTTCCTGAGTGGGCATCAGAATTCCCTGGAGGGCTTACGACACACAGTGCTGACACACGGTCTCTGATTTTATAGGTCCGGGGAGAGACCAAGAATGTGAATTTCTTTTTTAAAAAATGTTTATTTATTTATTTTGAGAGAAAGAGAGAGCAGGTGCAAGCAGGGGAGGGACAGAAAGAGAGAGAGAGAGAGAGAGAGAGAGAGAGAATCCATGCTGTTAGCATGGAGCCCAATGCAGGACTCAATCCTATGAACATTAGAGATCATGACCTGAGCCAAAAGCAAGAGTCGTGGATGCTCAACCAACTAAGCCACCCAGGCACCCCTGAGAATGTGCATTTCTAACAAACTCCCAGGTGGTTTTAATGCTGCAGATCTAGGGACCACTCTGTCATGACTACTGTCTTAAGGAAGAATGTGATGTGGCTCCCCAAATATCCAGGAGCCTCCTGTGAACATACGCTCACATGGAGAACAATGGGAAGATCACAGATGACAAGCTTACTTACGAAATTCCACAGTGGGCTGAGAGAACAGAGGGTAGAGCAAGGCTGACTTCATTCACATCTTTCAAAGAGAAGGAAACCGAGCCTAAGAAAAACTGAATGATTTGTCAGAGATGAAATCACAAGTCGGCCGGACAGGGATAAGAGAAATGCTTGTACATGAGCACCACATGACATGCATGAAAACATCCATTTCTTTTTTCATAATGGGCCCAAACTAGACAAATTTCTACCAACAGTAAAATGAATAAATAAATTGGAGTGTGTATCCATACAAACCAATGCTACATAACCACTTTTATTTTTTTTTTTAATTTATTTTTATGTATTTTGAGAGACAGAGAGCAAGCAGGGAAGGGGCAGAGAGAGAGGACAACAGATGCGGGGCTCGAACTCACAAACCATTGAGATCATGACCTGAACCGAAGTCAAGATCTGGACGCTTACCTGACTAAGCCACTCAGGCTCCCCTATAACTACCTTTATTAATTAATTAATTTATTTATTTATTTTTAAATGCTTTATTTATTTTTGAGAGAGAGAGAGCATGAGCAGAGGAGGGGCAGGAGGGAGAGAGACAGAGGATCCAAAGCGGGCTCCATGCTGTCAGCACAGAGCCCGATGCAGGCCTCGGACCCACAAACTGTGAGATCATGACCTGAGCCCAAGTTGGACGCTTAATCGACTGAGCCACCCAGGTGCCCCGTATAACCACTTTTATAAAAGAACCACAGCGATCGGCATCGACATTAATAAACCTCGCAAATATTGAGTTAAAAGGAGTCAGTCACAAAAGAATATGTTCTGTTTAAGTCTATTTGTACCAAGTTCAAGGAGAGGCAAAACGAATCTATCTTGGAGGTCAAAAGAGTTATTTTTGGGCAATGAGGAAGGAAAGTAATTGTGGGGGGACCCCAGGGGAGTTTCTGGGGGTGCTGTTGATATTCTTCTTGACCTAAGTGGTGGCTATAAAGGATGCTCTCTTGGATATTTTTGCATGTTTTCTGCATGTATGTTATGCTTCAGAATGTAGGGTTGTTGTTGTTGAAGTGGTTGAAAGGAAAGTAGAAAATATTCACTTTTTTAATTCCTTTAATGTTTAGTTATTTTTGAGAGATAGAGAGCACAAGGTAGGGAGGGGCAGAGAGAGAGGGAGACACAGAATCCGAAGCAGGCTCCAGGCTCTGAGCTGTCAGCACAGAGCCTGATGCAGGGCTCAAACTCACAAACCATGGGATCATGACCTGAGCCAAAGTCAGATGCTTAACTAATTGAGCCACCCAGGTGCCCCAAGAAAGAAAATATTTAGATGTGGCGCTAAATCTGTGAGCCAAGGGTCATTCCAGAATGCTTCTTTCAGGCCCATTTCACAGGCCCAACCAGTGAACCGATCAGATAACCTTAAAAGAACAATACTTAAATGAATCTTTTACATGAGAATTACAGAGATGGAACATCCCTGGGAGATCATTAAAGTTCAGAAGAAGAGTTTATAGCAAAATTTCTTAGAGTCTTTCACATAAACCAGCTCAGTATTTATCTCAGCTGAGAGGTTAGTGAGGTGGGTCAGGGCAGCTGTCTTTCTTGGCGGGGCTCCTCTGTTATAAAAATGTTTCCTCACTGGATCCTGTAACTTTTTCTCACCATTCAGGAAGACTTAGGTCTCTGCTCAAAAGATAACATGTTCTTTTTCCACACCCCCTTGTTCTGAGACACTTTCACAAATTATGAAGGAACATGAGCAATCTGGAAGAGTCAGTACCAAATCCTTTCTTGAGAGACTAGACTGTGCTGGTCCCGAACGTACCCGTAAACCGAGTGGCTGGCCAGCTCTGCAGGCCACTGTAAACATGTGGCCAGTTCAGAAATACAGCCTCCTAACTGATCTATTCCAGTAAATGGTCTAGACAGTGGGACTAGAATTCTTCACTTTTTTACACTTCATAAACCTGAATCTAAGTGCAGGTGAAGGCAGTCGTAAATATAAAAACCACCAGAGCAGAATGGCCTTTGATTCTTTGTTTATCACGGGCTAATTAAAACACAAGCTGAACATAACTCAGTTCTTTAATGGGGGTTACCAGATGTGTTATTACTTGACCCTGCTCGGTATGAAGTCCGTGTATAATAACTATAATTTTTTATTTAGTACAGCAGTCCTGCTATAGTTAAGGGTGTGTCTCTTTTTTGATTACAAGGCCCACATTTTAAGGAGGGGGGAAGAGGATGGTTAACTACTGAGAACATGTTCTCTGGGCATTGAAACTATGATTAATATAAGCCCTTCCCAGGAGTGAATTCTTGGGTGCCCTGCATACTATAGTTACACACACCGTGCCAAAGACACATTTTCACTGGGAAGTATAATTACCGACTTCTAAAAGTCACCTTTCATCCAAACGAACTCCAGCTCTCTCTAAAGCGTTAGAGAGCCATTACAAATTACAGTTAGAGTAATGGCTTCGACCATTCAGCCATCACTTAAGAAGCATTTCAGCTGCCTGCAGCAGAGAAGGTCAACCTCACAGGGCCGCCCCTCCTTAGGCGGGAAGCCATGTGGATCTTTTTCCAGTGGGATGGCCCCGGTGAATGGTCCAGGAACTCTAAGTATCTGGAGTTGGCCACATATTCCTGTAGACAGTGCCCAGCAAGTGCCACGAACACTCGAGCAGCTAAGATGCCCGGTTCCGCCATGTTATTCTGGGGGGTCAAGAGGAGAGTTCTTCCAACTGCCTGCTATAGGGTAGGAGTTCTCAAATGCCATCCCCCAACTCAGAATCCTTGTAAGACTCACCTGAACCCTAGACTTAGTCCCATTGGATATCTACTTGGATGTCTCCCAGCCACCTTAAACACAGCATTTCCAACATGGAATTTATCATGCTCTCTGGAAAACCATTCTTAGGTCCCACATTCAGGAATCACACTACCCACCACTTAGGTATTTGCCAAATCTCCAAACTTGAGCTTCATCTTTCAGTTCTCTCTCCCTCTCCATAGACAGTCAACCTATACCCAAGATCTTCCCATTCTACCTGTAACCTTCTGACCTACCCACACTTCTGCCATTACCTTCTATCTAGTTCAGGTCATCATGTGATGTCTTTTCCTAAAATAAGAATTCTCATCCAGGTGCAATTTCATATCCCTGCCACACACACACACACACACACACACACACACACACACACACCAGGGGACATTTAGCAATGCCTGGAGACAGTTTTTGTTGTCACAACTGGAGGCTGGGGATGGTGGCCAGCTAGTGGACAAAGGCCAGGGATACTGCTAAACATCCTGCAATGCATAGGACAGTCCCCACAGCAAGAAATCATGAGTCCAAAATGTCAGTAGCACTGAGACTGAGAAACCCTGCTCTAAGACACCTCCCAAGATGCCATGGTGAGCCCCATAAAAAAAAATCTTAACATGCAACTCCCCTGCTCAAAACCCTTCAAGTATCATTGCTCCTAGAACAAAGTCCCCAAGGTCCTTTACCCTCTGACTGTCCCCAGACTGCCTCCTCAGCCTCATCTGTAATTGCTCTCACCTACCTTCCCCACAGGCTCCATGCTTTAGATGTCCACACCTAGATCTTTACGCTCTTTGAACTTCTGGACCTCTGGCTGAAATTGTGGCCCACATCCACCAAGAAGTTCACCTATACTAAGTAAACTCTTACTCAACCTTCAGATCTCACTCTAATGCAATCTCTTAGCCTGGGTGTGGCCTGTACTTCCCATGGAACATGTTTTTTTACCATCCTTTGCCCTGACTCTGCCTTGATCTCCTCCCTTGTTCAATCATTGAGCCTTATGTATGTTCCCTGCGGGCAGGATCTGTCTATCTGTCCACTCTGTCCTCTGTCTCTTGCAGTAACACACTTATTCACTCAGCACATGCTCACTTAAATAATGGACAAACAACATAACATTATAGTAAAATTGGTCTCTGAGGGTATTTTGATTTGGGCAACTCGATCAAACAAATATTTGTATCTGAAGCAAATTATAACTTCCTGTACTTTAACTTATTCATTAAATCAGTGTCTCAGACACTTAAAGAGGGCATTAAAGTCATCTACTATAACTTCTCATCGGATGTTCCTGTCCCCTCTACACAACTGCCCTGTGCATGTGTGTGTACATGCATATACGTACACAAGCACATGCATATGTGAACACACAAGCATACAACCACACATGCAAACATGCATGCACACATAACCACACCCCAACATACATGCACATGCAAACACATATACACATACATATATACGGATGTAAACACAAACACACATGGACATACACATACACACAGCCAAAGACAACCAGCCCAGACTTGGACACATCTAGTAACAGTAGTCTTGCTTCCTTTGAGACCATCGGATCCACATTTGCCAAGTACTCTTGGAAAGTATTTCTTTACACTTGATGTATTTCATCTGCTTGTCAATTCCTATACCTTTGGGTCCTACAGAAGAAGCCCACACCGCCCCCCCCCCCCCACAGACACACACCTGACAGGCAGATCTTCAGGCTTCTCTAGACTTCTTTCTCCTATAGTCTCTTACCTAGAGTTTCTTTTTTTGTCTGAACAAACTATACTTAGTCAAGGTGTCTTAAAGACAGCGATTAGCATCCCATAGCCAGGCAGCCTCTAAAATCCCTGCCAAACCTTGGTAGAGTAATGTGGCAGTACCCACCAAAATTCCAATATACCTTTCCAGTAATTTATCCTCATATATGCTCAGAGGCACATGTACAAGGATGTCCACAGCGTAGCACTATTTTCAAAGGCAGAAGACTGGAATCTTTCATAAACGTCCATCTTTGGAAGACAGGGTCATAAACCATGGTCTAGCCATACAGCAGAATGCCAGGCTTCTGCTAGAAAGAATGAGGTGATCCTCAACATACCAAAGTGGAACAGCCTGCCAAACCCAAGTGCAGAATCATACACATCACCATGCTCCCTAGGGTAAGAAGAGAAGGAACGGAGGAGAAACAGAGAAAGCAGAAAGTATGTCCTAAGGAAGAGAAAATATACAACTTTGATTGCTTTTTCTAGTTCTTCTTTTGCTCTCATTTGCAGCAAAATAACACCAGGGAAGACAAGCAAGTAATTTGAGTGTTACCTTGACCACTGGGGAGGAACTGCCATATCAGAGAGAACTGTTCGGTTCTCCTTTGGAAAATGCAACTTTCCTGGGATCAATAAGGAGTCACTATTCCTTTTTGTTATTTAACTGAGCTCTAATTAGCTGAGTTAACACAGTAAATTCACTTGAGGAGTGGTGTTGAGGCAAGTAAAATAAGGAGATGTGAATTTACTCAAGTAATATATACTGCTTCTCTAGAAAAACATGAATTCTTCGAATTTTAGTGACCCCTCCATGAACTGACTTCCCAAAGATAATCAACTCTTCTGATTAACTAAGAGCCAACCACCAATGCACAGCAAACCCAAATTTATACTCCATTGACTGCTCACAAGTCTCTCTTAAATGGTTCAAAAAAACCACTCAGCTAATCTTCACTAGTTTCTTTTTGTAAAGTTCTCAAGAATTAAGAGACTATTCTGTGTAGTATTATTTATGTCTTATTATAATATTAGCTAGAAAAGTAAGTTTCCTGACACCAGCTTACCATTGAAGATGGACCATCACTTAAACTTTCAATAGATTAAAAAATTATTTCTTAGCCAATTGTAATTCTTAGTAGGTGAAAAGTTGCTCAACATCACTAACCAGGGAGACCCAATTCAAAACCATAATGAGATATCACCTCACACCCCTTAGAATGGCTAGTATAATGAAGATAAGAGATAAGTGTTGGTGAGGATATGGAGAATTCTCCACATGGAATACCCCCATGTATTGTTGGTAGGAATGTAAATCAGTGTAACCACTATGGAAAACAGTGTGGAGGTTCCTCAAGAAATTAAAAATAGAACTACCTTACCATCTAGCAATCCCACTTCTGGGTGTATACTCAAAGGAAATGAAATCACTATCTTGAAAGGTATCTGTACCCCCATCCATTCTCACTGCACCATTACTTACAATAGACAAGACATGGAAACAACCTAAGTTTCCACTGACAGATGAATGGAAAAAGAAAATGTGATATTACATATATATAGATAGATAGATACAGATATATATCTATATATCTATATAAGATATATATAGATATATATTTATATATAAGATATATATGTCTTATATAGATATACAGATGTGATATTATATATATATAATATATAGAGATAATATATATATTATCTATATGATATGTGTATATATATATACACACACACACACACACACACACATCATGCAGCCATAAAAAGAAAGAAACCCTACCACTTGCAATAACAAAGATGGAACTTGAGGGCATTTATGCTAAGTAAAATAAATCATACAAAGAAAGGCAAACACTGTATGATCTCATTCATATGTGGAATATAACAAAACCAAACTCACAGAAACAGAGAACAGAATGGTGGCTGCCAGAGTCAGGGGTTGGGAGTGGAAGAAATGGATAAAGGTGGTTAAAAGGTATAAACTTTCAGAAAAAGAAAATTAACCATCACTTAAACTTTAAATAACTGAAGAAAATTTTCAAAGTTGGGGGCACCTGGGTTGGCTCAGTCAATTAAGTTGTCCAACTCTTGATTTCAGCTCAGGTCATGATCTCACAGTTTGTGAGATCCAGCCCCTCTTTGGGCTCTGTGCTGAGAGTGGAGCCTGCTTGAGATTCTCTCTCTCCTGCTCTCTCTCCCTGCCCCTCCCCCACTCGTGTTTGCACTCTCTCGCTCTGAAGTAAATAAATAAACATTTTTTTAATTAAAAAAAGAAATTTTCAAAGTTGGACTACCAGTTGTCTTTGTGTACAGGAAGAAAAAGTCATATCAAATCTCAACGACTAGCAAAGTTGCCAAGAGTTCCATTTTGGAGAGACCTGTTCCAAGCTAGTCACATCTATCAGCATCAACGCTCATGGAAGATGCTTCAAAGGTATTTCAAGCTGAAGGTGGTTTATGAAATGTGTTGAGCTTATTGGACTTTGATCCTGACTGGCCCATTAATTTGGAGAATTTGGAAGGACAAAGATTGTGATATGGCTAAAAGGACTTTAGCCAAAGTAAATGTTGAAATGGTATTCCGCAAGCTGTCGTTTTCTTCTGCATAAGAATCGCTTTAGTTGAGCTCTGTTCTTTTCTCATTTTGTGTATTAGGACCATATACAAAATATTACCACCGTTTGTTGATGGGATGGTTTGACTTAGTTTCTACAGTCTGAAACACCCTTGTTCTCTCTATCCTCTTCAGATTTCAATTTCCTCGTGTACATGTAACTAATACTACCACAGTTTAGGGTATAAATGAAGGGATTCTTTCAATATTCAAATTAAATGAGCCCCAGGCCAAACTTCACCTAGTTTGAGAGAATACGGTCTTTCTACCCTCCCCAGCAATCCAGAAGTGTTCTCTGGGTTTACAAGGTCAGTCTTAGCTACATTCCTGCAGAAGAAAGGGCTCTGACCATCAGTTCTCTTTGGCCAGTGCTGTTCTAGTCTACTCCAAAGGCTCTGTGATGATCTACCATGTGATGCCAGCAAATTCTATGGAGGCATGCACCCTATGAACTGGAGAGATCTGTGGAAGACAGCTGCCTGAACACCATCCTTCACCAGCAAGAGGTAGAATCTGGTGGAAGAGGACATCTCTCTTTCCCAGGAGTAAGCTTTGTTCTAACTTGCCCTACCTTTGCACAGATCTGGAATTATACAACTTTGTTGGCACACACACAGCAGTTTCCCCTGTGACATATCCAGATTGGTGAACCCTAGGAAGATTTTTAGTCTCAGCACCCTTTCTACCTCCATCTTTGTTTTGTAGCCCTGAGCCACATCCCTCCCAATCCAGGCCTGCATACCCCAAGACCTCAAGGGGGAAACCCTCTCTTTTACATGTAAAACAAATGAACTCAATATGGAACTCCCTAGGAAGCATACAATCTTAAATTCCATGGTCCCTGATTCTGTAACCTTTGTAATCTCACCTGTATGCATGAAGGCTGGTCACACTTTGCCTTTTTTTTTGGAACAAAAGGAAACAAAGCTGGTCTATATTTAACAGACAACAGCTTACATGAAAGAATTCTGTTTTTCAAAATTACTTTTGGGAAGTTAAAATAGTATGTCATTTGTCAGGCAATATGATTTTCTAAAACCTAAACTTCAGTCAAACTGTGCATCCTTTCTCTTCTTTTCTGGATGAAAATTATGTATTCCTTCAGCAAAGCTCTTAGACCCATGTGTTTCTTCAGAAGAACCCCTCTCTGCGTGCTGGGGCTATGGGAATGGAGGGAACACAAGGCATGGCTCTTGACTTTCTCAAGCTCACATTCTGACAATGAAAACAAACCTCTCCCAGAAATAACACCTTTTTTACAGGAATGTGGGTCACCCCTCCACACATCTTCTGACTCCACCAGGAAATCAGGCTGATGTTTAAACACCTAATGACGTCCTATCCCCCATACCCAGCACACAAATGTGCTCAAGATACATCAGTAAACAAGCCCATGAACGAACGAATGGATTATGCACAGCACATCCTTGTCACTTCACTTTGGTCATAAAAATACCTTCCACTGAATCAGCCACTTGTTGGCCAGCAGGAATGCAATGGGAATGAAATACGGACCCTGAGTCTTTTATTTTTATTTCCCTGTTAATGTGAGGGACTTGGGATGGAAAGATCACACATTTTCTCTACAGAACATCTCATAATGAGAAAAATTCACTTTGGTTTTATCTTAAGCTTAAAGTTTAGCTGGAACCCAGCCCACCCCCAGGTGTATCAGCTGGTGTGGATTTAAAGACTGGAGTTTTCTAAGATTATAATTAACACTTCTTTACTATTTCTTCAGAGTCTGTTTGGGTCATCTGATGAACCTGCCTCCTGGAAAGAAATTACTGAACCCACAGGCTTTGAAAAGCAGCCAACCACATCATCTTATGCATTCGTTTGTCTCTTTGGGAAAAAAAATATCCTGCCAGCAGCCTGAGAGTTAAACAGTATTCCTGTCATGTTTGCCCTGGACTTGCCCAGTTAAATTGCAACAGCATGGGTCTCCATAATTATCTAATTGTTAGTGCTGTGCCTTTACGTAATTTATGATGTAGCATTAAAGTCTGACCCTGGGTTTGAAATGAAGTGCGGTACTGCTGACATCCAAGCTCAAATTAGTAGGTAAGCACCCAATTAACGATTATGCTTCTGTGCTTTCATTTCCATCTGACCACACTGCTACGCTAATCAGTTTTCTGAGCCTTTCACCTTCCCCACAACTAACAAGCATTTCTTCTGCTTTTTATGTCTGTGGATGCCCTGCATCCTCATAAAAAGCTCTCCATGACCGCTGTCTTTAAGTCTGCTGCCAAAATGGCTGCCCACGAGTGTGCTGGCCAGCTCCGATGCCTTTTGTTGGCAAAACCAAAGGTCAGCTTGATGGGTCCCCATTTCCCTTCTCTGGAAAAAAAGTGATCTCTACAGAATGCCTATGCTCCAGAGATGGCCTCCATTGACTGCTAGAATCTGTCAAGTAAAAGATGGAGCCACTTGGATGTCTAGATCGTGGAGTCAGCAAATACTCTCAAGCAACAGACCTCCCCCAAATCCCCAACATCTATCTGACTACCAGGGAAAGATCCAGCAAAAGCCCTTTTTCCAACTTCATGCCTCCATCACTCGTCTCCTTGCACCTCCTGGATCACTCCCCCCATCCCCTCCAGTCACCTGCACTCCTCCTAAAGTACTGAGCATAATAAAATAGTGGAATATTAATAGAGGCTCAAGATATCATTCCTTCGACCTCAGTACCTGTACAAAAAAGACACTTAATACATCCTTTGTTAACACTCAAATGAGCATCTTCACGGGGAAGAGACTTGCTAATTACCACATATGTATGTACTAGACCCACATCTTCTGTCTTCCCATCCATTCTTCCTTCTAGGACTGTATCACTTGGCGTTTTGATTCCTAGTTAGCTGAGCCACTCCTTGCCCCCCTCCTAAGATCAGAGAACAGCACATTCATTTACAACCCCTGACAAACACACAAAATCGGAACCAAATTTAGAATTCCCATTATTACTTTCCCTAATACACGCCCTAATTCTATACTTAGACTGGCCTTCTATTCCAGATTCATCAAATTTTGTACACGATATATAGACATCTTCCTGTCCAACTCATATTTGCCCTAACCATAAAGTCATCACGAAACTTATCCAAATTTGGTGGCTTCAAACTTGAGTACCATGAGCTTGTTTTTTTTTTTTTTATGTCCGCTCAAACTTCCTCATTACTCCAATATAAAAATCTCACTAAGAGGAAGAAAAGAGACATACAGGCAGAGCACAGAGGACTTGGGGGACAGTGAAACTATTCTGTATGATAATGTAATGGTGGATGCATGTCATTAAATATTTGTCCATGCTCACAGAATGTACAACACCAAGAGTGAACCCTAATACAAACTGTGGATTTTGAGTGATTATGATGTGTCCAGGTAGGTTCATCAGTTGTAACAAATGTTATTACTGGTGGAAGATGTTGATAAGGTGGGAAGCTGGGTGAGGAGGGGGTCAGGGGTATATGGGAAATATTTGTAACCTCCTCTCAATTTTTCTGTGAACCTTCAACTATTCTAAAAAAAAAAATCCCTAATTTTAAAATCCCATTATGAAAAAAGGATAAAATAGAACTCTTCTGATGAGAAGGAGTTAAATCCCATACCACCACTAGGGTGCCATCAGAGGACACACGGCACACAGTTTGAAAGCCACCACCCTAAAATAAATTACGGAAGCACATAAAAATAAAGAGATCCAGTAAAAATAAATCTTTGATTTGGCCAGCATTTCCTTTCTTTTTTTGTTTACAGTAGTTTAACATTCATGGAGTACAAAAGTTATTAATCTTTTGAGATAAGAAAAGAAGGAGGAAGGCATCTTTGTTCCCATTGTATGGGTACCCCAGGACACAGAGCTGGCTAAGTTGGAAAGATCAAATAAGAACTTAGTCCCCTGGGTCATCCAGCTCTCCTTCCACACCACAGTGTCTCCCTGCAAATGTTCGTATCACCTAGATGTGTGTCATCGATCACACACATATGCCCAAGGAGTACTTTTGGTGCTGACCATGAGGATGATGATGGGGAGAGCAAGGGAAATTGGAAGGGGAATGAAAAGAATACTCTATTAGCACAATACTTGAGAAGCATATTGTATAACTCACTTATTGTGCAGTGAGTCTCCATCTTGTGAACTTCTCATCCAACTGAACGACTCCCTATGTAAATCAGTAACAAGGAGGTCTCATCAAGCTCAACTAGATAAGAACGATGAGATGACAGTAGCCCATCTTCAGCCTTGATCAGAATTGTTTATACCATGCAGATATTTAAAAGCATAAAATAAGCAAATAAACCAAGTTCCTTCTAAACTTAGCGGTAAGTGGATGCAGATAATACACAATCCTAGAAAAATTGCATGGTAGTGGCCCCTATTTGGACATTGTCCAAAAAGGATGGTAGCAGCCTATTAAGAAAACCACAAAAGTGCTTATGAGAAAGAAGGACATTTCCCTCTTTGAAGCCTGGAGAGAGCCAAGGGATTAAGGAGGGGCAAGAGGGCAGTGGGGGCAGGGGTGGGGGCAGGGGTGGGTGAACTTCCCTTTCCAGAGGAAATTCCACCATCTCCCTACTTGAGCAACATATTTGCACCCTTCAGATGCTTTAGGGAGAAGTTGGCTTACATCACTTGCCTGATAAAGATTTGTGGAAGAAACAAGCAAAGTGAAATGCACTATTAGCCATTACAATCAAATCAAGAGGTTTTGAAGTAGATTTAAAAATAGTAGTAGACCCAACTACTCACATACTAGCAGAATCTAGCCTCTCGAAGATTCCGTGTTCACACCTGTGAAGGGAGGAATACTAATAATTCCCACTTCACTGCATAATTCAGGGATTAAATGAGTTAATGAAGGAAATGCATGTGAAGCACAGGGTACATAGCAAACACTCAACAAATGCTAGTTCCTTTCCTTGTATCTGTAAGATACTGGAGGCAATGACATATGGCTCTCAGTCCCACAACTCAAACTAATTTATTAAAAAAAGTAACGTCAAGCCCTGCTCCCACTGAGTTTCCAACCTAGGGATTACAGCTAAATGTCCATAAAACTATCAAAGTCACTCATTTTTCTGGGTTAGGAAAGTGACTATACCACTAATTCTTGAAGGCAGAGAAGAAAAACAAGGATGAACATCCCACCTTTCCAGTATTATGAGAGTAAAGGCACAGTAATTGCATTTACTCTGGTGGATGTATATCAAAGGCAGCAATGGGGAGACACAACGGGCGGACTGTATCCCATCACTGCAGGGCAGTCTTACTAGAATCTTCCCATTTCAGCAGTCTTCATCACTGTACAGAGGAGAAAGATAGCTCATCATAGTTTCAGTTAGATTGTCTTAGAGCCTGTAGCTAAAGGAAAGCTAGCACTTATAAGGACAGAGATTCCAATCATTAAGTAATAATACCCCCAGAAGTCAATCAACCGCGTATCACCCGTAGAGTCAGTGTATCAATGGGGATTTGATCCAAGAAGCAAAACGATGAGGCATTCAGAATAATAGATGTGTTGCCAAATGAGACCTGGAAGATGGAAAAGAGTCCATGCAAGCGATTCCCTCTCCACCTGGCGTTGTGCCTTTAGTCACCATTATTAAGTCAGCTGAGTGGGTTGTATGTGAAATGGGGGAGAACAATGAAGGACTGGACCCCACCCACATAAGCTGTAACCCATAAATATGACCTGGACCCTCCACAGCTGTCTCTTGCCACTTCTAACCTAAAAGTCATGGCGGCATGAAGAAAAAGCTGGCATCCTCTACCACAGAGCTGCACATAGGAGGGAACTTATGGAAGCTAGAGGAGCTATAGACCCAAGTGCTGCCCATGTCAGCAATGTGAGACAGCACATCAGTGACAAAGTGTGTTGGCTGCCACAGAGCTTGGAGCTCAATCCACCTCAACTCTTGGAACATAAAATTGGCTTCTGCTCCACTTCTATCTTCCAAATCTTGCACAAATTTCTCCTGTGACCAACCCCAACCAGGAAGCAGCCAGGGCATGGAATTCTGGGAAATGTGGTTCCAGTTTAGCTAATATCCACAGTCCATAACCACCACGGAGAGCAAACAACAATCCAGTGATGGAAACACACTTCACTGGTATGCTGGTCAACTGACACCTGGCTGGCTTCCTCATTTCTCTCTACCTAAGCTCCTCATGATTTACAACAGCTTCTTATCCAACAGTCCAGCATCCTTTGTTCCTGCCTCCTGTTGACCTACGTCTGGTTAACTTGCCACTATATAAAATCTAAGTGTACCTTTTATTTCTATGGTCACAAACTAGTTTGAATGAATGACCTCTGGTGATCATGGCATCTCTTTGCTTCTCTCTCCCAGCTCTCTATTTACCAAGGAAAAGATGTCTTAATGAAGAGGGTAATTTAATCTGAACTGCTCCTTAATTCCTAGGCATCTCTTAACTGCCTAGCTGTCAAAAGAAAGTGTGTTTTTTCAGCTGCATGGTCTATCAGGGTCTCATTAATCTACCATGTTTTAATATCCATTAGTGAGCATTAATCTAAAAGGATGGAACTGGGGCAGAGATCTCATTCTTCTTGTCTTTTCTAAATTTCTATCATCAGAGGAAGTTTTTTTTTTTTTTCTCTGTGAGGCTCCAAAGAGGATCAAATAAACTGAAGAGTGTTCGTGCATCTGTCCACATTGACAGATTGCTATTTGTGCCACCCCAGCTGGATCCGAAGTTTTTTCCTGGGTTCTTCTGGCAAAGCACACAGCACGAGTTCAACCTCACCTCATACTAGGTCATGAATCCCATCCTTCACCACTGACCACCAACGTGCTCCTTGTTTGGGATACCGTCTCCTTCTCCATTTGTTCTTTCTGGTTCCTACACTTTCATGCAGCGCCACAGCTCTGGCCTCTGAATAGATTGCACACTCTAGCTTGTGGAAGCAAAGTGTCTGAATCTGAGGTCATCCTAGAGTCATCGATATTCAGCGTAATAATGATTTTTTAAAAAGTGATTCCAAGAGGGCAAAGAGACAAAAGGGTTTCCCAGGTGCCTAATAATTGTGGCAGCAAGATTATTTTGAATTTCACTTCTACCTTTCCCGGACAAGCTGCAGCCTTGATATCTCTGAAAGGATTGTATTCTTGAGCCATTACTTTATGTTAAGGTTTCCCTTCAGAAGCATAAAACATATTCAGAAAATGTGGCCTTTGCTATGATTTGGAGGAGGAAGTCTTCCATCCAATATGCAAAAGCTCACCTAGTCAAAGAAATTGAATGCCATAGATTCACGCTTGGAGCCTTCATCTAAGAATTCAGATTTTTGTTTGTTTGTTTCATTTTTGTTTTTGTTTTTGCTTTTACTATGAGAAGAGTTCCCCAGACTCACAGAAGATTTCATTTGGTCGTTTTTTTTTTTTTTAAACTTTTTTTTTTGGCCTGTCACAGAAGATTTCATTTGGTCTTTTTTTTTTTTTAATGTTTATTTATTTCTGAGACAGAGAGAGAGAGACAGAGCATGAGTGGCGGAGGGACAGAGAGAGAGGGAGACACAGAATCATAAGCAGGCTCTAGGCTCTGAGCTGTCAGCACAGAGCCCGATGCGGGGCTCGAACTCACAAACCGTGAGATCATGACCTGAGCTGAAGTTGTTCACTCAACCGACTGAGCCACCCAGGCGCCCTTCATTTGGTCTTAAAGAGGCAGAAGCACAGGGTCTTCTGAACCTCCCACCTAATCACTTATCTGATGTGAACTACAAATGTATAAATTACCTCAATTCACTTTCTAGATCACCCCAGGCTATACCCCTGGATGATATATTGTATGGAGAAGCTCTAGTCCCTCATTCTGGACCTTGGAAACCAGCAGGATGATGTTGGTGACTCAATCAAAATGGGAAATCATGGCAAACTAAATAGCATGGTCTCATTGGCACCAGGAATGCTATCTACATCTGGCCAATGGTATCCAATGGAGTAACAGAATTTAGAGCCTAAATCTGCAGGGTTTCTAATTTTTCAAGAGAAGCTAGAAATCCACAGTTTTAAATAAAATCTTCCAAATCTAAAGATAAGCTTAAAATGTGGTAAGTCCTGTGTAAGTTCCACAGGCAGAAGCCAGCCCAGAGGCTCCTGGTTTTGTAATCTCATTCCCAGAGATTTAGTAGCAAAGCTGGACCCCTAGACATGACTTGTCACTAGAAATACAAGTTCAGTCACCTCTGGTGTTTTTAATACACATTCATTTCTATTTGAAGTCACTAGAGAAACGCAAAAGCAGATGGAAACCAGAGCCACAGTGGGTGATATGCATGTATATGCAGAATTATACCTCAAGAAATGCCAAAAGAAGTTCTTCGGAACAGAGTAAAATGACACTAGATGGAAACTTAGATCCACAGGGAAGAGTGAAGAGCACTAGAATGGTGAATGAGGGCAAAAACAGAAGACTATTTTTCTTTTAATTCAGAGTTTATAATACAGGTAACCCTTGAACAATGCTGGGGTCAGGGGTGCCAACTCCTCACACAGTTGAAAATCCAGGTATAATTTTTGGCTCCCCCAAACCTAACTACTAATAGCAACTATTGACCAGAAGCCTTACTGATAGCATAGTCAATTAATATATATTTTGTGTATTATATGTAGTATATGCGGTATTCTTACAATAAAGTAAGCTTGAGAAAAGAAAATGTGAAGAAAATAATAAGGAAGAGAAAATACATTTATGGTACTACATTAATTGAAAAACAATCCACATATAAGTGGACCTGAGAAGTTAAAACCTACATTGTTCAAGGGTCAACAATATATGTGTGTTTACAAACATATGATAACTATAGCCCAAAGGATGAGAGAGAAGAATAACAAATCATTCTGTCTCAACATTCTTATACTTTACATGAAATGGAACAATAATAACACTAAACAGACTGTGATAAGCTAGTAAATGATATATATATTATACTTCCTCGAGCAACAACTATTAAAAAAAAAAATACTTCCTAAGAAGTATAGGTAAGATCCAATAGAGGAATTAAAATGAAATAATAAAAATAGATTTAATAACCTAAAGAAGGCAAGAAAGGAAGAAAGGAGAAACAACAGACAGATGTACAAGGAGAAAAACAAACAGCAAAATTCCAGACTAAACTCAACCATAGCAAAAAATCTATTAAATGTAAATAGACAATTAATTTCTGTTAAAAGGCAGAGATTATCAGCCTGGGTTTAAAACAAACAAACAAACAAACAAACAAACAACAGGACCCACCTAAATGTCATATACAACAGAGAGACTTTAAATTCAAAGATACAGATAGGCTAAATAAAAGGATTAGAAAAGGCTGACCATACAAGCTCAGCAGAACAGAGTGGATGTAGCTATATCCATACCAGATAAAATAAACTTCATAGGGACATTCCATAGTAATAAATGAGCCCATTCATCAGGAAGATATAACAATTCTTAATAAGTATGCACTTACTCCTGAGGCAAAATACAAAAATACATGAGGCAAACTGATAGCAATAAAAGAAGATAGAGACGGATCCACACTCCTACCTAGTTAGGGATTGTAACACTACAGGTCTAGATCATCTGAATATAATGGGCCTGGCATCACTGTTTTCACGAAAGACATTCCACACATTTAACAAATGAGGCATGGATTCTGAGCCATCAGAACAGACGCTGGCCGTAGAGCTCGAGGAATCGCTTAGAATCCCCTGCCTTGCCAGGCGTTATTGCTTTAGTCACCAGACCAAAGGAGAAGGACCAGGCAGGCCAGATGTAGGAAGCTTAGGATAATGCAAATTCACCAACAGGCATGAAAGTATCGCAATATTTTAACAATCAATATGGCTCCACGGGTAAGCTTCAGGTTAGTCGACTCCTTTCCTAAGAAGAATGCTACCACTGGCTTCTTCCAGAAGGTATTTTCTTAGACTGAAGTTTCCTTGAAAACAAGATCTGGGACTGATTCATCCTTGTAGTTCTCACCAAGCTTGGTACGGAGCCCGCTTCATAATAGCAACATCATCAAAATTAGTACAATGAAAGAAATACTAAATAATTTCTTTCTTTTTTTCTTGGTGTAAGAGGTACCCTTTGGCAACACCTCCGTCTACATTCAGAAAGAGGACACTGTCGTACTTAATTCCTTCATCACAACGGTTAAAGCCAAAGCTTAGCAAAACATATTGGGACGCTGGCACCTTCTGTTGAACAAGTTGTCTATAAAAGGCTGCTGAAAAGGAGCATATGTTTGCGATAACTGTAAAACACATTATATTTACGAACCAGGAAGGAATGTAAATGTTGAATATTAATACACTTGAAGTCTTATTTAAATTAGAAGTTGATCTCTGATGTGACTCGATTCTTTCCAAGACATGACAGTCCATTTGAGGGTCTCTTCTGCGTAGGCTGCATGGGTGAGAAGTCAGCCTGGCCCCTACTGTCACTGTAGCCCTGTAAGGATTAAGATGCCACACGGTGTTCTGAAAGGCGAGGTGGGTTAAAAGAGGAGTGAGGCCGGGATGCAAGGCGATGTGGTGCAGCGTGTGAGTGAACAGTCACTGACTTGCTGGGAGCCCCAGAGACACGGCCCGGTAGCTCAGCACATGTGTTCACCCAGCACGTGGGACTTGTCTCCAAGGGAAGCAAGGAGCTGCCACAATTCCAGGGTGGTCCCGAAAAGCAGGGAGGGAGGGGGTCTGTAGCAGCCTGGCTCCTTCCCATCTCCTGTTTCCCATGGGTCAAGGCTCACCCCCTATGAAGCCAACTACCCAGTACTTCTGGGCTGCCCCGCCCGACCCTCTGGTGGCCACTCTGGGATCCAGATCTCATGACCTTCGGGCGGTAAGAAAGCTGAGCATGGAAGGGTAACTCGTATGAGCGAAGAGTCTCAAAGAGCTAAAGAAGGAAGCGGTCAAGGTAACCTGGGAACATGCGCAAGCTGTAGCTCCCTTACACCCCATGCTGGCCAGTCCTGCGCACCGGTGGAGACACAGCCCCTGCCACGCTGCAATCCCGCAGCTCTGCAATCTTGCCAAAGCGCTGCAGCCTCTCGCTGACGCCTGCAGGTTGGGAAGGCAAGGGCTGTGGGCCAGGACGGAGTGTGAACAGAGGAAGGAGGAGGAGTTACTTCAGAGAAATGACTGATGCTAGAAAGAGCTGGAGCCTTAGGATCAGATAAACCTTGGTTCAAATCCCACCACCACCCTTACTGGTGGCGCAACTTCGTGAAGTCACTAGACTCCCCGGGCGAAGTTTTCCCATCTCACAAGAGGATAAAAACAATGGTCTATGGGGGGCGGTTAGGCCCATATGCCTCCCGGCACAGCGCCGGGCTCTCACCACTCATGGAACAGGAGCTCCTGCATGCACCGGAGATTACATATCAATATCCTCAGGGCCTCACCTTGCTTAATAAGTAATATTCGTTAGCAAGTCGTTGCCGGATAAGCAAAGTCACCAGACTCCAAAGAGCATGGCATTGCCTATAAATAGGATGAAGACACACACATGAGCACGTAGGGATGTTCGTCAATGCCCTGGGCCCACCTTGCCGGTCCCTGTGATCTTCCCCTGCAGAACACATCGGCCGCTAAGCAGCTCAAACACTCAGCTCGAGGACGAGTTGCCTTCTCTTTTTTCCTGGTTGGCAAGGACAAATCTGACAGCAATGTAGAACCCGTGTAGGTATTTAAACAGCCCGTGCGGCAGGGAAAGCCTTCAGCCCTGCCATGAAGGACTTTACGACAACATCCACTATACAGATGAGCCCTCAAATTAGTGCAGGAGCCTCGAGTCCTCGGGCTCGGAGGAGAGAGGCGTCCACCACGCTGCCTCTGCCGCCGGCCGCGCCGCCAGGGGCATCCATCACAGTAAGTACCCGAGGAACAACACCTCTGATGCCTCTTTATTGTACCGCCGGCAAATGAGGCAGTAGATTAGGCCTGACACGGGCATAGCGCAAGCGGAGGTTTGCTGGGTGTAATTAATTGGAACTTCGCCAGCTTGACAAATTGGGATGATGAATCTATCTTGTATGAATAGGGAAAAAATGCATAATCAGTCAAAGATTTAGTTAAGACAGCTTTACTCTGACTCCCTGCCATAGCTAAATCCATTAAGGCAAGGAGACATCACTTTAAAGAAGGCAATGTCCTTCATATGTTCAATTTATAACTTTTTGTTCTTGAATTTATGAGAGAAGTCAACTCAGATTTGCTTGACTTGAAGGGGAGAAGAGGTTTCTCTTGCGAGTTTAAAACATAATTTGTCTCCTGTGTCTTTTAGTGCCGTGGAAATATGTGTAAATAGACTTTGGGGGGATTTTATTATCAATTCTATAAAGCATTTTATTAGTAGTTGAACCAAACGGGCCACTTTGCCTCCGCGGCCATGGTTTTGTGCTAAATATAAAAAGAAAAACTTTCTCATCAGGTTCCTCCCACACACCCGTTTTCTAGATCCCGTTTGTAGACTGTAATAGATTCAGCAGTAGGTGGGTGAAGAAGACTGCTTTCTGTTCTAATTGGCAAGAGAAATCATTTTTTAATTTCTTCTACATCCAAGTTGGGTCGGCTTGTGAAAAGTACCAATTAGGTGATTACCTAGCTAATTTGACAAATGTTAAAAAAAAAAAATCAAACAAGATAAATCAGCCCTCCCATTAAAAAAAAAAAAAAAAGACTTTAGAATTATTGACAAGATTAACTAGATGGTTATGCCCTGGGCAAGAAGACATCGCTTCCAAGAAGAAAGAGGGCAGGTTCACATGTCTTCAATTCTTTAATGCATGACTTTGCAGGTATTAATTAGTTCATAGCCCTTACATCTATGGGATTTTTAAAAATGTAATCTGTGTGTCAATAATTCTGCCCACCGTCTCTACTAAACAATGAAGCCTTTCTGCCCGTCGTTTGTTCTTCTGTGGAAAATAGAAGCTGTCTGGGGCTTTCACAAGCAAAGTCTTCCCACCATGAACGACAACGGTCTCCATTTCAACCTGGACATTGTTCCTTTTCACCCGACGTAGAACAAAATGCTAAGACAATAGTACAATTAAAATGCCAAGACCTCGCATGCAACCCCGCCCACAGTTGAACACAAACACTGTCCGTGTGTCCACTGGGGCAGGCCCGCCCTGCACCTCCCAAGGCCAGTCACCTATACATGCCCAGGTGGGAGCTTCTGGAGTTTAGTGGCCTGGAGCCCATTCATAACAAAAGCTGTTGCTTTTGCAGTTGTTCAGTAAGGCATGAAGGAAAGGGATGGAAGGAAAGAACCAAGGGCAGGCTGCACTGTGATGACCACACCGGGGCTGCATGAGCAACTCACCAGAGAGCTGCTGTCACTTTTTCCGCACCCTCTGCGCCAGTGCAAATGTCCTGTAAAAAAAAAAAAAAAAAAAAAAAAGATACGTGTGAAACTCGCTAAATACCTCTTTGGATATGGACTGGCTGTCCTGTAATTTGAATCACACCTTAGCTTCAAGTGGCAAAATGCCTTTCCTCGCTACCCATAAAAACTTTTAATGTTCCATGAAACCTAAGAAGTAGAAAGTGAGAAAAAAGTTGAAAGGTACTCGATTTTCCTTTTGTGGGTCTTTTTTTACAGTCTTTTTCAAAGGACGGAGAGACAGACACACCGGCAAACGCACTGTTTGAAAGGGGTGCGGGAGAGGAGAGGCCCCTCAGGAGACTACTCCAGTTACAATTAACAAAGGGTGTGATGTTTTGCTGGCGGCACTAGCATTAACACACTTAAGAAGATAATCGCTAAGCAAATTGGGGCCATTGCTAGCCACAACTTTCCTTCTCCTCCTTTTCAAAATTTCTATTTTTCTTTGAAGTGTTACCATGTTGCTGAAAGGTTACAATCTTTTCTCTTCCATTTTTGTCTCAACCAGCCCCGTATTCACAGGACAGGAAAATCTTACTCCAGAAGAGAATTTTTCATTTTTAATTAAGGTGTTACCATGCATTATCTCATTTAGTCCTGCCTGTCTCCATTAGGCGAGAACTGATTTTTTTAAAATGGGATTCAGGGACGCTAAGAATTACACCCAAAGTATAGCTGTAGGTGTGTGGTTGGGATCCAAAACCAAGGTCTTCCAGTTCCAGATGCCATGGCCTTTGTATTAAACTATAATGCATTGTCTCCCCATAATAATAATAATCAGGCTGTCTTTACAGTTTTTAAATTTAGTAATAAAAATAGCTGTCTGTGTGCCAGGCACTGTGCAATGGCATTTATCTTAGTTAACCCTCACAACATCTCAAACAAGTATGATCACCTCCGCTGTATGGATGAGGACATGAATGCTGAGAAAACAACACGGCAGATTTCAGACCGTGCTTACAGGGTCCAAGTCGAGCTTCTTAACCACCAGGTTCAGATCACAGGTTAACAATCCTTTTCCACATCATGCTCCCTGTGATCTCTCCACTTCCTGTCTTCTTGTCAAATCCACGGGCAAGTTATCACTTCATCACTTCTTCCCTAACCAGGGGTAAAAACCTACCCAATGGCCGGGTGCCCCTTTCCTCAATCAGCCAGCCCAATCCCACCATCTGAGAGGTGCTGTCCTTTCTGGCCAAGCTGCCACACACTCGGCAGGCATGCACTAAGTACTATGCTAGGCACACGGCAGATCCTGGGAGAACAGTAGAGGGGGTCCAGAATGGCCAGACATGTAGGGTTAGCAAGGTCACAGCTAGGGGTATCTTTAACCCCTGCATTTTAACCCCATAGAAGAGTGATGATGGGTCTCCAGGTAGACTGGACATTGGGAAAGCTGGCAAGCAGGTGGTGGTCTCTAGATTTGCTCACAGTCTACTGAGGCCAAGGAGGGTGTAGGACAAAGCATGTGGCAGTCCCTGACAGGGAGCAGAAGGAGAGCAGGGGTGAAAGCCACATCCAGGACGTGACTTGAAAGACATCAAGAGTTTGTGCTTGATGACCATGTGGGAGCCATGTAGCTATGGGTGGACCACCCTAGGACTGGGACCCAGAAAATAATCCTAAAGTTGTTCATCTTCTTCAAGATTGGCTTTGCAAATGGAACTGCAGGATAAACATGCAGGGGCTGAGTTGAAAGGAGCCTGAAAGCAGGGGCTAGAACCACCTCTCCAGGGACAATTCTCCTGCAGAGAGACAGGCTAAGCCAAAGAAGGAGATTTCCTAAAGGGTGGAGAAGAGATCTGTTGCGAGGTCCCATCCAATCATAAAGAGAATGTGACAGAATGGAAAGTTCCTAGAGAGAGACGTAGGAAGGTGTGGGTGTGAATTCCAGTTCAACTACTTACTGGTTCTCCCAGTAGGAAATCTCTGAACTTCCCTTGTCTCATCTGTTAAACAAAAAAATAGTAATAGGGTCAACATGTAGTTGACCCACATGCCCACCATGTCTCCTCACTCAAACCACTTCCTAAGCCCTCATTCTTAGCAGCCTTGGCCATGACATCCTGCCTACACCCTCTCTGGCATTGGACCCAGGATGGACCCCAGACCATATCTAGATTAATGAACGCCTGGGAATGTGGAATTGGGACTTCCTAGGTGCAGTTAGCAGTGAGAGGGTGGGCAAGCTTCTAAGTTTTGCAGACTCAGGTACTAAGGGCACAAGGGCAGCCTTGACAGCTGTGTGCGAGCAGTTAAATAAGATGCAACAGGAAACAAAGACAGAGAAACGGCTCTTTCTCTCTTTTTTTGTTTTAATGTTCACTTATTATTTTTTTTTTGAGAGAGAGAGAGAGAGAGAGAGAGAGAGACAGAGAGTGCAAAAGCAAACAAGGGCAGAGAGAGAGGGAAAGAGAGAGTCCCAAGCTGAGAGCGCAGAGCCCCATGAGGACTCAGTCTCACAAAACGTGAGATCATGACATGAGCCGAGTTCAAAGTCAAACACTTAACCGACTGAGCCACCTGGGCGCCCCAGAGAAATTTGCTCTTTCTAGGGCTAGTCCTCCTAGGGCTATAATTAAGTTCCAAGAGGGTTGTCTGTATCTTACAATAAATTCTTTTATTTGAGCCTCTGAGCGAGTTTCTTTTGCAAGCATTTTGCCCTGATTGAGATACTCAACAAATAGCAACAATAACAATGATGATAACAATAACAATAACAATGATGACTCCAACATGAGCCCACTGACAACGACAGTACCTTCCATGATATTAAATGTTCTTGTATAAGGTTAGCCACCGCAGGTAAAGGTACTTATAATTCACTGACCTAATAATGAGAACACTACGGCAATAAGATAAATGCATTTCCTAGGACTTTGCTATCCTAGGTCCTTAGACCAGCAATATTATCACCAGCTGGGATCTTGTAAGAAATGAAGGCCTTCAGGCCCCGCCCCAGACTCAGTGAGTCAAAATCTGCATTTTTACAAGATCATCAGGTGAATTATATACACACGAAGTTAAAGAAGCACTTCCCTGATATGAATACCTGCCCAAGGAATAAGGTGCCCCTTTGGTCACCCTCCTGGTCACCCAGAACGGGTTCAGGTGACACAGTTGGCTGAGCCCATCTTCCATTCCTCTCTCATGGCTCCCTACACACCCTCCCAAATCTGAATGCTCATTTAAGAGGACAATCTCCCTGCCTAAAGTGGACCATTCTTCTGTCAAGGGGAAAGGACCGGAGCTCTGGCCATTTGCTCCTGGACCAGTTGCATGGCCCCATTAGTTTACAGGATTTAACATCCACTTCTCAGATTATAAACCCTCAAAGGTTTCTTTCCAGCTCCCGACACACCAAATAAACATGTCTATTAAATATCTGCTGCAGGCCTTTTCAGCTCCCACCATCTGAAAGGCTAGTGGAGGCAACTTGCAAAGCACCAGGAAAACTAAATTAGAATCAGGCAGCTTTCATCTTCCAGTGACCTGATTTTCAGTAAAACGGGAATAACCACCTATCCCAGGGTTTTAATGACACAGTAAAGAGTTTAAAGTATGGATTTCATAGAGTCGGAATGAGAATATATTTGTTCATTCATTCATTCATTCAGTCTTTCATTTACTTTTTCCAACTGCCCTGTTCGGACAGAGGACAATAAGAGACAGGAGGTTTCATTCTACACGTCTGGATAAGGAGACAGGGATTGCCAAAGGGGCAACATATTGGATCCATGCTGACTCTCAGGAACAAATTATTAGGTTTCTTTTCAAGCTCTTTAATCGATTTGAAAGTAGATGAGAAAGTATGGTGTGTGAATTAAAGCAAAGAGGGTAGATGTTACAGTCAGTCCAAAGTGGCTCAAATACTGGCTGAGACTTAGTATCCTGCGGGTTTTTTGAGTTACATGTCTATCAAACCTGAATTACACCATCTGTAAGACGGGGACAGCCCCTGCATTGTGGGCTAGTTCTAAGGATTGGGGAAAATGTCACTTTGATTTGCTATTTCTCTACAGAAGAAGACATCTCATGACTGTTAATACCTACGAGAGCCTCCTGAAAATGGAGCACCCCAAGCGTGGCACCCTTAAGGAGTGATGGTTTTCAGCCCTCAGAGCTTTTGTGAAGATTGAATGTGCTAAAGATTGTGATTGTCTTAGCACAGTGCTTGAATACTATCTGTACACATGGTGTTCGATACTGTTATGATCTTTAGGGTGAAACAAATGTGTTCACAGGGGCGCCTGGGTGGTGCAATCAGTTAAGCATCAGACTTTGGCTCAGGTCATGATCTCGCGGTTCGTGGGTTCAAGCCCCGTGTTGGGCTCTGCACTGACAGCTCAGAGCCTGGAGCCTGCTTTGGATTCTGTGTCTTCCTCTCTCTCTGCCACCCCCCCCACGTTCTTGCTCTCTCTCTCTCTCTCAAATAAAAATCTTAAAAAAAATTTTTTAAAAGAAACGGTGCATTCACATCCCAGTGACACACTAGCTCTGTGACCATGAGCAAGTTTATTGATTGATAAGCTATCTTATTTCATAAAAGATTTGATTTACCTTGTCAAGTGAGCTCAGTTTCCTCAACCGTTCAATGGAACTATCTTGAATATTATATGAGGAGACTTACAGACCAATAGTTGCTAATATTTTCCTTTTCATTGCCCCAATCCATCTCTGCTGTGCTCTGTGCCCCTAGAGGCTGAGCCCGACAAACCACACCCTCAGCTCTTTTGTTGGCTGACTCCCCTTTGGGTTTGGCCTATAGAGACCAGCGGGAAAAGGAGGATGGTAAGAGAGAGAGAGAGGCAGGAGTATTTCTTCCTCTTGCCCTCCCTGCTTCAGCACAGCATCTCTGGCACTATCAGACTCCTCCGTGGCTGCAGCTTTGCCAAGCAGCCCTTCTTCCTGGGCACCACCTTTCACCACCATATATAACTATTACCCCCATTTTCCACTGCGGCCTCGAGTGGCAGCAGCTCCCCACTGTTGCCAAACTCAAGGTGCTTTAATATTTCTTGTCCGGTCCCTTAACGCTGTCCATTCCTCTGAAAGAAGCCCCTTCTTGAAAGTTGCTTCGTGAAAACACCTGACTGAATTGTTTCAAAGTACGGCACCCCACGACGATGCTCCCTTGTAGGAGGCATAGCATTAGACTATCTATCCAGACAGCTGCCCATTCTTTGGAACTGCTCTTCAGCCCATCTGGAAGCAATCAAGACACACATTTAATCTAAAGAGAATGCAACCCTAAGCTGGATAGAGCCCATTCAATGTTTTCTGGAGAATCTGAACCGCAAGAAACAGGGACTGAATTGGTGAACGGTGGTGGAGGTCCCAGCCTGATAGAACAGAAAGAGAATTTGTGGGTAGGAAGAGAATTTACAGTGTTGCTCAGTATTAGCAGCCCAATGATCACGGTACTACCTGGAATTAAGACTCCCCTGTTTGGTTCCCTAGACAGAGATGTGGCTAACAAGGGAGGGAGAGGGACTGGAATGGAGGCGTGCCACCAGGAAGAACATTACTGTCAGTGACGTGGGAGTAAATTGAAGTCACGGTGCACAGAATTTCAAAGGGCTCAAGTGTAGCTTTGCTGGAATGATCTAGCATTTGACTTTGGGCAAGCTCTGGGGACTTTGATTCTTCATCTATGAGATGAAGGGATTATTTTACAGCTGAATCTCAAGGCACTATTTATCTCCAGAGTTTTCTATTTTAGGATTAGATTTTCCTAGCCAACCCTAGCCACTGTGATACACCAAGTTTCTTCTTTTCATTTGCTTCCTGTTTCCAGAAAATCCTCCTTTTGAAAGGCAGCTTGGACTTTGAAGCTGTTGACCTAATGCTGTGGCTGATCAAAGTATTTCCATGAATGGACATAGCCAGAACCAGATCTGCTTTTAAAATGTTGACCTCTCAGTGGTCACGTTTGAGCTTTCTATCTCCATCTTATTTATCCACGTTGAGAATGAGTTTAATGCTTCGAAATGCTGGTTTGGGGGGGAAATACTGATAGAATTCTTTCATAGAGAGAAAATGGCCCATGCATAAGGAATATTCACTTAATCACTAGTTCAGTTATTGACTCAACTTGGGAAAATTGAGCCTTTTGGGGTCTGAGGACCTTTTTTCTTTTTTCTTTTTTTGTCTTTACTGTTTGTTTTAAACGGTCTTAAATGCCTCACAGAAATGTGAAATATGTCTTTGTATTTTCATTTGCATATATTTAATTCTTGAGTAGTAGAGGGAATACTGTGATTGCTGCGTAGGCCCACAGGTGAAGCAGAAGATTTTAATTCTCTCTTGTAGTTATGACATTAATACTGCTACTTTTAAAAGTATATATTTTGGCATCAGATATCCACCATGTATGTGAGAGTTCCAGTGTAAATTTGCAACTTCGATGACTGGTTATCGCAAGAATATCATATATTCTTGTAAAAAAGTCATGAAATATCATTGCTCTTCTGGTTTGCAAAATTAACTGGAGAGGGAAAAAAAAGTAGTTGGTGCAACCATAAGGCTGCATTGCAAGTGAGAGGTAAAAATATATCTGGGGCCGAATTTTAAAACTGAATGATATCAGGGGCGCTTGGGTGGCTCTGTCAGTTAAGCGGCTGACTTCGGCTCAAGTCATAATCTCATGGTTTGTGGGTTCGAGCCCCGTGTCAGGCTCTGTGCTGACAGCTCAGAGCCTGGAGCCTGCTTCGGATACTGCATCTCCCTCTCTGTCCCTCCCTGGCTTGTGCTCTCTCTCTCTCTCTCTCTGTCAAAAATAAATAAGCATTAAAAAAATTTAAAACAAACTGAATGATATCATAAGTAAATCAAATTTTAAAGATGATTACTTCCTCCACTCCTACTTAAATTTAAAATGAGGTAGCTTATGTGTAAGGTTTTTTTGTCGTTGTTCAAATTCTATTGTTTTCACTATAAATTCTAAGTACTGTTAAAAATTATATGGCAATACAAATTATATACTAAGAAGTATAACAAGAGTCTTTGGCTCCAGAATCAGAGTTCTGGGACCATAATTTAAAGAAATAACTGAAGAAACAAAATCCATGGGGATGAATGTATTCATTTTCACATTATCTATTATATGGAAAATTGGAGACAATTTATAAGCCTAACAATAAGATTTATAAGTAAAATATGGAATATAAAACTCAATAGAATCGCCTAGAGCCACTGCTATGAAAATTTTTGTTATATGAAGTTCACCAAAAAAAAAAATTTATATGTTCATTATCACTGTAACCATGTAAAACTATGATTAAATCTTATAAAGGGACATGTAAAAATAAAAAATCATTTGCATTAGATTGATGGGATTAAAAATAATACATTTTAAGAGGAAATCTTTATTATTTTTAGAAAACTGCTCTTTACAGCTTAAAATAGAAGACTGAATCTAGAGGAAAAGATTCTCTGACAAGGCTCTAAAGGAAAAGAAACAAATGTTTACTTCTGTATTAGGGATTACTGGCTGCCAGAAACAGAACCCCACTCGACCCAGTTTAAGCAAAAGAAAAATTATTGCGTGGGCGCCTGGGTGGCTCAGTCGGTTAAGCATCTGACTCGATTTCAGCTCAGGTCATGATCTCATGCTTCCTGAGTTCAAGCCCCCACATGCGATTCTGCACTGACAGAGCGGAGCCTGCTTGGGATTCTTTCTCTCCCTTTCTCTCTGTCCCTCTCCTGCTCACGTGGTTTCTCTCTGTCTCAGAATAAATAAATAAACTTTTAAAAATGTCTTGCAAGGGCGCCTGGGTGTCTCAGTCGGTTAAGCGTCCAACTTTGGCTCAGGTCATGATCTCATGGCTCCTGAGTTCGAGACCCGAGTCGGGCTCTGTGCTGACAGCTCAGAGCCTGGAGCCTGTTTCGGATTCTGTGTCTCCCTCTCTCTGCCCCTCCCCCACTCACGCTCTGTCTCTATTAAAAAATGAATAAACGTTAAAAAAAATTTTTTTAATGCCTTGCAAAGACAATATGAATTCTGAAACAGAATCATAGCTGGACTGCAGAACAAGGCTGGGGCACAGGCAATGGCCCATCATGACCTCATTAGCCCCAACTACTCATGAACAAAATATCAAAGTTTTATTTTTTTTTAATTTTTTTTAATGTTTATTTATTTTTGACAGAGAGAGAGAGACACAGAGCATGAGCAGGGGAGGGGCAGAGAGAGAGGGAGACACAGAATCCGAAGCAGGCTCCAGGCTCTGAGCTGTCAGCACAGAGCCTGACGCGGGGCTCGAACTCACTGACTGCGAGACCATGACCTGAGCTGAAGTCAGACACTCAACCGACTGAGCCACCCAGGTGCCCCAAAATATCAAAGTTTTAAATAAAGACCGGATCCAGTTGTTCACTTGCAGAAACCTGAGAGTGCATGCCTCACTGCCTCATCCTATCAATCAGTGTCTTCTGTATGTCAAATGTTAACATTTTGCTCATCATGGACTTCTTGCATTAATTTTTATTTACAAAAAATACCGCAAGGGCGCCTGGGAGGCTCAGTTGGTTAGGCATCTGACTTCAGCTCATGCCACAGTCTCATGGTCAGTGGGTTCGAGCCCCGCATCGGGCTCTGTGCTGACAGCTCGGAGCCTGGACCCTGCTTTGGATTCTGTGTCTCCCTCTTCTCTGCCCTCCCCTGCTTGAGCTCTGTCTCTCTGTCTCTCTCAAAAATAAACATTTAAAAAATACTGTAATAAAGTATTCTGCGTCTTAATCAATAGGTTGTTTGTTTATTTTACTCCCCTCTCAGTTTGTACCCACTGCGAGTGCCCCACTCACCTCATGGTGATTCCTGCCCTCCCCACACAGTGTTTGAAATTCATCCAAGCTGGGCCCAGAATTAGGGCACTGTTTCCCATGAGGCTTGGTTGAGATCTTAGCCCATTGGGTGATAATAACAGATGAACCTATTAGTAGGTATTTTCAAGCCAGACTGGGTGTGTCCGTCAGATAAGCTGAGAGCAAGAATCAGGGCAGAAAATTCTTGTTTAGGGAGAGAAGGAAGATAGGAAAAGCCTGCCAGGGAAGCTCGAGGCCCTGCAGGGAAAGGATGAATCAGAGCAAATGTACACTTATCTTTACAGCCTTTCCAGAAATAACTCAAACCCTGCTTTCCATTACCTTCCTTTCTACCACCTCCCTGTTAGGGTGACAACGAACTGTCAGAGACGGCATGCCAATGACAGGGATGGGTTTCTCCTGTAAGAAGCAGTCCACCATGGAGACCCTTGATGATGATGCTTTGTGGCCTTGGCTTCCCCTGCCCCCAGCCACCCTTGGGCACCCAGCTCTGTGCTCCCAGAGCCCAAACTGGCCTCATCTGACTATAGCTCTAGCCCATGGTCCCCACATTGAGTCCCAGATGCCCTCACACACATTGATTGTTAAGACACATCAGGAGGAAATATGATGGATGGTGCTTACTTGGCTTTATTCCAAGTGTGCTTCCCATTAAGGAGAAATGTCATTTGTGCCTCAAGCCATCTGAAGCCCATTTGTTTTCCTATCTATGGGAGCATGTTTGCCGTGCTCTCCCCTCTTCTCTCTTCGCTTTCAAGTCTGCTCCCCACACGTCTCCCTCCTGCCCCCACTCATCCCCCCTCCCTCAACCTATTCCCAATATTTCTTGCTAAAATATGGCTGAGAAGTCATCTTTGGAATGCTCTTGTCACAGTGGATGTGAAAAAGAATGCCTGTAACACGAGACACCCAACTTTTCCCTGCACTGTGAACCGTCCCGCTCTGACCCACGGGAGAGCCATTCTCCTTTTCTCCATGCACACTTCTGAGTCTTCCCCTTGGGTTACCGGGTTAATCACGTCTCCTGCTTCCTCTCAGAAAGAACTGAGGCAGATCCTACATTTCACTACCGCCTGATGGCAGATGGGAATGGGAAGTCACTGGTAGGTCAGCCTTGTCTAGCACTGGATGCCAAGAAAACAAAGCACCTGGGTTTAATTACCAAGCCCGTAGAGAGTTCTGGGAACAGCCAGTCTCAGTGCCATCTTCAGATCATCTCCTCTACTTGGTGATTTGATTACTCAATCTGTCAAATACATTTTTAAAGCCAGTCATCACAGCCCTGGATGCTCTTGGCTATTCTTTAAACCACTAAACTCTGTAGCCAAGACAATGGCATTCACCTTCCAGTTTTCACTCTTTATTTCATCTGCAAATCATTTGCCTTTGAAGAAAGGGACCAGGTAGTTCAAACTTTCTGATTCATCTGTTATTAGCAGACCCCCAATAGAAGGACTTTATAAATCTTCCCTACGCCTAGGCATGCGCCATGTACATGCACACACGCGCACACACTCAAAACCCGACACTACCTATTTTGCAAGATAAAGCCAGAACCTGACAAAGAACTAGAGAAACAAAAAGAAAGACTTCAACTACAAGAAGGGCTCCAACCTTAGCTTCTCTCCTTCTCAATGGGGCAAAATGTGATACATTCAAGAATTAAAGAAAACATGGTAATCACTGTATCTAGCCATTTTTCTGGGTTCAAGCTAATTCATACTTCATTTACAGTAATTGTGTTTCTTTACTGATATAAGCCCTGTAAGTATATTTATTTTTGAACAAACTCTAGAGGTTTGGAATTTTGGCTCAGCGATGCATCAGGGCCATTCTTAAGAAATAATACCAGGAGTTGAAATAAATGCCCCTCCTCTGCCTCCTCTCTGTTTCATTTCCATTTACCTTTTATGAAGCCTCCAGAGCCAGAGACAGATATTCTCAACACTTACTCTGCCTCATGCTACACCAGGGGACACCATTTCCCTAGAACGCAGTATGTATTTTATGCAATCCAACAACCTGGTTCCCACCACGCCCTAGCTACGCAAAACTCCAATATCCCAAATCAAGGTCAGGACCAACCATAAACATTTTATCTTCATGGTTGCAGTGCCATCAGATGGTATTCCACAAAACCAGAAGTGAAAAATGTATAACTCAATAGTGGAATCACTTGGGAGTGGGGTTAGACAAACCCAAGCTTGAACACTGGCCATGCCACTCAATAGCCGTGACCTTGGGCAATTCATCCACACTCTCTAAGCCTGTTTTCATGTTGTTAACCTTGGGTTGACGTCACACACCTTAGTGGCCTCTAGTGAATATAAATCACAAAGCACTGCCCCAAGAACATTTTAAAGGATCAATATGTGCCAATCTGTACCATGTCAGACACTTTTCTCTTCCTTTTTGAATCTTCTGTCCTGAGCAAGGATGGCCAAGGATGTGCCACACCACACCCATGGTCTTGCTGCAGAAGAAACTGCTTAGCCTTACTAGGGACAAGTGCATTAAACATGAATGATTACAGCTACCGTGGGGTCCCAGGAGCTAAACACGTCCTTTATATTTGGGGGGGGGGACTATCTCGTTTCTTTGCCTTGGGTAGAAGAGGACCTCAAAGCATCACGTAGGATTGGCACAACACAAACAATAGAGATTTCAATGGTATCACATCCCAGGGGAAAGACCAGCCAACTTAAAGTAACCTGCTGTAGTCCTTTCTACACGATTTAACATCTGACAGTTTGCAGTGTCTAGCCAGCCATGGCGCTGTGTTTTATGACTGGCCATTGAAAATAATTAGTTGGTGACCCAGAAAACTGATATATAAAATCCTTTTAATCACCAATATGGCTTTCAATTATACAGCGTAAACTTATTAACCTTTTTACTGCTGAGACTTGATTTATGGAATTTATCTACATGACCATTATGAGCAGAGATAAAAAGTATATTATCTGAGGTGTTGGCATTAACAATAAAGAACTGCTTTTTCTCATCGTGGAATCTAAGTGGCAATGGCAGCCTCCCACTAAGTCCCTAGGGATCCATTTGTTTCCTGCAACCATTCAGTAGTCTATGTGGCTTTGTCACTTAACAGGGTGAAGTCCAAACACCTTAGCATGGCCCCGACCCTAAATGGGATGAGTCTGACCTGAACCCAATTTTTTTCAGCTTCCTCTCTTAAAAATTCACAATCCTGCAATGGCTGTGTTTTCCATTGCTCTCTTTTCTGGCCATGTGTGTCCTTTATCTTGAATGGATCTGCCCATGCCTTCCAACAGCCACAGCTCCTTTCCACACATACTCTCCAAAACACACACTCTCGCACAACCCACTCACACATAAAACCCCCCAAAACACCCACACACAACCCCCTACACATACACAACCCTCACACACACAACTGTCTCACAATATCCCCCACAATGCTACACACACACAACCCACCACACACATATATAATTCTCCCCCAACATCCATAATCCCTACATACATACCCACAACCCATAGCCCACACGCAACCTCCTGACAAGCCATGAAAATACACACCAGCAACTACACACACGCACAAAACTCTCCCACACTCACACAATGCTTCTCACAACACACACACAATCCTACACACACACACACACATAAAAACCCTGCCTTCCACAACACTTACACACACACCCCTTCACTGCCTGAAGAGTGCCTTCCCACTTGGTGTCCCATGAAATTTCCCCAGTTCCCAGGAGTCACTACCTCCTTTCTGCTTCTCCGCTTCCCCTGCTTTCAGCTGCTTCACCTAAGATCAGAGTGCAGGTGAACCCAAGACACTGTAAACTTGTGATTATGACTACGTGTCTCCTTTATCGTTCACGCCTAGAACCGAGAAGAGTGTACTGTGCCAGAGTGAACTAAGGGTAAAAGGAAGTGAGCGACATCCTTCTGCTCCCCGGAGTCTTTGTCTATTTAAGATGAAAATGCACGTGTGTGTATACACTCGAGGCAACGTTGACACAGCGAGTAGAAAACAAGTTTTGAATAACATTATATGTGAGATGGAAAGAGAGGGATCCCAAGAGTTATCAAAACACAATGTTTCTACTTCAACATGAGGGTGGTGACCGCCCAGAGCAGAGAAACGGCCCAAGGAATGAGCTGGCAATGAGGAAGACCTTAGTGGCGCTCTGGGAATTAACAAGACCATTGGCTCACACAAGCTCTACTGTGGATGACAAGCCAAGAGGTTTCAGGGTGAGCAGGTGCCCAAAGGAGATGCAGAGGCTTCAGCTTTTATCATCAGAGATACTGCAGGCTCCAGAATTCCTACAGTGCTCTGAACTCACACCCACCATGGTCAGCACCACACACTTGTTTCCACGCTCTGTGTTGAGTACCCAGTGGGCACGCCCAGTATAAGTGTAAGTCACCAGGAAAACAGGGGCCTCCAAAGACATTTTATTGAGAACCACATTCCAAAATACTATGACGGTAGTCATCCCAAGAAAAATCAGCACTTTGTGGGCCTTCCTTACACTTATTTTATGGCTCAATATTGATTTTATTCAGAATTCCTATGAGAAGGGAAGGTGAGGGTGAAATCGTCTTTTCAGATTTCAACGACACTAAGGTCTTAATCTTGCTCTGATTAAAGTATGTATTATACAACATCAAGTTTATTTATTGATATTTTTTCTCCCTAGCCAGATTTTCTAAATACTCCAATGGCAAGAACATTAGCACATTTTCCCCTGTATCCCTATATGTAGCCCAGGGCTAGCATAAATGAATAAATTAGTCATTTATTAGTCATAAATAAATTACTCATAAAATGAATAAATAAATAAGTGAATAATTAGTATTCATTATTAGGCATTCCATTCTTCATTTCCTCTACTGGACTTCCAACAGAACCCCAGTGACACTGAGCCAAATTTTTGAGCTTATCATGTGATATTATAATTATTGATTTATGTGTATCTCCTGCACAGGACTATATATTCCATCAGGGAACTAAATATTATAAAAATAGGAAACTAAAATTTGTGGACGTTTACCTATATACCAGGCACTGAACTAAGTACATAAGTTTTCTCATTACTTCTTATACAAACCTTATGAAATAGATACTATTATCAGTCCTAATTTACAGATGAGGAAACTGAGCCTTAAAAAATTTCAGTGACTTATCCAAGAACATACAGTGAGTAAATGGTTGATCCTGGATTTGAACCAAGGAACCTGATTCCAGAGATTCACTTTGAATGAACGGCTACCTGGTTAGACTATACTCAAAAAGAATTTCAACACTAATTCATTCTAGAACTGTATGTTACACATCCTCCCCATGTCAGGAAATGTGTTCCATACTTACAATAAAATGGTGAACGCTATGGATTTGCTCCCTGCCCTTCAGAGAGCTTGCAGCCCAGTGTAAGCTCAATGCTGAATCAAATGATCATACAAGTTCATAATCCAAAGCTGTGCTAACTGTGATAAAGGCAGGGTACAGTTGTAATGAGGGTGACAACAGGGATGGCTGATGTATATAATGATGGAAGGCACCAATGTGGCTTCCCTGAGGCAGTGAAAGTTGACCTCCAAGATACAAAATTTGTAGATGTTAATGACACGTTTTAGGCATGGAATCAGAAAAAAAAATGGGGGGAGTGTTTTGTGTGTTGATTGGCTCATTTTCTAATCCACCTTGCTCAAACAAGAGATGAAAAGTGGTTTCCAGAATTGTGTGAAATACCCAATTACAAGCACTAGAAGTAGAGGAGAAAGAAAATGAAATGGTGAGAACATAAAATGTGGTTAATCCAAAATGCATGCCTTAGTGTCCCATACCCCAGCCCTAAATATAGCATCAGTTTGGGAGCCACCATGGCAAAGGAAAATTTCTCAGTGACTTAATTCCCAGGACTCATGAAATTAAAGTAGACCAATTACTCTGGGTGTGCTCCAAATCCAGATAAAACAGGCTTGGGAGTGTGAGTTAGCAGGACCTTTTGGGAACAACCGGTCCAGATGTTTTCTAGACCTGTCCTGAGACAGCCAGAAGAATCGTAAGGGTGATGGGCCAGGATGGGGAGGCCCAAGAAGTTTACAAACTAAAATGGGGAGGGGGTAGTGCTTACTTCCATCAGAGATGCTCCACTTTTATCGGTTTACGTAACAGATTTCTGCATACTATTTCTTTTGAAGGAAGATGATGCCAAAATCTAAATACATTTGAAAGTTTTGAATTCAACCCAATCCCTTCATTTTGTAGAGAGAGGTCAAGATGCCTCACCAAGGCCATTGGCTGGGACAGCCCCTTCCTGTGGAGGTTCCCAGAATTCTGAGTCAGCATGAACAGCATAAGGATTATGAACCATACAGAGGTTTTAGCCTTAGCTCTTAACAACCACACGCTCTAACCCTGAGATTAACTAGTCACTACTGAATGTGTGGTAAAGCTGGTTCCATGCAAACAAATACCGTAGTACCATTTGCTGTACTGGTTATTCACTTCATGGAATCATTGTGTTCCTAATTATCAGGATATTCCCCCAAAACACCAGCTCCCCACCATCTCTGAGAGTAAGGAGGGAGAAAAACAATACCTTAATCATGGAGGTAGTTTTCAAGTTGTCTTAATAAGTCTAGCTGCCTATGACCAAAAAAGCACAAGAATTTCGCACGGGTCCGGGAACACATGGTTTGTTCCATCTACTTACAAGGATTCCATTCCACAATCCACCTGGTATGGTAGCAAACAGCACAGACTTTGAGGCCCAAAGCCAGGCAGATATGAATTCAACCTCTACCCTGCCCTTTCTAGCCCTATGACCCCAGATAAAGTCGTTACCCTCTGATGTCCACTTGATTAAAATACGAATGTTAATCAGACCTGTGGGATAGTTGTGGGGTTCCAACGAGATCATGGATGTAAAGCATTTGCCTTTACAGGGTGTCTAGCATATAGTAAGCACTCAATAAATTTTTGCCATGATTGTTACTATACAAATCACTCCCTTTATGAGCTCCCCTACGGCCATTAATAATGACACCAACAGAGATGATTCGAATGATTTTAAAAGATATTTTCCAAATGAGCAATTAAAAAAAATCAATGGCACCAAATAACCCGAGTCAGTGTCTTGCTTCACTCACAAATCATCATTTGTTCAGTACAGGAAATTATGAACTGTCTGGAAATAATACAGTAAAGACAGTCAATGACAATTAGAGCATAAAGAGTCTAATATAGACTCAGTGCAGAATCTGGGATTCTACTAAAATCCATTTATTACAAAAAATTCTGGAACCACTTTACCATAAGTGGACATCATTTAGTGCTCAATTACAATGAAATTCCAATGGAAGTATATATTAAATGCAGAGCATCTACATTAATATCAAGAGAATTTGGTAAGATTGATGTTATTGCAATGAATACCAGATGAATATTAAGTACCTTGCTTAAACCTTCCAGGTTCTTGGGCTCAGGCACTGCTCCGTGCTCCCATCATCTACATTTCACTGGATTTTTATGGAGGCAGGAGTTAGGCACAAAGTCCATTTTTATTTACTTGTAGTCTAGCTTAGAGCTGGATAGCTCTCAAACATTGATTAATCAAGACACATTGTATAATGATGTTAAAATCACAGACATTCCACCACCACCATGAAAAGCAATTCATTTTCCAAAGGGCTATAGATCTATGTAACGGGAAAATTTGTAAAAGAAGGTAATTTCAGGCTAAGCACTAAGAAGACATTTTAATAGCTCCAACATGGATTGAACTTAGTGGAGCAAAGAAATCTCCATGGAAGAATTAGGACCTGCCCTGCTCAAACTCGGGGCTCTTAATGACTCAGGAGCAGCCCAGGCAGGGTGAAGAAGGTTTCTATTAACATCCTATACCAACACAGGTTACTTGGGGGTGGGGGTGAACTTCTCCTGGGGTCACTTTTTTATGCCAACCGAGAAGCTAAAGCTCTTCGTATGTGGGCATCTGTGCAAATATGAGGTCAAATTCCCATTAGAAAATTTGGGGTCATAGAAAAGAGGTGAAAGCCATGGTGTAGTCTGCCATTTGTCAGGCTATATTCCTGGGCAAGGAGGCAAGGGTGCAACACCCTGAGTCCGGGGAGGTAGACCACTTACTTGCCTTTCTATGAAACGATCCTAGTTCAGGTCCCCAGCTCAACCCTTTACTGCAAGAATTCTTAGACTTTCGATTGCATCTTTGGCAAAATGGCCACGACAAGTGTATCATGCTGCTGCGTGGCTCAAATGGGCTGCAGCATGTGCAAGCCCGCAAGACAAGTATCCTCCTTGAAGGGGATACAGCCAAGCTGCCTGGGACTTGCGACTCTTCTGACGTGGGTTACAGGGACCTGCTCTGTAGAAATCTACTGTGGGCCCCCCTACATAAACACCACAATTGCCTCAAATCCACCATCACCTGGGATCCTTCTGTCTAATCAAAGAGAGTCAGATTCATCCCACACCATTTTTGGTTTTGTTCTGGGTTTTTTTAATGTTTATTTTTAAGAGAGGGAGAGAGCGCGAGCAGGGGAGGGGCAGAGAGACGGGGGGACAGAGGATCTGAAGCAGGCCCTATACTGACAGAAGTGAGCCCGATGTGGGGCTCAAACTCACGAACTGCGAGATCATGACCTGAGCCCACGTTGGATTGTCAACCAACCGAGCCACCCAGGTGCCCCCATCCCACGTCATTTGTATTTGGACACTTCTAGTTGCCACTAGGGTTCTGATCCAGCGTGTCCCCAGCTGGCCAGCCCTCTGCCTTAGGCTTTCACCACATGGACCAGACAGGGAATCGGGAACCAAGACCTCCACTGGACTAGGATGCGCAAGTGGCAAAGTTATAGGAAAACATAAAGAGAGCGTATGCATGCCGTAATGCACCTATCTACCCTCGGGGGCTTAAAAAAGAAAAAGATTGGTAGATTTGTTTAGGCCAGAGGTTGCAACCGACACCTGCAAGCCAGCTGTAGCTGTCACCCAGAGGGTGGCTGCTTCATATGTATAGTGCCTCCACTTTGAAATAGGAAAATTTCACCTTAAAAAAAAATCTGGGTTTGGGGCTCATTTCATAAAACCAGAAGTTCTGGTTTGCACAAAGCACAATCAGCTGGAGCTCAGTTGAGGCTGTCCCCTTTAAGTGGGTCCCACCTCCCCTGACCCTTCTCTGTCCCCTCCAGGACATCCCTGAAGCCTCAGAGGTTGGCCCACTAATCCCACCATGGGTCGGTCCATTTCCTGCCATTATTAATACAAGCTCGGCCACTTGGCAAATATGAATCCCTGCATAATCCTCCTGGCACAATGAAGCAAAACGAAGCCATAGGCACAGAAATGTGACAAGGGAAAACTGCCAGTGCTAAAAAATGAAATATGTGCTAAGTCCCCAAAGAAGTTCATTACCTGAAGGACACATTATCCCCCTTCTCTCCCCATGAGTCAGCATAGTCAGTAGTCATTCCTAATTGGTTTAAAGCTTAGTATGAAATATTAGGATGCCACAGTATGCGATGACACAGCTGTATTCCTGAGGGGACAGCTGAGACGAATCTGCGCACGGCTGAGACAGGTGGAGACAAAGGCAGCAGGTGAAAATGGGCTGTAAATAGACTATCACTTAAAAAATAATGGGGTGTGTTTTCCCCACAGGTTTCTGGTGCTTCATCACTAATTAAATATTGAAACCACAAAAGGAGAAATAAAGTTTTGTGGCTCTTTGGGTGTGGGGCATAAATGTAAATATTTTGTACCATTAACCGCAATTTCATTTGAAAAACACACGCCTGATCTGGAAGCATTGAGTTGTAGGCACATGAGCTGAGAAAGGGGGTAGATTTAAGGAAAATATTAGCAGCTAATGGTGCTATCCATTTTGCTTTAGGCCATAAGGGGGTCTGGAATGGTGTATTCCAGGGCAGTATTTTTCAAGTTTACGAAATTGGTGGGTCTTTTCAACAAAATAGTAGATTCCCTGTGACAGGGACTGCAGTCAAAATCACATCCCACAGAGTAGATGGGCTGTTGCCAAAGGCAGAAAATCAAGAGGCAAATCACTAGGAATTCTTGGGTGATTCACACCAGAGAGCAGTAATTGAATCATTTATGGTCTCCATCCTCTAAGCCTGCCATGGTAAGGCACTTGGAACTCTGAGGCACTTATGCTGGATCTTGGCTTTAGTGTAGGATGAGCCATCATTCCATGAAGAGAAGCAAGGAGTTCTGGAAATCCAAGAGTCACAGTTGCTTAGAGCCGGTTGGCCAACTTCCCACCATCACTGGCCATGGCCAGTCTCTCTGTTACCTCCTCAGTGTAGATCGCTGGGTGGTGGCAGTCCTCATGGACAACTGTTAGGAGTTCATTTTTTCCATTTGTTCACCTAAAACTCTGCCTATTTACAAGTTCCCTCATGATCCTATGCTGCTTGTAGGGAAACACAGGAAAGCACCTTCCCCCTTTCTCTCCAGGTGACGCTCGGTAGCTGAACATGAAATCAAAAGGCTCAGCTTCCTGGCCAAGGAGCACCCTCTTCCTCATCTGTAAAATCCTTTCTGACTCCCTCCTGAGGTTTTGTTCTGGGACGACATCCAAGTGGGATAATCTGTGTGTTTTGTGAAACAGGAGACAGTGTGGGTTATTGGGCAGACCCCGTGTCTTGAAGCCAGGTGTCCTTGAACGGGAATGCAGAGCTTCACTCTGCGATCTGAAGGAAACCATTTGGGAACTTAAAACAGGCCAACTCGTACAAGCAGAGAGTGGGATGGTGGTTTCCAGGGGCTAAGGGAGGTATGAATAAAAAGGTACAAAGTTTGAGGTAGACAAGATGAGTATATCCTGGAGATCTATTGCACTGGGTAAAGCCTATAGTTGGCAATACTATATTATGCACTTAATGGGGCATCTGCGTGGCTCAGTCGGTTAAATGTCCAACCTTGGCTCAGGTCATGATCTCGTAGTCTGTGAGTTCGAGCCCCGCGTCGGGCTCTGGGCTGACAGCTCGGAGCCTGGAGTCTGCTTCGGATTCTGTGTCTCCCTCTCTCTCTGCCCCTCCCCTGCTCATGCTCTGTCTCTCCCTGTGTCTCAAAAATAAATGAATGTTAAAAAAAATAACTAAAACGTGGTAGGGTAGACCTTATGTTACCTGTTCTCATCACACGGAATAATAATAATAATAATAATAATAGTAAATAAGGAGGGTGGGAAACCTTTGGAGGTGGTGACTATGTGTCCATGGCACAGATTGTAGTTATAGTTTCATGGATGTATATTTACCTCCAAAGTCATCAAGTTGCACACATGAAATACGTACAGTCTTTTGTATGCCAATCGCACCTCCTAAGGTGGGTTTTTAAAATTTCGGGACATAATAGTTTGCACGAAGACTTTTTTGTCATAAATAAAGGAGGTAACACATAAAATCGCTGGCATGTGTTAGTGCTCGACAAGGTTTCATCATTCCGTTTGTTGAGCGTTATTATTAGAGATGTGAACTGAGTCCAGTTGTGTGAGCTGATCTGCAAATGGGACCACGAAAGTCACAACATCCTCTGCCACGGGTGGCTGGCACTCAGACTCTGTGAGCTGAGTTCCCCCCAACTTTGCTCCAGCACTTGCCTCCCCTCTCCAGCCTCAACTCGCAAGGAGGGGCCAAAAGCAAAGGACAGCATATGCCAGAGGCATCCAGGATGGATCTGCACCTCTTCAGGGAGGACACCATAGAGTTGATGGTGGAAGATCCTTGTAGGAAGAGTAAAGAAGACCAAGCCCTTTGGGGTCTTTCGGAGGGAAGTAGCATTTGGGCTCTCAAGACTCTTACCTTTTCTGGGTGGAAAGTTCCCTGTCCTTGGATGAAGCAAGAGAGGCCGGGGCTGAGCCTCAGGGAAAAGAATTTGAGTGGCTGGGACTAATGTCTCACTGATGTCCCTTAAAGGAGGAACTAAAAAAGAACCTTGGGATTTGCTTCTGTGCTTTCTCCTCTGGGGCTGGAGAAAAGGCAAGGATTGTGGACAGAAGCCCCATTCAGGAAAAGCATGTACAAGGGATGGCCCTTCATGGAACAGGATACACAGGACACTCAAGTGGACATTCCCAGAGTGGAGAGGAACCAGGATCTCTGTCATCGCACGGAATTACTAATTGTGGTGACATTAGTCCTGCTTAGGAGGAGCTGTCATCATGACACGCCCAGGTGACAGAAACTTATCAATAGTGATGACTGTAATTTTCCAGGGAGAAAGCTCAAGCCCTCCGTTGGAGCTCCATTAGGGTGGGCAGTAATAAGGGAGCAGGTGACATTATAGGGGTTTATCATGAAGGGGTTAGCCTATGGGATTTGGCTCTCATCTCACGTGAAGAAGGCCAAATGCAATGGTCAAGTGTACAGGAAAACATCAAAAGTCAAGATTAAAAAGCAAAGATCAGGGCCAACTGGGTGGCTCAGTCAGTTGAGCATCTGACTCTTGATTTTGGCTCAGGTCATGATCTCACGGTTCATGGGTTCATGACCCGCATCAGGGTCTGTGCTGACAGTGGAGGGCCTGCTTGGATCCTCTCTCTCTCTCTCTCTCTCTCTCTCTCTTTCTCTCTCTCTCTCTCTCTGCCCTTACCCCACTCACACTCTCTCTCCCAAAATAAATATAAATTAAAAAAAAAAAAAAAGCAAAGATCAGGATGCAGCCAAAAGAAAGTGTAGTATTACTCCACTTTTCAGAGAGGTAAAGTAACTTGTTTGAGATCACACAGCTCTAAAAAGGAACCAGGACTTAACTCTAGGTGTGCCTGGCTCCACAGCTGATATTCTTTCTTCCATCACCACTGCTTCCTAAAACAGACATAAGTACCCAGAGATTGTGGTCCTCCCCCAGTCATCCATTGTTTGCGACAGACCCCTTTTATACTTAACCCACCCCCTCAAGGGACTCACACTCTCTCACCTTCCTGTTTAATCGCCAACCTGGCATCGTTTAAGGTTGGGAAAGAACCACCAAACATGGTAGGCCGCGCGGTCCGCATACCTTGATTACCATTCCATCTGCATGCCAGACACACTTCCATTAAGCAGACGGGGACAGTCCACAGCTCAACCACAGGGCTGGCACCGGCCAAAAACCCAAGCCCCGCCCCTTACAAAATCCACTCTTAAGCTGTTCATTCACACTAAGCACTCACCTCGTAGCAAGCCCGTTCTCTTATACATTATGAGCATGCAGACTGTTAGACTGGAGCTCGGCTTCCCTCCATCTCTTCGTTGATCCTTCCTGGGTCAGGCTGCACATGCCTGCAGAATACATGATCCCAACAACAACACGGGGAAGTGGACACTGGTAACGCCCTTTGTAGATGGCTTGCTGAACATCAGAGAGGGCGAGGAGCTTGCCCATGTCGCACAGCACTGTGTGGCAGAGACAGATTTCAGCCTCGGTGGGAGCCTCACCCAGATCCTGCTCACTCCACCACCCCATCCTCCTGCTCTGTCTCTCCCTCCCCGACATCCTTCCCACCTCTTTCCTATCATCTTTCTTCATTAGCGATCATTCTCTGCTCCTTGCCTAACCCACAATTCCTCTGAGGAAAATGCCAGGCTATGTAAAAAGCCAGTTCTAAAATCCTAACAGGAATACAAATTCAAACTATTCCCATATGAGTTAAAAATTTCCACAGGCATTAAAAATCATGTTGTCATTAAGTAATGCTGACTTCAAGTCTCCAGGAACCAATGCAAGCAAACAGCCTTTGATGCCATAAGTGAACCTTTTGAAACCCTCCCAGATCCCTGCCCCGGGGTAACTATTCTGTGGTCTAATGGCTTTGAGGTGGAAATGTTGCTCTAAATATTCAGAATGAACTCTTTAAAGCCGTCCCCCATTTTTTTTTCCATTTAATCTAATGTTCTATGTGGTCACACTGGAAAAGGCATGTCCCCCTTTGTGGTTCTCTTTGTATCTTTCAAAGTTTGGTAACTTATCAAATGTCCCATTAGTTACTCGACCAAGCTAAACTTTTAGTAAGTCCTAATACATAACAAGTACCTACAAATTATACTTCGACTCCTAACATTCTTTAGTTACATATACATTAACGTCTACAGAAATGAACACTTCTTACCTAGTGTGTAGGGAATACATGTTTTGTTTTTCCATGCTTCTATTATTTAATATTTTGGAATATAAAAGTATATATGTAATATATAAACACACACACATATGTGTGTGTGTGTGTTTTATAAAGCATAATCAACAAACACCTGCAAACCCATCCCATGTTAAAGGGAAAAAACTCACCAGTACCATTACTATTCCTTAGCTAATCAAACAACCCCAGAGGTAACCACTACTGTTTTTAATTTGTGTTTATGATTGTCTTGCTTTTGTTATTTAACAAAACAATACATTATGGAGGTTCTATTGCTTTTGAGCTTTATAAAAATATGTCCAAAGTATAGTTATTCTTTTGTAACTCACTTTCTTACTTAATATTATGGGGTTTTTTTTGGGGGGGGGGACCTGGGTGGCTCAGTCGGTTAAGCGTCTGACTTTGGCTCAGGTCGTGATCTCATATTTCGTGGGTTCAAGCCCTGCGTCAGGCTCTGTGCTGACAGCTCAGAGCCTGGAGCCTGCTTCGGATTCTGTGTCTCCCTCTCTCTGACCCTCCCTTGATTGCGCTCTGTCTCTCTCTCTCTCAAAAAATAAATAAACATTAAAAATATTTTAATATATATAATTTTTTAAATATAATTTATTGTCAAGCTGGCTAACATACAGCGTATACAGTGTGCTCTTGGTTTTGGGGGTAGATTCCCGTGATTCATCACTTACATACAACACCCAGTGCTCATCCCAACAAGTGCCCTCCTCAATGCCCATCACCCATTTTCCCCTCTCCCCCACCACCCCCATCAACCCTCAGTTTGTTCTCTGTCTTTAAGAGTCTTTTATGGTTTGCCTCCCTCCCTCTCTGTCTGTAACTACTCTTCCCCCTTCCCTTCCCCCATGGTCTTCTGTTGAGTTTCTCAAGTTCCACATATGAGTAAAAACATATGATATCTGACTTTCTCTGCCTGACTTATTTCACTTAGCATAATACCCTCCAGTTCCATCCACGTTGCTGCAAATGGCAGGATTTCATTCTTTCTGACTGCCAAGTAGTATTCCATTGTATATATAAACCACATCTTCTTTATGTTTTTAAGCATCACCTATGTTGACTCATTAGCTGCTATTTATTTTCACTAGTGTGTAGTATTCTATTATGTGATTACACTACAGTTCATTGATTCATTCTCCTGCTGCTGTATATTCAAGTTGTTTACAACCTTTTGCTACTAAGAATAAGCTGCTTACGATTATTCTTGCACATGTCCTAGGTGCACCATGCATAGAGTTTCTAGGTATAACTTAGGAGTGGAATTTCTAGGCCATGGCATATATGAATGTTCAACCTTGATAATAATAGCATATTATTTTACAATTCAGTTGTATAAGATTATCTGCAACCAGTTTATTAGAAACATAATGGTTCTCCATGCTTTCCAAATTTATATTATCTGAATTTTTAATTTTTTCCCACCTAGTTGGTGTAAAAGAGTATCTCATACTGCCTTTTTTTTAATTTCCCCAACTAGTCACGAAATTGAGTATATTTTCAAAGTTTATACACAATTTGTGTTTCCTCTTCAGTGAAGTGCCTGATCTCACCTTTTACAAAAGGCACATGGAGTTCACTTCTGCTCGGTGAGACTCCTCTTAGAGAAGCATCATTCTGCCACTCCTATGATCTAACTTGCTAGTGAGCCATAGGAGCCTGCTCTCACATCCTCCTGGCCCCCAAGAATCAGCAGGCAAGCCACCCTGTCAAGGAAACCCACTTCCCTGCTACACGCAGCCACTCAAACAGGGCCATTCTGAGTATACTTCCCTGGAACTAATGTATGGACACTAGGGGAAAGAAGCCCTCTTTGTATTGAGTTACATGGACATGTTAATAGCATCCTCCCTGGATACATGGAGGGAACTTCAGCCCAAAGCAGAGAACATGTCAACAAACAGAGGGAAGTAGAACCCAAGACAGAGAGTGAGAAAGAGCCTCGATGACCTTACTTGAGTGCCTGGATCTCATTATACCCGAAGACAGATTTATCTTCCAAGGAAGATGAGCCAATGAGCTCTCTTTTTTGCTCAAGGGACTTTGAATTGGGTTTCTGTCCCTTGTAACTAAAACAAAGCAAAACTGGGGGCACTGGGTGGCTCAGATGGTTAAGCATCAGACTCTTGGTTTCAGCTCAGGTCATGATCGAAGGGTTTGTGAGTTCGAGCCCTGCACTGGGCTCCACGCTGACAGCACGGAGCCTGCCTGGGATTCTCTCTCTCCCTTTCTCTGTGCCCCTCCTCCACTCTCTCTCTGTTTCTCAAATAAATAAATAAATAAACTCAAGAAATTTTTTTAAAGCAAAATAATTATTAAAAAAAAGTAAAGGTCAAAATCTTTTTGTTAACCTGGGCCAAGAAACACAAGAAAAACATTGACATGAAGGTTATAATAACAACTGATATTTCTATAGTGTTTTATAGTCTGCAGAACACTATCACATCTATTGTCTTAGATACTCCCTGGAACTGTGGGAGATGGGCACTAGAAGTACATTACCATCATTCACATTTCACAAACAAGGGACTTGAGTCTTGAACCCAGGACTCCTGTCGTAAGTTCTTTTTGGCTACCTGGACTGCTCTTGAATCACTATTATCACCAATAGTCTGAGACTGTGGACATAAATTAGAGTAACTAACTCACTTTACAGTTAGAGAAAGCAGTGTTGGGGGAGAAGTGAGTGTAGTCAGCATGTATTGATCACACACGGTGTCCAGTAGTCAGCACCTGACAATATCCTTTGATTGAAAAGTCTTGCTCCAAGCCCACTTATCTATAAAAATGATAAGTGAAATGAAGAATGAAAAAGTGAGGGATGCCTGGGTGGCTCAGTCGGTTGAGTTTGACTCTTGGTTTCAGCTCAGGTCATGATCTCATGGTTTGTGAAATTGAGCCCCATGTCAGGCTCTGCGCTGAGAGTACAGAGCCTGCTTGGTATTCTCTCTATCCCTCTGTCTCTACCCCTCCCCTGCTCTCAAAATAAATAAAATAAACTTTAAAACAGCGAAAAAGTGAAACATTTGGTTCCCAAACTTGAGGAAAAAAATGCTTCCAGATGTCCTCGGATCTACTCTGGAAGACCCACTTCTAAGAATATTCCAGAATCATTCTTATCAACCAAATTATAGACTCTTTCAAGGCAGAAACACATTCTATGGGCATAATAAGTTGTAACAACTGAGCCATTGATTATCAAAAAGGGACTCAGCAAGGGAAGACAGAGTACATGGAACCCACAGAAGACAGGCAATATTCCCCAGAAGTTAATATGATGGCCCTCATTTTTAAGGAGAGGAAGACAGTAAATTTCACCATTGCACAGACCTGTATGCCACTGGAGCTAAAAAATATAACTTATAATCACTTTGGAGGAGACAGTACAGCTAAGCCATTGCTGACAGCAACTCTGAAAAATCTCTGCCATTAATATTTAAAGGTTCTTAATCAAAGAAGCAACGTTCTAAAGCAAAGGCAAAAAGAAATTAACAAACTCGACAGACAGAAGAAAGATAGGTGAGCAATAAAGAAGAGGACTGGACTGGAATGGGTCTGAGGGAGTTTTCTTAGCCACATCTGACCAACAGGTTCAATAATTTGTTCCTGAACAGAGATCAGCCATAATGTATGACTGTGGGTGTATGTATTTTTACATTTAACTCTGTAGTAAGCTTTGTATTCATTTTCATTTTTAAAACACATTTTTTGAATCTTTTAGCTTCAGGTTAAACATTCCCTTCAGACTTTTCTATAGATCGATCTCTGGGCCCAGAGAACTCTAAAGGAACCATTGCAGTCAGGATTCTGATGACCAGAGGGGCAGGCCAAGTAGGCTGCATTTTGCTCCAGCTGGCCCCTCCTTTGCTGGGACACATGCCATGAGGTCACATACAATGACCCAACACAGCAATGTGCCCATGAAGGCACACTAGCATCCAGAAACAAAAATCACCTACCTGCCTGCCGGTGCAAGGTTAGCGATGGGTACCCCCAAGGGAGTTCGAATAAGGTTGGCTTAAATAAGCTTAAGCATCACCACAGCCACCTCTGCTCAGTCCGTGAAGCCTCTCAAGAACTTATGTCCTGCTCTGTCACAGCGATGAATTGTCTTCATTATTTTTATATGCATCAATATCAGCATGGGACATGGAATTAAGAGCAGATTTTTATTTTGAAGATATTCAAAGTTGTGGCAGAGACTTCAATTTGTTTCCCAATGACCATTTTCTTTTCCTCACTAATATAACTCCCCAGCATTGACTTAGTCAAAAGACATTTCCCAGCCTCCCTTTTAAAGAGCTGTGGCCTTGTGACTGGATTCTGGCCAATGAGTGGTAAGTGGAAATGTGTGACTCTACCAGGAAGACTCATTAAAAAGGAGGCTCTGGGGTTCTTTTTCCTTCCTAATGCTGTGATGTGACAAAATATAATGTGATAAGAAGATGATGTGACGTGGGGCGATGTAATGTGACACGGTAAATGGAAATTCAGTTTCCATGTTGGAATAGGAGGATGAAAGTTACAACTGAGGGAAGGCAGAATAGAAAGCTGGAAGTCAGCCAGGTCCCTGAAAAGTTTGTGTGGCTTCACAGCATCCCTGGATCACCCACCTCTGAATTTCCTTACGTGACAGAGAAATAAACTTCTCATTTTATTCTATTTTCAATTATATGCCTCCTAACCCAATCATGATTTATGCCTAGGATTAAAAATGTGTGCCAGGATTAAAGCAGAGAGGAGAAATAGAATTTAAAAATGAGTTTGAATTGGGTGAAGATATTTTGCTTCCTCTCCCTTTTGTTTGAATCTAAAGACAGCCATAAATGACAAACGGAGGCCAGAACCCAGGAGTGCTTTCCAGAGGCCATGTCTTAATCTACCCGGCAATTTCGGTGGGAGTGAAAGCCCTGCTTCATTTTTCTAATGTTGGTAATCTTGCTCTATCTTCATAGTTCAAGCAGAAGCAGAAGACATACACCTGATGATCTTTGGCTGTCAGTGACCCCACAGTTTCATTTGCTTTTAAGGTTATTCATTCATTTGCCCTCTGCCATCACAGGGACACCCCAGTTTCTAGCCAGTAATCACTCTTAAGTCATAGAAATAGACATCTCACATTTCCTGATTTCAACATACAAAGTCACAGTAATCAAAACAATGTGGTACGGCCACAAAGACAGGCATACAGACCAATGAAATAAAATAAATCATAAACCTTTATTAGGAATTGAGATCCAGAACATATAATGAACTCCCATAATTCAAACACAAACACAAAAATAAACAACCTGATCTAAAAATGGGCAGATATTTTAGATCGAATGAAAAGACATTTCTCCAAAGAAAATATACAAATGGCCATAAGTATACGAAAAGAAGCTCAACATTAATAATTAAATACATGCAAATCAAAACCACAATGAGATGCCATCTCACACCCACTAGGATGGCGATTGTCAACAAAAAAATATTGAAAGTGACAGGTGTTGGTAAGGATGTGGGGAAACTGGAACACTTGTGTATTGCCAGGGGGAATGTAAAATAGGGGTTTCCACTGTGGCAACCATTGTGGCCAGTCCTCAAAAAAATTAAACAGAGAACTACCATAGGATTCAACAATTCCACTTCTGGGTATGTACCCCAAAGTAATGAATGTTCTAGAAAAGAGTTGAACAGATATTCGCATGCTTATCTTCCACGGCAGCATTATTCACAATAGCCAAAAGGTGGAAGCAACCCAAGTGTCCACAGACACATGAATGTGTTTTTTAAATGTAGCGTATACGCGCAATTGAATACGATTCAGCTTTAAAAGGGAGGAATCTTCTGACATGGGCTATAACATGGATGAACCTTGAAGACATTAGGCTAAGGAAAGCAAGATAGTCACAAAAGGATAAATACTGTATGATTCCACTTATATGAGGTACCTAGAGTAGCCAAATTCATAGAGACAGAGACAAAGTGGGACGGTGATTGCCAGGGGCTATGGGTTGGGGGGGGGGGTGTGGGATAGAGAGTCAAGAAGTTAGTGTTTAATCGGAGAAGATGAAGAAGGTCTGGAGGTGGTCATCATGACTGCACAACAGGGTGAACATACTTAACACCACAACACTGTATACAGTAAAACCTTGGGTTGCAAGTAACTTGTTCTGCGAGCATTCTGCAAGATGAACAAACATTTCTGATAAATTTTAACTTGATAAATGAGTGATGTCTTGCAATATGAGTAGTACATGATGCTGAATGTCACATGATCACAACGAGCCAATGGTTCTTCTCTCTTTCTCTCTCTCCCTCTCTCTCTCCCCCTCCAGGATTGTGGGTGATCGTCTCCCAGGCTCGCATGCTCAGTCTGGGGCCACGATGTTTGGTAGAAATTAGTGACTTTTCAGAACGTTGGAAGGTGCCCACAACTGGCACTCGTGTATTTTCTGTCACTTCAAACCACCTATTGACACTCCCTTGCTTTTCCATCCAAGAGTGAGCTTAAGAATACTTTGCTTCAGGGGCGCCTGGGTGGCTCAGTCGGTTGAGCTGACGACTTCGGCTCAGGTCATGATCTCACAGCTCGTGGGTTCAAGCCCCACATCAGGCTCTGTGATGACAGCTCAGAGCCTGGAGCCTGCTTTGGGTTCTGTGTCTCCCTCTCTCTCTGCCTCTCCCCTGCTTGCTCTCTGTCTTTCTGTCTCTCAAAAATAAATAAACATTAAGAAAAAAGGAAGAATACTTTGCTTCATTCTAGGTCAGGCTGCCTGCAGGTATAGATCCTTTCCTCTGCTGCCTTATTGCCAGTTACATTAAATACAGTATGTGACAAGAGTTTATTAATATTGTACTGTAGTCAACATCCATGCGAATGTATATAATAGCCCCCATGCAGAAAAAGATTCCATTAAATGAACAGATAGCAGTGATTTCGTTAGTGATGATGAAAATCATCCTACATGATAACCCTCCTCTCTCCTATCTCCCTCACATCAGCCATGAAGCTTTTCAAAGGTAAGTGCAGGTTAATTTTATTTTCCTTTACATTTTGTAATTTCTTTATTATTTTGTATTATATTATGGTATTGTAATCATTTTTATATGAATATTTTTGGGTTTGAATTATCTGAGTTTCCATTATTTCGTATGGGGAATTCTGCTTTTGATATACAAGTGCTTTGGGTTACAAGCATACTTCTGGAATGAATTATGCTTGCAAACCAAGGTTTTACTGTAATTAGAAATGGTGGAAATGGCACCTTTTATGTTATGGACACTTTACTAGAACTTTAAGAAAAAGAAAATTTGTAGTAAACTTAGTGATAACCCCCTCCCAAAAATGTCCCTGTTCTAATTCCTGGACCTTGTGAATATGTTATTTTACATGGTAAAAGGGACTTTGCAAATGTGATTTAGGTAAAACGGAGACACTGTCCTCAATTATGTTGGCATACTCATGTAGCCTTTATTCAAAGGAGGCAGAGTCAGTAGCAGAAGATGGGACAAAGATAAGAAGTCTTATTGATGCAAAGAAGGGCCCATGAGCCAAGGAACAGAGGACTGGTGGCCTCTAGAAACTGAAAAAAGCAAGGGTACAGATTCTTCCTGAGGCTTTCAGAAGGAACCCAGCCCCACGTACTCCTTGATTTTAGACTTGTGACTTCCAGAACTATAAGAGAATAAATATGTGTTGCTTTATGCCACTAGGTTTGGGGTCATTGTTACAGCAAATTACCAATACGTAAATTAAACAGTCCCTGCCCTTCAAACACTCATCACTTGGTTTCAGTTATCTCTCGTTAACAGATACTAAACTACCAAAGCTCTGATTTTATCAAGAGCCAAGCTGGACTTACAGAAAGGCTGTTGGTATTCAATTGTGCCACCCCTCTCAGTCCCCATGACTGAATCTTGATCAAAGAGACCAGCTTTACTTCCCTCTGAGGTCTTCCCCATCGCTTCCCGACCTAAGGCACACAATTATGTGTTTAAAGACCACTACAGTGTGTGGTGAGAGGACTTGATATAACAGAGCTCTGAGTGCCACATCCTGGCAAAGGGTCTGTGCCAGCCCCTCAGTCCAGCCAGGCTGGGGTGGTAGAATATGGCATTATTGACATGTGCCTGAGCCTGGCACCACCTTGTGCAGATATTACCAGCAATCCAATTTTCCAGGTGAAAGAAACTGAGTCCCGAGATGACACAAACAGTAACTGGCAGAGGTGGTGTCTGGATTCAGTTAAATCAGACTGGACGTCCACCTCCCTATGCCCAGATTCATCTGAACAGACGGACTCCAAAAGAGAGCACATCTGCCCCACCCAGCCTCTTCTTATGTCCACTTGTCTATAACTCCACATCCTGACTATCACGTACTTGGATACAAGGGGAGGTGAAGTCCTTTGCCAAAATTCCTGCCACGATGCCACCTGGAATTCTTCACAAAGAACCAGAGGTATGCTCAGTCACTGTCTGAGCATCACGTGTGAAGACAAGACTGAGAGGGGATAGGGTTATTAAAAAGACTATCTCGTGGGAAAGATGTGTTTCCATCTCAGCCAACCAGATGGTCTATGAGGTGGCTTGGGAAAGAAGAAAGCAACCATGGAGATGAGATGGAGTCTTTGGGAAATTAGTGGTGGGTAAATTGATGAGTTTGTGCTATTTCTTTTGAGGCTTTTGACCTAAATATTTGTTGAGTCAGTCTACTTATCTCCGTCTCGATCATCATTACCCTAATCCAGACTATAGTCACCTCTTCACAGGACATTGTAAGATCATAAAAGCCTGTGAATTGTTCTTCCCATATCCTCTCTAACCATATCTAACTCCCAAAATCCATTCTCCTTACTGGAAGCCATAGTGATCTTCTTGGTACTTGGAAGACATCATTTCATTGTCTTTTGGCTTCCATTATTTCTGTTGAGAAGTCAGGTATCAAACTTATTATTGCTCCTTTGAAGTTAATGTGTATTATTTTCTTTCTACCTTTGGTTTTTAGCAGTCTAATTATGATATATTTGTAATACAACACTGTGCTATCTTATTTATACTTCTTAATATCACAGAGCTTCACGAAACTGTAGATTAATACCATCCATCAGTTTTAGAAAATGTCCAGCTATTATTTCTTTAAATATTGTTCCTTCTCCATTCACTACCATTTCCTTCTGGAAGGCCAGTTATACGTTAGCTCTATTGGCTGAGTCCCACATGTCTATAATGCTCTTTTTTGTTTTTTCTATTCTTTTCTCCCTGTGTGCACAGCATGGAGATTTTCTATTTGACCTGTCCTCCAGTTCACTAATTCCACTTACTGTCACAACCAGATTACTGTTACTGATACCATTTATTCAGTTCTAGAATTACCCCCTTTGATTTGATTTTACAGATTCACACCTCTGATATACCCTATTTTCAGTTATTTTCTCCGTGTTCTTATATATAGCCAGTTATTTAAAAGTCTTAGTAACTAACTCCTATAGCTGTAGTACCCATGGGTTTGTTTCCTTTAACTGTTTTTCTCTTGGTTTTCAGTCTTGTGGCTCTGAGTTTCAGCATGTCCAGCAATTGTTGATTTAATGACTATTATTTATAAAAACTTTTAGAGACTCCGGTGACATCATTTTCCTGCAGAGACCATTACCCCCTCTGTCCATCATGCAGACAGAATAACTGATCACCTCAGGACTATCCAGCCAAGGCTGTGTAGCAGCCAAGGCAAAGTTCAGTCTATTTAATAAGTTTACCCTTACAGAAGGCACAGCCTTCCACGATCTTGACCTGAAAGTCTATGTGCTTACTGGACTCCCTCCCCATAATGACCTTGAACTTCAATCTCTGTCTCTTGAAGCTATGCAGGCCGATGTGAAAATTAAAACTCTGCCATATTTTTCTCAGAGGACTTCCACTTAGGATTCTGGCCTCTCGCTCCTTGTGGCCTCAGAATTCAACCAGGGAAAGAACCAGCTGCACGCTGGAGGCTTCCCAGGCTTTCCCAGAAGCTCTGCTGGTTTCTCTCTTCCCCAGTGCCAGCAAATCCCGGACATTCGGCCTCTTGCTTGTGCCTGCAACCTGCAAACGAACCCAGTCTAAAAGAAGCTAGACAAGTCAGCTCACTTTTTCAGAGTCTTAGCCCCTCTCAGCGTCTTCTCCTCAGCAGCTCTCTGCTGCCTTCAAACACACAGCTTGTGTATTTTGTCTGTAGGTTTTAGTTGTTCTCTCAAGAGCACAATCTGTCGTAAATGGTAGTCTCTCAGCATAACCTTTTAAACTCACAGATCTACAAATCTCAGTATTCCTCTGCTTTAATCCTCCAAATGTCTCCCACTACTCCCAGGGCAAAATTCAAAGTACTACGTTACCCTGCATGGCTGCCTGCAACCCTCCCCAGCCTAATCTTGCTTCCCCCACACTCCCCATGCCCACTGCCCTACAGCCAAACTGCCTGAATTTCCATCCCTCACTCCAGGCCTTGCCACACATGCTATTCCCTCCTTTGGATATGCTACTCGAAAAGCCTTCCTAAAATTGTCTGACCTGACAATAGTGTTCCCCAACCTCAATGCCTGGTTTGAGGGGTGGGCATGGGGATGGGTAGCAGACCCCTTTATTCCCCACTACTCCTCAGGCAACCATTAGCCATACAACCTCAGAAAATGTATTCCTCTTTCTGAGCCTCAACACCCGCATCTGTAAAATGGGAAAGATATTCAAAGATTTTTATGAGCGCTATTTGGCATTTTAGGGGCACCTGGGTGGCTCAGTTGGTTGAGTGTCCGACTTCAGCTCAGGTCATGATCTCGCAGTTCATGAGTTCAGGCCCCGTGTCCGGCTCTGTGCTGACAGCGCAGAGCCTGGAGCCTGCTTCAGATTCTGTGTCTCCCTCTCTCTGCCCCTTCCCTGCTCATGCTCTTTCTCTCTGTCTCTCAAAAATGAATAAACGTTAAAAAATAAAAAAATAAAAATTGGCATTTTAAATTAATTAATTAATTAAAAATAAATTAAAACTGCATTTTTACATACCTGCCTTTTCATGATTGTGGCTTTCCCTCTTAGTTCCAAAACAAATCAACGAAGGAAGAATACTTCCATCAGCAAGATTGGGTTTAGCTTCTATGGCAATGTTCCATTTCTCTTTTCTCAGCAGTCTGGCCCCAGCCATCAGGTATGTTTTGAGATAGCGTAATGACACATAAACATTCCCATCTTAACAAGAACCATGCCCCCACTTAAGGTCAAGAAGATGCTCCTTTTACAAGCCATTATTTCGTGAAGAAACAAGAAAAAAAACCTTAGAAGCAAGTATGTCTCATATTTTAAAGATATACTAATCCTTGACTAACTGTAGTATGGCTCTAATTGCCTTTTTCTTCTCATGTCTTATGTCCACTGTGTGGTTCTATTGTTCGAACATCACTTCGAGTGAAATCGTGCTGGAAAAAGACATAGCATCTTTGGATCCTTTTAGTCCAGCTGTGAACTTTAGACTTAATCCTTCAGGGCACTCTTGTCTGGTAAGGTTTAATTTATATTAAATTTTCTAAAAGGGAAGGCAGAATGGTCAAAGCGAGATAGCAAGACAGACAAGAGTCTGTCTTTCATAAATTAATAAGCATCACCAACCGTCTTTCTTGACCCTTTAAACTCTGTGAAATTAATATAAGTAGACAACTAAGACCTGCTTGGCGCCCCCCAGAGGCTTGTAAGTTCACTTAAGCAATCCAAGTTTCCTTAAAGTTTTATAAGCCAGCTTTTAGAGCAAGTCTTTTGTACTTATTACTGGTGACAGTGAGCATTACGGCAGCCAATGAACCTTACTGACTTACGACCCCAATATGGTCGAGCACTGTTATCAAGGGAAATATCAGAATCAATGCTTGTATATTACATTGAGGTCCTGACTTCTGAAAAAGCCCCCTATAGACGCTTCAGAATATGTCACTGAAATAAACAGCTAATACTCCAAGACAATCTACTGACAATGGTCAGAAAGTGCTATTTATTTAACTACTGTTCAACCATCCTAACCCTTCTAAAGGGTATGTGTTTCCAAAAGAAAGACAAAAAAAAACTTCCATGTCCCCAATTCTTTCGCAATGGAGCCACGTTTATGCCCACTTTTTCAAGCAACAATATGTGTGGTTTTGCTGTAGGGAGCAGGGTCATCTTCCTCCTCGATTAATGGGCTTGCGTTATGAAACAGCCATTGGCAGAAGGCGCCTTTTCTTCCATGGCACCCCCACCCCCACCCCGTGTGAGCTTTCATTTACAGCCAGCATTCGCTAGAGGAAGGCTGGGCTCACCATCACCTTTTACTGACTGAAATTAATCATGTCACTGCTTCGATATTAACCTCTCCTACATATATAATCACCAACTCTGTGCATGGAATTTTTATGTAACTTTTAAAAAATTCCATTTCAGCCTTGCTTAGGTTTTTTATTACTTAGATGCTCTACCAGGCATAGAAGAATAATCTATAATTATTGTGATTATCAGAGCATAAGTTTTTAGAGCTTCTTTTCTACAATAGATGAATCTTACTGGAACACCAAAAAAGAGTACACCCTTTCCTTTCCAGGTGACAGGAGGGTGCCTTGAGGATTTCTGCAGTCCTTCTAATGCTGGGATTATCTCTTCTATTTTTTATCTTTTTTTGTTTGTTTGTTTCCCCTCAATCACTGTGCACTGAGCAATCAGATGTTCCCATCTGGTAGAGTGCCAGTTTCCGAGGTTTGGCAGTCTGCAGGAACGCCACTTGTAACCTTCAGCCCCTGGCATTGCATTCAATCTGAGCCAACCTGCCCAGAATTCAATCCAAAAGTCAAAATTGCCACGGGGTGCTCAGCAGAAGATCAAAAGGTCCTGCTTCCCCACCTCTGCGAGTCCAATCATCGTAATTTTGGCAAAAAGTAATTCATATCAGTTTAACATTTTATTGAGGAACAGGCATTTAATGCTCCTCAAAGAAACCTGTTTGGACCAATTCAACAGCTGACTCGCCTCAGGCATCTCCTAAAGAGATTATGCTCTTTGGATGCCAATGATCACACCTGGGAGTGGGGTGTGGGCGGACCCCAGGGGTAGTGGAGAAATTTGGCAATAGGACTGTCACAGGCTTGGTGTCCTGCTCTAAGTGCCCAGAGCGGAACAGCAGAAGAAAGCGATTCCTTCTGGGCAGCTCCAAGGGTCAAAGCTGGGAAGACTTCAGTGGTCAAGGCACAAAAGGCTGAATTGAAAGGCACCTGGGTAAGAAATGGGGCAAAGCTGGTAGGGAGCAGAGAAAAACCAAGAGCAAAACACAGGGTCCTATGTAGTCACCAAAGGCAGCATTCCAAAACCCAGAAGTTATTCTTATTGATAGCCAAACCTGAATTTAAGGGGGCAGATTGGATGAAAGTAGACAGTTGGCTCAGATGAGCCAGAAGTACCCTGACTAGATAACATATTTACTAAGAACATCCTTTTCGTTTTTAAAGGTACTCACCAGGAAAGGAAGGATTCTAGCACATTATCACCAAGGCAGCCATACTGCTACAAAGAAGGCCCAATGTCACTGAGTAAGGTCAAGGTCATTCTAAACCACAACACCAAGGAGCCTTGGACTCCCCAGGACAGTGACTATAGACACTGACTATGCCTTAGAATGAGCTGGAGGGCTTTGGTAAAATACTAGGGCATGGGCCTCCCTTGAGACCAAATGAAACAGAGGCTCTAGGACTGTGGTGCAAGCATTGGTGCTTTTTAAATCTTCCAGATGATTCTAATGGACTACCAAGGCTGAGAACCACTGGCCTAATAGAATCCTGATTTAAAGGAAAGATAAGGAGATTTCAGGTCAACGGCATTAGAATCCCATGAAACACACCAAGACTGGTGCCACCACGGTCCATGCCAGGCACAGGCCTGAAACCTTCTGACCCAACCAACGTCCAGCCTACGTGTGTTCATCAGGTAAAAAAGAATGCGTCTGTAAAATCAGACCGACTCTGAACACCCACAAGTATCGTGCCTTTCAGCATATCCTGTACTGAAAATGGGCCTAAAATAACTTGCACTCCGTTATCTTCTCCTTAATTGTTTAAATGTCCTCAGAGGAGTTTAACACCTCCCTATTTCACCCCTAAATATAAGTCCAAATCAAAGAGGATCAAGCTGCTTTACATGGAGGGAGTTCTTTCCCCCTGCTTACCTACGGCCCTCCGTTCAGCCTCCTAAATTCCTTTGTTTCTCTGGATGACCGGTTCGTGTATACTTTCCCTTCTCTCTGACTGACAAATTCGTACATGTCCTTCAACAACAACCATCAACAGCAGCCAGGACTATGACAAGAGCCACAGAGAATTTGCTCCTGGTAAAGCTCCACATGAAGCATTCTGTTGGCAGATACCATCTCGTTTAAAGCCCACAATGACCCTGTGGTGCTTTTATGCTCATTTATAGGCATGGCCATGCCCAAGGTCACAAAGCTGAGGTGGTTGAGCGAGGTCCTAGACCCACACAGTTCCCTCCAGGCTGGCCTCCTTACCCTGATGCTACAGGCTCCTTTGAAGATTCAGCTCAAATGTCTTTATAAAGCCTATTCCCCCTCCAACAGCCCAAGGGGGGTTTTCTCATTCCTGTAGTATTTCCACCTCCTCTACATAACATCTCAACTGGCAGTGTAACATTTTTTTATAACATATGTATTCACCATAAGATTGTGAATCACACACGGTGGGCACTCAATGTTATTCGTCTTTGCTTATTCCAAAGCCAGGGTCCAGTGGATAATAGGGTCTCTGTAGCTGATCAGTGAATGAATGAATGAATGTCCAATTTATTCTCAAAGAAGAGTTCTTTCACTCTTCCAACCTAAGCAGTCTATTCATCACAGAAGCCCAGTGCTCACTCCCACATTTTTTTCCCTTTTCTTCCTCCCCATTTTGATGAAATAAAGAAAAAAAATTTTTCTGCACAATTCCCCACACTGGCTCGCCCTTATTTCCTGCTCTGAAAGGACAGTGGATGGGGCGCCTGGGTGGCTCAGTCGGTTAAGTGTCCAGCTTCAGCTCAGGTCATGATCTTGTGGTTCATGGGTTCGAGCCCCACGTCGGGCTCTGTGCTGACAGCTCAGAGTCTGGAGCCTGCTTTGAATTCTGTGTCTCCTCCTCTCTCTCCCCCCTCCCCTGCTCATGCTCTGTCTGTCTCTATCTCTTAAGAATAAATAAACTTAAAAAAATTATTGAAAGGACAGTGGAGGCTGATGGAAGCCTCTTGGATGTAGAAGAAAATCAATCACTTTCACAATTGGAGTCAGAATCATTTCCTTAGAGGAAATTTTATCAGTGGGCAGAACATGCTTTATCCTCACCAGGACAGGAAAACGGGCAGGCGAAACAAAGAGCCAATGCTGTATCACCAGGTTTTTGTGCCACTCTTGGGGCTAGAGGAGCAGACTTACTCTTCTCCCCAAGAACTGCCTGTCTGCTTTCCATTTCCCTTCTAAATTCGAGGAGGAGTATGGGAAGCTCTGCAAAGCCAGCTCATAACAGAACAGGTACCTACCTCCAGTGCTACTCAAACCTGGACCCCTGGGTGAGAGTTCTCCAGTGATCTCTTTGTCCTTCCTTCTTATGGCCCAAAACACTTGAGTCAAAATGCAATGAAAAGGAAACTGTGATTGTGGACATCACTTTCTAAATTACTGAACAACCTAAAGGAAATATAGACCTGCTTCAAATGTTCCTTCAATTGGGAAACAAGTCACAAATCAGGAGAGTCTTTTGGGAAAAGTTTGGGCAAACTCTCATTTTCAAGCATTGAAATGATCATTACTCTCTGAGAGCTATCTCATTCTAGACAAAACCCTATAAGCTCTTAGGATTACGTCTAGGAACAACGGCGCCAGACTTTTTCAGCAGATGCAGAATCAATTTGTATGAGCCAGGCACTGAGTGCCCAGCCCTCGGCCTTCCTCTGTACCGTGTGCTGGCCCCTGGCTGGCTGTTAGCCATAGGCACATTCCAAAGATGGGAAAAGAATCCACAGACCTGTCAGAAGTCAGATGCACGTGGCCAAGAGCAGGGCCTTTGTGGTCAAGTAGATCTGGATTTTAACCTCATTTGTTCCTTTACTGCCTAAATTTTCATTTCTGCACATGGACGTCTCATACACAGTTCATAGGAAGGGGACCAACTGGAACTGGAATATCTATTTAATTATATGACTAAATATGACTATATTAGAATAATAACTGCAATGGATTGGAGCCTATCAAATGTATTTATATCAGTTCATAGTAATAATTATTTTGAACATTTCACAGATTATCTTTAGAGGATACTGGACCCTTTACTCATTGTTTTGAAAGTTGGGAAACAAAAAGGAAGAATCAAGTATTTATCCAGTCTTTTCCATATGAACTGTACCTTGAGGTAACCCAAAGTTGACGAAGGGAAGTGTCTTTTTTGGAGAGATTTTCAAGATGCTAAAAAAAATTTTTTTAATGATAAAATTAGAACAGCATAATTTTTCAACCCTTAATGAACTAGTGCATCTAAGTAACAATCATCAACAGCTGCTAAAATTACCAAAAAAAAAGAGACAACCAAGCATTCTATACCCCCTAATGGAAATATACACTACCACTGATAAGAAACTTTTGAAAACCAAATTTTTAATCTGAATCAGACCAGGCCTCTAGAACGATCAGTTTACAGAAGTGGGAATTGTAGAAGATGTTAAATGACACCACAAGAATGTTACCAACAAAATCCAGACTTAAATTCTACAGCAATGCTACTCAAAGTATGAGCCATTGATAAAGTAGTCCACAAACTGTTTATTACTGACCCATGTGTGAGATAAGTATAGAAATTGGGAGTAAGCACTTAGAAATGTTTACAGTAATTTAGCATTGTAATTTAACATCCAAGCCCCTGGTCAGTGGACTCCTCTCACTGAACAGAGTTTAGACCCATTCAGGTCAGCTGAACTCATGTCTAATTCATGTGATGAATCCCATATACTATAAACATGAGTCAAGAGCAATACCATGTTTCAATTAAATCCTAGTTTAAGGATAATTGGTCAAGTGTGACCCCAAAGTATATAAAATCTAGAATCTATTGAAATAAATAGATAAAAAGATAATTTAGGGTCAGAAAATAGATCAGTTGTTGCCAGGGAATGGAAGTTAAGGTGAGGAGAGAGAAAAATTACCATAAGAAAATTTTTGGAGGAAATGTGTGTGTTAACATGGTCATTATGTGGACCATGAGAAGCATTTCACAGATATATAAATATGTCAAACTCATCAAACTGTGTTCACTACCTATGTGCAGTTTGTTTTAAACAAATTGCACCTCGAAAGCTTGCACACATTTTTTTAAAGAGAAAAAAAAAGTTTAGGGCTATCTGCTTCTCCTTAGGATTTAGAAAACTGCAAAGAACATCACTCCCACTTTAACATGAAAAAAGCTGAATAATCTAAAAAAGCACAATGTTTCTTGAATCCATCATAAAGCTGTGGTAACTAGGCAACCCAGTGAACCACTTTCCAGGAGTGACTAGTCCTTCCAAGGAAATATGAGACACATGAACTCCTCGTATTTGACAGAGCCTAGAAGAAAGAGGTGGGTACCTGCAAGCCTGAAAGAAGAAATTATATAGATTTTAATGAATTTTTTTTTCCTGGAGAGAGAGAGAGAGAGGGAGCAAGTGAGAGAGGGGGCAGAGAGAGAGAGGGAGAGAGAGAGGGAGAGGGAAAGAGAAGCGGGGCTCACCTGAGGTGGGGCTCATGTTCACCTGAAGCGGGGCTCGAGTGCACCCAATGCAGGGCTTGAACCCACCTGAAGCAGGGCTGGGATTCACAGACCATGAGATCTTGACCGGAGCCGAAGTCAGATGCTTAACTGATTGACAGACCTAGGCGCCCTTTTAATGAATTCTTAAAGGCCACATGTGGACTAGCATGTCACTGGGGAGCAGCTGGGGTCCCCAGACATAAAGGAAGTTTGTAGTTTCTCATACATTATTTTCTGTAAGTTTTATCTGTGAAATTGTGCATGTGAAACATCATTGAATCAATGGATCTATTAAAGAAATTAGCTGCTGGAAACCATGCAAAATGTTTTGAATTGCTCTTAAAATACAGAAAGCACTTTATATCTTCCTGCTGTAAATTAAAAATGAAGAAGATTTCCCCATTAAAACAAATCTTTCTCATGAGAGAAAGACTGGTTAAAAAACAAGGGACTGAAGACCCTCTTGGGTGGTATGGTTATGCAGAAATCAGGAGATAATCAATGGAAGTATGAAGACAAGCACAAAACCTCACCTTCATTCCCAAACTCTTCCCTCCTATGAATCAAAAATCTTAAGCCACTAGGAAAGGGGCCGTAATCTCTTTGACCACAAGGGTGTAGACAAAGATCCTTCGTTTCTTAGAGGTAAATAGAAGCAAAATGTGTTTGTCTTTAGGGAAGGGATAGAAGATTCTTTTCCAGAGCGGGAGAAAGGGTAGAATCGAAACCCTCTACCTCTAGGGAGGGGCAAAAAACAGTCCTGGGCTCAGGCTCTTACACTGATACAAAGCAGATGTGCTCTGTGTGTTTTTTTTAAACCACTGAGGAAGGATTAATATATTTTCCCACTCAAGACTAACTATAAATATAAGAGGTATTGTGCTGGTAAATGCTTAACTACCAGTTTTCCAGGTTAAAAAGGCCAGATATGCAGTACTGGCAAATTTCCTTGATGTGAACATTTTCATCATCACCTATTTCAAACTATCACATGGTAGCACTGAACATGGAGCTGGGAAGAGATGAGTACAATTGGCCCTCATGAGCCTGTATGAGATAGTTCTAGCAAATCATTAAATACAAAGAAGAGTTTAGGAGACCTCCTTCCACCCTCCCACTATGCTTGAGATGTGTGGAGATAACACAGCTAATTCAGCTAATTCCTACGCAGGAGTGCTGAGAAAAACCCCATAATACTTAAGCACTAACTCTAAATATAAAGTAAGAACAATTGACTACAAAAATTTGAAGCCTTAGATGCTCTGACGGTAACAATAGCAACAACACAACTCTAACCAGATTGAGTCCTAACTATATTAGCTCAACCCTTCACACTAACGGACTGACCAAATGGTGTAACAATTTCCAGGCATAAAATTATCACCTCAGAATTTACTGTTCTCATACATAATATCTAAATTCAATAAAAAATTACATGACATACAAGTAAATAAGGAGAATCAACCTGTTATCAAGAGCAAAGCAATCAATAGACCAGATGTCAGAACTACTGAACAGGAAATTTAAAACAACTGTGATTAACATATTAATAGATCCGCTAGAAAATGTGGACAACATACATAGACAGATGGGAGGTTTCAGCAGGGAGACAGAAACTATCAAAGAAAGTCAAGAGGAGATGCTGGAAATAACACCTGATATCAGAGATAAATAATTTCTTTGAGAGGCTTATCAATAGAGTAGACACTGCTGAGAAAAGATTCAGTGATCTTGAAAATAGAGCAAGGGAAACTATCCAAATTGAAACACAAAGACAGACTGAAAAAAAAAAAAACTCAAAACATCCAAGAGCTGTGAAGCAATATTAAGAAAGAGATCTAACACTGATAGCATTACAATTCCAAAGAGAGAAAATAGAACATGTGAGAAGAAATATTAAAATTGATTGCGGTGGCTGGGTGGCAGAGTCAGTTAAGCATCTGACTTCAGCTCAAGTCATGATCTCACAGTTCATGAGTTCAAGCCCTGTGTCAGGCTCTGTACTGACAGCTCAGAGTCTGGAGCCAGCTTTAGATTCTGTGTCTCCCTCTCTCTCTCTCTCTGCCCCTCCCCTGCTAGCATTCTATGCGTCTCTCTCTCTTAAAAATAAACATTAAAAATTAAATTAAAAAATAGATAAATAAATATTAGAAGTGATAATAGTTAAATATTTTCCAATGATAACCTAGGAGATCAAACTACAGACCTACGAATCTTAGAGAACCACAAGCAGGATTAAAATAAAATCACCTACCCCCACCCACACACACAGCCTCAGACATATCATAGTCAAACTTTTAAAAATGAAAAATAGGAGAAAATCTTAAAGGCAGCCAAAAAACAGAGGGGGGTAAAAGAAATACTGAGTATGGAGGAAAAGAAGAAACAGAGGTATGAATTATAGCAGATTTCTTATCAGAATCATACAAACTAGAAAACGTTGGTGATATCTTTAAAGTACTGAAAATAAAGTATCATCCCAGAAGTCTATATCACATGAAAATATCTTTTTAAATAAAGACAAAATACTTTTTTATATAAGCAAAATCTGAGATCATTCATTTCCAGCAGATATTCACCACACAAACTGTTAAAGAAATTTATTCAGGAGAAAGAAATATAGATTACTTAGAAACTTGAAATTACAAAAAGAAATAAATGGCACCGGAAATGGTAAAAATGAAAGTAATTATAAAAAATAGTTTTCCTTATTTTTAATTTCTTTAAAAGATAATTGACTGGCTAAAGCAAAAATAGTAACAATACATTGTGGGATTTATATGTAAAAGAAACTGACAACAATAGCACAAAGTATGGAAGGGAAGAATTGAAAATCTACTGCTGTAAGGTTCTTATACACGAACTGTTATAATATGGTTTGGGCTAGATCATGCTACCTTATGAGCCCTAGGGCAACTACTAAAAACATTAAAAAGAGGTATAATTAAAAAGCCAACAGTGGAGATTAAATGGACTCATAGAAAGCATTCAATTATTTCAAAAGAACAGAAGAGGAAAAAATGAATAAAAACCAAACAGAAAACAAGAAAAATGATAGATGTAAAGTTAACCATCTTGATAATTACATTAAATGTAAATGGTTAAATATCTCAAAAAGCAGAGATTATCTGATCAAATAAAAATTATGTAAATCTAACTGCAATTTTAAGGATAAAGTATTAGAACAGGCTACTGACAATGGATTGAGGACAAATTTTGGAAACAGAGCTTTACTTGCTTTACTTAGGATAAAATTTAAAAATGAATACACTGAACTGGCTGAAATTGCTTTAAAATCTCTTCTTTCATTCCCATCAACATATCTCTGCTTTCTCTAAGTGTCATTAAAAGACAGGAAGAAATCACATGTGCATTACCATCTGTAGGCAATGTTGTCATCAATCCAACCGTTATTAACTACATTTACAAGTAAGACTCAAGTTCTTTGGGGTGCCTAGGTGGCTCAGTCCGTTAACTGTCCAAGTCTTGATTTCAGTTCAGGTCATGATCCCAAGATCATGGGATCCAGCCCCACATGGGACTCTGGCTGTGCATAGAGCCTACTTAAGATTCTCTCTCTCCCTATGCCCCTCTCCCCAACTTGTACTCACTCTCTCTCAAAAGAAAAAAAAAAGCAGGTTCTTTACTATATAAAAACCTTAAATAGTGATATATATGGTATTTGTCCATATCCAAAATGTATACATAAGTACTTAATATGGGAAATTGCTATTTTTTTACTCATTAGTTTCATTTAGTTACAACTGTATAACAATAAAATTCATGAGTGTAATTGAAATTTTATTAATCACACATACTTTCAGTTAACAATGCATACACTTTGCATAATTCTCTTCCTGCTGCCTAGGTTACATTTGTTGTGATTATATTCATATATTCATTTGAAATGTAATTTTATGTCTGTTGTATATAATAATGAAAAGTCGGGGGTGGCATATTTTTGTTTATTTTTCAAGTAACTTATTCTTAAGTATTCTCCAACTATTGGCTGTGATTTATTAAAATTTAAAACAAGGGGCGCCTGGGTGGCTCAGTTGGTTAAGCGTCCGACTTTGGCTCAGGTCATGATCTCACAGCCCATGAGTTTGAGCCCCGCGTCGGGTTCTGTGCTGACAGCTCAGAGCCTGGAGCCTGTTTCAGATTCTGTGTCTCCCTCTCTCTGACCCTCCCCCGTTCATAATCTGTCTCTCTCTGTCTCAAAAATAAATAAACGTTAAAAAAATTTTAAATTTAAAACAACCACAACCACAACAACAAAAACCCCTCATCCTTTATGGCACATAGATTGAGAACTACTATCCTACACAACAAATAGCCCAGTTTCTTCAACAAGTGAAGAGCAAAGAAAAACAAAAAGACTAGGAGGGAAAGTCTAAAATTAAGAGAGACTTAGAACACAGATTAAAAAAAAAATGCAATCTATGGTGCTTATTTGGAATTTGATTTAAACAAACAAAAAACTAAAATAAAAATTCTGAGACAATTTAGGAAATAAGAAAGATGACTGATTACATTAAAATTATTCTGTTAATCCATTAAGTGTGGCTATGGTATTATAAGTATGTTTCTGACGAGTCCTTATATTTTAGAGATATATTCCAAAGTATTTGAGGTGAAATAATATAATGTCTGTGATTTGCCTCAAAATAATCACTGGGAAGGAGAGTATAAGCACAGGTGCAGTGAAATTGGCCTCAAGTTATCATTGTGGAAGCTGGATGATGGATACCTGGAGGCTCATTATCCTGTTCTGCCTCTTGTGTGTTTGTTTCCAATTTTTTTAATAAAAAGTTTAAAGAAATGAGATCTACACCAGATGACCAGGAGGGATTCCATGTTGCACTGCAGTAATGTGATGAGAAGAGGGAGAAATGCCCTGGTAATACATACCCATCAGGCCTTCTGAGACACTCAGAGAGCTATAGGGAACAGCAGTATAGCAGGGGCACTCAGCGATAGGCCCTGGGATCTAAGCAGGGAACATCAGACTCGGAGACAGAGCTGTGCCCTGTGTAGCTGGATCATTAGAAGGAGGGCCAGCCCCTGCCCTGGCAGGATCAGAGGCTGATTCCCTTGTCACCAAGAAAGCATAATGGGACCTCAGACTACATCCCTGGCCTGCCACCTCAGCAGGCATCAGTTGGAAGAGCACCTCCCCCACCCTTTCCACAAAAAAAAATTTTAATAAAAATTTTAAAAACTGAGTCACTAATCTCTTTTCATTTTCAAAAAGAGAAGGACCCTTTACCATGGTTAGTGAAGTATAATAATTAAGAGTAAGGCTTTGGGGGTTGCCTGGGTGGCTCAGTCGGTTAAGCGTCCGACTTTGGCTCAGGTCATGATCTCGCGGTCCATGAGTTCGAGCCCCGCATCGGGCTCTGTGCTGACAGCTCAGAGCCTGGAGCCTGTTTCAGATTCTGTGTCTCCCTTTCTCTCTGACCCTCCCCCGTTCATGCTCTGTCTCTCTCTGTCTCAAAAATAAATAAACATTAAGAAAAAATTTAAAAAAAAAGAGAGTAAGGCTTTGGGGATTGCCTGGGTGGCTCAGTCAGTTGAGTGCCTGACTTTGGCTCTGGTCATGATCTCATGGTATGATTTCAAGCCCCACATCCCGCTCTGTGCTGACGGTGCAGAGCCTGCTTGGGATTCTCTCTCTCCCTCTCTCTCTCTCTGCTCTTCCCCGACTCATACTCTCTGTCTCTAAAAAAAAAAAAAAAAGAATAAGGCTTTGGGATTAGAGAGGCCTGGAATTGAGTCTGCACAATTGTGTGACCTTCTAACGTCTGGGACCTTTTTCTCCTTATTTGTGAATTACATGGAATTCAGAGCATTGTTGTGACAATGAAATAACATGGTGCACATAGTCTTTTGCACATATTAAATGCTCAAAAGAAAATGCCCAGTAAACAGTAGCTGATAATGCCATTATCATTAGCAACGACAGGAGTATGAGCTCATTAAAAGCAGAACTGGTGTTGGCTGGATAGAACGAGAGTCGTACTTAAAAAGAATATCAACATCACATATTCAGTTGAAAATACTGTTTTGTGTCCAACACATTTGGTAAAACAGCGCAGTCTGGGGTTGTGAGAAGATGGGATTTATGTCCCACAGACCTGAGGATGAAGCCCAGCCCTTCCACCAACCACTGGTGTGTGGCCCTGGTAAGTTTTGGGGAGTCTGTAGGAAGCAAGCTCAGTGCCACATGTAACCAATGTTAGCTTCTCCTCCCCTTGAATCTCTTTGACTCATGCCCAACTTAGCTTGGATGTGAGGGAACCCTACCCCCACCCCCATTGCAGGAAGACAAGATCCTTTCTCCCTGAAGTTTATCAGAGGACTAAATGAGAAAAAGGAATGAGGTCTTCTGGTAAGTTGAAATAACAGGAAGATAAATGACAACTCTTCCGCTCTTAAGACAAGCAAAAATCTTATGTTTCGAAGTTCAACGAAATACCAAGACACTCCCCTTAATATAAGTGTTCACCCAAATGTTTCCAAATCCAAGGAAAAGGTTTTTAAAAGGCAAGCACCTAAATGCTTTGATTTCTTCATTCCAAAGACTGAATTATATCCCAACGCTTCCATTTAAAATGAGTAATTGGGATATCCCATTAATGGGATGGTTAAGAAGGACAGAAAACAGTTTAACCATCTCCAAAGATTGCCATAATTTTACTAGAAAAAAACTAGAGATACCATCTCAATAATAGAATGATCTCTGCAATTTTATATGACTCATTTATAATTATTATCATGCTGGGATATCCTTTATCAATAATAGTATTATTATAACCAGAAATTGAAAGGAAAGAGTAAACACACATGCACACACACACAAAGGCTATAAACAGCTTTATTGCCTGATTCTTTTGGCTGTCTCCCTAACATTAATGATTTTTTTAGATGTCATGCTTTTCTCTAGAAAATGTTCTTAGGCATTTGACAGATGCTAAGACTTGTTTGCTAACAAGGGCAGATAATAAAATGAACGAATAAGCAGCCAATTAATTTAACGGAAAAACCCAGAAATACTAATTCTTAGAATGTGTTGGGAGTTGCAGAATCTCTACATGTACTTCTAGCTGACTTACTTTCTCCTAATGTAATCATGTCTAGTTGGCTGGAATTATATATGTTAATATTAAATGGCTTTCTGCCTTCTCTGCCTCAAGTAGTTGGAAATCTTTACAGTGAACTCACTTATGCAGGGAGCCACTCTACTTGAAAACTCTGGGTAGGGTATTCCCCCTCCCTCCCCATCTGGCCCCCTTATGGCCACAGGGAGGGGGCTTAAGAGAAGGAGATAACGAAAATGGTACTGGGAAAAAGCAGAAACCAGATCCCTCTTATCCACCCTTCTTTTCTCACCTCTCCCCCCATTCTGGGAGCAGGTAGGGAAAGAACTCAAGGTAAATAAAGGACTATGCTGGACTCACCATGGAGGGACACCCCTGAGTGGTATCCTGACTCATGGTGCAGTGGGGTCATGCACAGGGGGCACGCCTCCCCACCCCCACCATATATCACATCTTTGTTTTCATTCCACTCCGATAGAGTCTTCTGCCCTCAACTTTATGCCAATGTCTCCTAAATTTACAGCCTAAGAACACGAAAATCAACCACTACACACAAAACCTCCCTTGACTAAACTCTTCTAGTCCATTTAACGTAATGAGCAACATGTTTTCATGAAAAAACCTGGACAGTATATTAAAGTGACCTTAGAAATTTAAAGGGCATTAAAAATATAAAGGCTGCACTGGGTTCTTTTCTGTTCACTTCCCAACCGGGCTTTGTTTTTCACTGGAAAGGGAAGGAAATTTTAGACATCTTTTATAGCATGCAGGATCTCAGCATGTATGAAAATTTGAAAGATCTACCAAAAGTCTGGCCTATATCTAGTAAGTGAAAATAAACCGAGGAGGGCACATGCACTGGCTGCACCACTTTCAGACTCAGGCTGGTCATGGCCCCTCTCAGGATCTGTATTTCCAAAACAAGCAGAGGGTCTTTGTGCCAGATAGAGATCAGCACTCCTGCTTTGGAGACGACATACCATTGTGGTGACAAACATCTGCTCCAAAAGTTACTCGCTGTGCAGCTGTGCCCAAGACCACAGCCTTTCTGAGCCATTAATTACTTCCTCATCTGTAAAATGGGGGAAATAGTCCCTACACCATCGGGCTGTGGGGAAGATTGAACAAAACACCATCAAGTAACACATGCACTTCAGTTCCTGGCATCCTACAGAAACTCTGTACGACGTTACAAATAGGAGTGGTCAGGGCAGACACTGTCTCGATCTTAATTATGATGTCCACGTGAGGCTTTCCTTAGTTAGCTAGATTCCTGTTCAACAGTGTGGGAGGTATCATCTCTCTGTCTTACAAGACTGTTGTGACAACCCCCGAGAGCACTTTATAACCCATAGATTACTCCACTTTCGCTATCAGCATTCATTAAACCCCAGAAAGCAAAGAAACAACCCAAAGAAGAAAAGCATAGCCCAGTCCACAAACATACAATTGCCAGAATGACATATTTTAAAACTGCAAATTGAGAATAGGAGACGGTTACTGTTCTCACTAATTAATAAAGTGGACCCATCATCTCCCTTTGTGGCTATCCTGCCATTTTGGAAGTGGATGATCCATCGCAAGCCAAATACTTTTATACAGGGCCAAGTACTTTTTTTTTAATTACCAAAGAAAATTGTATTTTTTAAAGGGCCACTTTTTGTCAATCCTCCTCTAAAGAATACATTTTGGGGTGAATTCAAAGTTCATTGTCCTTGGGGATCCGGCATCCCTTCTCTTGATCCGACAGTTGATAGATTATGTCCAAATGGGCTCTGCTCAGGAAGAAATGGTCACTTAGCACTGGACCTGATCTTAACACCAGGCATGTTGTCCTTTTTTGTCAGTCCCTTTCTTAGGGCCATATTTTTATCTCATTATGGCAATACTCAAACTTGTCCACACAATGGGAATTTGGTGTTTTCCACTCTCTCGTTGCTCTAGTGAAAATTCAGTTTCAAATCTATGTGCTTTTTTCCCTTTCTTATGTAGTTGGGAAGAAACAGCTCTTCTTCCCTTAGAAGGAGGAGTAAAAAATCTCTTTGATGTCCAAATTTTCATTTGTGATTCAGAAACCTCCTTGGCCCCAAGAGTAATTTTAAATTCAAAGAGAAACTTACTTGATAGGATTTTGCCTGCTTTTTTGTGTGTGTTGAGGGGAGGGAGAAACTTTTTTAATAATGATCAAACACAGATATAAAACACTATAATTAGCTAATTCAACGCCATGCCGTCCAAGCGATGCTCGCTTTGAATTTTCAACCTTCATAAGGCGATGTCTTCACGGTTTTATAAAATTACCCATTCTCCCTCAAATACGCTGCCTTTGGTAACTATTTCTGCAAGATCAGTGAAATTAGTCGTGCTATGACTATGGTTATTAACAGTAAAGCATGCTAACTGGCATTTGCAATCCAGAAATGTGTAGCCCACTTTCAACAGGCGCAAAAGGGTAAAAGAGCCACTTCCTGAGACAACCGAGTGTGTCAGTCCTGAGGTACCGGTGGAGGGAGGTGACTAAAGCCAGGACACCTCAACAGGGCACCAAGGGGAGCAGTGTTCTTCCAGGGAGGGAGCTGGGGCTGGGTGTCAGTGAACGGTCTCCCAGTGCCAGTGCTGAGGCAAAGCTCCAAGAGCAAGCCCTCCAAGCAGAGGCTGGGGGCCGGGGGCAGACATTTGTAAAAAATGCACAATGGAGGAAATCAAGATGCGGTATGTTCTGGGAGCATGTGTCAGCACATCAACTCTGGGGACGGCTGGTATATCACTGCAGGTAGAGAGCCTAAGGATTCCAGGCTCTGAAAGTGCCAAGAAAGCAGAGTTTATCCAAACTCACAGTTGCACCAGAGATGACACACAAAAGAGACTCAGCAGACATATCTAACAGACCGACAAAAGCTGGAGTCCCCCCGGGGACCAGCACAGACCTGGAGTCCCAGAGGGGACTGAATTCAGGAGGGGCCTGTAGTTGGTAACAGAACCAGCCCACACAGCATTAGGACTTGGGGGTCCAACACTGGCAGGCTCCAAGTTTGTTGAGAGGGGCTTTGTCTATTTTTTGGAGTCACTGGTCAGAAAACCCCCAAACGCTTCATGTGTTGACAGAAATAAGCATTTGGACAACAGAATCAGTTTTTTCACGTCCCCAGAGCAGAACACTTTTCAGAAGGGGCTCTGAATGAAGGCCTTTTGGGGATGCTTCCTGAATTTCTCAGGTATCCCTGCTAAGTGCTTCCTTCGTGCTGCCACTAGTGGTGGCATTTATGTCGCTCGAGAGACACCCAGCCAAGAGTCGCCCAGCCGAGAATCAGACAGGATCTGTGGGCAATGATCTTTTTCATAAGCTCCTCAGGAAAAGGGCTGTGTAAGTCATCTTAGCACTTCCAGCTTGGAGACCCACACATACCGTGGAGGGACGGCCACCAGCAGCTTACCAGCACACGGCCCCAGCCCCACTCGGCAACAGCTGGGTGACCGATAGTCCCCTCTCCCACCTGCCCCCTCACAGATGACACAAAGTGAAAGACACAGGCTGATGTTGGTACCATTAGGAGGATCTAAGAGAGGTTTCAACACGGACCCAATGTGCACCCACAAATGGACCCAGATGAGCCCGGAAGGCAGTGATGTGTCCGTCACCAGGCTCTATCCCACTCGAAACCCACATCAACTGGGAATGAGCCAGAGCACACACAAGGCAAACTGAGGGGAGCTGGGAGGGAGGGTTAATAGAGCGGGGGATAGAATCGAAATCCCCAGATGGGTGTCCACGTAGGCTGTCAAAACCGTACACAATGACATCTACGTGACAAACATCAAGGCCTTCAGTGGAATGTGAAAAGCTGGGCCACAATCAAGGAAGTGGAGGAAAGAATGGGGTTTCCAGGAAAACATGCGAGAAGACTCTGGGTTTCCTGATACTAGTGAGCTGAAATCTAAGCACACATTTGCTGCCTCCCGGTGCCTCCCACTGGCTTTAGCGGAAGGCAAAGGCCTTATGTGAGCTCACAGGTCCTCCCGAGACCAGGCTGGCTCCAGGCTGGCCCCCTGCTAATGTCTTCATATCTCACTCTTGGGTCCCGTCACTTCTGTCTTCATTCAGCATGCCTCCCTCTTCCTCATCTCTGGGCCTTTGCACATGTTATCCCCGACAGGAACACTCACCAGATCTCACTCCCCGCTCCTACTTCGCCAGGTCTCAGTTTGACCAGTTCTTCCTCAGGGGCTTTCCACCTCCCACAGAACCAGATCCAAGCCTGTGCCCTACAATCCCAATACTGCCCCAACCTCTCCTTGCCTAACACTCACGACCGGGATCCCTCTCTCCACGCGGATCTTCCTCACCACACTGTGAAGTCCAGGTGGGCAGGGGCCATGTTTGTCTTGCTCATCACAGGATGCAACTAATAGTGAACAGAAATTGATATGGTGTTCAGTGCGATGTAGCTGCTGCAGAAACCAAGATGGTGGGGAGAGGCATTAGAGTAGGTATATGATTGCGGCACCTGGGTGACTCAGTCGGTTAAGCGTCCCACTTCGGCTCAGGTCATGATCCCACCATTAGTGGCTTCTAGCCCCGCATTGGGCTCTGTGCCGATAATGCAGAGCCTGCCTGAGATTCTCACTCTCTCTCTCTGTCTCTGCCTCTACCCCACTTGCACGTGTACTCTCTCTCTCTCTGCCCCCCCCCAAAATAAATAAACTTTTAAAAAAAGGTATATGATCTATGTACCACTCAGATCACACACTGGGGTTCGTTTTGGGTGCCAGGCAAAAACGCTTAAGGTGGGGAAGGAACTCGAAACCAGGCCCTCCCACAAATATTAAAGGCACTGAGCACGCTTAGGCTGGAAACAAGACCGGGAAATGCAAATATCTGAAGGGCTCTTCTATGATACCGGCAGCTGTCTAGTCAGCAGAGAGAAGCACAGGTGTGTGTGCCCTTCTGCTGAGAATGTTCAGTCTGAGTCTTCCAGCCACTTGGCAAGGTTCCCAGTGTGAGCCGGGCTATGACACATGTTCTCTCTCTTGGAACCTGGGAGCTCCACGCATCACTATTCCACAGCTCAAGGAACTCCATTCCAGACCCCAAGCCTTCATCTGCTAGAGGAGAAGGTCAGATCAAGTGCCCCCCACAATGTTCTCTGAGCTTACACATCGGGGAGGTAGTGACTGGGGGGGGGGCTTTAATTAGAAAGCAGAAATAGGAACTGACCCCTCGAGACTCTTCTCCCACTTGCCTAACGTGTCCTAACACAGCCCATTTGTAGCTCATTTCTGGGACTTCGTATTTCAGGAAGAAAATGACCAACTGGAATCAAAGCTCTAACCAAAATACGTCTCCACATTCAACCAGTCATTCACAGGGCACGACACTGAGAGAAAACCGTTTTGCCTCCATCACTTTCAGCCTGTGAAGGTTGGGATTCATGGTAGCATCCTCGGAACGAGGCAGAAACCAAAGGATGCTCTCGTTCTCAAATTACAGGAAGCGTCCCTGCCGCTTTGCACAGAGGACTGGGAGCACTAGAAATCATAGTTTTAATTCCAGAACCCCCCTTCCCCACCAGAGATCCCACATTTTCTGCTCCTCCACTCCAACCCTGGAGATCTCCCCGCTTGCTTTGTCTTAAAGCCTGCACGCCGGGCCACCTTTCCTGAAAGCCCGCACGCCCCACCCACGACACGACACGACACGTTCATACTCTCTCTTCCCTCTCCTTGAAGTGTTAAAAGGGTACACGCTACTCTCCGATCCGTTTCCCCCTTTTCCCACCTCCAAGTACCTTCATCCCCGTTTGCGAGAGCCCCTCAGGCGCACCTCTGTTCGATTTTCCTCACCCAGCTTGAAACCCGCTCATTCTAATTACCATTTCAGTTTTCTTATATTTCTCCCTTGAGATGTCTCAATTAGTGTACTTTTTCATGCCGCCTGTCACCTCTGAGCTGCAAGGTGGGTCTCACTCCAACAGAAACCAGGCAGAAAATAAATGAGGAGCCGTTCTGGGCAGCCGGGCCGAAGGTGGGGTTACTTTACAAACTAGCGCCCCTTTAATTGATGATAAATGGACAGGAAAGTAGCCTTATTAATACAGCAGCCCTGATTCGGTTCGCATGCGGTGTCCTCTCATTACTCAAAGGTACAGGAGCAGCAGACCACACTCAGCCCTGGGTGCAGGAACTTCCATTCAGAGAAAGAGAGAGCGGGAGGCTAATTAACATAGTTCTGGTCAAAGTCAGAAATTAACTCGCCTCTTTAAGACCACAGCTAAAAGTGCTATTTGTCTTGCCTGTAATTACACTTACAGGTAATTATACGCTATTGCAGCATACTGCAAGTTAAATGAAGGTAGAGCTTTCTCTCCGTATCGCATAACTCTTGTTATTTCGGCCCTGTCAAAAGACTAAACAAAAATAAAGGTGCCTGCCACAGTATATTTCTTCCATTAATGAGTGCTTTGTTGTCTTAGGGCTTCTCTAGAAACCAGCAATTGTGTGCTGTTTATCCCTCTGCTCCCCCGGGGCTCCGGGGGACTTATCTGAACCTTTCAGGATTTAGAAACACACAGAAGGTAAGTTGGACCGAAAAGCATTTCCCACCCATGAGTAGCTGCTCTGGTCCATCAGTGCATGTGCAAAGGACAAGGACCAGGCAGTCGCCTTCCCCTTTTCTCCTTGGCTGTGCAGGATTTAGATCTTGCTGCCACGTTGTCGCTAACCGAAACCCATGTACGACCACTTCCTGTCACCTTATACCTCCCTTCTATTGCTGTTGTCTTTCTAAGAACCTTCCAGGGGCCAAAGAAATAAGATCGTGCACACAGAGGAGTGGCATTCAGGCTACAGCTGTAGCTGCTACCGTGCACACGTCCCTTGGATCTAAGACACCAGCGTGGGGTTCATCAGTGGTGGCCTGGCTCAGCCCTTCCGGGAGCCATGGACTTGGCTGGCCTCTTCCCACTCCCCACATCCCATGTGACTGAGCATGAGGACTCCACGCATCCCTTTCGGACGTGGTGAGATCCTCAACTAGTCCCACAAATTAGTCCCTCAAGAATCCGAAGGGGACCGTTTCCAGAGGCAAATCCTCCGAAGACTTTTTTAGGGTGGGCAAAGGTGACTGGGGGCTCCCACCTGCCTCGCTTTCTTGCACTATTTCACCCTCTTGCCTTATTGGTCTCACCCTGTGGATCTCTCCCGCTCACCCACACCCAGCCCTACCCAGCTCCCTTCTGGCCTCCCCCATCCCTTTGCAAATCCTGCCCACTGATAGCGAAGTCTTCCATGAAAGCTCAAATGTGGCTCTTCTAAGTCTCCACTTGCCTTACACGCTGCTCTAAAACCACCCCGTGGCCCAGAGGTGACCCTGTTTGTGCCTCTGACTTCCATCTCACTGAGCAGTGTGATTCCAAAGAAGAAATCCAGAATTAAAAAATCAACATCTCTAGTCACACATTTGCTGGATAATGACTTGTACAGCCCTCACATGAAGCAATTTGGCAATGCGTACCAAGCGCAATAAAAATATTGACTGAAACTTTCATGAGGAAACATTCTTAAATTCAGGAAAATGTTCCATGCAGTGTAACAATATCGCATAACACAGCAGCAACGACAACAAAAGAAGAAAATATCCTGAGCGTTCAAAATCGGAGAATGTTCGAATTAATTAAGTGCTGCATCTACCCGATGGGTTATTATGTGACCTTTAAGAGGGATGGTTATGGAAATTGTGCTAAATCTGAACAAACGGTTGTAAGATTAGGTTCAAAAAGTCCAAATATGTGGGGCGCCTGGGACTCAGTCGATTGAGCATCCGTCTTCAGCTCAGGTCATGACCTAATGGTTCATGGGTTTGAGCCCCGTGTCAGGCTCTGTGTTGACAGCTCAGGGCCTGGAGCCTGCTTCAGATTCTGTGTGTGTGTCTCTCTCTCTGCTCCCCCTCATCCCCCACCCGTGCTCTGTCTCTCTCTCAAAAATAAATAAACGTTAAACATTTTTAAAAATTAAAAATTCCAAATATAAATCAGAAAAACTCGGGACACAGAAGTCGCACCAAAATACCACAATAACTGGGTTAAAAGGAGGAGGTTGACTGATAATTTTGTCTTTCTTCGCTTTGCCAAATTTTCTACAGTGCATTTATGTTCCTTCCAATGAAGGGTATGAAAAAGAAAAAGAAAAAAAACATAACTCTTGTAAACGTGACTCTTATAAGCCTGTCCAATGAATCTAAAGCAAATGGCTTGACTCATGGATCCGCCCCTGAAGTGGGGTTGAGGGGCCCTGCCGCATGCCTGCTCCCCCACTGACAACGGTTGACCTGTGGGAATCATTCACTTCTCTGAGCTTCAACTCCATCGTGAAAAAAAGAACAATCTCTTCTCACAGGTGGCTGTCATGATTTTTCACCAGTGTCCACAGTCCCACACTCTCTGATTCTCTGCCTCCTGGGCTACCCTTTCCTGACCACCTCCATGGAACTTTCTCCTCTTCTCATTAAACGTTGGGATCTGCCAGGATTCTGTCCTCTGCCTCCTCTTGCTCCAGGGCGTGGCCGACCCACTACTCACGCCTTATCTGCTCTGTCACAGGCCTCCAGAGCATCACGCCTGAGTCTCTGGAGGCTGCCTGGCCATCTGCACTCAGCATCATCTTCAACATTGAAATCATTCATGCTCGTTCCCCTAGCCCAGCCTGTTTCCGACCCCACATGCGCTATCTGATGACAGAACCAACCATGCACCCTCTTGTCCCGCTTCAGAAACCTGGGATTCTGCTTGCTATGACCCCCAGTGCCTCTGACATCACCTGCTGATGACTCACGTTATATTTATCCCTCATCTATCCTCTCAACTGTCTCCAGAGGGAACTTCTGTAAACTCCAAATCAGCCGTGTCACTCACCACCCAACACTGGTGGGTGTTTTCAGATCCCGTGCGGGGAGGAATCCAAGGTCAATGACGTGACTTCTCAGAAGGTTCTACCTGCATCTCCAGCCCTCTCACCTCCACCTTCTCAACCACACTCACCCAGATGGTCTTTGGGGGACCCTCTCCTTGCTCAGCTTGCATCATGCTGGTCAGATTGATGCCTCCACCCATGACAAAGTAGTCCTAGATCTTGGAGACAGTGTTGTAATGACCCTGCCTCCCAACAAAGCCCAATGCCATGGTTGCCTCCCCTCTCCATCCCCAGACTCTTCCCCATGAAAGCCCAGGCTGGCCCCTTAGGAAATAACTGGTCCAGTGCAGAGTGCATCTGTAGCTTCTCAACGATGTCACATCTCGTGTGATCCTGAGGACATACCATCCCCACCAAGAGTGGAATCTTCTCAGTAGTGCCTTAATCAGGGAGGCAACCTGAGTCATGGGGGATGCTCAGCAGGTGTCACCTTCAGGGAGGTGCTTCACGGAGCTGCCAAGGAGCTGGGTGACACTAGGACAGGCCCCCACCTCCCCTAAAGGACCAGCACAGACTCTGAGAGGCAGGAAACCTAGTTCCCTCCCAGCAACCTTTCCTGTGTCCTGGGTACCTTAGCCCAGGGACCTTAGAAACAAAGATGGAACTTTACTACCCAAAATGCTCAAGCTGGAGCCTGGGTCAGGAAAAGGGAAGAGTCTAAATGTGGAATACTCAGGTCACATAATGCCTGGAGGCTGGCATTATGTGCCACTGATACCCCCCCCTCTAACTCTTACATCTATCACATGATCCTGTCCGGTTTTTCCATTTGTCTGTTGTTTATCACTGTCTCCAGTGTCTCCTAGCAGGGGCACAAGTATGTGTGAATAAATATTCACTGTCTCCTAAAAAAAACATGTTCTCTCGCCACAAGGCCTTCACCCCAGCGGCCTCCTCTGTTGATGTGCCTTTATTTACTATGTCCACTCCAGAAAGTTCTGCCCATCCCTCAAAACCCAGATCAACCTTTATTCCTCAGAGACACTTTCCCTCCCTGCCCTTACTCCCCAAGCTGGATTTTGACTGTCCCCTCTGAAGTCTCCGATCACCTACAAAATGATATCTATGCCTCCATCTATGCTTCAGTTATGGCACCTCTGACAGGTATTGTAACTCTACTTGAGGTCTAACCTTAGATAAACTGTGAACTTGGTCTGGTCAGAATGTCTCTTTAGGGTTTCCTCAGGACCAGGGGCGCATAAGCCACAAAGCACGGGCTCAGTAAATGTCAACTGAAGGAACTGTTGACTGATTCACATAGGGAGTTTACCCCTTCCTGAATGCAGAGTGCTAGGGACATTATGCATCTCCAGGTGAAGTAGTTACCATCTGAGGTCCTACTAAGCGATAATCATCCCTCCAAAAATACCAGTTCTCTGGACGAGTTCACTAAGCCCTCCCATAGTCTTGTGAACACAGTACAAATCTTTTCTTGGTGGATGATGCAAAGGGAGGCCTCCACGTCAGCCTGGTCACATTTTCAGATTCAAGATTAATGAGGTCTTAAAATGCAAAAGGTTAACTGCATCCCTCCTGGAGACATTCTGCTTCGTCTAACATGCTTCCTTCGGAAGGGAGTATCATCCTACCATCTGCAGAATACACTGTTCCTGGTGGAAACGGTGTGGGCTTTGGAACAACGCCGATTTATATTCAGATGTGCTACCTGTCTGACTTTGGGTACGTCACTTAACCTCTCTGAACCCCAGCTCGTCATCTGCAAACTGGGGCTGATACTATCCCCTTCAAAATTTCACTGGGAAGACTGAATCCATGAAGAATCTAACACGGAGCCAGATACATGGGTGATGAAGAGAAGTCCCTTCTCTTCATTTCCCTTCTTGTGCTAAATATTTTTGTTTTCTTTTCAGTAAAGGGGAGACAAGAACTAGGAGAGAGTTTTCCGACTCCAGCACTACTGGCCTGACCATTCTTTGCTGATGGGGGCAGGGAGGACTGTCCTGTGCATCATAGGCTATTTGGCCTATACCAGTAGATGTCAGTGGCAACCTTCCTCCCCCTTTGTGACCACCAAAAAATGTCTCCAGACAGTGTCGAATGTCCCTTGGGGGCAAAACGTCCCCCGGTTGAGAACCACTGGCCTAGGTTTCTGTAACTCAAATGTCTCTTAGTAAGAACAGTTGCTTGATTTTCCTTTAGGACCTGTTTTGAGTGGTGCTAAAGGGACATGTGATGGAGTCCATGCCAGTCACCCTTCAGGACAAGAGAGGACACATTCTTAATGCCACTGTGGCAGGAGGCTGCTGCAATCAATAGTGACTTCATTTGCTATGGACGAAAGTGTGTCTCCCAAAGACACTCTTAGCCCCCAGTGTGACTGTGTTTGGAGACAGAGCCTTTAAGCGGTAATGGTAATTAGGGTTAAATGAAGTCATACAGGTGGAGCCCTGATCCAATAGGATTGTTGTCCTCTTAAGAAGTGACACCAGAAAGTTCTCTCTCTCTCCAAGCACACACCAAGGAAAGGCCATGTGAGGACACAGAAAGAAGGTGGCCTTCTGCATGCCAGGAAGGGAGCTCCCACCAGAAACCAAAGTGCTCCCCATCTTGATCTTAGACTTCCCAGCCTCCAGAAGCGTGAGCAAATGAATGTCTGTGCTTTAAGCCACCCCCGTCTATAGTATTAGGTGATAACAGCCTCAACATCCTTCTTTCCAGCTGGAGATTGAATCACTGCATACCATGACGTTCCCAACACACGTCTATATGGTCAACAACTTTTAGCTGATCATCTACTAAATGCCAGGCCTCCGCACTAGGTGCTGGGGGATAGGACAGTAAGTTCCTGCTTGCGTGAAGTATATCCTCTCTTGGGGGCCACAGACAACACCCAATGGGTAGATAAGCCAATGCCAGGGAGGGATGAATGAATGACACGGAGCAGGACCGGGGGGGGGGGGCTTTCAGTGACAAGGGGTGGCCGCTTCTACAAACCACCTGTCTTCTCCAGCTGTGAGTGCGGACAGCGGCAGAGGCGTGTGGACCCCCAGGGGTGACTACATTTGGGTCCTGCCTGAAGATTACCCCCACTCACAGTCAATAAGACAACTTAACATACCGTCAGGAGGGTCCATCAAAGAAAGAAGTTTGCCTTGTCCCAGCACCTGCCCCACAACACGTTAGTAGTGCCACTAAGCTGTCAAAAACTATTTAGAGGGAAAAACTAAAAAACGCTCTAGAACACGTGGATGTCAGTCCTTCCTATTCATTCAGTATAAAGACTATTATAACGACAGTCCTGCTGTTTAAAAAAAAAAAAAAAGCAGTATTGGAATTAATGGTTGGGCTGCCTTTGAGTGGTGAGATTATGGTCAATTTCTATGTATTCGCTATACCTTTATTGTTTAAAATATCTACCAGGAGCATTATTTCTTATAATTAAAAAGTCTCATAAACTTACTTAAAAGTGGGGGTTCTGCTGTGTCTGGTTTGATCCTGATTTATAACCAGGGTTTCTCATCGAAGGAGGAGGTGGCCACCGGAGGGAGGTGATTTACGACAGAGCTTTGTACTGTCTAAGCACAAACAAAGACGTGGAGTTTTTAAAGCTTGAATTACCGGGTCGAACCCAGTAGAGCCATTCCAGCAGGCAGTGTGAAAACAGAAGGCACTCTCGAAAGTCTTTTGATCCCTAAGACTCCAGGCCCTCCTTTGGAAACGTTTGCAGTCACAACCTATCATGTAAATCCTTCTTAATTTGCAAACTATTGACCTCAGAGGTCCTGGGAGCTGCCGGGCAGTACCCCAGACAGCCCCACCAGGAGGGCATGGGGCCGAGGACCCTCACAGGGGCACAATTCCCAGCATTAGTGCAGATTGATGGGCAAAATTCACTCTCTGAAATACAGAGGGCAGAGGAGGGAGCGAACGCTGACAGCAATTTCTCTCTTCTCCTGCCAGTTTTTCTGTGCCAGGACAAAGGGCTGTGGGTGAGGCCTGGGGCTCCGGATACCAGACCCCTGGAGGCAGCCCCAGGGCCTGGGTCCCTATGATGTGTACTCAGGCACCCGGGCTGGCCATCTTCAGAGGCTCTATTTCTTTCCCCAGCAAGGGACTCCAAGAACAGCTTCTGAGCATACAAGGCCATGTACTTGTGGCCCCCAAGCTCTCCTTCTTCACCAGCCAGCCCGTGGGAACCCAGCTGCAAAGGCTCTTCTTCCCCTCTACCTCAGTGGGGCATGCACAGGTCCTGTGGGAACGTCAGCACTCAGAGGCTAGGATTCCAGCTCCGTGTAAGCACGGGCCTGTTAGGAGCGTAATTATTTCAAGTGCTATCCTGATGCACTTCCCAGGAAGACATCAGTGCAAATTATGTCAAGCTTTGCAAATGCTGTGGCATGAGAGAGGGAAAAAATCAATTCTTTTTATTACTGGTTCCCACTTACGTTTTCCTCTTTTTCGCTAATTGACCAAAAAGAACCTAAAATGAGCCCACTTTTAGAGGTGCTCAGTTGTGATGTAAATTTCTTGCCATTTGATTATTTTTCTCTTTTTTTTTTTGACTTGATCTCGATCATTCCTTTGACTTATTCTGTCATAATGTATTTCTGCTTACAACTTCCTAATTATTTTTGGTTGTGGTTCCTTTTCCAAAAAGGAGCCTCTTAAGGAGCTTTCTCGCAATCCCCCTGAGAGAGGGATTTCTCTTAAGAGAGAATCTCTCTTAAGATCAACTGTCCCTTCATCTCATGCCCAGAGCATTTTGCTCCTAGAGCCACAGTCTGGTTCTGCGTGGTGAAGAGTGAATCGCGCCCAAATGTCTCCTCTGGGAGAAGCTTTCTTGTAGTGCCCTCTAGACTCTCCGTGCCCGAGAATGAGGTCTGGCACATAAAAAAGCAGACGAACGAATGATCAAACAAGAGAGCCCCTAGTTAGATTCCTTGTTTGAGATAGAGAATGTGCTGGAAGCCATGTTGCGAAAAATGGCTGCAGCGATGAAAGTCATGTTTGTTAATTAGAAGAAACCAGGTGAGATTATTGCCACCAGATGCCACAGGGTAAAGTGCTACCAGAGGGAATAACATCAAACACTCATGTCAGCCTGTTAGGCGCTGCGACCACAGGGCTCCCTCCTCTCCACGAGGCCTTCTGAATCCACCGCCTGGACCCCGACGCACAGCCGGAACGCCAGTCCCTGCTCTCTGGGCAGCTTGGGGTGAGCCCCACCCACCTTGTAGGAGTCCAGGCAAGCACCCAGCCCTAAGCTTAACCCGAACTGGAATTGCTCAACTTCATTCCTAGAGACCACAGTGTGGAAGCGGAAAGAACAGAGCCTTGGGAATTAGAGAGATAACAGGTTTAGTTCCCAAGTCTACTGCTGACTGGAAGTGTGGCTCCAGGACAAATTATTAAAGTCCCCAGTGCCTTGGCTTCCTCACCTGTAAAATGGGATGATAATGCAGCATCCAAGTCACCCTTGTCTGCCTTAAGTGTCTGCTTCCATCCCAGGAGAAAGCGCCTGGTGAGTTTTGAAGGCTGAGTGAGAGGACATGAGGTGAACCAGAGGGAGAGGGCATTCATTCCTTCAGCAGTCCTTCATTAGGAGCCTCTAGAGGGGCACCTGGGTGGCTCAGTGGGTTGAGCGTCTGACTCTTGGTTTCAGCTCAGGTCACGATCTAGCAGTTCATGGGTTCAAGCCCTGCATTGGGCTCTGTGCTGACAGTACAGAGACGGCTTGGGATTCTCTCTCTCCCTCTCTCTGTCTCTCTTTTTCTGCCCCTCCCCTGTTCATTCTCTCTCTCTTTCTCTCTCTCTCTCTCTCTCTCAAAATAAACAAACATTTGAAAAAGATAGAGAGAACCTCTAGAGTATTCAGTTCTGCCCAAGTGCAAGGACTCAGATGAAGATGGGGCCCCTGTCTACATGGGCCCGGCCTCCAGAAGATGCTCAGTAAACCCGGGGTCAGTGTATGACCCTCTCCCTGCTTACAGTCCAGAAGGGAAACAGACAAGTGACAGTGGCGAACACAGTGCCATGAAGGGGCAAAGGAGGACGATCCATCACGGTGCTTTTGGGGTTCATTAGAGCCACTGTGCAATTTACTCTCCAACCCATCAAATGCATTCAAATGCATTCAAATGCATCAAATGCATTCTTAGCTGTGTAGCTAAGGACAGAGGTGTAACCACAACTACAAATTTGAAACCAACCCCTTCATTCCATCATCATGATCAAAATAAACCACCGACACAAACCTGTTTCAGCATCGAGATCATTAAAGCTACCCATAACCTTTTTGCCAGTAGATTTCCTTCCAGAATCTACCTAGAGGAAATAATCAGTGATTCCCTCAGAGAGGTATATATAGAACTGGCTTTTGGGGTGCCTGGGTGGCTCAGTTGGTTGGCTGAGGTCATGATCCAGCAGTCTGTGAGTTTGAGCCCCGCATCAGGCTCTGTGCTGACAGCTCGGAGCCTGGAGCCTGCTTCGGATTCTGTGTCTCCCTCTCTCTCTGCCCCTCCCCCACTCATGCTCTGTCCCAGAAATAAACATTAAAAATTTTTTTAATAAAAAAATAACAATAAATAAAAAATAAATAAAATAAATAAAACTGGTTTTCATCTCAGCAGTTCTTATAAAATGAACCGACACTTGGAAACAGCACAAATGCCTGAAATCAGATTAATGTTTAAAATACGCCCATTCACCTCCATAGGAAGGAATACTACGCAGCCATCAAAAGCTTAGTTATAAGAATGGCATATAAAGTTACACGACAAACCATGTTGGAAACCAGCACACAGAATGTGCTCCCAATTTTGTAAATATATATTTATACGCATTTCCAGGGCATAAATGATAACTTGTTGGTGTCAGCAATTTTCCTCAGAGGCAATAGGTCTTCGTGGCTAAAAATGCAGGTTCCAGAGCCACTCTTGCTGGGGGTGGATCCTGACCGCATCGAGTCCAAGCGTGTAACACTGGAAAAGTTATTTCATTTCCCCGTGCCTCAGTTTCCTCATGTTAAAGCAAATGGTTGCTAACTGCTGCCTCTTCACAGAGAATTTGGCTGACGTGCCGACAGAGCGACGGTTCCAAACAGAGTGTGGCACCCAGTAAAATACCTGTCAATATCATCCATCGTTATGAACGGTTATTTGTGGTAGGGTGACTGGTCATCTCAATTCTCTCATTTCTTCTTCTTTATATTTTCTACAAGCAACCGTAGGTCTCTCATAATCATGGCCACAAAATAATTTTCTAATCCGTTTCAGTCAACGAGATGAATTCAATGAAGAGATTAGGAAGAACGACTTTGCAATAATTGACACAACAGCTGCTATTTCTAGAACTAAATCAAACAAAATACAGTCAACTCTTGATTCTACACAAGGCATGTTCATTTATCTGCGGCTAATCTTGCTTTCCTGTTTTTACTGGCCTCATTAAGCATTGGATATAACATCATATGTTACAGCTCTATCTAGCGTCTGTTTACTTTCTCTCCCACAGCCAACAGCTCAGCAAGAGCCTTGTAAACCAATTCTCTTAATGATCTATCCAGTCGGGGAAGGTGCAAACCAATGATACGGGGAACGCGGGCTCTAGGCCAGCAGCTCCACCTTGGAGAGGGGACACGGAGGCGCCAGTGAGCGCGGTGAGGACGGAAGGCTGAATGTGGGGCTGTGTGTCTGGAGGGGAGGGCTCTTGCACTTAGTGTGGGGTGAAGATAAGAGATTGACGAGGAACGACGGACCCCGCAATCTGCGATGAAGGTCCATGAGATCAGAACGCGTGAATTTTTTCATAGTATGTGGATGAAGATGTCCCATCTCTAGCTAAGTTTTTGATATCAGCTCTCCATTCCCCTCCATCAAACACATAGATCCCCCGCATTTGGCACAGACCTGGAAGCGGGATGCTGCTTCTCATTTCAGAGCCCATTTCTCCAGATTTTCAGTCTTTGTGTCGTCCGTAGTCCACATTCCCCTCAAGAAGAGTTTGCCAGCAGCTTCCCTCGCTTCTCAGGTGTTCGGCTTCTGGGCATGCTTCCGGGAGTCTGCTCCTCTCTGACCACTTCTCTCTGATGTAAGAGTCTGGCCATGTGTCTTGGCCAGCTGAGTCCTCTCAGGCCATCGTTGTCGTTCTAGGTGGCGTCGGGATGGGGAAGGCAGTTCAAGGCTCTGAGTGTTGGACCCACCACACTCTCCCTGGAGTCACTGCGGCCCTCCTTTTCCACCCTCTTGACTGCATGAACTATCCTCCTCCTGCAATGCTGGGCCACGGTATCACCTCTTGACAACCAGGAGCAAGAAAAAAGTCCTAAAGCAGGGGCAGGAGCTCTGGAGACAGAGAAATCTTACTGCAAAATTTTATTCTTGTGTTGGATAATTGGTCCTTCACACACACTGTTTGAACAAAGGAAAAATTAGTCAACCTCAGTTTTCTCAGCTGAAAATGGTAATGACAACAGTGTCTTCAATGCTGCTTGTAATGACACGTGTGAAAGCCCCATGCCTGCCCCAGCGTAGACATTCTAGAGAGATGTGTTTTTCCTCTCCTCTCTCTCCTCATCAGCTTCTCACTGGGAAATTTCATTTGAAAGTGTGTTTGTTATTAATTATTTGGTTGCAAGTAACAACCAACCAGCGGCTTCCACAAATAGGGGCTTACTTCTCCCCCACAATAAAAAGCCTAGAGACAAGTCACTGCTGGAGAAGGCTTATCCTGTTTGGGCCAGTGTCTCTCCTTTTTGCTTAGAGTTACCCTTATGGTTGCAAAACAGCTGCAGGAGTTCCAGGCATCACATCTACGTCCAAGGCAAGAGGAAGAAGGGAGTGAGTGGTGGTCTTCCATAGCTGTCTCTTTTAATAGGGAAAAAAAATGGAATACCAGGCTTTCCCAGAAACTTCCAAGAGTGGACTCTTCCTTACATTATATCGACTAGCTCTGTGTCACATAGCCACCCACTGCATTAAAAGAGACTCGGAATTCATGTCCTTATTTTGTTTCCTCAGTCTCTGAACTAAAAGAGGTCAAGAGCTGGGAATGGCTATCAGGTCCAGGCAACCTTCAGAGTCTTTCCAGAGAATCACATATTTTTAGATAAAACCAAACAGATAGGGGCTCCTAGGTGGCTCAGTCAATAAGCGTCAGACTTCGGCTCAGGTCATGATCTCACAGTTCATGAGTTCTAGCCCCACATTGGGCTCCGTGCTGACAGCTCAGAGCCTGGAGCCTGCTTCAGATTCTGTGTCTCCCTCTCTGTCTCTCTGCCTCTACCCTGCCCTCACTCCATCTCCCTCTCTCTCAAAAATAAATAAACATTAAAAAACAATTTAAAAAACAATCAGTTACATGTTAAACAAAATAAAAACAAACACCTAAATAATAAACATTGTAAAACCAAATATAGATGGTTTGGTTCCTGCCATGTGGAATTCTATACCTTCTTGGTTTATATCAGAATTTCCCCAGGCGCCTGGGTTTCTCAGTCGGTTAAGGGTCCAACTTCAGCTCAGGTCACGAACTTGCTGTTCATGGGTTCGAACTCCAGGTCGGGTTCTGTGCTGATAGCTCAGAGCCTGAAGCCTCCTTCAGATTCTGTTGCTCCCTCTCTTTCTGTTCCTCCCCTGCTCGGGCTGTCTCTCAAAAATAAAGATTAAAAAAAAAATTTTTTTAAGAAGCTCCCTAACCTGGTTGCACATTAGAACCACCTGGGGAGTTTGCACCATGTACCAACACCTGGGTCCCTCCTCAGACAAAGGAAACTTTCCGGGGATGGGGTCCGGTAATTACACTCACAGTGAAGCCTCAGGACCCCTGGGTTATCAGGAGAGCACGTAGGTGAACCACGAGAGGGCGCAAGAAGAGATCACTTGGCCCGAAGGACTTCTCCTCTGTCAAGAAGCCTGCACACCAGCGATCCAGTCTCTGGCGGCTCCCACTTACCTAGGGCATTTGAACCTACGTAAATGCACCCATCTTCCAGAACCACTCGCCGTCTTACCAAAACCTGGGGACATGGAATACACCGCGTTACTGTTTTGTACTTTTGGTAAGCTGGTAAACCAAGCTCAGAAAGGCTCAGAAAGCATGCTCCCAAAAGAGCTGGGGCTTCAGTGGGGACTCCACGAGGCAGGTGTCCTCTCTTTGGTAGCTTTGGTAGCTTTCTCCTCTGCACACAGAGAGCAGCCCATCCCCCGGGCCTAGAGCTGGGCCCCGAGCCCTGGGCAGCCCACCCAGCCGTACCCCTGCATTTATCAGCTGCAGCTCCGGGCACCCCCTGCAGCCACAGCAGGGACTGGTATCTCTCCCGTGCAAACTGCCTTCATCTATGTCCTTCTCATCCCCCTTCGGAGGCAGCTAGTTTGCTAATGCTGCCCCGGGAAGCTTCCCTCTCAGTTTCTAGCTGTCGTTTTAGGTAACAGAGAGAAACTGGTGGTAATAAGCCTTGCAGAGCACACAGCACTAATTCTAATATGCAGGCAGCTCCAAACACTTGGGGTTTATGTGAAGCCACACGGCCGGCACGGAAAGATCTCATTACCACGGGAATTAGTAAAACAAACAAAACACAAAAAAATTTAAAAAGCAAAAACAAACAAACAAACAACAACAAAACCCAGCCAGATATGAGGTTTATAGAAATGCCTTCCAGTGCCCAGTAAATGGCTACAGTGGATAGAGACCTTGCAAAGCCATGCGGGGAACAAAGGCTGGCTCAGGCCATCCCTACCCGAAAAGTGCCGCGAATATAGGCTGGCACCCTACTTCCGTTAAGTGAAAGCTGGCAGATCGTCTCCAGGCAGCCATTTAATTGTCTGGTGCACGTGAACTGCAATTACCAACAGCAAGCACCACCCTCAGACTCTGGGGGAATGTGTTCATGGTTAATCAATTCGATTGATCACTGTTTATTAAGTAAAAACCTGCTTTCTAAACAGTGCCTCCCCAAATGGTGTTTTTGTAGGCTGCTAGAAAACAGGAGACCCATTAGGGCTTTTAATTTAAATCCAAGCAGGGGGATGCAAGCATGTCCATTAGTAAAAAACGGGGTGGAGGGATATGGACATGATGAGACCCGCCCACCCCCATCCCTTCTGGATAACAAGGCTCAAGCTGACATGCTCCCATGAAGACCTCCCAATGCCCCCTTTCATTTCTCTGATCAAGAAGCCACCTGACCAAGTCAGATGAGGACTTCAGGAAGACAGCCGTCCTATAATATAGATTATGGGAATGTTTGAGCCACATCAGTGCTGTTAAATTGATCCGCGACATTCAGCACCTTGTGAACCCAGATGGGAAATCGATGGTGGGCGGGCGGGTTAGGTGCCGAGATAAGTTGGCCATAGAGTATTTCTGTTATCTCCTTACAGAGAATAATGATCTCAACCGCTTTGAGTGCTCTAAATCTAAGCAAAAAACACACCGCAAATTCAATCCAGGCCTGGGGACGACACAGAGGGGTCAGGGCAATTACACGATTGTGGTACAACCCTCGGTGGGGGCGGGGGGAGTCCTGGCTTGCCCATAGTTAAGGTCTTTCTAAATGTGGCCACCCCGGGATGTGAGGAAGTGGACCTAGGACAACTCATCATCCCCACTGTGTGCCCATCAGCTCTCCAGCTGCTGCAAGGGTCGGGGGCTTAGCTGAGCAGCTTGGATACAGTCCCTCCTCCCCAGCTAAGACCACCAGTGTCGAGGCACCTCTAACACTTGCAGAAGCTGAGTCTGCCCTCCAGAGAAGAAAGCTCGGCATACCCTGTGCACTACCTGCCTCTCCTGCAAAATCTTCATCAAACCTCAGGAAGCTACTAGAGCGAGGGACAAGCTTCCACCATTCCTGTTATTTCCCACTAAGTTTGGTATTCAGCTCTTTGATGCCTGCCCAGTACAGAAACCCCAATCTCTCTGAACGAGGACACTGCAAAGCCTCACAGATCCCATTGGTCAGAGACAAAATTCCAACGAACAGGAGCCATGAATAAAAAAGCGCAAATTTTTGCCTGCAAATACACGTGAAATTTCTGCACAGATAAATCTCCAAAGCTGTGGCTATCCAAATAGGAAATAGCATTACTCTGAGAAGGTACAAACCAAGGGAAATTGACATTTTTCTAGGGATGCTGACATAAGGCTTTTGCATTTCCAACTGATAAGCCATTTGGAGGTTCAGCGACACCTGAACCGTGTCAGATGCAAATTCCATACACCGGATGCCAAGCTGGTCTTATGTATCTCCAAAAACAGAAAAGAGAAACTTCCAGATCATTCTGGACAACTGGTTCGACAGTCTGAACTGCCTGTGGTTTTCGCCCTCCCCTCCCCCCCCCCCCCCGGCCTCCATCTCCAGGGTTGTATAAAACCTGTCTCTAACTCAATCTCATGAAGAAATAGAAACCAAGTTACCAGTGTTTGACATCAAAGTGACAGGTAGTTTTCTCCACCTGGAAACTGAACACCAAAAATTCTGGATGGTAGAAAGGTGTCTGAGATGAGACTGCTTTGCCGGGAAATGGCAGGGCTCCAGTTGAAATATACACATCACAACATCCGCATTTCTGCAGAAAAGAAGGAAACTTTTAATAGACGCTGGGCTGCATCAAAGCAACTCGTAATTAGGTACAAATTTGACTCATGGTTCAGCAATTATACAGATTAGCTGCTCTGACCTTCCCCGGCCCCAGGGTGCTTTTTTCACATATGTGGTCGCAGAGTGACCTCTAGTGTTAAGAGGGAAGGAATTTATTTTAAAGATAACCTCAAAAATTAGCGTCCTAGGAAAACTTCATAATGTAATAAGACAGAGGTGTGATCTTTCTGTTCGCTACTAAAATCACCTTTAGTTAGAGAATGTTCTAAGCCTTCTGTCATGAGAAATTTCCAAAAGGTTTGCGCAGTTCAGAGATGTTTTCACTATGTATTGAGGTTGTGTGGAATTTTATTTTAAAAAATACGCATGCCTTGTGTTACTGTCTGGCCTACAGACAATGTCTGATAGCAAATGACCAGAGAGGTCCCCGATGCCCACATACCGCCTCTGCCCTGTCCCCCCTCTATTACTAAGTCAGGGAGAGAATGCTGATGTTGGAGTCACCCGATAGATTAAATGACACTGTAGTTAATCCCAAATGAAGTACAGGGACCAAGAGCGTAAGAACAAGGGGTGGGGTGCCTCTGGGAACACAAGGAGCAAGGGAGAGAGAGAGAAAGCAAATCTAGAATGCTGGGGGCACACAGACTGCCAACTTCACTTGGGCCTGGCCCCTTTCACTTCCTGTTGCACTCGGATTTGTTTTAACCAGGTTTGATAAGACATGCAGACACAGAAATGACTGTCAAGAATAAGCTTTTACTCACAGTTCCCTAGAAGCAGGAAGGTGGTACATGGGGCCACAGGGGGAAGCACAGGGGTAGACCAGAGGCACAGAGAGCAGGAGGGAAACATGGATGAGAGCCTTTCCTGTGGTTTCCACAGGAGGGACTGGGCGAGGCAGGGTAAACGGCCTTAGGATTAGCTAGTTAAAATAACTTCAGTGGGCTCTGGGGGGTAGGAGCTGTCCCTAGTTGTGTGTCCCTGGCCCTGGGGTGATTAGGGCAGGGGATTCTGGCCCAGAGCATAAGAGCAAGATGGAGGAAGTAAGGTTGGGGGACTCTGGATTCGTTGGTGAGAGGTGAGTCCTCCAGCTATCTCTAGGAATTAGCCAGTCTTGGGAGAGCCTGGCTGCCCAGATCAGTAAGTCCCCAGACCTCAAAACACCAGAAAAAAAGACATATTTCATATATTTTCATGGAGCTCAGGAATTCTCGATCACCCGGCTCCACCAACAGGCCATCTGGTTCTGAAGAGTGGAGAGCCACTCAGATCTGCTGGGTGGGGGGAGGCCCCACCCCGCAGACCCCCACCATCCCCTTATGTCCCCTTTGCTGCCTCCAAGGGGCCCTGAGGTCTGCTTGCTCACCGGCCCCTGCTGGTGCACTGACCACCGTCCTTATCACCCAGTTGCTCTGCACTCTCGCTCTCTCCCAGACGTCCACGTGGCGCCTGGGCCCTGCTGGCCCTCCTCTCTGGAAGCTTCTGCCTTCCTCCTCCCCATTGATACCCTTCTCCCTCTGCTCTCTCAGTGGAGTTTATATCTGAAAAGCCCCTTTAAAAATGTCTCCCCACGGGGGGCATCTGGGTAGTTCAGTGGTTCAAGTGTCGGACTCATGATTTCGGCTCAGGTCATGATTTCACAAGGAGCCCTGCATCAGACTCTGCACTGTCAGTGTGGAGCCTGCTTGGGATTCTCTCTCCCTCTCTCTCTCTGCCCCTCCCCCACTCTGTGTGTGTGTGTGTGTGTGTGTGTGTGTGTGTGTCAAAAATAAATAAACTTTTTTTAAATGTTTAAAAAATGTCTCCACAACCTGGCCCTCCCCACTCCGAACCAAGCAGTACCTGGTGATTCTAATAAGAATAAGGAAGGTGCAGTCTATCTACCTATCTTTGGGGGGAGGATTTTCCTCCTTCCCCCCAGGTTCCCATCATCTGTCTTTTCCACATGCTAATTCTCTCCTGTTAGCCTTGGCCGCCCTCCATCCTTGGGGGGGGAGGGGAGCTTTGCTTCTAGGCTGTCCCACTACATCTCCTCCAAACTCACTCCCCATATGCACACAGCTGTGTGTGTGTGTGTGTGTGTGTGTGTGTGTGTGAGTGTGTGTGTTGCAGGAAGGTTTTCAGAAGGAACCTTCTGTTCAATTTCTCCCAGCTGTCTCTGCCACTAGCACCTTCTCTTCTTAAAAACAGTTCTACCATAGGGATGAGATTTCCCGGCTATATTTTCCATGAAGGCAGCTAGAAAGAGGCAAGAGCTGGTTTCCAGAACCCTCTTCCTAGTGGGTGTCTGGAGGGAAGCCGCAAGCTCATGGGTGGGTAGGGACTATCCTGTTTTTTCCAGACAAGTCCTGACTTCAAGGATACTGACGTGTATTCCACGTAAGTGCTCTGAGACCCCACAGATGGTGTGCCTGACAGGCTCAGGAAATGCCATCACTTTAGACTTTAGTGGGTCATCTGTCCTCCTGTTTCTCCCAGAAAGTGTGAAGTTGCCCCCAAAGTGACCCAAGAAAATGTGTGCACCATGAGAAAGTTAAAAATGCTACAGAAGAATGCTAAAATGCTAAAAAAAAAAAAAAATGCTATGAGATGCCAGCCAGCTGTCTGCTTCTGTCAGGGAAAATGGGGAGTAGCCCATCCCTGTGGTGTAGGCTTAAAAATGCTGGCCAGGGCACCGCCATTATTCTCTCTATAAATATAGTCGCATAAGCATTCCTTTGGGGTCTTGCTAATCGCAATAACTGAAAGCCTGCCCTCCCTCAAAAAAAAGGCACAAAAAAATTAGTTCCAACTGATACAAATGTACTGGTGTGTGTCCATCAATTCTATGCAGATAGCAGAATTCTATCAAATCATACTTGTCTTACCTTCTGCTTTTTGCCCCCAGCATTAGATCCTGAATGTATCCCCAGCTATGTAAGTGACCTTTCCTTCACGGTTATTCACGGTTACCCTGGTTTACTAAGATTTTCATAACGGTTCGTTGTTTCCTTCCTTTTTTTCCTCTCTTCCATAATGGCGCTACAGCACTCCAGTGAACATCCTTGAAAAGGCTTTTTTTGGTGGGATCTTCAATTCATTCCTTAGTAATAGATTCCTAGACATGGAATTGCTGGACAAAAACGCATCAATTTTGAGATGCCTTAGTGAGGAGGCCATGTTGGTAACACAGACATGCCCTTGAAATACACAACGGCTAATGGAGAACACCCATGGACTCTGACAGGGGGACCCAAACGACCACGTGGACCCTCTCTACTGACCCTGAAATGGCCAACCAAGTTCCTCTGGTAATTAGAAAGCTTGCAGGCAAACCATCACTGAGACCGTTTCCTGCACAGAATCGTACTGACTTGGAAACTTCAAAACCCGAACCTCAGGAGCAAGTGTCTGCCAGGGCCATGCGAGGAGCCCCTGTGGTGTAGAATGGATGCTGACATTGTCTCCCGGTGCCAGGGTGTAGATGGTAAACTGGATTTGGTTTTGGAGAAGGGTGGAAGCATTTATAACTAAGAAGAAAAAGCCATGGCCAAAGGCACCGGGAAGTCCCCTGTCTCCTGAGCCTACCTTACACCTAGGGAACGCAAGAGGGCACTGAACACCCATCACCCACGGGGCCTTTAGAAATCCATTTTAGCACCAAATCCATTTGAGATGAGTGGTCACTTGGCCTCTACGTGAATTATCAATGCCTGTGGCCCTGAGAGGTCAAGGGTCTCACACAGCAATAAAAGAATAGTGGACACGAGAAAATGGATGATGTCCTCCTTTAATACCCTAAGGGGAGGGATGGCAGTGGGAACGCACAGCATTCTCAGCCTTGAGGCTGGGTTACAGATTAGAAAGGAGATTCAGTTAGAAGAAGGGAAAGACAAATCCAAAGCCAAGTGCCCCGCCCCTCACCCCCACCCCCCCACTACCGTGCATGGATGGAGAACACTAAGGAATCCTTGGCTGTCACGGTGGGGAGGGGAGGATCGACTTCATCCTCCACAAAACCAATCGGATGCCCCTCCTGCTCCCCTATTTGCAAGTGGCAAGGCATCACTGAAGATGGGAAAGCGCAACCCTTGAAGGTGAGCTGGAAAGGGTGAAGCAGGACACCTGAAGTCAGCAAGGAAGACACCCCCTGGTGTCCAGAGAACCACATGACATGGTCCCTACTGCCTGCTGGGGAAATGTCTTCAGCTCAGAAAAGACATTAAAAACAGCCTTCCCATAATCAAGGATGGGGCAAACAGGTGGCCACGGGGCTATGCAGCCACACCCCAATATCATTTACAATATCAAAAGCTAGGAAACAACCTATGTTGTCCAACAGAAGTCAGGTATGTACAGACCTCCCACACAGTGATGTACTAACCCACCATTTCTAAAAAATGAGAGGGAGGAAAAATACTGCTACTGAAATAATAATCCCCCAAAACACAATGGCTTAAACCAAAGAATGTAAAAAGTAAAATAAACTAATTTTTAAAAATAAGACCGCGACCTGAAAATATGCTCAAGATGCCGTGTTAAGTGGGGAGAACAGATTACCAGATGGCAGAATCAGTGACGTAAAGCAAAATGTTGATGTTTCTATTTCTGCAATGAGACCACAGAAGATCCCTCTCTCCTTTTAGCTCACCGCTACTTCCTAAATTGTTTTCTGTTTTGCTTATTACATATATATGTTATTTATATGTTAAAATTATATAATTTTATCATTTCTTGAATAAGTAAAGGAATTAAGGGTAGTTGTGTTTGCTTTGCTAGAATCCTCCCTTCAGCGCAGTGCAGAGGAGAATTCTTGGGGCCAAACCATTGGCATGATGGATGGCCTGGGTCAGAACTCAGCGCTGAAGTGACCAGTGGTAAGTAGTTAGTGGCCCCCATTTTTTTAAGTTTATTTATTTATCCTGAGAGAGAAAGAGTGCGTAAGTGAGCGAGGGGCAGACAGAGGAAGAATCCCAAACAGGCTCTGCACTGTCAGCTCAGAGCTGGACACAGGGATCGAACCCATGAGCCATGAGATCATGACCTGAGCCAAAGTCAGACACTCAACAGACTGAGCCACCCAGGTGCCCCAGTGGCCTGTATTTCTCAGAGCACCTTGGCTGAAAGCAGTGCCTCCCTGAAAGCCTCACAAAAAAAGGTTGTAAACTTGGAACCTTGAGCAAGCGGGCGCACAGACTTATACAAGAAGCAATCCAGCCAGCGACAGCCTGCTTCAATCCAGAACAGCATGAAACCCAAGGAAAAGAATGCACAGAACCCAGGAAAAAGCATGCAGGGGAACCAGGACAAAGTCTGCTCCTCTGAGAAGGGTGTCAGCCATGTCTTTGACAGGAAGAGCCAGATGCTTCTATCGGGACCCGGCTGTATAGCGTGTGAGGTCTATGGCACGTGGACACCAAATGTGTTAGATCATTGCAAATGGATCAGTAGACCTGCCTGGTGTTGGCAGATGTGGCTTTGGAATCCAGAACAAGTAAAGCAGGAAAGAAGGACTCCTTACAATCTGTTGCTTCAGCAAGAATTATTTCTCTCTGGGTATATACTTTACAAAAGTATTTCACTTATTTATGTTTATGTATTTTTTTAGAGAGACAGAGCACACAAGCAGGGGAGAGGGGCAGAGGGTGAGAAAGAAAGAATCTTAAGCAGGCTCTGTGCTGAGCATGGAATCTGAAGCGGGGCTTGATCCCAGGACCTGAGCCGAAATCAAGAGTCAGATGTTAAACCGACTGAGCCACCCAGGTGCCCCTAACAAAAACATTTTTTGTTCAGGTTCTACATAAATGCGGGGCTCATTTTATTTTTATTTTCTATTTCTGGAAAGGCACAGATCTGGCCACTGATTGTGTGTTCACATGAACAGCAGTGTGGCGAGACAGGAGTCTCCAGGGATTGATCCTGCCTGGGACCCACACTCTTAACTGCAGGGGGTCCCCGGGGTGCTGTGGCATTGCAGCAGCTGCTTTGGAAGGTGGCAAAGCTCAACTCAGGAAGTGGTCACCAGCCCTGCAAAGTGATTACAGTAAAATAAAACAAACAGAAAAAGATTAAGACAAGGAAGGTAGGGGGAAGGGGGATCATGCCAGTGAAAACAGTCTTCCCGATTAGGTTATTCCCAACAAAATGGAAAAGGATTTTTTTCAGTTATGGCTGAAACCTCCAAAGAGCCCCCCAAACCACAGGGGTAAATTGATGTGGGCAAAGACTCTACTCAAAGATGCGATGACAGCCTTGACCCCTCCTGAGACGGGGGGGGGGGGGGGGGCTTCCTAAACTGGAGGGGTTGAGAAACTCACTCTAAGCCAGGCCTGGGGATTAGGGCCCCCCCCACCCTAATGCCTGGCTTCCCAGGAGCCACAAACAAACAAAAATCTAAGGCTCCAGAAACAGCACCAGCTTTTCCACCCCATTCAGTGAACTTCTGACTGAGAACTGTATCACAGTTTATGAAGTGATTTCTTTTATGACTTGTGAATGGTAGGCACTTGACCTGAAGCCTTGGAGAGACTCAGATTCAAATCTCTTTATCATTCAGCTCCTTGGGTTTTGTATGTTACAACCACCCATTAACTGATTCTGTGACCTTTAGCAGACCACTTAACCTCCTTTGCGGAGTTTCTTCCTACATAATAAAATCCCTCTACATCCAGTAATGCAGAAGCCATGTGACCTAGACAATTGGTGCTCACAAGCTCTCCAAAGGAGTCCACCAAAAATGTAGATTGCACTCCCTAGAATGTCCAATTCTGCAGGTCTAGGTGAAGTGAATTTTTATCATAAGCATCCCCGGAAGTGTGGATGCAAGTGGTCAGAGAACTCATGTGAAGAAACATCAGTTTATGCCTTTTCCTCATCCAACATTCTGTGGACCAGCAGATTTGTAGACTATGGAAAAGAGAAAGTCACAGCAAGTGGTAACAGTGAATCAACAGTGTCTGCATGAACTTGAACTTTCACAGACATGATGGAAACAAATTTTGATAGTAAGTCATGACCCTGGCAAATAGTAGGTATTCAATAACTGCTAAATAGATGAGTCTTCCTTTTTTAAAAAATACCTTTTGTTTTTATAAATTTCCACATTCCCCTGCTCTAAAATACTAAATTATTTCTCATCGGCAAAAGCAAGCTGAAGGGAGATCACCTGGGTCTGAGCAAACTGAACTGGGATTTTCATACTCAACTGCCCTCAAAGAGAATTTTGGCACAACCCCAATGACCCAACCCAAAGCTGCAATTTTCCGTCTCACAGGAGACAAAATTGACCAGAAACCCACATCCACACACCTGCCATAAGTGGGACCGAAGTTGAAGTTACGTGGACTTTACATCCCATGAAAAGTTTTTTTTCCCTGTCATTATCAATGACATTGGGTTTAGCCACAGAGAATGCCACAAAACAGGATTCAAAAGAACAATAGGTGCATTGAGGGGAGTCCTTTGCTCTCCAGGCATTCCTAGCATCTGACCTTGCTAGAACCCTCATAGCCAGGAGGAAGGTGGGGAAGATGGGGCCGAGGGTCCTAGTTCCCATCCCTGGTGTTACTGCTGTGTGGAAATAAATAAAGTTTGACCAAACGAGAAGAGGCGAAGGCATTTCAGGGCCTGTTGTGGCAGGTGAATCAGCCACCATCACTTGCATCTTGGCAGGGAAACACGGGAAGGCTTCCTGTGTGCCCTGAATGTGGAGGCTGTTCATGGGGAAGCTGGAGGCAGCTAACCAGAAGGGGGTATCCTATGTCACTGGTTAGGGGAGCACACTTAGCTTTCTCTGGTTGGTCCTAAACTGGAAGCAGGGCTAATCAAGTCCTAGTTATATGGCACCTGTTGTCCTGGATTGTTAACTAGGCATCTCAGTATGGCTTCTTGCAAGTCTGGCTGATAGGAGGCTGGCTTTCCCTGCATGTTATTCTAGATAAAGGATTGGTTTCCCTGGGCAGGATGCTACCTGTTGCGTGTCAGAGTTCTAGTTCCACATAGGGTCTAGCCATTGTCCATTTGTATATTCAGTTGCTCAGCTACACAGAACAATCAGATCTGTAGTGAAGGCACCTGGATAAAGTCCCTGGAGAGGGGGTGGCCACCCCTCAACTCTGCTCTGCAAACTACACCTGTCACTCTGGGCAGGAACTAAGACACAATTTACAGCTGGGAGAAAACAGGGGTCTGCTCCCCACTGCCTCATCTCAGAGATGAAATTTCTGGTCACCAGCTGAGGTGGCCATGCAGGACTAGAACCCCAGTCTCCTCACTTCCAGCTCAGTGCTCCCCAGATCCCTAGGCGGAGGCCTTGATTCTGAGGAGAGGCGCCATTGTTTGACATGAGGCTGTGTGGTTTATCTTTGAGTTTACAAAGGTGTTTCTCGTGTTCTGGAGGGCGAGCTAGCACGTATTGCCATTATAAATCATGAATCACTCCAGTCTCCCATTTCCTCCTCTGGAAAGTTACAGGGCTGGATGAATATGTTTCTAAGTAATTTTCCAGGCTAACCTACTGTGGTTCTATGATCTAAATGTGTCTACTGTGAGGGCTTCAGAGGAGATTCCTTCTGTCAGGAACAGCTAAAGGAGTTGCCAATGGGACTAAGACATTCTACTCAGAATCCCTCAACTCATCGGATAGCTGCCCATTCCAAAAGGAGGCTATGAAAATACAACCCCCACTGGCCCTCCACTCCCGAAGCAACTTCCAGAAAACAGAGCAATTTAATATGTCCCTCCTAACAGCCCACGTCTGTGGTCATGCAAAGACAAAAGCTTTCCCAACAAGAGCAAACACAGGTGATGTCAGAATAAGAGGAAAATTAAAAATAATAATAATAAAGGGCATCTCTAAATATCGCATAAATCTTCGACTCTGCTTCTTCATCTATTTGCTTCTAAAAATGAATATAGTTGACCTAGTATCCTGTTCCATCAGTTCAGATAGTTGAGAAAAAAGAAGGCATGTGTCTTTCAAGAGATTATCTGTGGCATTTTATCCAGTTCCAGGGCTGTGGATTCTACTAACAAATGTTCACTGTGCACAAACTGAGACCAGCCCACAGTTACATGACCACCCAGAGCAAGAAGTCAATATATATATAACTTGTTCATGTTATTGTAAGTTGGAATCCAGAAATGTTCTTTTCATATTTGAGATGGCAACAGGAAATAAACCCCATTTGTGGCTTTAGGCAAATGTTCTGTTCATCTTGGACTTTATATCTTCTTATTCTTTAGGTTCTTGTTTCCTTCTCCCATTTAGTTTTTACTTCAACCCCATTTAGATCCCACTGTTACCCTATCCTTTCAAAAAAAAATCTTTCCCAAAAAATGATTGCTAGAATACAGAATACAAGCATTACAATCTAAAATAAGCCACACACACCAAAATGTAACAAGTGGCCATGTGGACAGATCTAAGTAAGCATTGATTGATATATAATGGTAATAATGATGATGATCATGGTGATGTGGTAGCTAATGTGGGGATCTAAAACAATAAGGAATTAAATCCTGGAAAATAGAACTTGGAAGATGGGAGAAATGTGAAAGAAACATTCTAAGATCTTTGTACTCTTCAGGAGAAGAGAAGCAATGATTATTCCCTTTAGACTTAAGTCAAATGGGCATAGTACAAATTTAAGGGTAGGAAAAAAAATGGAATATATAGCTTCAAAACAAGTAAATGAGGAAAAACAATTTTTAAAAATACTCAGCCTCTAACAGAAAACAAAAAGATGTTTACAACAAAGCATGATAAATAGATAACAAAAAGAATGTGGTAGAAATACATCTGAACACATTCACACTAAATGTAAATGGATTAAACTCTCCAGTTAAGGATCAATTTTTTTTCCAAACTGGAATTTTTAATTCAACTGTATGTAAAGTAATTTACTAGATTTACATATAAACACAGTAAAAATTTTCAGAGATACAACGTTCAGTGAAAAAAGAAAATTGAAAAAAAGTAGAGCGTATCACCCAATTGTGTACAATTTTCACTGCATCTTAAATACCATACCGATAGATTGTTTCTGGAGGGCAATTTGATGGTGAGAGTGGGGACAGGTGTGAATTTCACTTGTACCTATAAAGTTGTATTTCTTTTATAAAAAATTCTAAAGCAAACTCTGCAGTAAAATATTGAAAGAGTTAAATAAGGGGGCTCAGGGGTATCTGCTATGTTCTACATTTTACAGTATGCTTAAAATATTTCATGATTTAAAAAAGAAAAATCAATTCAATAACTGAATAAAACAAAACAATATATATCACAATCCCAATTTTGTTTTTCCAAATGTTTTCATGTTAAGAAACGATAAGATATAATCCTAATACTTTTCTGTATTTTCTCAACTTCCTACAAGGGCAATGTTTTTATATATACAAAATGCTAATTTTGGAATAATAAAACATTTCCTAAACAGAACAAATTTTTAAACACAATTTTTTTTTCAGAGAAAGGCCCTTTATACGTAAAAATAACCATAGGAAGCAATTTATTTACTCCTTAAAGAACAGCCCCTTTCCTGATGGCACCTTAGCCTAATACCTTTCCTGGCCAGCAGGTGGCAGTGAAGCAATAGTCATTTTAAGTCAGGAATTTAAAATCCAGACATCATTCCTAACGTGAAATAGTCTTTAGATCACATCTGATTTTTGTACCAAAGTTCTATTTGACTTATATGTGCTCTCCCCACCTACATTCATTTCTCTTTATTCGCTAAGAATCTGTGTTCCAAAGCTTTGACTCTCCCCACTCCAATAACAGAAGCAATTCTCTGGAGAAGCAAGAAAGTTACAAAGCCAGAGGTAATGAATGGGGGAACTCAGTCCAGCTGGTTCCATTGGTCCAATGAAATGTTTTATTGTTATTCTACATAAACCTGACCCAAAATAATGCCGTAGTTTTCAATTCAACATTTACCAGCTCACTGAAAAAAAAAAAAAAAAAAGAAACCAAATCCAAAAATTAGTCCTATGAAGAATTCTCTGCGCCATCCAAATGTCACCTCTATATGGCATGAAGTGCCAGATCAAGAACTTTATGGAGAGTTAAGTTTATCTAGTGTGTGTCAGACACGGAGACATCTCAGGCTACACATGTGTCTTGTGAACATTGCTAACGAAGATCCAACACTAGCAAACCTACCTTGAAGAAATAGCATGTTCATGTCAACCCAGAAACCAGCAGCCAAACTGGTGATTCTTTGCTCTTCCTGACGAGCTTCCTGAGTGTGTGAGCAGGGTGCTTCCTGGGAGAATCTGTCCATCCTCCTAGTGTCTGCCCAGAGAACTCTCACTTCCTGCCTGCCTAGACTCATAAAAAGGCCACGTAGAGACCTCTGAGCCCTGGGACCCAAGACAGAACTCACTGAGTTTCTTCAAAAGAAGGAAACATTTTTGTTCTTATCATTCTTTATCTCTTTTCTTTTATATCCCATTAGCCACTTCCAAGCTCCCTTGGATCTCTATTTCCCACAACCCTCCAGGACTTCTCCCTATGGTAGTTTCCCATCCATGGAACAAAGACAGCAGAAGTGCAACCATTCAAGCTATTTTGAGCATGGTTGGAGTATGGGAGAGGCCAGTTACAGAAGCCGTTCATCACCAATGAGCTGCAAGGCTGGGCAAGTGGGCTCCTAATCTCAAAGGCCCCATGCAATGTCAATGTACCCCACATCCAACCTCCTGCCCTTGGATTCCGTATTCAGCCTTGTCACTACCCTATGAGGCAGGTACTATAAGTATGCCTTACCTGACTCTCACTAGTAGAATATTTGTTGGAAATCTCTACAAAAAGCTTTACCCCATATTCACTACTTGATGTTCCTGCACCTGATGAGAGAACGCACGGAGCTGCTCTGAGACCTTGATCAAGCTCACTCACTGATTTCATCTCAACGTTGTTTAAATAAATGCAATTTGCCCTGCTGCTATCAGCTTCCTACATTACCAAGTGAAAAATGCATGCCAAGAAGTGGAAAATCCCCAAGAAGCCTAGAGAACCACGTACATGCGACAAAAACGTGGAAGTAGAAGAAACAGACACACCTGAAAACATGGCCGTGTACAAGTTCACAACGACTTGATGGCTTTCCTAGGCACAGGAAAATAAACAAAATTATAAAAGTATGGTTAGTTGTGGAAAGCTTCACAGTGTTACTCAGGAAAGCATAATTTAAAAAAAAAAAAAAGAGGAAAAAATACCCCATGAGGGGCTTGATGGCCACTATGCGATGCCATTGAACTCCCTGTGGAAATAACAGAAGGGGCTAATCACCTTCAAAGACCAGAAGAAGGAGAGAGAAAATTCAGTGCAGAAGTAGAGTTCCACACCAAGGCCTGGATGGTTGAAAAGATTTCAGAAAGACTGAAATATGAAAGAATGGATATTTTCAAGAGCACAAGCGTGACAGCTACTGCCGCCAGTGAGGCTGTGACATCCTCCCCTGAGAACAACAGAAAACCCTGAAGGAAGGTGATTTGCTGCAAAACAAATTTTTTGTGTTGATGAAACTAGGTGTTTTTCTTTTTTTTAACAGATGCCATCTTATATGTGCATTGCAGAAGGCAAGAAAATGTACCAGGACATAAAGCCTCTAAGGAGAGGCTAACACGGACTTGGGGAGGAAACTCAGATCAGAGGACTCCTCCAAGGACTCTGGTGCCCCTGAGAGCCATATTGAAGAGACTGAATGAACATGTTGCTGGTTGTGTGGCATTTGAATCACACGTCCTGTAGCAATGATTACATTAGAAGCTTTTGGTCACCATCCGTTTAAGATTATATGAAGAATTGGGGCAACTGGGTGGCTCAGTCAGTTAAGCGTCTGACTTCGGCTCAGGTCATGATCTTGTGGTTTGTGAGTTCAAGCCCCACGTCAGGGTCTGTGTGGACAGCTCAGAGCCTGGAGCCTGCTTCGGATTCTGTGTCTCCCTCTCTCTCTGCCCCTCCCTCCCTCATGCTCTGTCTCCCTCTCTCTCTCAAGAGTAAATAAACACTAAAAAAAAATTTTAAGATTAGGTGAAGAATGAAATTTTTCAATCAACACTCTTTTACTGATAGAAGACACTCCTTCTAGTGCTATAGATGACAAAGATAATGTCCAAGCCACTCACACAGCCAATGGGCCAAAGAGTTGTATCTTCAAGACATCTCACAGACAACAGTGACCCAGACTCTCCATACCTTCTCTCACCTCCAAATCATACTCACCTTCAATCTGTATGTCTTACATGTAGAGTCTTAGGACTCATTTTTTAAACTGTTTTGTTTATTTTATTTCACATGTTTTTATGTGTTTTTAGCATATTACTTCATTCATATTGGTGTATACATGTGATGAAACATAGAAAGAAAATAATCCCTGTAACTACTATACACACAAACATACCCACCAATGAGTTAACTAAGTGATTAAAAAATGAGATAATGTTTTAAATATTTCTATGTTAAGCAGAAATCTTTCCTGGATTGTTGTGAGGGGTTTGAGTTTTAGTGATCTGGGGGCAATCAGGTGGGATCCTAGGATGAGCTAGAAATGTACTCATTTTCTCCCTATTTTAAAATTTTTTTTAACGTTTATTCATTTTTTGATAGAGACAGAGTGTGAGTGGGGGAGGGGCAGAGAGAGAGGGAGACACAAAATCCGAAGCAGGCTCCAGGCTCCAAACGGACAGCACAGAGCCCAACACAGAGCTCGAACTCACGGACCGTGAGATGATGACCTAAGCTGAAGTCGGACGCCCAACCTAGTGAGCCACCCAGGCGCCCCTCTCCCTATTTTAAATAATAGGATGTAGGTTTCTCTTCTGTGAATATTCAGTCTTACATGACTTCAGGGACAAATTTGTTTTGAAGAATGAAGGCTACTTGGATTTTTATCCTCTTTTTGTAGTAGAGGGAACTAAAGCACAGAGCATTTGAGCAACTTGTCCAAGGTCACCCAGAGCAAATGGTAGAGCCAGGATCTAAACCACACTCAGCTGTTTTAGTAGCCCAAGCTACTATCACTGCACCAGACTTGATCTCCCATAACAGGGAAATATCTGTCAGAGTAGCAAACAAAACAAAACAAAACAAACAAACAAACAAACAAAGAATCAGAGCAATGGCTCAATCCCTCAAGAATCACCAGGTCAGAAAGGATAGGTACATCCAGTTTAAAATCAGTAGTTGTAGGGCACCTGGCCAGCTCAGTCAGTTGAGTGTCCAACTCTTGATTTCGGTTCAAGTCGTGATCTCACAGTCTGCGAGTTGGAGCTCCGCATTGGGCTCTGTGCTGACCGTACAAAGCCTGCTTGAGATTCAATCTCTCTCTCACCCTCTCTCTCTCTCTCTCTCTCAAAATAAATAAATAAACTTAAAAAAAAATAAAATAAAAATTTTCACTTGTTGAAAAACCCAAGTAACAAGCAAACACATTAGAGGGCGTAATTTGCTTTATAACAGCTTCTTTTGCAGGGGCCAGCAGGGACTTTTTAGTTATTATCGTTATTCACAAAGGAATTTATTGTAAATTCCTCGTATCACTAGTTTCCCTGGTTTGTCGAAAGAATAGATCAGTTGGTAAATAGCACCATAATTTACCACACTCTAACTACACAAAGGTAGAAGTTTAGGTGAAAGTCATAGCTATAAAATAAATAAATAAATACGCCCTATCAGGAGTTATCCAGAAAGTCCAAACTTCAGAGAGTGTCTCAGAGTCAACAAAATGGGCTCCACCCTTACCTTGCAAATCAAAAGGAGACAGCATTCATCACTAAGAGACTACAGAGTTCAATGAAAAATAAATAAATAAATAAAACACGCATCGGATGCCTTACTTTTAGTACATCATTGGAAAAAAGATCGGGTTACTTTACATTTTCCGCTTGACACGGTCATTGACACGTCTTCTCCAGAGTCAATGGATCCATTAGGCCCAGCAGCCACAGTGCCCAGGGTCCATAATCCTTCTGAGAGCCATGAAAATAGTTCAATTTCTTTTGAAGACAGAAGGGAAAACAAATGCAAACTTTTAAGTGGAAGAAAAAGTTTTAATATAGAATATTAATGATGTCATCTTTATACCAACATATAGTAAAATATGATCTTCCTTCCTCCCTCCCTCCCTCTCTTTCTTTCTTTCTTTCTTTCTTTCTTTCTTTCTTTCTTTCTTTTGTGGAAAAGGGGCCCATGAAGGTAAAAGTGCCTGGAGTCCATGGAAGTCACACCGGGGATCCCTACTCTCCTGCTCACATCATCTTCTCCATGTCCCAAGAAGTTTCGGTCAGTCTCTGTCTTGCTGTTCTGGGCCGGAGGAAACGACAAAGGAAGGGAGTCGCTGCTACTGAATGCTGCCCACGTGCCGGGCACGGTGGCTGGTGTCTATAGTCAGCATCCTGTGTGTGCGGACAGGTGATTCTCCAAGAAGATGTGTCCTATGGGCCAGGCTGCAAGCTGACCACCCATCGAAGGAACAGTTAGTCCTGGAAGCATAACGTCTATGAGTGGGAAATAGTTATATATTTTTTTAATCTTTTTATCCCGATTAAATGATTATTTTAATCATTTATCCCGAGAGTGGGAGAGAGAGAGAAAGAACATGTGCGAGCAGGGAGAGAGGCAGAGAGAGAGGGGAGAGGGAACCCCAAGCAGACTCCGTGTGCTGTCAGCACAGAGACCCCATGGGGCTCGAACCCACAAACCATGAGATCATGACCTGAGCCAAAATCAAGAATCAGATGCTCAACCGACTGAGCCACCCGGGCGCCCCCATGGGAAATGGTTATATGGATGGATACCTTGATATGGGTGTAAATCAAGGTCCACCCAGGTGCCCAGTCAAGTGCTCGGGGACCCTCCCCCGATCACAGCTGGCCATTGCACAATCAAACCTTTGTGCGCAGGGCAAGCCGCGTGGACAAAAGAAAGCTGGGGAGCCTCGCCAGAAACTATTCGAGTCGCACAGATGTCTCCTCTTGTCACCCAGTTTTACTTTCTACTTGAAGAGAAACAGGCCAGCGCTGCCCCTCATTGCTTTTTCTGCCTGTCGATACCCACCCTGACTTGAGGCTCCGTGTCTACAATGTCACAGTCCGCCGACTCGGCATCGAGCCCCAGGTCCCCGCGTGCGTGTCAGCTGCACAAGACGCATCATTCTGCCACTGACCCCCACCCATCGGCGGGTCCGCTGTGTGTGTCACCAGCCAAATCAATCCCGAGCTGCTCCGCACAGTATGAAACCAAGACTAATAAATCATTCGCTCGCTCTCAGCCCACAGATGGTAAGTGTGGTTCAATGCAGGTAATTATAAAAAAAAAATGAGTTTGGGAACAAAAAATCAAAACATGGGAGTATGTGTCTAATAGAAAAGGGCTTCAAAGAGGTTTGGGAGTTCTAATGACTTCGAGAAGCAGGTGAAAGGTCCCGAGCCTGACAGTAGCTGGGCAGCCTGACTGACAGAATCGATCCCCTCTTCCTCCACGGCGTGGCCAGGCCCTGGATCTGCTTGCCTCCGGGCCCCTCTACCCCCCCCCCCTTCCAGGCAGCCAGGCGGGGACTGGAGTGTCCCCTCCCGCCTTAATGTGTTTGCAGAAAAGAGCCCCCACCAGCCCATCAATTACCAAGACTGTCAGCCCCGAGCAGGTGTTGGGACAGCGACAGGGTTAGGTAAAAGCCTTAGGGGCTAAGTTGAAAGGTTCCAACTAGACACGTTAAATCACTCTACCTCCTGTACTCTATTATCCTCCTCTTCAAAACAAAAACACAAACAAAAACAAAACAAAACAAAAATGCATTTTTGCTTCCCCTTTGAGTTCCCCAAGAATGTTATGGTTTGTGCAAAAAAAAAAAAAAATAGTGTAGATGACAGGTCTTTATTATTTCGGCTGTCCTTCACTATTGTGAGGGGTCCTCCCCTAAGTTCTGAGCCCCCTCTCTGTCTCCAAGCATGAACAGTTTAGTCGATGCTTGGGTCCTTCCACGGTCTCATAATGAGACCATCCTCTCCTTGGAGACTTCGAGAATACTCCAGCTCGCAGGGAGAGCAAACAAATCTTGCCCCCTCTCCGATTCCCTCAGATCATTCTGTGTGTTTACTGCAGAAGGAGATTTTTCTGGCTGTCCCTAGGAGCTAAAATTTTCACTTTAGTTTTCAAAAAAGCTCTTACCCATTTTCTGGTAGAAAGTGGAGTTATAACCAAGCTGAATTCAACCATGGTTTTTTGGGCCCCTTCGCCATCCAATGCCTCCGACAAACACTGTGTGCGGAGGTGACGATACACTCTCCAGAAGCATATAAATATCCCTGATGCCCAAAACAGCTCTTATGTACATTAATCCAGTCAGCCAATGAAGCGCTTACAAATAATGCCATCGATTGGTGGACAGAATGGATCCATTACTGTATTATTCAATAACCATTTTTTTTATTTTAAAATTATACATTTGAGGTACACAACATGGCAATTTGATATACATAGTAGTGAAATTATTACTACCATCAAGCCAATTAACATCTCCATCACATAGTTACCATTCCCTTTTTCTTTTTCTTTTTCTGTGGTGAAAGGACCTGAAATCCACTCTCAGCAAATTTCCAGTATGAAAAACGAGTGTGATTGATTATAATCATCATGCTGTACATTAGATCTCCAGACTTATTCATCCTACAATAAATTGACCGAGATCTCCCCATTTCCCCTACCTTCTTGCCCCGGGTAACCACTGTTCAACTCTGCTTCTCCAGAACTCTTAGTTGAGCATCTGCTTTGTGCTAGGCAATGCGAGAGGCGCTCAGAATACTGGCATGAAAACCTTCCGGTCCCACCTAACTTCACCGAAATCACAACCAAAGTTTCACATCTACGTCAACAACTTGGGAAAATTTTTTTTAAGCACAGCAAGAAAAATGGAATTCATGTAAACAGATGAAAGTCATCTCAGAAGAACAGGACTAGAAAAAAGTACATTTTCACCCCAGGTAAAAGGAAACAAAAATCCTATAAGTTCATGGGATAGAATGTATCTTGAGCTGCAAAAGATATCAAGTGGGATAGCTTTTGAAGTCTGCCGAAGCCTACAAATTCTATTGAAAGACATGAAAGCAAAGGTTAAGTACTTTAGTTTCAGAAGATACACAGTCAGTGCCTTGGAACAGATCCCAGGAGAATGCTGTGGTCATCACGAGCCAGTGGATGAGCGTACAAGTGCAGGCAATGGCATGAATTTGCCTCACATTTTAGACACTGATGAAAAAAGCACTCTATTCTACTCCTATATTCAGTGATCTACATTCCTTGTACCTACAGGGCGAGGAGCGGGAGGAAAATGAATCGGTTTAAAAGGCCCACACTCTCTAGGGGGTGCCTGGGTGGCTCAGTCGGTTAAGCGTCTGACTTCAGCTCAGGTCATGGCCTCGCAGTCCGTGCGTTCAAGCCCCACATCGAGCTCTGTGCTGACAGCTCAAAGCCTGGAGCCTGCTTTGGATTCTGTGTCTCCCTCTCTCTCCAGCCCTCCTCTGCTCACACTCTGTCTCTCTCCCTCTCAAAAAAAAAAATAAACATTAAAAAAAATTTTAATAAAAAAAAGGCACACACTCTCTTTAGATTCAGAAGATATTCAAATTCAGTGTGTGTAGAGTTACAATTACCACCAACACAACAGCATTTCGCTGAACTGCCAAACTCCCTTTGAGTTGTTTTTGAGTCAACTCCATAGCTTGAGGAATTTGATGTGTTTCTAAGCTCTCAACCGAATTCTCACTAGTAACAATTCCTCAAAAAGCTGAAAATAGAACACACACACATACACACAAACACGCGCGCGCGCGCTAACCCAGATCCTTCCAGTCCTAGAGCCCACACAGACAACAGGGCCAACAGCTACAGCTTAATTAGCACCTTTTCATACCAAAGCCTGTCAAGGTGAGGTGCAAAAGACACAGTGATCATTTAAACACTCAGTCAGCGGTATCAAGGCAAGAGATGAAAAGGAACAAAGGGAAACAGACAAAGATGCTCCATTTGTGACGTGCCAAAAGAAAACTGTGGCAGGCAACCACGTAACCTTGAGGGTCTGTCAGGCTTGTATTACATGAAGAGCCTCACAGAAAGACAAACACTTGTATTAAAAGACAATAAAACGACACAACAACATCACATATAGACCCACTGAAACATTCTTAGGAAACACCTGTCTGAAAACTTTCTGACACTTCTTCTTGGCCACCATCTGAACTCACCTGGGAGAGAGCCAACCGTGGGAATTCAGCTGGGATTCAGCGCAAATAATTAAGAGGCTGTATAATTTGCCCATGCGGCGCATCTCACCTCTGGGGCCGGAGGTTGTCTGGTTCAAGACCCCAAGTGGAACTCAAGGTCACCCCCAGCGAGGGTCATTCTCTCACGTCCCTGACCATCCAAGTGGAAATTAAAGATCCCAGGATACTTTTCAAAATAGCACAAGGGATCACCCAGCTGTCTGGCTTCAGTCTCAATAAAATCCAACTTAATGTTCCCAGCTGGGAATGAGTCCTTCTCGAATATAGAGAAGGCTGTGTTCGAGTCCACAATTATTAAGCTGTCCTTCGAGCACTGTAATTACTTTACAATCCACAGAGGACGTTAAGATACTTGGAGAGTGAGGGATGCTATGAAAAAGTCAATTCTATTGTAATTTATAATTGAATTTATCCACAGAGAAACAATTGGTCACTGAATGGAAGCGTCTTCTAGGGAACAAATTCACAGGTGTAGGCTTTACAACTGTCAAAGGGCTTAGCTCCAAGAAACCTCCAATTCCGAAACAATAACTTTCAACGAAAACATAACTTTTGGGTTGAGTGTTTATACTTTTTAAAAAGCATCCCAAAATAACATTTCAATGGCTCGGTTCCCTATTAGTTTAACATGGATTCAATCTGGAGGGAAGAAGACCTAATGGAAAATGAAGATAAACCAAAACAGAATTTCTCCTATTGAGGAGAAGTTTATTAACCCTTAACACATTATAGCAATGGATAGATGCCATGCGCTTTGTTTAAAAATTAAGAAAACTAAGAACCTATAAACTGTATTAATTTTATACTAACTTGTTACAAACAAAATAATAAGAGGGAAGAAAACAGGATGTCTGAAAGGAGGACAAAATAATAGCATCATGTAGGTGTCAAAGCTCATATGAGCAGCCGTGAAGGACATATCTAAATTTAAATATTGCATCTATAACCCATCTTTCAATCTATGATCTGAAAGGTATTTCTATTACCAATTGGAAAGCATATTTCCAAGAGAAAAGAGCAAAGAATAGGATAATGTGTTGTTTTATCTGTTGCTGCATTAAAAAAATATATATATCCCCAAACTTCAAAGCTTGAAACAGCAAGCATTTATATTCCTCATAGTTTCTGTGGGTCAGAAATCCAGGTGTGGCTGAGCTGGATGTCTCGAGGGGGGAGTTCAGGGTCTCCCACAAGGTTCAATCAAGATGTTGGCAGAGTGTGCGTCTCATCCAAAAGCTCAGTTAAGGATGGATCTCCTCTCAAGCTCGCTCACATGTTGGCTGGCTGGATTCAGTTTCCCATAGGCTCTTGAACTAAAGGCCTCGGGTCCTCGCTAGCTATTGGCCAGAGGCCTCCCTCACTTCCTTCCACTTGGACCTCTCCATAGGGCAGCTTGCAACATAGCAGTTGGCTTCCTCAATGGAAGACGCAACACAACGAGAGGGAAGCTGGACTCCTATTCACCTAATTCCAGTGGTGATATTCCACTATTTTTTTCAATTCTCCTTGCTAGAAATGAGTCACTAGGTCCAGGCCACTCTCAAATGGAGGGGCGTTACACAAGGTATGAATACCAGTAGGTGGAGATCGTTGGGAGCCATCTCAGAGGCTACCTGCCATAGGCATGTACTTCTGTAGTGAAAGGTAAACTTCACCCAAAGAGAGGTCTGGCCTCTGACCCAGCTCCTGAGAGGTAACCTCTACACCTTGGAATTTTCTGAGTAAAAGCAGTGTATTTGTTATTCATGGTAGGCCCCTGGACAGTTGGTGCTAACCAGGTGACTCAGGATGCAGACTGGCTTTGAGAAAGTCCAACCGTGTGATTAGAGGGCTAGGGCTCTGAGCCACATGACACCGGTGGCCTTTCCAGGGAGGAGAGGGTGGAGATTGAGTCATATTGTCAAGGACTCAATCTGTCCTGCCTACTTAATGAAACTCATTCCTGAGGACACTGATGCTTTGCATTTGGGACACCCCAGTCCCAGATTCTGCCCTACGTGTGTCTTCCTGTGGCTGGTTCTGACTACAACCTTTTTCTATAATAAAACTGTACTTGAAGTAGAGTGCTTTCGTGAGTTCTGTGAGTCATTCTAGCAAATTATCAAACCTGAGGGAGTCCACAAGGACCCACATATTTGTAACTCATGTGAGGGATGCCCTGGAGGCTCCCACACTTGTAACTAGTGTCAGAAGTCTTGGGCAGACTTGGTGGTCTTGGAGGACTGTGTCCTTCACCTTGAGTCTGTCTAGCTCCAGGCAGTACTGAAGAGACTCTTGTTTTTTATTTATCCCAAAAGGAACTGTCTGTTTTGTTTATTTGTGTTTTAGGGGTTTTGTTTGTTTGTTTTATTTTTTAATTCATTTTTGAGAAAGAAAGAGAAAGTGTGAGCAGGGGAGGGGCAGAGAGAGAGGGAGAATCTCAAGCAGGCTCTGTGCTGACCCAGAACTCGAACTCACAAACTGTGAGATCACGACCTGAGGCGAAACCAAGAGTTGGACACTCAACCGACGGAGCCACCCAGGCACCCCTGTGTGTTAGTTTGATTTCTGTTTTTGAAGACATCTCCTCAAGAGATGTCCTAGATTTAAAAAAAAGGTAGGGAAGTTACTCTGATTCTTTAAAAGACCCCAGTCCTATCAAGTGACTGCCCCCAGCCTAAGGAAGCCTCCAGGACTATGTTGACCCCTGGATCAAAGCAGGAGAATTGGAAAATGAACACGATGACATGAATTTCATTAATCCCACCAAAGACAATGGCAGTCAAATTAGTGAAGTGTTTGCCAAGTCGATACTACAGTAAATATTTTGGTATTTCTAGCTCACTGTATTTTACTATTTGAAATTCAGATTATTCCTTCACTGTAGCCCCCATCGTAATAAATATTTACCGAGAGTATTCTATGTGCCAAGCATGACAGTGCTTTCCAGAATGCCTCCATTTAATCCACCCAATTATTCCATGAGCTTACAATGACTATATTTTACACTGTATTTTACATAGGAGGAAACTGAGGAACATAGAGACAAAGTTGTCAAGAAAACTGCATTCTAAGTTCACGCTGAAAAGCAAATTAGCAGATAATATACCCGTTCTTGGTAGGGTCGTTTTTACTTGGAATATGAGAGCAGGAGGCTTTGATTTTTTTTTTCATTGGTGTGGATTGATCACTGTAGACTTCATTGCTTTTTAAAGGCAATTGAAATTATGTGTAAAATTAAAAAAAAACTTTTAAAACTATCTTCTTTGAATAAGGATTGGTAACTCAAAAGGATTGGGCAGATGAGGTGAAGCATCAGGTAAAGAAGCCCGGTGTGGCCTGGGTGAAGGCAGGAACACCAGCGCCACCTACAGGTTGCAAAGACCACAGGGTCCCACGGCTACCCTCAAGAAGCCCATCAAAGCATTGCCTGCCTACGGATTTTTCAAGAAAACCCCAGAAACCTGGAGTTTTCTGTGAAAACATCTGATTTTGAAATGTTGGCAACAAATTCATATTTTTTTCAAAACTCTGTAAGCTAAGTGCAACACATCAGTGGTTCAGAATTTTGACCTAGAAAAACAAACACAGACAACAACAGGTCTTTTTGTTCATTTGATCCCTACAGAGAATCAAACCAGATAATCCTGGCCAGGGATTACTGCCAAAATTGCTTGACTCTGGGGAGTAACTCTCCACCTCCTGAACTTTGCAGACACTGAACTGACCAGAGACAGACTGCTAAGAAAGGGATCATGAAATCATGATCTTGAGGTTGGGAGAAATCTTCATTTAATTTTTTAATGTTTATTTTATTTATTTTGAGGGGGGTGGCAGAGAGAGAGAGAGAGCACGGGCAGAGGAGGAGCAGAGAGAGAGGGGGGAGAGAATCCCAAGCAGGCTCCGTGCCATCAGCACAGAGCCTGACGTGGGGCTCAAACCCACTGACCACGAGATCATGACCTAAGTCAAAATCAAGAGTCAGACACTTAACTGAGCTACCCAGGTGCCCCGGTTGGGAGAAATCTTCAAAGATGAGCTAAGTCGTTAAAGGAATCCCTTCAATAAATATTTCTAATAAGTAATTACTCAGCTTCTTCTTAAATCTTCTAGGGAACCAATTTGTAGGTGGCCCATCTCACTTCTAAAGAGTTCCAGTTGTTATGAAACTTCTTCCCGATATTTTCAAGATACTGGCTTGAAATGTGCCCTCCACTCATTGGTACTTAGTTCAGTTCTCTGGAGCCACATGACAGCCCTTCCAATATTTGAAGACATCCTTCATCTCAAGTCTTCTGTTACCTGAGGTTAGCACCCCTCAGTCCCTCATACAAGTGCTCTTGGAATTTCTTCACACCCTAGTTCCCCTCTTCGGGGCGGCTTTGTGATGTAAGGCTCCCTTTTACTTTTTTAATTTTTTGTAATGTTTTTTATTTATTTTTGAGGGAGACAGAGCATGGGTAGGAGAGGGACAGCGAGAGAGGGAGACAAAAGCAGGCTCCAGGCTCTGAGCAGAGCCCAACTTGGGGCTTGAACTCACGAACCGTGAGATCATGACCTGAGCTGAAGTTGGACTCTTAACCGACTGAGTCACCCAGGCACCCCTCCCTTCTATTTTTTTAAACATTTTTTAAAGTTTATTTATTTTTTGAGAGCGAGAGAGAGAGGGGTGGGGGGAGAGGGGCAGAGAGGGAGAGAGAGGATCCCAAGCAGGCTCTGCAATGATAGTGGCAAGCCTGATGTAGGGCTCCAACTCACGAACCGTGAGATCATGACCTGAGCCAAAGTCGAATGTTCAATCGACTGAGCCAACCAGGTGCCCCTGTAAGGCTCCCTTTTAAAACAAAACAGCTACAACTGCACATTTAACGTGCGGGATAAAAAGGCCACTCTCAGGGTAAAAAGGCCACACTAGTTTGCAGATGAGAAAATCCTACAGCACACTAGCGTGGCCCACGTGGGTATATAATTGAGGGATTGAGATGCAACCGTCGAATGTCTACTTTACATTTTTCATTTTGATTTCATAATTTAAGGATTAAATTGTTCCGAACCCGATATTCTAATGTAATAGGTTCATGTGGAAGTGTGGCTAGTCTTTCCTGCCCAAATTTCGTCACAAGACAATAATTCAGTCTCCGTTGGCAGCTTTGAGAGAGCTTCTTCTGGAATGATGTGAAACTGTTTTCCGGAGCCACCATCTTGAGCTCTGAGTTGTTCAACGTGAGGTGTTTTTTAAAACATTTCACTGAAGCACAACACATATATACAGAAAGATGCACAAAGCATCTTTATTTGGCTCACTGGCTTTGCACTAAGTGAACTGACCCTTGCACTCATCACAAGGCGGGCACCCCAGGAGCCTCCCTCCCTCCCTTTCAGAAGGTAACACCCCCTCCTCACTTCTAGCACAGTCTGTGAGAGCTGCCTACTTTGGGATTTTCTGTGTGCTTTTTTGTGTTTAGCTCCTTGTGTTCAAGATTCGTCCATACTGTTTCATTTTGTAGCTGTACTTCTATCTAGTTCAAGGACTGTTTAAATCTGTGTGTGGTGCCTTCACTAAAAATGTTCTCCTGAGCCACAAGTGTCCATTTACATAATATTAAGAATTTGGGTTTTTTTTAAGTTTATTTATTTTGAGAGAGAGAGAGACAGAGAGAGAAAGTGAGCGCATTCAAGCAGGGGAGGGACGGAGATTGGGCAGGGGGATGGGGGTGGTAGAGAGAATTCCAAGCAGGCTCCATGCTATCAGTGCAGAGCCCAATGTGGGGCTTGAACTCACAAACCATGAGATCATGACCTGAGCTAAAATCAAGAGTCAGACGCTTAACCCACTGAGACACCCAAGGCACCCTGAGGCAACTGGGGTCATCTCCTTAAATTCACCTACTTAAATTCATCTCCTAGGCTAATATATATGACTTCTACAATATGACCCCTTACCAGTTGGGCTTTGTGGAGTGATTTCTGAAAGACCACTGAAAGACTTGCTTGAATCAACAATCAGCATTTCAAATTGTGAGGTCATACAACTGGGAATAATCATGAAATTGATGGTAAATTTCCTTGCCTCCTTTTTTAACCCATTCTATCAAGGAACTTCCATAAGCATCAAAATTAGCATTGACCAGGGAATTTTTATGCCACCATGTCTTCCTAATACAATATATCTTTTTCCTATAAAATGAGAAACTGCAGAAACAGACCCATAAACATCGAGAACAAACTGGTGGTTGTCCAAGGGGCAAATTGGGTGAAGAGGAGTGGGAGACACAGGCTCCCAGTTATGGAACGAACAAGTCATGGGGACGAAAGAAAGGTACAGCATAAGGAATACAGTCAATGGCACTGGAATAGCATTGTGTGGTGACAGATGGTACCTACACTTGTGACAAGCATAGCATAACACAGAATTATTAAATCATTATATTGTACACCTGAAACGAACGTAACACTGTGTGCCAACTTATATTCAATTTAAACAAATGAGTTTGAACTTGAATATAAAGTGGCGCTTTTTTTCTCATGGATGACTTTGGTAGGAAAACAACCCACATTCAGGTATAAAACGTGTCTCATAGTAACCTCATCATTTGGATCCCACCACTGTCTCTCACTGAGTTTGTGACCAGTTAAAAACACCTCAATCTTTTGCACATAAATTCCTACTATGCCACTTATCCCCAAGGTATATTTATACTTACACTTAAACTTTTAAAGAAATATAAATTTTTATATTAAAATTTTACACTAAGGTCATCTGGCCTGCATATAATGCTTAGGATTTTCCAAAGCACTTTTTTTTTTATTTAGAGAAAGAGAGACAGAGAGCATGTAAGTGGGGTGAGGGGCAGAGGGAGAGAAAGAAAGAATCCCAAGCAGGCTCCACACTCAGCATGGAGCCCAACACAGGGCTCAATCCCACGATCCTGGGATCATGACCCAAGCTGAAATCAAGAGCTGGACGCTCAACCAACTGAGCCACCCAGACGCCTCCCTGTTTCCCCCAAAAAAGGCACTTTGAAATATGCATGATAACAACTTGATGCGATAGCCCAGGGAATAAATTATGTTCACTTTACAGATATGAATGTCAGTAACACGGCTACACTTCACTTTGTTTAAAGGGATAAGGCTCATGTTTTGTAAAGGCTCATGTTTATAAATTCAAATGAAAGAGGATATTACATGGCCAAAATGGACAAAAAGTCACAATATTTGAATAGTCACCAAAAAATTACAAAGGGTAAGCAAACACATGGGAAACTATCATTGCTATAAATTTTAAAAAATCAAATTGAAACGAGTGCCACTTCAGACCTAGCAAATGAACAAAAAGAATGAAGCAAAATCCAATGTTGATGTAACTGCAGTCAAGTTGTCAAACTCATTATTTGCCGGTGACCATATAAATTAGCATAATTCTTTTGGAAACGTGAATTGACAATATATATTTTTTAAATGTCAAACAACTCATACCCTTTAATCAACTATTCCCATGTATAAAACTTACACTTGAGGAAATAATTCAGAAGGATAAAAGAAGTCCTTTGCGTTGGAGCACGATTTACACTAATAAGAAAAGGAAAAAGTTGAGATTTATTTCAAATAGAATAAGACCAATGAAGTGTTGTTCAGATGACTCTATCACCCAATCTCTCTTTCACACACATAACTGTATTTTGCAAATATGAGAGAAAGAAATTGCTGTTTCTCCGTTCTTATCAACCTTGTTTACTCCCAACATTACCAAAGAGGAATGCATCGCATTTCATACAATAGCTCCTCATCAGATGTTCTCACCTAACCGTGTGGTTAAGTTTGCATTTGTCCAAGGACAATCTGTGCAGCCTGAGCCTGAGAAGGCTAACAGGGGCTCCAAAACCACGTGAGGACGGGGATCCTCAAAGGAGAGAGGTGCACACCGGCGGGTGGATTGTGTGATGCACATACATTTGCATGAATCTCCAGGAAACAAGAGCAGTTGCCTATTCAATGACTGTGCCCTCTAACCACCTCGGGGGCACGCCGCATGAGCGTGTCCCGAGCAGGCATCTCTTCGGTAGTACAAAACACACAGTAGCTCCCCAACTACCTGTCTCGCTGTTAGGGGAGCCTCATCCGTGCCGGTAACAAGCAAAGCCCAAATAAACAGAATTTAGACTTTGACATGAAATACGATTTTCTCCTAGGAGGGAAATGTTCGTTTCGTTCACATATTAGCAGGGATGTGCAGGGAATACCTGGGAGCAGAAAGCTGGGTATTTACAGGAGTTTTCACCTTAAATAATCTAGTGCCTTAACTTCCCCTCCTAGGGGACCAGGGAACCTGCTCAGGCCGCTGAAACGTGCTCACCATCGGCGTTCGGCTTCCCAACTTCACACATTTCTGGCCACTTCGTGACATGTTTATTGGTCTTGACGGGCGAGGAATAGAACAGGAAACTGCAACCTTGCACCCACCTGACTTGGCTGTGGGCACACCAGCCTCGGTTTGGGCTTTGTTGAGGTCCAAATGGTAGCTGGAGCCCCGCCTGCTTCTCACCCCCTTCACATCCGATTTGCTGTAAAATTCATACCGGCGAGTCTAGGGCAGTTAAATATATGGCTAGGGTAATTAAACAGGTTACAGATGAATATTACTCGGTCTGCAAACAATTCTGTAAAAGGTTCCAGGGGCTTGCGTCTTGAGGATTGTAGCTTATCGGCGGGGGGTTGCCAGGAAATGGCTAATTATGACACCTGCGTGCACTTCTACGCAACTGGGCCCCGAGGACCAGCCACCTTGTGCACACAAGTCAGCCTCGCCACTCCGGTGGGGAGCCACGATGGCCTCACAGGGCAGAAGATGGTAATCAAACAGGGCCTTGTTAGCATCGCCTTTGGAGCAAACGGCTCGGCTCCCCGTGTGCTGCTGCGCAGGTCTAGCGTTTTCCCTGCACCTTTGTCCTCAAGGCAGCCAGTCCCACAGACGCTGGCCTTTAAAACGAGCCTCTTGCGTGTCCCCTATCCACTCCAGGCCTTCTGAAGGTGCACTAAGGTTTCATGAAAGAGCTGCTTCACAGACCGGACCATTATCAGAGACCAATTTCTCTGTCCCTCTAGATCAGGGATTCTGTGAATGGCATCCGGGAACGCTTCCTAAACCTGCAGGCAGAATTGGCCGTGGTTTCAGGAACGGAGAGAGGTTCTGTGGCTTTTATCAGTTTCTCGAAGAAGACTGTGGCTTTGCTCTGCCCGGTATAAATTCTCCGCCTCTGCTTCAGGGATCTGATGAAGAACTTTAAGAAAGGGAGTGAAAGCGGTCGTCGCTTCCTGGGCAGATATGGCCCTGTGACTGGCGCCTCACCAATGGAACATGAAAAGGAGGACGGTGCCTGTTCTGGCCAAGGTGCTGTGTTTTGTTCTGTTTTGTTTTGTTTAGAGAGAAAGAGCATGAGTGGGGGAGGGTGGGCCTAGGGAAAGAGAAAATCTTAAGCGGGCCCCACACTCAGTGCAGGGCCTGACGCGGGGCTTGATCCCATGACCCTGTGATCATGACCTGAGCCAAAGTCAACTGAGCCACTCAGGTGCCCCCTCTGGCCAAGGTTTTTAAGAAACGCCTGTCCCTCCCTCCACAGCTCATGAAGAGGGTGGCAGGGGTTTGGGGCGTGATGGAACGAGAAGACAAAAGAAGTCCGGATTCCTGAATCACCATGTGCAAGAAAACTTTCTCCCAGCCAAGCACCACCGTCTCAAAGTGTAGAGCAAAAGATAAAGTGCCATCATATTGAACAGTTCTATACATGTTTGCACAGCCTGATCTACCCTAATGCAGAGTGAGTAACACGGTCAGAGGCGCGTTTTAGAATGAGCCTCACATTTCAAATATAGTTTTTGTGATGAAGAGAAACATCAAGCTTTCATTTTACCGCAATGATTTTTGTATTATCACGTTTCAAAGTGCCCGACGCATCCCATCATTCCCAGAGCACCAAAAATCTTAGATGACAAAAAAGCACTTTATTTATAGATTGGCTGCGGGGTCATCTCCTTCAGACATCGAAAACAAGGGCAAAAAGTCTTCCCATACTATTTCCCTAAGTATTACATCCAATTTTCCCTTGAATACCTCCAGTTCTAGTGTCCTGACAGCTTCCTGAGCGGAATTATTCTATCCCCTGATTGACCTTCATGGTTCAGAATGTTCTTGTCCTCAGTATCAGACTTTAGTTTTCCTTCTCCAGACTTCAGATAACTGGCCAGACTCTGGTGGATGAAATAGCTCCACAGTCAAAATCCAAAATATGGCCTTAAATAACTTAAATTCTCCCTGGATGCAATCCATTTAATTGTTGTAACAAGGGTATGGAACAAGATGTTCATCTGACAGCCCTGTGACTTCAGATAACTCAGCCACGGTGACCACACAAGGGATAAATCCGTGACCGTGACTTGCTCTTGTGGGCCCAATCCACTAGGCTTCCCGGTGTCTGACTGGAGGACCCACTTTGGCCACCGACTCATGCTCAAGTTCCTTAATAGCTTGGCAGTTAAAACTTTGAATTCATGGGGCATTCTGGCTTTGACTGAGTCTACTTTGTTCCAGGGACTGGAACAATCTTGGTTTTAAAAGTATTGTAATTCCCTTGAAAGTTACCAGAGAGAATCTTTTGTAGACAGTGAATTCAAGAAAATTACAGTTTCCTTGCTCAAAGCGAGCATCCAGGCGTGATCTAAGACTTGGGGAATTTGGGAAGTTTGTACTGGTTCTGATTGAGTCCCTCTGTTCATGTGATGGCATTCTGAGACTAGGGGCCTGGGCATCTCTTGTCTCTTCTTCCCTCGATTCCTGCCCTCCTGTGTCTAGGAGAAATAGCCCCGCACACCCAGCAACACATCCTCACATTCCATTTCTTGTTCACTGAATGCAGGTGGTCTTTGCTGGGGGGTGGGAGTGGGGGGATCAGCCTTCCTAAGCCAAGAGAGAGGTAGGCATTCACACCCACCCATGCTCCTGGGGCAGAGGCATGGGGTCATGGGGGCCAGGCAGCCCTGAGCAGGTGGAAGTCACAGGGAGTCCAGGCCAAACTCATCGCTCGGGCTGGGTAATGAGGTCAATGTGAAAACAACTGGAAGGCACAATCCTCGGGACACATGGGCAGAGTGGAAACAGCTATAGAATCCAAACCCATTGAGTCAATTGCCAGGAAACATGACACGACCTTTCAGATACAGTGAATGTCTCTGGGAGAATAGGCTACCCTGCTCTTTTCCATTTCACTGCTGCCCCCCGAGGCTGCAAGTCACTGGAAATAATAGCCCAGGCTCCATACCTGCTCTCCTTTAATGAAACACACACACATGGAGCATCGAGTATTGACTGGGGGAAACACACACACGCATCTGCGCATATAGGCATACAAACATGCAAACGTACACGTGTATTGTGTATATTCATTTCTTAATTTATTCCAATCCCTTCCAACTTAATATTGTATGTTCTTTATTAGAATATTAACTCTTGCTTACATTTTGAATAGAAATCTTTGGGATCCAGTGCCTGCTTTCAAATGAGACCATAACCTTTACGGCCTCACTCTCAATGGCAGCCAGGGATCCCCGTCTTGAGATCAATAACAAAGCCACTTTCCAGCCCAACACTGAGAAGAAGGTCGACTAAATTCTACGCTTCTGTTTTCTATCTTCTTTCTTCCTTCCATGCTTCTCTCTGCTGTGTGAAAATCCAGACCCAGAGTGTTTTCTTCATGATTAGCAGTGGTACATTTTCTCCCTTCAGAAAAACTGTTAACTCCCGTAGCTGGGCTCTGAACCTCAAGCCAGGAATTCCGGGTTCAGGGAATGAGCAGGAAAAAGATCTAACCAGTCTCTGAGAAGGAAACTGCTTGTCTGAAGACTATTAGATCAGGGCCCACTCCACATCACCACAAGCCTTTCAAAAGACTTCACAAAGGATCTGTGGTTCTGAACTTTCCAAGAGAAAACACTTTCTAGCAGGAAAACAAAAAATGCTAGCAATTCACTTAGAGTCTGAAAGATATGATCCTATTTAAAAAAAAAAAAAAAGAGGGGCGCCTGGGTGGCTCAGTCAGTTAAGCCTCCAACTTCAGCTCAGGTCACGATCTCGCGGTCCATGAGTTCGAGCCCCGCGTCGGGCTCTGGGCTGATGGCTCAGAGCCTGGAGCCTGCTTCCGATTCTGTGTCTCCCTCTCTCTCTGCCCCTCCCCCGTTCATGCTCTGTCTCTCTCTGTCTCAAAAATAATAAAATAAACATTGAAAAAAAAATTTTTTAATAAAAAAAATAAAATAAAATAAAAGAAACTTGGGGTAGGGGAAGGGGGCCCAATGTGCAGTTCATACAAATGTTTTCTCTTTGTTGCTGAGGTAAAAAACAGTATCATAATGAGCAAGTTAGCAAAACACAGGTTAATTGCATGACGGTTGCATATATTGAGTCCCCCAAAGGATACTGTATGCCAAGATTGCTCTGCTCATATTCTATGCTCTACTTAAAGCTTGGAATGACAAATGGGCAAGTGGGAGGGCTCCCAGGAGCTGTGAAATATATTCCCGATAGATTACAAAATACTTTGAGCAATCATTAGAAAATGTAATCACTACTTTATCATAAAACTGTTTCTCACTGTTGGAGGTTGATTTCTGTAGGTTTAATATAGCTCTAGGTCATGCTTTATGGATCGCTCTGCAGAAACACTTTGCTGAAAGCTTCCATCAAGGTTAGCTCGACAACAAAGAGGTTAGGGGGCCTGGCCAGGGGTGTGGCCTTCCTTCCCATTGAGCTGGAAGATCATAATTCTTAGTACCCCTGAGAGGGCTTAGCTTTGGAGATTCTCCCAGCAAAGGACATCCTACAGGTCCCGTTTTCTGTAGGTGAGCCCTATGAAATTTATAAAATCAGTAAGTAATGGAAAAGTCATGTGGAGCCAAAGTTGCCCTTGAAAATCCCTTAAGTAGCTATTAAATAGACTAAGAAGAATCATGATAATACCTTGCACTAGTCAGAGCTTACTATTACTTACAGAGCTCAATTCTAACCCTAAGAGGGAGGTATGATTCTGAGTTCCATTTTACAGATGTGGGAAACCGAGGCGATTAAGTTATACTTGCCCAAGGTCATAGAGCCATTAAGTGGTGGAACCAGAATTTGAACACTGGGGAGTCTGGCTCCAGACCAGGCTCTACAGCCCTACATTTATTGCCTCTCAGCACACATGGTTGGTATATTGCACCCAGTGCATTACTGTGTGTGCATAAAAACCAAATGTCCGATGAACTATGAAGAAAGAGGATGAATCCTGCATACCACCCAGTGATGAGTCTCTCTCTTCCCCAGTAATGTCAGTGAAATTATCGTTTTCCTTTTGTAAGGAGCTCAAAGAGTTGAATCCGAGCGAGTTAGGCATTTATCTGTTGTGATTTGCCTGTACGTGATGTGGTTTTATTCAGTCAGGGCTGATGGAAACTTGGGAAAGATATGTTGTGCATTTGGAATATTTCCAGGAGAAAATCGGGTGGCATATCTCCTGAACAAGTCATCACAGAGTTGTGTCATACCCTTCAGTGTTAAAGACACAGAGCCCTGGTTCTGTAAGCCCACAGAAAGATCTGTCTCCCACGGCAAATTCACCATAGTCAAATCAGTAGAGACTGATGTCTAACCCCAATGCCTTCAGATTAATGGGGTTGGTACTGGACTATTTTCTCTGGCACAGTCAGAAGGGAATACAGAATAGAAAACCAAATTACAATCAGAAAGGGACTTGAAGAACATGAAATCAGAATCAAGGCATGTACTAGATCTGAAGAGTATAGCTCAGCGAATTTGTTTGAGGCACTCTTCCCCACCATAGGAAGAACCTTGCCAAAGGGCATCACCCTAAACTCCTGCCGCCCAGTCCATAGCTTTTCTACAACCTCACCCTGAGAGCAACAATTGGTTCCAACCTCCATCTTTTTTGATGTCCCCAGAACCCCTCCTTGGAGGTCTGAGTCCCACCCAGCTCCACAGCACCCCTCTTCCACCCTCTGAGTCCCAGCTCCACAGGGCTCCGCCCCTGAGCTCTAGGGTTCCCATAACCCTAGGTTCTGGTAGGGGCTTCCGGCAGTTGCTCTCACTACGTTGCTTCAAAGCTTATGTTTGTTCTTTCCATCCTCCCCTGTTAAATCATCCCTACTGAAATAGCTACTGTGGCTTACACCAGGGGATCCCCGCGGAACATGCTCCAAGGCACAGACTCTGAGGACCCATACCCAAGGAAGCCCAAAGTCAAAGACACAAAAACAAAGACCCTGGAGGGATGTAAAATCCCTGGTTATTTAAAACTAAAAACAATACAAATGATATACACATCATTTAGAACTAAATAAAATAAAGCCTCTGGCACCTACAGCTACAACAACTTGAAGCACAGCCCAAACCCTACTCACATTAATATAAAACCTTACACAGGGGTGCCTGGGTGACTCAGACAGTTAAGCATCTGACGTCACCTCAGGTCATGATCTCACGGTTCATGAGTTCGAGCCCCACATAGGGCAGTGCAGAGCCTGCTTGGGATTCTCCGTCTTTCCCTCTCTCTCTGCCCCTCCCTCACTCATTCTCTAAACAAACAAACAAACAAACAAACAAACCTTACACAAAGACTTCTTCAACTCAGTTCCTATTGCCCAATTCAATATATCTAGCTTTCAACAATTACTAGATACACCAAGGAAAAAAAAATTTTAACATACACTGAAGAAACAAAGCAAGCATCATCAAAACTGGACTCAGATGTGTCAGAGATTTTGGACTTCTCAGACCAGGCATTTAAAATAACTATGCTTGGGGCGCCTGGGTGGCTCAGTCAGTTAAGCATCCGACTTTGGCTCAGGTCATAATCTCACGGTCCGTGAGTTCGAGCCCCGCGTCGGGTTCTGTGCTGACAGCTCAGAGCCTGGAGCCTGCTTCAGATTCCGTGTCTCCCTCTCTCTGACCCTCCCCCATTCATGCTCTGTCTCTCTCTGTCTCAAAAATAAACGTTAAAAAAATTTTAAATAACTATGCTTTAAGATACTCTTAAATACTGAGAACAAACTGAGGGTTGATGAGGGGTGGGGGAGAGGAGAAAGTGGGTGATGGGCATTGAGGAGGGCACCTGTTGGGATGAGCCCTGGGTGTTGTATGGAAACCAATTTGACAATACAAAAAAATAACTATGCTTAATATGATAAGGGCTTTAAGGGGGAAGGGAGACAACATGTAAGAATAGAAGCAGAGAGATGGAAATTCTAGAATTCGACAGGAAATGCTGGGGCACCTGGGTGGCTCAGTCAGTTGAGCGTCTGACTTTGGTTTAGGTCATGATCTCACAGCTCTGTGAGTTCAAGCCCCATATCAGGCTCTGTGCTGATGGCTTGGAGCCTGGAGCCTACTTCAGATTCTGTGTCTCCCTCTCTCTCTGCCCCTAACCCACTCACATTCTGTCTCTGTCTCTCTCAAAAACAAATAAACATCAAAAGGAAATGCTAACAATCAAAGATATTGTAACGAAAATGGCAAATGCCTTTGATGAGGCAATGAGTTGACTGGACACAGTCTAGGAAAGAATCTGTGAGCTGGGAGAGACATCAATAGAAACTTCTCAAACTGGAATGCAAACAGAAAAACAAATGGGGGAGGGGGGAGAACAGAACATCAAAGAACTGTGTGATAATTTCCAAAAAAGGTGTAACATGAATATCAGAATTCCAGGAGACAGAAGAGAGGACAGAGGAAAAGAAAAATGGCTGAGAACTTTGCAAAATTCATGACAGATACCAAGCCACAGATAGGGAAGCTCAGAGAACACCGAGCAGGATAAATACGAAAATACGCCTAGGCATATCATATACAAAATGCAAAAAAAACAGAGACAAAGAGAACATCTTGAAAGACTCATAGTCAACCTCCTACATGTGGACACAAACATGTTTAGAAGTCACAACAGCAGCATGAAAATCAAAGAGAAATCCAAATTTCCGCTGAAGTGAATTAAATAGAACATAACCCTTAAAGGTAGATTAAAGTGGTTTGCGTGCCAAGCTCTAACACCTAGTTGGCTTGCAGATTTACTCATACTACACTCAGATGTGCATTGAAAATGCACTTAATATATTTTCTCCCTGAGTAGCAAAAAATTTTACATGTGCCAACTAGCCATTCTCCTGTTTCTTCAAGGTGGAATAATCTCCCGGTAGTTTAAACAACCAGCCTATGCAAAGTTGGACTCTCAGATCGGTAGCCTTTTCTGTCGCCTCTGTCTTATCAGGTCCATACTTGTCCTCTTCCCTCAAGCAGGCCGACAGGATGTGTGAGGGCCTCACTGTGTTTTGATGGGCAATAAGGAAAGATTCCTGGATCTCCAGTGTCCTCTGGTCTCTTCTACCAAGCCACAGGATACCTGATTGCCAAAGTGTCCATGGTCTCCTGTGGCTTTTCGTCCTTACCTTGATGAACCTCCTTCTCTAGAGCCATGGCTACAGCCGGTTAACACCAGTCTCAAAGGCCCAGCTCCCAGCCTCATCACACCTGCACATCCCATCACTAGGGCCCAGGGACCTCTGCATCCCAGGCTCTGCCACATTCAGGCTAACCCCACGGTCTATGCCCCATCCTGCCAATATTGCTATACTATTGACATGGGTCATGGTGGAAGTGACAGAGGACAGGCAGTTCCTTAGAGGATAAGCCAGGCAAGCATGCCATTAGGCTCATCTCCTGTAAGACTCTTCCCCCTACTTATCTGGATGTTTCTAAAGTAATACTCACCCACTTCCAAGGTGCAGGCCTCCATTCTATGACTCTGTCCCTTCTTTAGCCCACATTCCCCTACCAGAAGAGGCCAGCTTGGACCTATCCACTTCTACATGGCATTCTCCTTCTTTCTAGAACAATAAGCCTCATGAACTAGCCTTCATAAATGAAGGAGGACCTTTTCCACATTTTGGAAAGCTATATGATCAGACACCTCCAAGCTTTGATCTCGTTCCATTCAAGATTTTGGAAAATGCTTTTGTTGACAATGCCAAGAACATCAAACCAAAATCTAATTTGAAGGTTAAAGCTGAGTAACGACTCATTTAGCAAGTACCCATACATCCCTGGAACACCTGATACTACTGCTTTATAGACGTGAATCCCAGAATTACAGAATAAGAAATTACGGGACACAGAATAAGCAAACTCTGCTATGGGCCACAATGCTTGGGTAGTGCCTGATGCTTGGATCTTTAGAAGACTAGTACGATTACAGACTATATAATGTAAGACAGGGAAATTAACATCTCATTAAGCCTTTGCCATATGCCAGGTACTAAACGAAGCACTTTGTATTGTGTTATTTAATTCACCAACAATCATGAACGGTAGATATTACTATCATGTATCATATGGATAAGGTAATTAAGAGCTCACCCCAATTCTTACCTTTCAGAAAATGCAGAGTTGCAATTCGAACCCAGGTCTGTCTGGCTCTGACTTACTCCAGGATGTTGCATTTTCTTTCTGTCCTCTTTTCCAGTTCACAGTAATCAAACAAGTAATAAATGAAGCAAAACTGATCGTATTTTAACTCCTGACCATTCTCAACAAATCTGACAGAAAATTAATTCAAATACAACATTCCTCGGGCAAAGTTTTCAGACCAGATTCTATACCTTGCATCATCTGTCTCAGCTGCTGTGTCCATGGGCTTGGGACACTGCAGCGGGGCAAGCTTCCATGGGCATGACCTGGAGCCCCCCAGTTAACATGCTGGAGGGAGTAGAATTCATCGAGTTACTTTTGGGCCACACTTTCCTCATGGCGCGTTGCACAGTGCGCAATTGGCACGGGACTGTAATTAACACCTTCATTCTACCAGAACAAACTCTCTAAATGCAGAACAGGGAGCTCCCTCAACACATAAAGTAAATCCAGGGGACACCAGAAACCTCACCACAATGAATGAGGAAAATGAACTGGCATTTTTAACAATCTGAACTGGGAATGCCCTTCCAATATGGCAGACATCGTTTCTTATTGATCATAACTAGGCCCCCAGTCCACCCAAACACTTCTTTTGGGGATATAAAAGACACACGTTGGAGTACTGATAGAATAAGGTATATCTTAGGGGAAAATGGGAGGAAGACGCATCACTACAAACCAAGGAAAATGACTAACCTGTGGTTTTTCTTGCGATGAGAGTTTATATTTCATTCTAGGGCAGAATCTGTGTCCTTGACTTTTCCAGCTTCCAGAAGCTGCTAGCATTCCTCCATCTTTAGAGCCAGCTTCCTGCCTCCCTCTTACAGAGTCCCTTGGGATTGTATCAGACCCCGCCCAAGTAATCCAAGATAATTCCCCACCTCAAGATCCTTAACTATACCTGCAAAATCCCTTTTACCAAAAATGGTCATATATTCACAGGTGCTAGGAACTAGGGAGCCACTATTTATCCTAGCCTATGCTCTTAGGTTTTTTTAACGTATTCTTTTGTTCGTGTTTTTCCAGTACAGAATAGACAGTCACGCACAGAAATCTTTATTGAACAGCTCTGTCACGGGTCAGGTTTTCCTATAGGAGGCAGGCTCTGAGAGGGAGATTTTATGTTGTGGTAATTCATGAGGGAGTGATTCGCAGATAGACAACCCAGGGTAGGGCTAGGTCATGACTAGGCTAATGCTCCCTTCATCTGAGGGAAAACACCCAGCAGATTACTGGGAGGACACAGCAAAAACCCGCAGGTAAACAAAACTGGCACCAGGGGAGCTGTTTCCCCTGTCAGAAAGTATAAAAACTAAAAAGCTGCCTTTGGTAAACTCATAAATGTTAAGACCAGAGGTCTTGCAGTCTAACTTGATCATTTTACAACAGGAGAACTAAGGTCCTGAGAGATTGTTGCCCAAGGTCACACCAGTGGTTCTCAGAGCAGAACTGGAGTCCAATAAGCTTGAGTTCCCACACACAGCCTGGTGCCTTATTCCTAGCTCACTGATTCTTGTTTTGCATACAATACCAACAGTACTCTCTTAGTTTTCCATCTCAAAGTTCACATGATGTCTGTGGGGTGAGAGAGGGAAACACCATGCAGAAACAGCAGCAGGAAGAAAAAGAAATTAACAGCCTGGGGATGCAGGAGGAGACAGAACCAAGGAAGAAGTTCTGGAAAGCAGCCTGGGGATATTTAGTGTGAGAATATCCTGATCAGTCCTGAGGACACTGCCACGCTCCCCAACTTAGGTTCATACCCACTCTGAGTCATAAAGAAAAGATGACATTATATGCATTTTATGAACTGATGAGAAATGGGTCATCCCTCGGAAAATATTTTCCATCCCATTCGCTTTGGGTAGAGTTTAGAGCAAAAAATCCCCTACCCCGATACCCCAAAATGGACAATGTGAGGTTTAAATGCATTATCTTTACTGAATATGGTGTAACTTGAAAAATCTATTGCTGTGGCATAAACATTTCATCACCCAAATACAGCAACACTAAATAAAAACAATTCTGGGAACACAGCCCAGATTATGTAGGCCTCTAATCACATTTTACATTATTTCCCAAAGAGATAAAGAATAAACTCATCAAAATTTTTTCAAGTGAGAAAAACAGGCAAAACAAGCCTAATCCCATGCAAGCTTCCTTCACTTCCCGTATTATTTACGGAGGCCCAAATTTATTATGCATTTTATGTTGTTATCTGAACTCCTGGAATTTAGAGAGAAAAGAATGTGGAGCTTGGGAATACGGAGGAGACAGAAAAACAGACACAGTCATAACCATAAATCCTGAAGCATGTGGATAAACAGAATGCTGATGCATTGAAATAAAAAGCCACAATAACGTGATGTTAAAACAAATACATCTGCCTCTATAATAGAAAGAGGTCTCAAGGTTCCATTCATGTGAAAGGATCAGCAGATTTCTGCTCCATAATAATAACTGTTATTATTATTTATTAAGCACCTATCATACAATGGATGCCTGAGGCACCTTCCGTAAATGAAAGAGAAAAGAATTTTTTTTTAAATCAGTGCTGAAGGCCTTATGAAATAAGAAGATTCTACATCCAATTTAGGAAAGATAGCAATCTGGACCATGTGCTTTTCCCTTGTGCGCCATTTAATGGTTCCAATCAACACCAAAAGAAGCTTCTTGTATTTCTTGGCTTTGAGAAAAAGAATCAATCAGGAGTGCCTAGAGGAACATGGGACTACAGGGCAGTTATCAAAGACCCATTGGAGCTTCAAATACCACAAAAGCTCTACCTTTATTAGTAACAAGTACCTACTTGTGATACTAAATATTAAAAGTGAATCAGACATTACAAATGGAACCGAAGACAAAGACCCTGCTCAAAAATTATTTTCTTAATTGGGACAATGTGGTAATATTTTAGCTGGGTCTACATAACTAAAACAATTCACTGATCAATTCTGTTGAATAACCAAGAAAGCTAACTAATAAATCGATTGTAATTTGCTTTGTAGATGAAAAAGATCTATCAGCATACAGGAAAGATGGATGGATGGATGGATGGATGGATGGACAGATTTAAGAACAGAGAAAAAGAGAACAAGAGCGAGAGTGTGAGAGAGAGGGAGAGAGAGACAGAGAGACAGAGAGAGACAGAGAGAGAGAGAGAGAGAATTTCTTATTGCTCAATTCTCCAAAATCTTTCATAAGCTCCAGATTTCAGCCATCCTCAGCAAGACTTACATCACCCCCAAATGAGCCCCAATTCTGGGAGATCTCTTTCTGGTGCCATTTACCCCCAGGACCAAAAGTGCCTAAGTGCCCTTAGGATGTTTTGTGATTGTCTAGAAAAAAGTGACTGGTCAATTTTATAGATGCCAAGTGCATGGACTTTTCCAACTATTTGTAGGTGAACACCACCACAGAGGAGAAACAGCGTGATACTCTGAAAATTGATTAAATTAGTATATGCTGAATGAATTCAAGCATCTCTTAAAGTAGCTGCATCTAAGGGATAAACTATAAATTGGCGAATGATGGCTATTTGGGAAATCCCCAGAGTGTCCTAAATAAAAGATCAGTATATACCTAGTGCCAGAGTCCAGCTGTGGAAACATGTTGAAGCTGTAACATGAAATAACTAACAGGAATAGTCACTGAGTATTTCCTGTCTGTACCAGTCAACTCACAATGTCACAAAGCCCTGTGTTGTTGTTGTTGTTGTTGTTATTTTCATTTCTCAAATGAGGAAACTGAAGCCAAGAAAGTGAATTAATTAGCCCAAGAACACACAGGCTAATAAGAGATAGAGCCAGGATTCAAAGCTGTCACTGGGGTCCCCACCTCACCAACAAGAAGGCTGTGCCACCAGAAGACACATAGGCATTCTGGCAGATGAACAAAGGGCATCTGAGAGGGGCTTGGGCAGCATCCAAGGGGCACTTACCAGGGAGAGATCTCCTGGTCAATCCCCTAGATTACTGCTGGGACCTCCAGTCACCCTCCCCAGCCTCCTGGCTCCCCCAGTCCTGGATCCTGCTGCTTAACAAGTGATTTCAACAAACCTGCTTCCCAAGTCACCCCGTTGTTCTGGAATCTAGAATGGGCCTGAAAAGAACCCAACTCACAGTTTTCATCCTGATGCTTAAGGACCCACAAGTTCTGCTCCCTCCCAGCACCTGCTGCCCCCACCCCACTCATTCTCACCCCTCCACCTGGATGCCCTCTTCCCTCCCCTTGGCACACCTGATATTCCAACCCCTTCAGCCCTCCCAGCGCACCTCAACTCCAACTCCCTCCTGGTACCTTGCCCCTTGACTTTGACTTTTGAACATATAGTTTCTTCTGTTACATTCCAATAACAATTGGAATGTTATGCATTTTCCCCTTTATGCGGTTTCCCTTAATTTCCCATAAATTTCCTTTATGTGTTTTCCCCTCCCAACAGGTTCCAGGCTCCCTGAGGACACTTATCCTATTTCCTTTGGCAGAATTTTAGGCATGCGATAACACTCTACAAATACTGCTCAGTTGAGTCTCTTCACCTATTTTGTTCAGTTCAGCCAACATTTACAGAGCGGAATGCATCATGGGAAGAGTCGGAGATTCGGAAAGTATCCCTCCTGCTTTGAAAGAGGTCACTCCAAGGACAGACAGACTTATACCCCAGCCCTCTTGATTCATTAATGCACTCTGATTGGAAACCTTCTAAGTCAGGGGCTGCCATGGATGTTCCGGTTATTCGTGCCAAGTAACAAACTCCCCAAACATGTAATACCTTAAAACCACAACGATCATTTATGCTGCCCACAGATCTGTGATTAGGAAGAAGTCAGCTGAGTTGTGTTGTCTCTGCTCCAAATGGCATCTCCGCTCATGCTTGAAGGATGCACCTTCAAGATGGCTCCCTCTCATGGCTGGCATGTTAATACTGGATCTCAGCCGGGAGCCCACCTAGAACTGTGGGCCAGGTGGAAGCCCACGCTTGGACTTCCTCACAGCATGGAGACTGAGGGCACACACTGCAAGAAAGCCAGGTTGTGAGGTGTATCACCATCTATGCCCCAGACTCAGAAGTCATACAGCATCGCCCAAACCACAGGTACGAGCCCACTTATATTCAAAGGCAAGGAACATAGACTCCACTGCCCACTGGAAACAGTGTCAAAGTCTGCACAAAGAACATGTTGCAGCCATTTGGGGGAATACAACTAGCCACAGTGAGACCCAGTGACCAACACGGACAACTGAGAAACAATTCCTGTCCTCAAGGTGCTCACAGATGTAGCGAGGAGAGAGATACCTAAATAAATAAAGCCAGTATGAAGGTTTATCTAACTTTTTGGCCAGTTCACGTGCCTCAGGTGTTGCGCGAAGCCTTTTTCATGCATTTTCTCATTTACCTCACAACAATCATATAAAGTAAGGATTATCATAAGATTTACTTAGTGGATTAGAAAACTGAGCCATGAGCAGTAAATCAACTTGGCCTCAAGTTTCAGAGCCAGCTATCGAGAGAGAGAGAGAGAGAGAGAATCCTGTGGATCTGGCAGAGCTTTTCAGAGGAGACCCACTTACATTGGGCTTTGGAGAGCACGCGAGCATTGGTTAGGAGGCAGTGGAGGGTTCCAGAAGGAAGGAAGGGTGAGAAGTCAGAGACACCTCTGGAAATTCAAGTGGTTCCCAAGAGCTGGAACTTCAGGGACAGTGGGGGAGGTGATAGCAGGAAAAGCCAGCGAGCCGTGGGCAGGAGAGCTCACCGAGCAGGTCACACATCACGGAACAGAGAACATGAAACCAAAGCGCACACGAAAGAGGATGAACACCCTGATCTCTGAAGTTATGAGGGTGGATTCAGCTGAGGAAGCTTCTTAGAAGGTAACATGGGACTCAGAAGGAGGAATAAACTGCCCATTTTAGAGAAAAGAAAAGAACATCACCAAGGATCCCTTCCAGGAATAACTGGTCTACCGTCCAGGGCACCACACAAGACTCATGGGAAGGGTCTCCTCATCTCTGAGAGCCCACGCCGGCGAGTTCCGGCCCCGGTTCTCCTCATCTCACAACCAGATTAAACTTGTGCGTCCCCGGAGGCAGAGCTATTGCATGAAAACAGGCTCAGGGCACCCAGTATCGTCCTAGTTTTGTCTCCTGAACTGAGTAAAGGCAGAAGACAGTCCCAGACAGTAGGGCTAATAAAAAGTCCTGACACCCAGTGTTATCCACAGGGAGCTAATTTATTGCGATGAGTGAGAAGGAAATTGTCAAGCAGGCTGCTGGCACCTTTGGGCTGGCTCAGCCTCGGCCCTGGGCAAGAGCAGCCATGAATACTGTGCAGCTCCCCCCACCCAAGGAAGCCAAGGCACCAGGCTCACCTCCTCCCTACCTGGTATGCATCGGTATCTATCAAAGGACACACATGGGTGCAAAGGAAGATCGATTCAGACAGTGTATAAGCCCTTCCTTCCTCATTTAAGAACCCCTCTGGCATTTTAAGGTTAGCCTCAGAGGGGGTCTAGAGACTCTCCTGGCCCCCAGAGAAAGTGGCACCGTCTCCTGGAGTCTTTCTCAGGTAAAAAAAAAAAAAAAAAAAAAAAAAAAAAGACATTTAAATCTCACCTGCTGGACTCTCTGTTTACATACGCACAACAGATTCTTCTTTCTGTCCTCACCATTTCACTGAGCTCATTATCTGGTCTGTTCTCCCACACCTAACTGAGGAGAAACGTGGGTGTGGGCTGGAACCCACTGGGAGTCCCAGCTGTGCTCTGAAATAGCTCTGAGGAGGCAAGCTTTCTGACGTTGCTGAGGCCCAGCACCTCATCTGGCATTGACCCCTACCTCCGGCATCAGTGTGGGGTGTGTGCAGTGTGCTGTATTAGCTCCCTCTGGGCGCCTAACAAATTACCACAAACTTAGTGGGTGAAGACAACACGCATTTATTACCTCACAGCTTCCACGGGGTGAGTGTTCGCACAGCATCGCAGGGCGCTGTGCTCTGGGTCTTCTATCAAGGCTCAGGCTGAGGTCGCATCTGAGGCTCAGGGCCCCCTTCCAAGCTCACGTGGTCATTGGCAGAAGTCAGTTCCTTGCAGCTATGGGACCAAGGCCTTAGCTCCTAGAGGCCACCTGCAAGTCCCTGCCACCTGAGCCTCTCTACAGACCACATCAGGGCCACTTGCTCCTTCCAAGCAAACAGGAGAGCTGCTCACTCCAGCCAGCTGACATGGTTTGATACAATGTAACACAGTCACAAGAGTGACATCCCATTAGCTCTGCCATATTCTGGTGGTTGGCAATGCGTCCCAGGTCCTGCCCAAATTCACAGGGTGAAGATCACACAAAAGCACGGATGCCACAGGGCGGGAGTTGTCGGGGGTCACCCTACGGTCTGTCTGCCACGGTGCCTCACATGGCACCCGATCTAATGTATGTCCAAAAGCAGGTTTTATTTCTATGTGCGCGATGCTGGATTTTTATACGTCAACTTGGCCAGACTATGAGGGCCAGATGTTGGGTCAAACACCAGTCTAGGTGTTGCTATGAAGATTTGTTTTTTCAACATGATTCATCAACAGTCAATAGATCTTGAGTAAAGCAGATTAACCTCCATAATGGGGGCCATGGGCCTCATTCAATCAGTTGAAGGCCTTCAGAGCAAAGACTGAGGCATCATGAAGAAGAAGCAATTGTGTCTCAAGTCTGTAACACAGAAACGCTTCATGAGTTTTCAACCTGCTGCCCTAAGGAATTCAGACCCAGGACTGCACATCAATTCTTATCTAAATTTCCACGTGCTGGCCTGCCCTACAGATTTTGTACTTCCCAGACCCCAAAATCATTCATTCCAATTCCTTTGCAATATATTCATAAGTATGTAGATATGGATATTTGGTTCTGTTTCTCTGGAGAATCCTAATACAATGTCACTGTCTTTTCATTTTATACAAATCCAGTCAATGACTAAAGACTTACTCAATTATTTCAAGATATATTTACATATTATATATGCATATCGTGTTATATATGTATACATATCATATGCAATACACATATATATCACATACATGTACACATGTAATATTAAGCCATACTATGTGCTAAGTGCTGTATCAGGCTTCGTGAAGCTGAAATACAGTGGGAAATAACATATATATTATATAAAGCTTATTCAAATAAAAGCAGAACTGGGTTGAGGGCAGTGTCGGGAAGTATTTGGTGTGACGGGGAATGTAATCAGGGCATCGGCTGGGTGATGAGATGGGGAGAGAAGATGGGGAGAGAGGGAAGGCAGAGAGCAACTTTCTAAGAGAATCAGGAGGATGAGTCATTTCTCTAATATTAATGAGTAAGCAATTACCAATCAATGACTAATTCACTGTCAACAAGTCCAGGATAAATGGAAGAATGAATTCCTTGAAAATCAAATGGGAAGAAAGAGCCAACATGGCAATATTGTACTCAGATGAGAGACAGGATCCAAAGGGTGAAACGGACCTTTAAGGGCATCCAGTCCAAGCCTCCAGCAGCTGCCCGCGCCTCCCTCCCCCCTGCTTCTGGCCAAGTGACTCAAGGGTATGTTTGAACCCAATCTGTCTGGAGCGTTTCTTGCTCTTGGAAAGCTCTTCCTTCACTAAGCTGAGCTCTGCCTTCCTGCAACATGTTTCCCTCATCAGTCCTGGCACAAGCATTTGGGGCTATGGGGAGACCATCTCATTTGCTAACAGTCCTCAGCACATACTAGAAGCTCAAAAAGAATTGTGTTGAATGAATGAGGGAGGCTTGGAGAGACTTCAATTAATTCAAAATAAAATCCAAGGAGAGATTTCTGGAGGAAACTCTTTTTAACACAGGAATTAAACTAATAAAAGCAATGAGGGGAATTCTCTGAATATTTTCTGTCTAAATTGGTTTAGGTGTTGACTTGCCTAGAAGGCAAGGAGTTGAACAAAGGACCTCTCTTAAGTCTTTTCTGCCTCATAATTCTATTCAGACTAATTATATAACCATTTTCTTGAACGCCCACCCATTTCTTCAACACAGTTTCATAAGAACAATAAAGCTGACCTATATCAAAGGTCAGTAGAATAAAAATCACAGTACAGATGCTGTGAATGGAGAGATGCAAAGTAAGGGAATCTATCCAGTCATGTAACTTGCTCTGTGTTTAGCGTAAATCAGGTTTTCAAATAAATCCTTCCTCCTTTGGTTACTTTGCCTGGCTAACAGACATTGTCAAGTAGAAGCGATATTTATAAATGAAGCATGACTCAGAATTCCTCCATTTATGTACAACAAACCCCCATCTTTCTACTGGCACCTTTGACTAAAGGAACCATTGCTGTAGATACTTCCAGCTAACTGGTTGGCAAATGTACTCCATTCTCTTCATAGAAAAGTGAGAAAATTCAAGAGATGGGAAAAGAAGGGATATGAAGAGACAGAAAGAGAACCCAAATGGGGAAATGGATTTTAAGCACTGTCGGAAATTAATCAATACTTCTCAGAGGTAATATGTGCCTCATTTGGAGCACTGAGAAAATGAGTAGATGTTAGAGCTGCTGTGTGTAAGGTCCAGCCAGGGAAACAGAAACCACACCAGTTCTATTTAACAGAGAGAATTTGATGTAGGAATTAAACACCAAGTGCACAGAACAAAGGTACAGGTTTCCCAGAAGACAAGATGTGGACCCCACAGAAGCAAGATAGTCTAGGGTCATCCAAAAAGGTTATTGCCCTACCATAACATACCATTTCAAGGAGCCCGAGACCCCAGAGGAGCCCAGGAACTAAAATGGAACCCAAGGCAGTCCAAGTAGTAAGACATGGTGTTTTTACTATCATTTGTAAAGCCCGACAGCTGACACCTATCTCTTCCGTGTGTGTCTGCACTTATTATATCGAGTATGAAACATATGTATAAGGAGCAAACTACAAGTTTTAAAATGAAATCAAAATATCATAAGGAAGTTTACATTATGTAAGGATTGCTTCATACTATACAGCATTAAATTGAGGAATACATTCACTAATGAATTAGCCAAGTCAAAGAGCATTCTAATTAAACAATTTTACACTGATGGCACCTGGGTGGCTCAGTCAGTTAAGCATCGGACTTCAGCTCAGGTCATGGTCTTGCAGTTGGTGGGTTCAAGCCCCACATCAGGTTCTGTGCTGACAGCTGAGGGCTTGGAGCCTGCTTTGTTTTCTGTGTCTCCCCACCCCCACGCCCTGCCCCCGCTTGTGTTCTCACTCTCTCTCTCTCTCTCTCAAAAAGAAAATAAAATAAACTTTAAAAAAAAGGAAATTTTACACTAAAATGTTTAGTATGTACAAGTATATATCATTTCCATTATAAGTCCCAATCCATTATTGCTTTGAAAAAATTAACCTATAACATACAAATCATGTATTTTTTAAATTTTTTTATTTAAGTTTAGTTGACATGTAACGTTGCGTTAGTTTCGGGTGTACAACACAGTGATTCAACAAGTTTACACATTATGCTGTGCTCATTACAAGGGTAGCTACCTCCCAGCAACATACAACACAATTACAGTACGATTGACTATATTCCCTAGCCTGTACCTTTTATTCCTAGGACTCATTTATCCCATAACTGGAAGCCTGTATCTCCCACTCCCCTTCACCCATTTCACCAATCCCCCTACTTCTTTCTTCCTGGCACCCATTTGTCCCACGTTTGTCCCACGTTTTTATAGGTCTGATTCTGCTTTTTGCTTACTTATTCATTTGTTTTGCTTTTTAGAGTCCACATGCAAGTGACATCATATGGTATTCGTCTTTCTGTGAATTATTTCACTTAGCGTAATACTCTCTTGGTCCATCCACGTTGTCGCTAATGACGTGGCCTCATCCTTTTTTATGGCTGCATAACTTCCCACATCTTCTTATCCATTCATCTATCAGTGGACACTTGAGATGCTTCCATATTTGGGCTATCATAAACAAAGCCACAACAAGCAGGGATGCACGTGTCTTTGCAAATTAGTGCTTCCATTTTCTTTAGGTAAATATCCAGGAGTGCAACTACTGGATCATGTGGATTTCTATTTTTAATTGTTTGAGAAACCTGCATACTGTTTTTTCCACAGTGGCTGCACCAATTTACATTCCTACCAATGTGTACATTTTAAATTACATCATTAAAAAAATACACACACACACACACAGTTCTGCCTGACTGATACTCAAATATATGCTGCCAAACAAACACATAACCTATATAAAGAAATATAAGTTGTATCAATAGACCAAATCAGTCCTTCAAAAAACAAATAAAGAAACTCATAGAAATTAGAAGAAAATTAAAAAAAAAAAAAAAAAAAGCTACTGAATTGCAGGTAGAGATCCCAGGTAAGAATCACAAAAGGGTCAGCTCAGCTGGGGACATAGATGTAAGCCAGTTTCCAGCCACTCTGCCTGCACTGGATGGTGTCCTGTCCATCAGTTCCCACTGCTGACTTGGAAGGGCTGAAAAGCAGCCACGGCGGTGGCGGGGGGCGGCAAGTGCAGCCTGGAGAGGTGAATAAGCCAGCCGACCAGCCTCCTCAGCCTCCAGCAGACTGGTGACCGAGATGCACAAGTGGGAGGGGGAGAAGGCTGCAGCAACATGATTATTAGACTGAAGAGCACTTCTTATTTTCTAGATGCACCAAGACACGTCCAGGGACAATAAAGAATGACCCCAGGAAGGGAATTTCATAGGGAAGTATAACTATGCATGAAACTGCTTTACAAGTTCCCCTTCCTATGTCCAGCTCATTCAATAAAGCCTTTTGGACCTTACTGTAAGGAAAACCACTACCCAAGCTCAAGAACAGACACCAACAGAAGGACCCATGATGGGGAGTGACAGGAAGTGATGGGGACAGTGGCAAAGTGGCAGCAGGTGCCACAGCTTGTTCCCAGGTATCTGTGGAGATTGGCTACGTCTACATAGGATAACTTCATGCTCTCCAGGAGCCAGATGCTCACCTGGGCCATTCTGGGTCCATACAGAATGTACCTGCCATTTAAAGGCAGAAACTGCCCCAGCTCCAAGGTATTGTTGCCTCACAAGAATTGCGGACCCAATGTTGCCAAGCCTGCTGACTTTTCAAAAAAAGCTGGAATTCTGGATGATTATTTAAACTCCTGAGTTTCCCAACATTGCCAACTAGTTCAAAATATTTTTAGAACACTGTGTGAGCATACAGTGTGTGGGCCAAGCGATCCACGTGTACAGTGAGACTTGGCCCCCAGGCTGCTGATGAGCTCTCCGGCTTAAATCGACTTCATGCCCTGGCAAAGCAGAGGCCAAGCAGACTTCTATTCGAGTTCTGCTTCCTATTTCTTTCTTTCCCGGGCTTCAGTTTCCTCATCCCTATAATGTGGATAATGACCCTTATTTCTCAGGTTGTTCTGAAAATTGAGATTATGCCTATCATGTGACCAGCATGGCGCCTATCACAGAAGATATATTCAGAAAAGTTCCCTCTGAAGATGATGCAAGTGATTAAGTCTGAAGAAACGCTGTAGCCCTGGTGGCTTTGCTGTGTTGTCTGCCCCGAGGGTCCCCAACCTGTAAGTTAGAGGGCTTTGTCGGTCCTGGGATTCACCAAGTTCAGGTGCAGCGAAAACCTCAATCCTTAGCCAGTTAGGCCTTGTCCCGCCTTGCCCCTCAGATCCCAGGCTCCGCCTGACATCTCCTCTCAGTGTTCAGTGTCTGGAAGAGCCACAAGCTGGGCCACAAGACCATTTGTTACAAGATGTCCGTGGGGGTCCAGCATGACTTCTCCCCAGGAGCCAGGACCTACACGAGTTATCTCAGGTCCTCCTCCCTACTCTTCCTAAGAAGCTTTATCTAGTTTTCTGTGCCTGAAAATCCTTTGAATATAACAATGAATTTTCACAGGGAAAGATACACTTAGGGAGGGGACACAGTGAGCTTGCTTAAATCAATTCCAAAGTGAAAAGGACTCTTAGGCCAGTAGAATTATCTTCCTTCCTTTTAAATTTCCTTTATTTGAGTTTTCAATTATCAAAAGACAGTAGATTGAGTAAATGTCTGCCCCCAATCTACCTGAAACCCCACTGAAATTAGAGCAAAGGGGAGAAATTCATACCACATAAAGCAAGATAATGGTGTCAGGTGCATCAGCGGACAAGAGATTCTGACATACTTTTGGGAAATGAAAGGCAGATAGGGCAGTGGTGACTGATTCAATGAACTGGAGGAAATGATAGCACAGAGAGTCTGCAGGAAAAGGCTTATGGACAAAAAGAGAATCCACCTGCCCCCAAAAAGTGCCTCTGAAGTCAGAGGCCCAGGGTTGAATATAATGGTCAAAAGTCACACACAGAAAGGCCTACAACTATCCTCTCCCCAGCTGTACTCTCACACAGAATGCCAACAGATGGTCCACACTCGTGCAGGGGCCTGGAAGTCTGTGTCCTGGAGAAACCAAAAGGGAAATGTTACAGGACCCAGAGACACCTTACGTCTGAACTCAGGATGGGGCAGTGTAATTGAAGAACCAAACACGGAGGGATCTTGACTCTTAGCTTCAATTTCACAGCCCTTACACAAAATGCTGGAAACCAATGATCTATTCCTCCAGGAAACAGATTTGAGTATTTACCTGGGAAAACTGAATAAACCAGAGAAAAGGCCACCATGTTCTGGCATTCAGGAACCACCAGATAACTGCCTCCACAGAAACCACCCAAAGTTAAGGAAACCACCAGAATGGCAGGAAAACCATCTGATATGAAAAATAGAGGAAAAAATAAATAAGTAGAAAAAAAATAAACCCAGAGGAAAAGAGAAATCATACAGGGAACAGAGGGAAAACATTTTTTAATTCTATCTTGAGACAAGAATACATTTTGTTTTCACCAGACTAAAACATAATGTTTTTCTATAAAATAACGGTCTTAGAAATTAAAGATATACTTTCAAAGACAAAAATTAATAGAAATGTTCATAAATAATACTGGGGAAATTTCCCAGGAAATAGAACAAAATGGCACAGCATTGACACATGTAAGAAAAAGGTAAGAAATTTCAAGGATAATTCTAGAGGTTCCAAAACAGAAGGTTAGAGTGAATAAACTCAAAAAATAAAACAAGAAAAATTTCCCAGAACTGAAAAATAGAGATATCCAGACTACGTGCTCAGTAAAACGAGAAAACACACATGCTCATAAGGAACACCACATAATCCTGACATTACAAGACTTCAAAAATGAAGAGAATACCCTAAAAGCTTCCAGAAAGAAAACAAAGAGTCACATGCAAAGGATCAGGAACCAGAAGTGCATCCAGCTTCTCAACGCTGGGTGCTAGAAGACAACAGGGTCAGCACAATGCAGAAGGAAAATCATTCTCAATCTAGAACTGCATACCTCGTCTAACTACTATTCAAATGTAGGGAGAGAATGAAGGCCTTTTTTTTAATGTTTACTTATTTATTTTGAGAGAGAGAGAGAGGGAACAGGGAGGGGCAGAGAGAGAGAGAGAGAGAGAGAGAAAGAGAGAGAATCCCAAGCAGGCTCCATGCTGTCGGTGAAAAGCCAGAGGCAGGGCTCCATCCATGGTCTGGGATCATGACCTGAGCCAAAATCAAGAGTCTGACACTTAACTGTCTGAGCCATTCAGGTGCCCCAAGGCCTTTTTAGACACAAAGACACGGAGTGTTTACTTACAGAGCACTCTTAAGAAACTACAGTGAGATGTGCTCTGGCAGGATTAAAGAGTAAACAGAAAAGAGAAGGAAGCTTCTCATCTCACAAAGAGTAAGGACCAAAGGGGACAGTGGGCATATGGGAAATCTCTGTACCTTCTGCTCAGTTTTCCCTAAAGCTATTCTACAAAATAAAGACTTTTTTTTTTCCAAAAAAGAAAAAAGCAGTATGAAAGCCTACATCTGAAAACTTTAAGGCTTTCTTTAAACAACCCTTGAGCAGGAGGACAACACGGAAACTGCAAAATTGGAAAAAACAACAATAAAACTTTATTACAGAACCCATGGGTTACAGCTAAATTGGTCCCATGAGAAAAATCAAAACCTTAATACTAAGAGTAATAAATAACAAAGAATCAAAATCAGTGATTTAATAATCCAACTCAAGAAATTAGGAATATAACCAAAAAATTAAATTAAGCAAATCAGAACAAGAAATAAATAAAGAACAGAAATAAATGATTTGGGATACAGAAAGTGGTAGAAACAAATCTAGAGCTGTTTTTTTTTTAGAAAAACATAATATTTTAAAATTGTCACTAACAAGTCAAGTCAGGCTGCCTTTCATGCCAATCAGTACAACATAGATCTTGGTCTAACAAGATAAATCTCACGGACAGGTTACTTTCATTTTGTGGATCTCCACATTCCCAAATTGTCACAAGAGAATCAAGACTAGGCAGGATTTCCAAATTGGCTTCCACTCTCCCAGAAGTTCTGAATCCTTCAAATTAGCATCTGTCAATGAGTCTTGTCAGATAATAGGGGGGGAAAAAAAGAGAGTGGAGAGGGAATAAAGAAACAAAAAAAGCCCAACAACACTTATGTTCCTTCTATTCAGTATTGATTGTATGTCATTAACTGTTGGATTGTTTTCCACCTTTTCACTTCAAAATTATTCCAGGAAGAAATGAATATTTTTCAGCCGCTGACAGAGATCATCAAATGTACTTCTGAACTCTTCTAATGAAAGACAATTACTTTACGTTGCCTTAGGCTCTTTCCAGCCAACAGAATGTCGATGTCAAATTCTCCAATTAAAAGGGACATTTATGAAAAGACTAATAAAAACTTTAAAGAATAAAGTTGGTTTAGCAGTCATGCTAGCAGTCATAACTTTTGATCAAGTAACATGGCAACTCCTGTTGTGCCCTGGAAAATACACAGAGAAGTCCCACGCCCCAGGTTTGAATCTGAAATCTGCCACATAAGGCTGTACAACTTGAACAAAACATCTACCTCACTAGGCCTTAGTTTCCTTACCCCTCATGTAATCCATTTGCAAAATATTTAACAGTGAACTTCTTTTTCCAACAAATCTTACCCAGAGCTCCAATCTGTTATTAGCACGTTATGGGTTCAATAGTGTCCCCCACCTCCAAAAAAAAAAAAAATGTTGAGTCCTAACCCCCAATACCTCAGAGTGTGACCTTATTTAGAGACAGGGTCTTCACAGAGATAATCAAGTTCAAATGAGGTCATTAAGGTGGGCCATCATCCAATAGGGCTGTGTCCTTATAAAAAGGGAAATCTGGACACAGAGACGTGCACACAGGGAAGACGATGTGAAGAGACCCAGGGACAAGACGGCTGTCTGCAAGCCTGAGGCTACCGGAGACAAGGGGAGAAGCCAGGAAGAGGTCTCCCCGCAACCCTCCCATCCCCAGCACCTTCAGGGAGCTCTTGGCTTCCTACACCTTGATTTCAGACTTCTGGCCCCCAGAACTATAAGACAATGATTTTGCATTGTTCTAAGCCACTCAACTGTGGTACTTTGTTATGGCAGCCCCAGCAAAGTAACACAACCGAGAGACCCAGTTCGAACCTTCCATTGTTAATAAGGTGCCACAGAGCACGGTCCCAACTCCCCCACCCCACCTTGCACCTCTTTTAGTCCATGACTTCGAGTGTTCTTTCATGATCCTGAGGCACTAAAACTTCAAGTCCTCACCCACAGAAGGGCATCTCATATGACACTGTTACATGAAGCGTATGCTCATGCAAGCCATGTCCTTAAAAAATGACTGAAGTGTGTAGAGTTGATCTGTTACTCTTAACCGTAACATTCCATTGACCTAGATACCGTAGGCCCTACTCGTGCCAAATAAAAGAGAAACCAGCATGGATCTTCTTTAAAATGATTGGCGACAGAGAGATAGATGTTAAGATTACATTTGTAACCTCTTAGTTGTGTGAGCAAAGTCGAAACGGGCTGGAAGGTACTGCCCCCTGCCAGCAAGAAATCCTCGCAGGAGCCGGCCACGGCCACTCACAGCATCCAGTTGTTTACCGCTTCCCCTCCCTGCTCAGACGGGGGTCCCGGAGTGCCCTTGTGCTGCCCTCTCCCCACCCCTTCCCTGCTCACAGACCCCAGCTGCCAATCCACCAGCCTGGAGGGTTCCTGAGAGCTTCTTTGGTAGCTCTAGGTCCTTCAGGATGAAACAGCTACAGGACCAGCAATCATTCCTCCTGACGACTGTGACTCTTACAGCATGGCTTAAACTATAGTGTCAATCGTCTCTAACTCTTACCAAAAGTGTGTGTGTGTATATATATATATAACATATAACATTTTTATTTATAGTTTTATAGACAATATTTCTTTAATTTTTTTTAATTTTTATTTTTGAGAGAGAGAGAGAGAGAGCGCGCACAAGTGGAGGAGGGGCAGAGACAGAGGGAGACACAGAATCGGAAGCAGGCTCCAGGCTCTGAGCTGTCAGCACAGAGCCTGATGCGGGGCTCGAACCCACGAAATGTGAGATCATGACCTGAGTGGACACTTAACTGACTGAGTCACCCAGGTGTCCTTACAATAAATTATTATTTTATATATAACATATGCTTATATTTTATTTAAATTTTATATATTGTATTTTATTATATATATTACTATAATTAATAGCTATATTAATGATAATTATTAATTATACCATAATAATATATTTCATATATTTTATATATATATATATATTTTTTTTTTAGGAAAGGACACAAGGCAGAGAAAAGAAGGGCGGGGGCTGGCAGGAAAACCCCTCCTCCCATCAGTTTTATCTGTGTTATACCCATACGGAATAAATCTAAATATTTCCTGTTTATTCATGTCAGTACAAAGATACAATGGAAAATCCCAAGTGGAAAAAAGGTTGCTCCATTCAAAATTGGCTAAAAGAGAGAGACTGTTTCAGATGACAATACCTCCAACTCGTGGTTTCAAAAACATACACAGTGACGCAAAATGGAAGTCACTGTTCACCATCACAGAGACGTACCCCTTGCTCCCAGGTGCCGTCCCTGGAAGATGTTCTCCACTGAAATGAAGCCTGGGCGCTGCACATTTTCGGCTCAGACAGCATCACCAACCGAACGACCGTGTAGTAGGACCCCTGCCATGGTTTTCCAAGTCTCCATTTACTAAGCTTTTTACGTGTGTTGTTTTGTTTAATCCCACAGCTTGCCTTGGGGAGGCACTATGGATGCTCATTTGGGGTCAGGAAGGAAACTGAGGCCCAGATGTCCCAACTCGCCACTCCAGTCCCTGAGCAGAAGGACACTCCAGTCCCTGAGAACTCTGGAGTGACAACAAGGGACAAAGTCCATCCTCCTTCTTCCACAAGAAGGGGAAGAGCGCTCCCAGAGGTTGTGTGGTCCTCAGGTCCAGGTCTGGAGCCACTGCCCCCAAGCCCTGGGCCCTGGGGGTGGAGTCACACAGCCTCCCTGGAATCCTGTCAGCACTTCCTCTCTGGGAAATTCTCTGCACCCCTTCCGAGCCTCAGCTCCCTCATCTGCAAGGGTAAACACCGCTCGCCCTGCGGCACATTCTCAGAATTACAGGGGCTAATAAACTCAGGGCACACGGAATGGAAGAGTGGGTGACACAGGGAAGACAGCGATGCGGCAGGATTTGTATTTACTTGATGGGGATCTTTATCCAGCTGAAGATCTACAACCCACAGGCCCCATCTCACCGTAGAGCCTCTCCAGGGAAGGACACCCAGGGCAGCCTGCAAAGTGCTCTGTGACCGTGTTCAATCCAAAACCTCAGGGTCCCTCCAGGTCTCATGGAAACCTTGACTCTGGGGAGTATTATGGATGGAAACAAGAATCCTTCTCATTTAGCCAGTTACCAAGTTCAAATCCCTTCTTATCTTTTGAGGCTTCTTTTCTCTTCTTTTACCTTTCTTTCTTTCTCTCTTTCTCTCTCTCTCCATCTCTTTCTCTTTCCCTCTCTTTCTCCCACTTTCTCTTTCTCTCTCCGTCTCTTTATCTATCCCTTTCTCTCTTTTTCTCTGTCTCTCTTCTCTCTCTCTCTTCCTTTCTTTCTTCCTCCCTTTCTCTCTCCCTTCCTCCCTCCCTCCCTTCCTTTCTTTCTGACTTTTCTAAACCTAATTTTGTATTGGCATATCCTGCCCAGCATCCCACCTCTGAAACAAAACAGAAACCCCGCTTGGTGTATATATAAGTTAGAAACTTATTTCAACCACGTGAAAAGATTTTTTGCAATTCTTCAGCAATGCCCTGTGGTATAGAACTTGAACAGAAAAACATAATTCTAAACTGTTCTCCTCTATCCCATCTTTCTTGAAGGACAGAGCATGTGTGTGTGTATATGTGTGTGTGCACACACGCACACACCTAGCTGTCCATCTGTCTATGGAGTAAGAGGCTGTCGGTGTTGAGAGGTAAGAAGACAAAAGAGATTAAGTTGAACTTTTACACTGGAATGTAAAATGCTTACATTTGGAAGATGCTCGTAGCCAGGGCCACCAGGGAGGAGAAAACAGTGGCACGAATCCCCGCTAGCTCACAGTCTAGCTGCAGAAGCAGCCCAGAAAGCTTATAAAGACAGAAGGGTGTGGGGATACGAAGATGCAGGGAATCCCTAAGGGCTATGGGAAGTCAAAGGAAGCCATTTAAATCTAAGGGCAAGGAGGGAAAGGAGCTTCCCATCCCTCCTGAGCCGTGGTTACACACACAGCTTTGTATTTTGCAGGCTTATTCCTGCCTTGGGTGTGAGGTCAGACTAATTACTTGAAAGATTTATCCCAAGCCCAATTCTTCTGCAGGCTCCATCAAAAAGGAGAGCGGAGAGAGAATCTTCCTTGCTCCGAGAGCATGTCTCACACAGGACAGTCTCCTAACAGGCTCTGATAGTTGTGTTTGTTTGTTCTGGGTTATCCAGGCGGTGCGTAGCTAAAACAGTGTGCTACTGACCCCCGCCTAATTCTCAAAAGCTTTGACCGAGTGACTTGGAAGCTGACCCTTCCCAGTGCTGTTCCTGTATAATGTGTCATCATAAAATGGAGCCCTGCATGCCCGGCTCCAGAGCGCCCAGCCCTGGGATGCTGCCGTGAGAAGCAACTTGATCTTGAACCAGAGCCTGAAATTTGGATGCTCTGTACAAGGACTCATGCCCATGGGCACTGTTTGTTCTTACCACCTGCAGTGCATGAATACACAGCTGTGTGTACTGGCCGGCAGTCAGCTGACCTCTCGGTGCCTCATGACTAAAGCTGCCTACCTCAATGGCATGCCCCCTGGTCCCCAAAGGAAATGTGCATGCGATGCTACCCATGCTCGCACTCAAGCCACCTCAAATACACCTTCTGATTCAAATGAAAATCTCTCCGGCTGGCTCCTCATGATGCATTAACAACAACAGAGAATTGTAATTTTGTTCACGTGGGGAAGAGCCGGGTTATTTTTATTTTTAATTTTTGAAAACTTTTATTGTGACCTATAACACACTGTATCAGTCAGCTATCATTTGGCCCTGAGTGTCTAGGGCAAAAGCATTTCTCTGGTCAAGAGCCGCCAACCAGTGGCAAGGACTGTGTGGATTTGCTCCAATAAAAATGCCACATCTGGGACATTTGGGACATTTGGGACAGGACAGCAGCTGCAGTTGAAGTCGATACTCGATTAAGTAGAGGATTGTTCACACTCATTTTCCAGGATCTACCCACCCTCTGCACGAGCCAAAGAGGTGAGTTACATGAGATTATAGCAAGCATGTTGCAAGTATCACTTATATCTTCACGCCTTCTAGGGTGGCACTTAGGTCCATTCAGAGTCAGGACTGTAGTATAGCTTCTGGTTTACTATCAAGGGAGGGAGAAGAAGTTCCAGGGACTTCCCACGATGAGGAACTTATTTATTAACTCTATCCATGGCCAAGTACGTGTATCTTGATTTTATATGCCCTACCTATAACTATAGGATGAGTTCACAGACCTACGGGGACCCCTGTGATTTGAACTTGGCTCAGTTCTCAATTCATAACCCGAGCACCACACAAGCTCCCATTTCAACAGATGGATCCCAGTGGCATTTGGGGTCTCCAGGAATTAGCAGCAATCCAGAGTCAGAAGATCCCGAAGAGTCTATGTCTTTCTTTTTCCTCAGTGTGGTGTCACCGTTACTAATGACCCCATCTCCCTTTGGGGAAGGCTTGGAGGAAGATTTATGGTCTACACTTGTGACAGCACAGCAGTCCTCAAGGGAACCCTGCCTCCCCCTCCATCAAGGGGCTCTCCATCTGAGAACTGGCTTGGGCCTGGGATTGGAGCGCAAGGCCAGACTCTCCATAGTGAGAGTTTTCCATAATACAGATAGACTTTAGGAGGCTGCCCATCTAACTCATTCCTAAGGACACCGTGTCTATTAGCCACTGCCAGAGATCCTGGTGGGGCACAGCCCTCCATCCCCACTGAAGCCACCCCCAGTCATCAGACAGCTTACATGGAAGAACAACCAACGAAGCTTGTCAAGAATGCTAGTGATCCCCCTCACCCCTGTGTTTATGAGTTACTTAACAAAGGGGAGGTGCTCTGGGCCTCCTTGAGGGGTGTGGTGGGCAGAAGAGGACGAACGTTGCACAAAATAAATCCACTTCAAAACTCCCATCTCCCTAAGCCTTTGGATCCCTTTCCATTATGCCAAAGAAGCTCTGACATCTGGCTGTCATTAAGCCAGTGGGGGTAGGTCACCACTGAGGGGCCCAGCTGTAGTCACCCAACCAAGTGAACCATTAGATCCAAATACAGCTGCATGTGAGATCCTGGATCTCTGGGAAGTGCAACCATGTAGAGACAGTCCTCCGGTGTTTCATCTGGTCTTCTCTGTCTAACACCCTTAAAATACGTTACTGCACACATTCCCCAGGTTTCTGGTCACATAAATGATCAGAGTCTTGGCAATCATTCGGTAACACAGACTATTTCCTCCTGCGCAGGCTCCTTTGGGCTTGTTCTCGGGAGTGTGCTGAGCAGCGAGAGGTGGCCGATTGGGTTTTAGTTACGGTAGGCCTACCTGGCAGGGCAACTTGACCGCGCGAGATTATTTCGGTGTCTTTGCACGATGAAAGCCTGGTCTCCTCAGGCACAGAAGGCAAGCTGCTTCCATGGTCAAAAGAGGATCAAAGGGTCTCAGGGCTTCCCAATTACCAGCTGCATCTGCCCCCATCCAGTTGTCCCTATACCAGGACTCCGGGTCCCACTCCTTCCCAAAGATCACCCTAAGTTTCACATGAGAGGTTTGTCATAGCTCTGACTTCACTTTGTAATTCAAAAGCGGGTTGTAATTCTGCATGCTGTGCAATTGAATGTTTTGCCTGATTTTCAGGAAGGTCGGCCCTGGGGCTGCAAGGGAGAGGCTCCGAGGGAGGTTGCCCTAGAAGTTCTCTGGTTCTCAGACCAAGACTTGAACTGAGAGTTTAAAGACGCAAGTGTGTTGTTTTTCTTTCTGCAGGAGCCCCAGCACATTGAGAAACGCCATCCTGTATCCCACAGTCCTTGCGGCCATCACCCTACCAAACGGTCAAGTGCAGCAGCCCCTTCAGCCCCATGGCCTTCGCTTCAGTAAGCATTTCATTATGAGCCACTGCTGGGGACACTGGTTACGTGTGACATCACCACACACCTTGGCAAAGAGCCCAGCACTGAATTCGAGTCCAAGAACACAACAAAATCATGCTCACACCCCATCTTTGAGGATCTTTTTCCTGGGGTCATTCATTCCCAGAACTATTTTCTGTATCATTAAGGGTTCAGTCAGGGGACAGGAACCACATCAATTTTAACAGAGAGAATTTACTATAAAGTCCTGTTAACTAATATTGGGGATGAAAAGGAAACAAGGTGGACCCATAGTTATTGCAGAGGTAACACCTAGAATATCTCCTGAATGAGGCTCCTAAGCACCTCCCCCAATCTCTCGTGTTTGGTAAAAAAAAAGATCCAAATAACAACCACAACAATAACAGGACCCCATACCATTTAACAACCTTAGTTAATCATAAGTTATGAGGGTTTTCCACAGAAAGCAGCTGCCTGTAAGAAGCGGTTACTGCCCCTGAGGCTGCAGGGACAAAGGGAAGAGGTCAGGATTATTGAAATTTAGAAGCTTGAAGGCGAGATCCTGCAGAACTAGAAATCAGACTTTCCAGGACAGGCCACTGCTGCATTCAGGCTCGATGCCATGCTGGCTGGAGTTGTGTTTTCTGAGAAAGGGCAACCAGGCTGCTTGAAGGAGACTAAGAAGGCTGCAAATTGGAATCCGATGCTGCTGCAAGAATTAACTGGACCCGTCGGGGAGGAAGCATCGGTGCAGTGACATCAGAAGGACAACGTCCCTCCATCTCCCAGACCTCCAGCCTCTCCCCAGAAGCCCTGGCCGGCAATGCGTAATGGAGCCATTTGGCAAAGGAGGATGTGGCTTCCAGAGCGCCATCCCCAGCACCGAAAAAGATGTAGGTTTGGAGCTCAGAGACAACAGGTTAATAACCAGCAGACCCACACACAGAGAAATGCATAAAACTTCAGCATATACAGGTTAAACACTGCCAACTCCAAGAAGCTCCTTCATACTCTTTCTGTTCATAGCCCCCGCAACCCCATGAAGGCAATCGTGGTCCTAACTTTTAAGGTATCACTTCCATGCTTCTATTTATACTTTTATCACCCACATATGCATCCCCAAACACTGTGCTTTATTGTTACCAGTTTTTAAACCTACAAGATGTATTCTTTTGTGCCTCAGTTCTTTTACTCAACACGTAATTGTGCGTAGCTATGGTTGATTCATTTTCCTTGCTGTATAGTATTCCATTGCATAGCTATGTCATTGTTTATTAGCCATTATACTTGATGGACATCTAATATGCCTCCAAACAACCAATGACTTTAAGGTATCAACAGGTATTTTGAATACTTAGGATACTTATTTTGGATAATTAGGATACTTATTCTCAAACTTGTTGGTGTCAAGATCCTTTTATACACTTAAAACTTACTGAGGATGTCAAAATGATTTTGTTTATACATGTTTTATCTATCAATATTTGCTGTATTATAAATTTAAAATGAAAAATGCGAATATATTTATTAACTGACTTAAAAAGAACAATAATATGGAAATGCAAGCTGGTGCAGCCACTCTGGAAAACAGCATGGAGGTTCCCCAAAAAATTAAAAATAGAACTACCCTACGACCAGCAATTGCATTACTAGGTATTTATCCAGGGGGTACAGGTGTGCTGTTTTGAAGGGACACATGCACCCCAATGTTTATAGCAGCACTATCAACAATAGCCAAAGTATGGAAAGAGCCCAAATGTCCATCGACGGATGAATGGATAAAGAAGATGTGGTATATATATATATACAATGGAGTATTACTCGGCAATCAAAAAGAATGAAATCTTGCAATTTGCAACTACGTGGATGGAACTGGAGGGTATTATGCTAAGTGAAATTAGTCAGTCAGAGAAAGACAAAAATCATATGACTTCACTCATATGAGGACATTAAGAGACAAAACAGATGAACATAAGAGAAGGGAAACAAAAATAATATAAAAATAGGGAGGGAGACAAAATAGAAGAGACTCATAAATATGGAGAACAAATTGGGGGTTACTAGAGGGGTTGTGGGAGGGGGGATGGGCTAAATGGGTAAGAGGCACTAAGGAATCTACTCCTGAAATCATTGTTGCACTATATGCTAATTTGGATGTAAGTTTTAAAAAATTAAAATTAAAATTAAATAAATACATAAATAAATAAATACAGTGTAATAATGTTTAAAAAAATAACAATAACAATACATTGTGCAAAGCTCTTGAACGTCTGGCTTCATAGAAGACAGCCACACCATTAGATCTGTTTCTGTGTTCAATCTGTTGCAGTCGCTTGTTTGGTGGAAATATCTGAAGAAAATCCAGCCTCACACAAATATGTTCTTGAAAAAAGAGAGACTTGCAGACTCTCAGGAAGTGTCTTGGGGATGGCCAAGACCACTCTTTTTAGACTTTAGAAAGATGGTATAGGAAAAGTAGATGTGATTCCCGAACAGAATCATATGGAGAAGGGCAGGTGAGCTTTGGCACTTCTCATAATTCAAATGCTCTGGCTTAAAGCATCCTCCCCCACTTCATGAGCTTCCTACCATGTGCTGTGCGAAAAGAAAATTAATAGTAAATTCATACAAATAGATGAGCGGAGGGAGGCAGAATGGGGCTGGGGGAGGGGGATGCATCATGATCCCACCTGTCGACCATGCCATGCCACATCTGGACCCCAGTTTAAGCCCAGCTAGGGCATGTTCTCCAAGAGCGGTTTGAGCAATTTCTATAGGAAACATACAATACTTTCATAACAAGAAAATAAGTTATTTTCTAGAGAAACAATAAAGCAAGGGAGAGAGACAGAACATCCAAAAGCTTTGCCCACTTTTCTCCTTGCCAATGGGAGCCCCGGGGGCAGAGAACAGGATGTTGGCTGAGAGGGAAGAGGAGACGAGATGGAATGTTCAGGTAGATGAGAAGCCCAAGCCTCTGCTCACAGACAAGAAATTCACATGACACACAGCAGAATACGATTTCCTGTTCTGCAAGAAAAGAGAAAGGTATTTTTCTAAGTTCATATTTCCCCATTGATGGGCTTGAAATGCAAACCCTAAGAGTCAGGAATCGAAACAACGTGCAAGGAGAATGCATCAAAACCCATTGGCTCCCTCCCACCGCCACACTGCCTCCCCCTCATGCATTACTCAGTGTCTCTGAGTTCCTGCTTGAGCGAGTAGAGTAATAACCCCCAAGACCCCAAAGCGGTCCACTAAGTCAGATCAAGAAACCATCCACAGAGTAGAACTGTCTCAGAGCACAAAAGGTGGGGCCTCGCTAATGAACAGCAGCCTGGTTTGACAGCCTGGGCTGCTTGCCAGACTCATTTGTTTCCAGGCCTTCCGCCTGCCAACCGAAGTGGTTGAGAATTAATAGGTCCCCAAAATATTTCTTTGGACACACAATGTAAGAGCTGCCAACTCTGGCCACTTCCACTGATGTCAGAAGCAGCAAAGTTGAAATGAAGTGAAAGGGAAGAACCGAAATGCCATAAAGCACGCTCCACATGGAAGGCGTCCCAAAAGGACAGTAAGGACGGGCGCTGCATTCAAGGACACCGTGTCTTCTCTATTCAGCCTCTGCTCTCAAGTGTCAGCAGACGACTGGGAGAACAAGAGAAGGAAAGCCTTCTCCTGCTACCATAAATAATAAATGGTTTTCTTCTTTCATATTTGTTTATTTTTGAGAAAGAGAGAGAGAGTGTGTGTGTGTGTGAGCAGGGGAGGGGCAGGGAGAGAGGAGGACAGAGGATCCAAAGCAGGCTCCATGCTGACAGCAGAGAACTTGATGCAGGGCTCGAACCCACGAACCGCAAGATCATGACCTGAGCCGAAGTCGGACGCTTAACCGACTGAGCCATCCAGGTGCCCCAAATAATAAATAAGCATCCAAATTTATGGGAGTTTTCACTTAAAACAAGCCATGTAGTATATACTAATGTGCCATGGGGGAAATGACAGAAAGTAGATTTTAACTAAAACAGAGAATAAAAGGTGAAACAAAATGACAGAACAGTTCTAGAATTCTGATAAAGATCATATGTTAATTCTTTAATATATACTGAAATCTCTTTTTTTTAATAGTTTGACTGAAGCAGATCATTGCCTGCAAAGTGTCTCAGATTATATATTTTTTCATCACACACGTTCTTACCAAATCAGTACAAAGCAATGTATGGATCTCCGGATTTGCCCCACCCTCGGATTCAGCCCTGGAGACAAGTCTATGTGGTGAAAACCCATCAGGTCTCCCGTTGGTTGAGGTTACCAGGTGCCCAGCACGGTAACCAGTGCTGTTACATACGTTACCACGTTCCATTCTTGAGACAACTCAGATATCTCCATTTTCCACATGCAGAAACTGAATTCCAGAAGTGAAATAACTTGCTCTCTGATATATAAACACAGTCTCAAATGCACCACTATTGGGATCAAAACAAAACATATGCAGGAAATTCACATTTATGTTGATGGAAAAACCCAAGGAGGAATTCACTTTGGAATTTCAAGGTGCCACTAAGGGAAAACTCTAAGAGACTAAAGACAGACAAACCAGATATCTAGGGACTGCAAGCTATTTTTAGTCCTTCGTGGCTTTATGCTTAAAAAGCACAGCACATTCAGAGACCTGTAGCCAAAGGAAACTCAGATGGTAAGAGAATGTCTCCACAAAAAACTTAACACCCATCTCAGACAGTCTGGCACATGGTTTCTCCCCCCTAACCAGTCATGACTTAGAAGATTCAATACAGATGTGTGTGTGTCAACAACCCAAGCAGTCTGTATCAGTCAGGGCTATTAACACTAGCTGCTGTAACAAACACCCCCCAAATTTCTCACTGACAGAACAGACCAATGTAAGCTGGGTAGCTCTATCCTAAGCATGTCTCAGACATGTTTTGTCTTGTGGTTCTGCTGCTGGACCCTCTTAAAGTCCCTCTGGGATCCTCCACATTTAGAGTCCACATCACAGAGGAAAAAATCATTTCTGCCCATATCATTGGCCTGAATTCACCGTACCATCTTATAGAAAGAAGGCCTGGAAAAAAGCAATTTAGTTGTGTGTCCAGGAAGGAGTGGAAAACCAGCTATGTGAATAGCTGCTTGGCCAACAGTCCCTGTGATTCCTGGGGCCCCACCACAAGAGGGAATGTCTACAGAGGAGGGAGGGCCAATGTGGATGCAGGGCTGGGAGAAGGAAGAGGGACCCACTGAATTCATTCCCAGCTCTGCCTGGGATTAACACTGCCTGGGCCCAAATACTGAACCTCCTTAGCCTCAGTTTCCTCATATGTGACGTGATGCTTAAAATAACTAGTCCCAGGGTTGTTATGAGGACTTAAAGCAACGCACAGCAGTGTGGCCTTTAAATGATTGAAGACCAAATACTGGACCCTTTGGCCAAGGAAGGACTCCGCTGATGTCACTTAAGAAGTACGAGAGCTGATGATTCCTGCTGGTGGGAGAGGTGTTTCTCAGGAGGTACTCAGCCTGAAAGCTGTCCCTTTCCCCCATCCAGGAAAGCCTGCTTGGCACATGGCCCCCACAGTCTGGCTCCCTGGAGCCAGCCCTTTGCCCAGAGAGGCAAGGCAGAGTCACGGTGCCCTGAGAAGGAAGCCCAACCCCACGAAAAGTCTTTAGCAGAAGGTGCCTCAAAGAAGGAAAACCTCCTTTAGTCCAGCTTTGCCTAGACCTAACAGCAGCATGCTAGGACCAAGGAGAACTGGCAGTGTGGAAATCCACTGTCTAGACAGTGACCTTCGGATAGTGGCAGGGAGAGGGACTGAAGAGTTTTTTTCCCAGTAGTCCTAAAGGCATGGATACAAGGATGCCTCCTGTTCACCTCAGAGCCCAGAGCGAAGGGAACTGATGGGGGCCCTGGAGGCAGACATGTGATACACCGCGGGGACTGAGGAGAGCCAGTGAGAAGCAAAAGAGCCACATCCCTCAGCCACACACCAGAGGAAGCCAACAGCGCCTCCCCAAGCCCAGAGGATGCACCACTGCCCACGCAGCTCAGCCTCTAGGGGGAGCCTCCCCTGATTCAGCCCTGGTGGAATCACCGTGCTGCCCATGATCAGATTTTCTTTTGCTCTCTGCCAGAAATCAAGAAAAGGATTTTATGCTAAATCTCAACTTCATGGCTGGGGGCGTGATCACTTAAGATGCCTGATGGCAGGGCTCTCTCTTTCCCACTTGTCCTCGGAAATCACAAAGGGGCCAAGCCCCTTCTAGCTGCCAACTCCACCAACCTGAGGGCAGAAATTTCGTCCTTGTGGTTACAAAATGGCTGCCCAACCTCCAGCCCTTCCACTGCTGTTCCAGACAGGAAAAGGAGAAGAAGGGAAAGGCAAAAGGTACATGTCAGCTGAACCTGCCCCTTTTTTTCTCAGAAAAAAAAAACAAATAACTTTCCCAGAAGCTCCACCCAGTCGACTTCCATATCTTTGGCCAGAACGACATCACACAGCCACCCCCAACTGCAAGACTTTATGGGAACTTATGTTCTTTGGCCTGTCCATTGTCCTCCTGGAAAAAAAACAAAAATCTGTTCATAAAGAAGGAAAACACGTATCAGGCAGGCAGCCAGCCATATTGGCCACAGAGTGTATCTAAAAGGCCCACAGAGCTTCACTTTGGGGGAAAAAATTAAATCTGGAATTGAGGCTAAGGCAGGTACAATGCCCTTTTTAGCATCCTCTCTGACAGTTCATTTCCACCAAGGCCCAAATGCCTGGGACAAGACTATCAGCACTTCGTCCACCTGATTCACTCAAACAGCTCAAAATGTGTGCATTTCCACATAATTACTGATTTCCTCAACAGATTTAATGTCTAAGTTTATCTTCACTTTAATCCAATTTCATGCTTGGAGCAGAGGGATTTCAGCAGAAGGTCTTTCTTAACCTTCTGATATCATTAATTATTGCTACACTGGGAGTTAGTGCACAGAACAAGCAGGTTTTTAAATAGAAATCATTTGTCTCTCAGCAGGGAGACTAACGGCTTTATTTCCGAATCCTCAAACTGCTGCACTGAGTGATCGGTTCATGGTGATCTCCCTGTGCTCACCTCTGTGCGGGATCAATCCTTCCTCCTTGGTTCCCAGATCAGCCCAATTTGCCACCTGTAGCGGGAGGAGTCCATTTCCTCCTTTAATTGTTGAATAGGGTTTTCTAGAAGGAAAGGCCAGCCTTTCCCAGAGCTCTGGGCATTTGGTCATGGTTCCTGGTGCTTTTCTGCTAAGGCAAATCCCCTAACTCATTAAAACGAAAAAAAAAAAAAAAAAACAAAAAAAAAAAAATAGATTAATTGACCAGTTCAGTAACAAGTCGCTCCAGGACCCAATAAACTTTGCAAAGAGTACATTCCAATTACAACTGTGCTCAGCGGGAACCCAGCGGGTACGCCAGCACAATCTTTCTCCAGCACGCAGGAATTTTTACGTGTTCTTCTAGATTCGTGTCACTCTTTTGCTTCAGCGTGGGCCCTGCGGTTCCCCACCCTGTCAGTCTACCTGCTCCTGTGACCCAGAGTGCGAATGACTCTGTAAAACCAGTGAGGTCTCAGAGAGGGTCACTGCAGGCTTGAGTTTGCAGGAGCCCTTGCGTGGGGCATTTCAGCCGAGGAGGGACCATTGTCCCCGGAGCACAAACATCTGGGAAGTTGCTGGAGCCCTGGCTGCCGGTGCAGCTGCAGCCTGCCCTCCCGGCATGAGGCAGCAGGAAGCAGGGATTTGGGTGACTAGCCTGATTGCAAAAGCAGGCCCAGGGAGAGTGAGATAAGGCATTTGCTAACAGCCTCAGTGAGGATGCTTCTGGAAGGCTCTGCTCCTCTCAGGATGAGATACACCACCGTTTAGAAGCCTCGGACACCATAGAAACATCCCCCACAAAGGGCACCAAATAGAGAGAGTGTAAGAGATTTCGTGCAAGTGCAGATTCCAAATCAACCCAACACGTGCTTAGGAAGCAGCCCGTGTACCAGCTCTCATCTAGAATTCATGGGTTGCAAAACGTTACGTCAAGGTCTTTGCCTGCCTCTACGAATAAAATACAATTTAGAGGTAAAATTAAAGTACAGCTACTAGAACATTCTCAATTCAGCATCTCTTTTCTTGGCTGTTTTCCCCTGGACATTTTTTCCCCATTCCAATTTCCATGCACTAGTCTCTCTTTTTATGTAGGTCAAAGGAGCTGGTCCCACCAGTGACAGAAGGACATGACTTGTTTTTCCACACAAGAAAAGGCAAGGCAAACACCTGAGTCCATGCATGGACTCAAGGGGAGGTGCCTGCTTCCAGAAACCCCCTGCTTACAGCCTTTCAGTGACCTCGAGCTATGTGCCTCCAAGTGTGTCTTCGCCATAGCTCACAAGCTCCCCAAGGTCACCAATCAAGTCTGATTGATCTCAATATTCCTAGTCACCGGCCCAGCGTCCAGAAGCGAGTAGGTACAGAATCAGGATCTCTCTACCTCGCCGCTATTAACACTTTGGGGCTGGATCATTTGTTGTGGGGGCCGTCCCGTGCACTGTGGGATGCCTGGCTCTACCTGGTAGATGCCACCCCAGTAACACCCCCCCCCCACTCCCCACTCCCCCCATTTTGGACAACCAAAAATGCCTCTGGACATTTCGTCTGGTTGGAAAAATACTGAACAACACAAATGTTTGTCAAACGAAATAAATGAGTGGCCACTGTAAGTGCCCTAGTTTAGCTGCACCAACGCTGCTTTTGAATTCTAATTCCTGATAGTGTTTCTCACCGTCTTTGTAGAAGACCCCACAGTTGGGGAACAGGGGCATCGCATGTATTCAACAGGCTCTCAGGGTTTGTGAAGTTCTCTCCGAGTGCCAGTGCTACATCCTACCAGTTGCTTTTCTTTTAATCTTTTTTTAACATTTATTCATTTTTCAGAGACAGAGAGGCAGAGCGTGAGCAGGGGAGGGGCAGAGAGAGAGGGAGACATAGAATCCGAAGCAGGCTCCAGGCTCTGAGCTGTCAGCACAGAGACCGACCGTGAGATGGTGACCTGAGCTGAAGTCAGAAGCTCAACCAACTGAACCACCCAAGTGCCCCTACATCCTACCAGTTGCTTATCTCAGAGACGGAGCAGTAGAGGTCATAGTGCATGGCCCCTGCCAAACATCCCTCAGCCTATAAAGCCCACAGCCCTTTAGTGCAATTTGCAAGTTTCCCAATGATCTCAAATCCCTGTGTCCTCACCAGCCTCACTCCCCGCCACCCTCTATGGTATCCTGTCAGATACCCCACCAACCTCCCAGTGTTCCCCAAGCCTGCTCTGTTCTTCCATCTTGGCTCCTTGCCACCCTACAGGATGCTCCTGATGATTCAGCACTGGGCTCTGAGTTCACCACCCCTCCTGGAGCAGGGGAAACACCTCTCCCAGACCTCCACCTACCACATCACCGCAAATGCCAGCAGGGCTCTGCTCTAACACAGGGCCGAATGCACCTGTCCCATGATATGGACATCATTCATGGGTGAAAGCCTGAATCACGGCGGCTGCTGTGCCCTCATCCATGTGACATTGTGCTGAGTGCCCAACTCTGTCCATGCTCCAAAGCAGTAATACAAGGCTAACTCCATTTTTAAACATCATTTAGGAAAAAATAAAAATAACAACCAGTTGATTAACTGAATTTGGGGTTCCCCCCCCACTGGTTATTTGGGCGCTGTGAATACACAATCAGAATCCTTGGTTCTCAGGACCTTACAATAGTATTCTAAGCATGCTACAGATATTCAAAAATTACACACTGCAGTGGGAGGTGTTTTGAAAAAACACATTAGAAAAATTGGATCTACAGCACCAAGTGTTAGCAACGGTTTAAAATATTAATGCGTGTTGGATGCCAAGTTATTTTGAAGGCTCAACCAGACTCCTAATTTGGCAGGAATAATTTCATATCAGCAATTAGATACACGTGCAAATATTTAACTATAAGTTGCTGCTTATACCATTGAAATACGGTGGTTCATCAACTAGCCACCTGGTTGGCAGGGCCGACTAAAGATTTGTCCGTATTACAACAAAATCCACCTTTTAAAATTCCCCCACATTTGCAGCATTCTGGGAATACATACAAATTGGGCTAGTTATGGGGGGGAGGTAAGAAAGGTTCAAAGATACCTCTGAATTCTCAATGGAGCCCAAAGGACTGGAAACATGCCAGTTCTGTACAGTCACCTATATGTCACATTTCATGTCTCCTAGGAGATCACGAATCACTGAGCTGGCTAAACACACTCAAATTCATCCTTCAGTTTGGGTGGATTTTCAACAACTGCACAGTTCACATAAGAAATGAACATTTTCACAAAAGTTAATCAGCACGTGAAAGATCAAGTTGTATCATATAGGTTAAATAGTAAGTGCCAATATGTGTATAAACATACGCACGCACGCAAACACACCCACACACGAATGTGGAAGATATATTGATGCCAATGTGTCAGGAAGCCAGAATTTTCCAATGTCTGACTTTGCCATCCGTGCCGAAGAGCCAAATTGACAGGAAATTCAGCCTAACATGCAGGAGCACGAACTGAACTTGGGATCAGAATGTAGGTTCCAGCTGGGCTATTTTGGTCGTAAGTGTGTGACCCTTGGTAAGGTAACCCCTCTGAGGGGGAAGCTGAGCCTCAGCTTCCTCAGTGGCCAAGTGGAGAAAACTGTATCTATCTTGGAAGGATGTGGCAAGAATTGAAATTGAAGAAGCCAAATGCTCACTTTATTCCTTTCTTCCTCCCAGAACGAGGGAAGCCAGCCCTCCAATCCGCCCTTGGCCAGGGCCCCTGGTCTTCTGAGAGTCTTATTTGCAGGGCAGGGAGCTTTCTCTGTGCTCCTACAGCCTGCTGTAGGAGTGGTCCTTCAAAGTCATGCTTTGTCTCCTGACATACATTTCTAAATTAATACACCTTATTCCAAAGGGTCCTGACATTGGACAAGTTCTGTGACCAGCAAGATACACAGCAAGGCTGGTTTTAGTAACAGGAACTACTCCAATGTTTAAGTTACAGGCATTCCAATGGTTCCAAGAGAGAACATTTTCTTCAAGACACGTATGGCACATTTTAGCCACAATATCCATATTTCATGCTTCTAGCTTTTATTTATTTGTTTTTTAAAGTTTATTTATTCTTGGGGCGCCTGGGTGGCTCAGTCAGTTAAGCGTCCAACTTTGGCACAGGTTATGATCTCACGGTTCACAAGTTCGAGCCCCCGCATCGGGCTCTGGGCTGACAGCTCAGAGACTGGAGACTGTTTCAGATTCTGTGTCTCTGTCTCTCTCTGCCCCTCCCCCACTTGTGCACTCTCTCTCTCTCTCTCTCAAAAATAAATAAAACGTTAAAAGAAATTAAAGTTTATTTATTCTTGAGAGAGAGAGTGAGTGTGCATGCACGCATGCACCAAGGAGGGGCACAGAGAGAGGGAGACAGAGAATCCCAAGCAGGCTCCACGCAGTCAGCACCAAGCTTGAACTTCAACTGTGAGCTCATAACCTGAGCCAAAACCAAGAGTCAGACATTCAACCAACTGAGCCACCCAGGCGCCCTGTCATGCTTCTAGCTTTTAAATATAGCAGCAAGCCCTTCAAATGCCCTATGCCACGTCCATCCAAAAAATTTCCGGATACATATATCCTTTCTTGTGAAGCCCAATGTAGCAAACTTACATGGCATTTTGTCTGTTATTTAAATGCTTCTGTGCCTTGCAAAGATTGATCCGACCACTAAAATGTGCCGGATCTTTTTATCAGCTGGTCAGCCATTTGGCAAAAGACAATCTGATCCTCAAAAACCTTAACAGAGACACCTGTTACCATCTTCAAACGGAGAACCCACGAGAGACTTCATTTGTGTCATTTCAGGTCACAGCCAACAGCAGACCGCACACACACTGCTCCCGCTCCTTATAGCCCTGTGTCACTAGAAAAGCAGAGCAGTGTGTGTGAGCAGCCCTCCCGGATGATTAACTGTGTGACTCTGGCCCATTACTTACCCCCTTTGTAGCCTCAATTTCCTCATGCACAGAACGCAATAAGAAAAACAGAGGGCCTGAACAGACATTTTCCCAAAGAAGACTGCCCAACAGACACATGAGAAGATGCTCAACATCACTCGTCATCAGAGAAATGCAAATCAGAACTGCAGTGAGATATCGCCTCTCACCTGTGAAGATGGCTTGTATCAAAAAGACAAGAACTGGGCCACACGGGTGGCTCAGTCGGTTAAGTGTCCAATTCTTGATTTCGGCTCAGGTCACGATCTCATGGTTCGTGAGATCAAGCCCCGCATTGGGCTCCAAGCTGCTGACAGCGTGGAGCTTGCTTGGGATTCCCTCTCCCCTCCCCCTGGTCCCCCAAAATAAATAAATAAATATTTTTTATGAAAAAAAATATTTTAATGACAAGAACTGACAAGTATTGGCGAAGATGTGGAGAAAAGAGAATCTTCTTGCACCACGGGTAGAAAGGTAAATTGGGGCAGCCACTCTGGAAGACAGGAGGAAGCTTTCTCAGGAAACTTAAAATAGAATTACTATCTGATCCAATAATTCCACTTCTGGGCATTTACCCAAAGAAAATGAAAACACCTATTCGAAAAGATATGTACATCCCCAGGTTTCTTACCACATTATTTACAATAACCGGTTTATAGAAGCAACTCAAGTGTCCACCGACAGAAGAATGGACAAAGAAGATGTGGTACATACATCAGTGGAATATTACTCAGCCATAAGAAGGAATGAAATCTTGTCATTTGCAGCAACATGGACAGACCTAGAGGGTATTATGCTAAGTAAAATAAGCCAAACCAAAAAAAAAAAAAAAAAAAAGACAAATACTGCAAGATTTCACTTATATGTGGAGTCTAAAAAACAAAACAAGCGCACACACCAACAGCAACAACAACAAAAAGAGCGCCTCATAAGTGTAGAGAACACTGGTGGTTGCCTCCTGGGAAGAGGATGGAGATGGGTGAAATGGATGCAGGGGATTAAGAGGTCCCTTAAACTTCCAGCTATAAAATATATAAGTCACAGAAATGAAGAGCACAGCAAAGGGAATACAGTCGATAATATTGTAATATGCTCATTGTGGTGAGCATTCTGTAATGTATATAATTGAATACCTCTGTTGTACACCTGAAACTAATTTAAAATCCTATGCCAATTATACTTCAATTAAAGATAAAAAGGATGCAACAATTACGCCTGTGACTTGGGATCACTGTGTCCCACTGTGTGCCAGGTGCCTTGGAAAGAGAGGCCCAGAAGGTCTAGCACCTCAAAAGAACAAAGTGCTACACCCTTCCTTCTGCACAAACAGAATACTGCATTTAGCGTGCTAACCTCAACCCCCTTCCTGCCATTACTGGTAGTGGAACCAGATTTTGGTGAACAAAAACCGTCTTTGGAACTTTCTCTTCCAAAAGCTATTTTTGGAACTTTTTTCTCTGGAAAAGTGGTACTGTTTTCCACACGATACACCTTATTCTGTTTTCACCAGTTTTTACAGGCATTCACTGCATGTATATGTGCGTGTGTGTGTGTGTGTGTGTTGTGTGTGTGTGCGCATGTGCGTCATGTCTCCAGGCACTCTGATCCCATGAACAGATTCTTGTAACCACCGCCACCATCACAATACAGGGGAATGACTCCTGTAACCCCAAAGTCACACCCCAATAGCAACCTTTAAAATGGATTGTGGTGCAGACCAGCATAATTCACATATTCACGTAGAGGAAAGACGGAAGGCACCCAAATGTCCCATGATGGATGAATGGAGAAACAAAACGCTGCCTATCCATGCAATAGAATATCATTCAACCTTAAAAAGGAAGGAAGTGTTGACACCTGCTACAACCTGGATGAACCTTGAGGACATTCTGCTAAGTGAAATAAGCCAGGCACAAAAGAACAGATACTATTAGACTCCGCCCACAGGAGGCAGCTGGCGTAGCCAAGTTCACAGAGACAGAAATTAGAATGACGGTGGCCGAGAGCTGGGGGAAGGGAAACGAGAAGCTAGTGTTTAATGGAAACAGAGTGTAGTTTTACAAGATGAAAAGTGTTCCGGGGGTTGGTTGTACAATAACATGAACATACTTAGCACCACTGGACCATATAACCTAAAAATGGTTACGATGGTAAATGTTTTGTATTTTACCATGATTAAGGATAAAAATAACTAAAAATAGAAATAAAGTTGATCATGATTATGTGGCCTTCAGGCATTCCAGACGAACTTCAGTGCCATCCTGCTGAGAAAGTATCACACAGCATCAAACACACAACCCCCAGAAACAAGAGGACCTGGGCTCAAATCCCGGCCTGGGATGTTTATTATTTAGTGGCTACCTCTAGGCATTTACCTATTCTGTGCCTCCATTTCCCCATCTGAAAATGGCAATGGTTATAGAACTTATCTCACAACGTTTTTAAGCAGATTAAATAAGGTAATGTTTTTAATTTTTTTAAATGTTTATTCATTTTTGAGAGAGAGTGCGAGCAGGGGAGGGACAGAGAGAGAGAAAGACACAGAATCCGAAGCAGGCTCCAGGCTCTGAGCTGTCAGCACGGAGCCCGACACGGGGCTCAAACCCATGAACTGTGAGGTCATGACCTGAACTGACATCAGACGTTTGACTGAGCCACCCAGGCGCTCCTTTAAGGTAATGTTTTTAAAAGGCGCTTAGCCTGTGTTCCTCGCTCAGAGAATCCAAGAGACAGGCCTGGAAGGCCACTACCCTCCTTATGGGTATCCTAAGCCTGTCCTATAGGACGGGACCTGGGGAGTGGTTCAGAAGGGAGCTGAGATAACAAGGTAGGTCCCCGAGCAGAGCAGGCCCCCTGTTCCCAGGTCACTGTCTGCCCACGGAACGACCTGTGAGCCCCAACTCACCCCAAGAGCGCTCCAGCTACTCACCCACCCCCCACCTTGCAGTTTTTTCACATTTCTATTGATTTTAAGCCCAAACAGTTTTCTGGGTTTTTAAATTTTCAGTCCTAAATCCCACTTGCCCCGCATTGGTAGCTTAAAAAATGTGAGAGGTCAAAGAAAATATAGGCCAATGAAAATAACATTGCAGCACGAAATTAATTGCTAAGCTTGTTTAATATGACAGGGGACTCCCTAAAATCCTATTATATCGTTCCCTGCTTCCTTTCGTCGTGTGCACTGATTCTGTGCACAAAGGCCAGGGCAGGCTCCCCAGTGCATTGCTGCATTAATTTGACATTTCTGGCTCCAATTAACCTTACATTTCAGCTATTTCTAAAGATTGTTCTTTTAATTTGCGATAAGGTTATTTTTTTTTCTATTGGTGCTCACTGGCTTGTGCACAAAGGCCTGTTGTAGGAAATCCAGCCCAGTTTCTACATGTTTCAAGGTAACACACTGTTGTCTCTACCTACTGGTAAACAGAAGAGTTGGGTAAGAGTTTCTCGCCATGTGCGTTAACACAGGACAGGCCTCGATTCCAGGAGAGCTAGGGGGAGTGACCTATGCTGGTACAATGGGCATTCTGAGCTAGCAGCCCATACTTCAAGGCAAGATTGAGACAGTCATAATATAAAAAGAACACTGGATTCTGATTCAGTATATCTGGATTCAAATCCCACCTGCATCTCTTACCAGTTATGTTATCACAGGCAACGTGGTTAACGCTATGGAGCCTCAATGTTCTCATCCACCAAATGGGGCAAGGCCACCTCCCTCCTTGGACCAGTAAATAAGAGGTCAATAGGAAAGCTCCCTTCTCAGAAGAAACCTTCAGGAATCTGTTCCCTATCTACCTCTCCTAACGTCACAAACATTGCAAGAGCAGCAGTCAACAAACATGGCCTGTGGGCCAAATCTGGCCCACCATTTGATTTTGTAAATAAAGTTTTATTGGAACACGGCCATGACGACTTTTTTTTCCCCTATGGCTGCTTTCTCACTGTAATGGCAGAGTTGAGAAGCTGTGGTGGAGACATCATAGCTCTCAAAACCTAAAATATTTACTATCTGGCCCTTCGTAGACAGTTTTCCAACTTCTAATGGAATGAAATACAGCAAGGAGGCCATGGGTCTTGGCACCATGGTACCCCTCCTTTACCACTGCCCGGGCTTTGGTTAGTGGCTGGATCCTAGAGGTTTGAGAACTGGGGAAGATGCCTATGGGGGTCCCCATCTCTGCCATACCACAGCCTCAAAACAAAGCCTCAGCTGATATGGTGGCTAATGCCTGCCACTCAACTGGGGACCCTAGGATTTAGAATTCTTAGTTTCAAACATTTATTTCCTGAGCTATCCTAACTATTAAGAAAATCCTCTTTAGAGTTGAAGCCCATCATGGGATTAGATGTGCCTTCTGCAAACACAGAACTGATTTCCCACAAGATATTTTGCACAAGGGAGCCTTCCCCCAACTTCCTCCTATAAACTGTCACCTTTCAGCTCCTTGCACGGGAAGGGCACTGTGCTATGAACGGCACGCGGAGGGGAACAAAAATGAACGCGACAGGAGTCCCTTTCTCCTTGATGCCAAAGGGATCAATAGGAACATGCCATCCCCTCTGCTAATAGGGAATACACACATAAAATAAAATGTGTGATACAAAGTGCCACCCAGGCTGCAAATGAGTGTCTCAGTCTTACTCAGAGTGTGGTCCAGAGTGTGGTCAGCAACAGTCACCTGGCTCTGGTGAGAAATCGGGAGTCGCGGGCAGGTGACTGATAAGCACACGTGTCAACTGGGTCCTCTGGGCATTAGAAGTACAAGAGATTTATAAAGGGAAAGGGTTCAAGAGCAGGAGGGGCAGTTCAGATGCAGATCTGACAGCCGGGAGAGAAGGGGGGAGGCCCACAGGAAGAAGTCAAGTGGCCTCAAATCCAGATGCAGCTCTGAGAAAGCCACGGCCAGCCCAGCAGAAGATTCCAAATGAGCTGGAATGTGTAGTGATCATTTCAGTCAAATAAGCGACCCCGGTCCTTATCATCATGCTGCCCCTACTTCCCCTAGCCCTGATTTTTGTTTTGTAAGCCTTGAAATCGATGCATAAAATCACATAATTTTGTTTTAATTCAGAGAAACCTATTTTTGTTTATTGAACTTGAGTGATCTTTTCTCAAAAGATGACCCTTGTTGTCGAACATTTGTATCATTTTTTCTACCAAACCAATATTTAAGGAAACTGTTTTGTGGCTGAAATGTGAGGGATCGTTTCTAAGTGCCTCCTGGACCATCAGATATATTCACCCTCCCACCACTATCCCCCTCTGTCGATGCTTTCTGCTCCCTGGTAAGCTAAGAAAAACTTTCCCAGCTTTTGCTACACACAAAAAGGATTCAAAAGATATTTTTTTCACACTTCAGGCATCAGATGCCGGGTTTTAAAATACCCTGCATGGTGTGAACTTAGCTTTCAACATCAAATGCAGCTTTTCCAAGTTTGAAACCAAGAGGCTGAGAAACGAAGATATTGAGCGGCAAAACACACGACAGAGCGAGCGTCGTGCCGTTAAATTGACGTAAGTGTGGGCAAGTGTAGCCGTTCACACCCAAATAGACATCTGGGGATCTGTACGTGATTCTGAATCTTCCACCTCTATCCCCAGTGGTTGTGTGTGGGTGTGGGTGTGCACAGACATGCACACGAGCATACACACGAGCCACATCAGTTACTAGAGATGCCAACTGAAGTGCTGTGTGTCTTTTGCAGTTAATGCCAATTCCGTATGCGTGTTCAGCCTCTGTATTGGGGGGGGGGGGGGAGCTGTGGAAATACCCAATGAAACAGAGTTGCTCTTCTTCCCCTTTTAAAAAGAAATTGCCCCCGGGGCACCTGGGGGGCTCAGTCGCTTGAGCGTCCCACATCAGCTCAGGTCATGATCTTGGTTCGTGAGTTCCAGCCCCACATCCGCCTCTGTGCTGTCACTGCAGAGCCCGCCCGGGGTCCTCTGTTCCCCCCTCTCTGCCTCTCCCCTGCTCTCTCTCTCTTTCAAAAATAAGTAAAAACAGTTAAAAAATAAAAAGAAATGGCCCCTCACACCCTAGAAATCACTGTGCTTGTGTATCATCCTTATTTGTTCTGTTTCAACAACTCAAGAGCATTGAAGAATGGTTTCAGTAGAAAGTATGAGCTGAGCCTCTGTAGGATCAGGGTCTCGTTGGCTGCCTGCAGGTGGCCCCACGGGTGACACTGCGGGTGATGTGTGTGTCTGGCCTTGGTGCTTGCTACAAGTCTAGCCTTTGTGATGGGGCATGTCCTTGTGGCTGTTCTGTGTGCTGAGCCTCAAAGGCGAGTGGTCAATGTAACAGAAGAAATCGAACTTTGGATTGTGAGACCTGGCACATCCTAGCTCTGCCCCTGGCTCCCTCTGTTTCCCGAGTGAGCCTCGATATGTTCATCTGGAAAATGGGTCCATGTCACTTCTTTAAGTAAAGATCCAAGTTGTGGAGGCGAACGGACTTCAGAGATTGTACATGTGCACACAAACCGAGGTCACCTTCCACAGCTCATGGCTGTCACCAAGGAGAGGGCAGACCAAGGCCTGGGCAGATCTGAGAAAGTACAAGAAGTCAAAAGCCTTTCCTACGCTCACCCTCCAAAGTGCTTCTTCCCAGGGAAAGCAGTTTTACTATTTGATAAAGTATGACAAAAACCTTTTCAGCCTTAGCACTTCCTTCCAACACTGCCAAGCCCCTGCCAGGCTCTTTGGAGAAGTCAGACTCCTAGTATTAATTGTTGTTAAGGCTAATCAAATTCATTTTAAAGCTTTCCATAACAGTTCTACAATAACCACACTATATGCTATGAAGCACTGGTAATAAATGTTTAATCTTCTTTAACCTTCATAACAATCCCTATTTTACAGATAAGGAAAATCAAGACACATGGGGTGAAATAAGTCACTTTAGGTCACAGAGCTAATAAAGGGTGACGCTACGATCCAAACTGAGGACTGTGACTGGCCAGTGCACGTCCCTTTAACCACCGAGTTCTCGTGCCTTCCCTCCCTAGAATTTTAAATATTTTACATATTTTAGGACTTTACAAATTTTAAACCCATAGGAATACTTTGGGGGAGCACCTTGAAGCAAACATTGGGACGGTGAAGTTAGACACAAATAAGAGGCTAGGATGACATTGGTGTCTAGTTAATAGAAAAGCCACCCTTAGAGTCCCACATGAAGCCTGATGTCCCTGCTTAATTAAGAGCTTCCCTTTCATGCTCAGAAGTGGTCAGGCCAGCACAATCAACTATATAGTCACCCTAGGGTTAAATCTTTTGCAAAGATATATAGACATTAAATGAATAACAAAAGGAATTGTAAGAGACAGGACTTATGGAAAAACTAACTACCTTTTCTCTGCAGAAACCCTGGGCATGCTTTATGATTCTGACAAATTATAACACTTCTCTAGAAATTAGATATCCAATATCTTAGTGTGCAATACCACAAATCTAGGGGCCCTGGGGAATGAAAATCATTCCTAAATTCTGTTTCAAAACCTTGCCACTTCCTGTTTTAATGTATGAGTTTTTGTATGTGGTTCTGTTTTCCTTTCCTTTTAAATTCTATTCTGACTTCAGTTTACCTATTTCTTTCTAATTTATTCCACAAGTGCAGCTAGTAAATAAAGGAGACAATTATTTAAATCTTCATCTAATTGCATAGTTTATTCTAAGACTGTGTTTACACTAAAATTGATTAATGCTTATGTTTAATTGAGTTAATAAAAAGTTTCCATTTTATAGAAGGCTTTCCAGTTAGTTACCTCTAGACGCTTCTAGCCGGTCAATAGGACGGTTGAACATAAAAGTATGAATTCCCCAAATCTTAGCTATTTAAACGCAGTATTTGGGTTAATAATAATTAAGGCACACTGGCTCATCAATGTGATGAAGGTTTCTCTCTATGTTTAAAGACGTAATTTTGTGGGAAGAACCCACTGCTGGTTCCTAGAGAATGACGCCCCTCCCTGCTCCACGAACATTGCAAGGATCTTTGCTGGAGGGATCAGCACCCATCCTATGGCCTGAGAGGTACCAGAGGAGGAAATAAAGGGTCTTCTCTGTACAAACCTCACTACACACAAACAGCTGGAGCCCCCAGAGGCTACAATGTTCTCCAGGAACCTAACGGTTTGCTCCCTGAGACCTGGAAGCCACCCAATGCTCACCCATTCCTGGGAATGAGCACAGGATACAGGGAGAAGTTGGCTCTGGAGGGTTCCTCGGCCAGAATGTCCCCTTGACTTCACTTGGGGACAACTGCAGACACACAAAAGTTTTGGTGACAGAGTTCCAACTTAATCAACCTTAAATAAAGCAACGATTTTCCAGGAGCAAAGATTTTTCTAAGCTGCCTTTTACATAACGCAATTACCCACGTTTCACATTCTTTTCTCAGAGCCCCAGAGCTGGAACATTCCTTTCCTGTAAAATTGGGACCTCTGACCCCTTCGACGTGGAAGTGTATCCCAGGTTGGGGCTACTGATTATCTCCTTTTTATTTCAGCTAGTTTCACTCAAAGGACAAAACATAGGGTCCTTGAGCGGTTGACCCTCCTGAAAATATTTAACATCTGAATTAAACCGACAGGCTTTGCCTGAAGTGCTCTTTACATTTTATGTCTGAGGCTATTTTCTCCCAGCACTGAATCACTAAAACATAAGCAGATAAAGACAGCCCTGATAAATTGTGTTCTCTGAACTAAATGCCATCAAGCAAATTCTTGAATTTTCTCTTTTCCACAGCAAGTGTTATAAACTGTTCTACACCCTTCATGTCCCTGCTGGATTCAATTATTCCGGAAACAAACATTATTGTTCAAAATGAAGATCCAGGGGCTATTAGCATGATCCAACAGCTGTACTAGGGGTGAACCCAGAAGCAATGAGGCAGAGATATGGATGGAAGCAAGAAAGCCTGCTTTGATGGAGGGTGAGAGACAATAAAATTATACAGCCATCTTGTTTACTGCCCTCTCGGGATTAACGCCAAAAGACCCATTCCATGACAATGGACTGCAAAGAGGAATAATGGGCCTTACTGGACATTTCCAGAAGGCATGTCTGGACTACCTTTTTCCCAGTGAATCAGTCAACAATATTTATTAAGCACCTCCGCCATATAAAACATGCTGCAAGGTGCTATGGGGACATAGAAAGAAAGAAAGCACAGTGCCTTTCTTAGGAAAGATATGCATTCTTCTCCCTGGTAAACTGAGCGCCTATTTCATGCAAAGTAATGGGCTAGATAGATACAGGGGACTAGGAGGAAAAATACAATCTAGCCTGAGGCACAGGAGGCTTGTTCTGAAGTGCATGCCCAGCCCCCTTGCAGCCTGTGGCTTTGGAGGCTGTGTTTGGGTTAGTGGTCGTGTGGTCCTGGCCACAGCTGGACTCAACAAGGCAAAACTCCACATCCTGGGCTTGACATTAGCCCTCCTGAGTTCTGGTGGAAACCAGTGACTGCCTCTTTTGGGAAGCTGACTCACAAGACAGAGCAGGTGGATGAAGTGGCAATGAGGCTCCACAGACTCCAGCTTGTAGAAGGGGCCAGAAAACAGGAGGAACTGGCCGCAAAGATGACCACGGTTACATACACAGCCAATGTGGCCAGAGCTGTAGGTGACCATGTGACCCCTGAGAAATGGGACAAGAACCCCGGTGCTGACCTCAAGTCTTCAACTCTCTCAAAGGGGGGCTCTGAGCAGATACCCAGAGGGGGGAGGTGGTGGGCACAGTGGACTGTGTCTGGCCCGTGTCTGAGGGATCTGATGGAGAGGGGCAGACAGTCTCCCCTCCTCAGGTGATGTGGGGACCCAGAGAGGAATCCACAGGTGGGAGCTTGTCCTGGAAACATTTTTAAAGGGATCACACCACAAAGAGGTGTGTGCAGGTAGATGGGTGGAAAGCAAGGCTCTGAGGAGGGGACAAGAACTGCCAGAGGTGAGCACTGCCTTCTTTGTGAACGCCAGAACCTCTGAGGGACCCACAGACACACCTGCATGACAACAGAGAGGCTTTGGAGGTTGGCTTGGCCCAGAGAAATAACTGCATCTTGCAGTGAATTGCGGTCCCCTCCCAAAATCCATATGCTGAAGCCTTAATCCCCAGTGCGATTGTATTTGGAGACGGGACTTCTAAGAGACAGTCAGGTTTAGATGAGGTCATGATGGTGGAGCCCCATGATGGTGCCCTTGTAAGACAAGACACGAGATGGCTTGCTTCCTTTCTCTCTCTCTCTGCCAAGGGAGGACACAGTGAGAAGGCAACCAGCTGTCTACAAGTCAGGAAGGGGGTCTTCACCAGAAACCAACCATGCTGGCACCTTGAACTTGGACTTCCAGCCTCCAGAACTGTGAGGAAGCAGATTTCTGATGTTTGAGCCCCCCACTCTATGATATTTTGTTGTGCAGCCCCCACTAAGATAGCCATAAAGCTGTCCTTACCTCTTCCTCCATTCTCCCTCCCCAGGCTCCAGCCTTGAGGGGTCCACAGCCAGAACTACAAGCTGAGGGAGGTGCGGCAGGGACAGCAAATGAGCTGTCCTCCCACGCGTTCCCATGCTGCAGGCAGCTGGCCTTGGTCTAGGAGTTTTAACTTCTTCTGAATAAGATTCTAAGCAGTTAAATATTATGCAGGACTGGGCATCTCCATTACTGGAAGGCAAGTCCATTTGCTGCAGACGCCCGAGGACCTTCTATTACTTTAGAGTGATGGGTAAGGTCCTGGAGTCCAGAGGTGGCTGGAAAGTGGAGAGAAAATGAGTTACATTTTGATCACATCCCCAAGTCGTGGTGTTGAAGAAAAACACCAGAAGCGACTGAAAAAAGCCCCCATCACAGATGGGGTGTGAGGTCATGAGGAATGAACACGGTCAAGTGTTCAAATGAGGTCATGAGGAATGAACACGGTCAAGTCATGGCCGGGAAGGGGGAAGTTCAGGACAAGAAACCGGAAGGGTTCTTTGTGGCCAGAGTGTGAACTGGTCTCAGCAGGAAATTGGCATGAAGTGAGCCACGTTTGGGGATGGTATCAGAAATAAGATCAGCTAAGCAGCTTTAAAAATTCTTTAGCCAAGAAGTTATGAAGGCCTGAGGGACAGAAGTACTAACGGAAGAGAATGGGCATAGCTGAGGCACTCAAAGGTAGATGCAGCAGGACCTGGTCCCAGACTGGCTAATGGTGGGAGATGATGGAGAATAACAGCCACTAGAAGATGAGATATCATAGATCTGGGGAGAGAAGGGCAAATTTGGGAGCAAGGTCCACATTAGTCAGGGTTTTCCGGACACACAGAACCGATGCGAGGTGTGTAGGTACAGAAAGAGATTGATTCCAAGAAAGTGGCTCACACAATGATGGAGGCTGAGTAGTCCAAATCTGCACTGTGAGCTGGCAGGCTCAAGACCTGGGAGAGCCAATGGTGCAGTTACAATCCAAAGGAAATCATCCAGAGAATCTTCTCTTGCTGGGAGAGGCCAGTCAATTCGTTCTATTCAGGCCTTCAACTAATTAGATGAGGCCCACCCACATCAGGGAAGCCACCAAACTGCTTTAGCCAAAATCCACTGATTTGAATGTTAATCTCACCCCAAAACACCCTCCAAGTTGATATACAAAATTAACCATCACAAAGAGCATTAAAAGACCCATCTTGCTCAGTTGTCCGTGAGTACAGTGAGAGCTGATTGCTCTTCTCAGCACAGAAGTGTCAAAGTTCTCAGCCTCCAAGGGTAGGTACACATTTCTTTGAAGACCCTTGTAAGGACTTCGACTGACATGAACAGAAGCAGCACCCAGCCCTACTGACGTCCAACCTGCAGCACAGAATCACATCCTTTCCATGGAGCCTTTAGAAACTTCCCAGCTGTACCCATGAACCAACTGTGTGGACTTCATTACCAATCTAAGAAAGAAGTGAGCTCACCCACATGGTCACTGTGGACAATATGGAAGGTTACATAGATTTTTTCCAATGATAGAGACTTTCCTAAACAAGGAACAATGACTCACTTAGCAAATATGAAATCTACTGGGGGTACCTGGGTGGCTCAGTTGGTTAAGCATCTGACTTTGGCTCAGGTCATGATCTCACTGTTTGTGGGTTTGAACCTCACATCAGGCTCTGTGCTGACAGCTCAGAGCCTGGAGTCTGCTTTGGATTCTCTCTCTCTCTCTCTCTCTCTCTCTCTCTCTCTCTGCCCCTATCCCTCACTCATGCTCTGGCTCTCTCTCAAAAATAAATAAACATTAAAAAAAGATTTAAAGCTACATGGTAAACAACATCACTTTGTATCTGTTTGGATGTTTAATAATGGGCAAAATATGTTCATGTAACTGCTGTCATTTATTTGTTTTTCTTCCTCTTTTTTTTTTTCTTGAGAGAGAGAGAGAGCAGGGGAAGGACAGAGAGACAGGAGGACAGAGGATCCAAAGTGGGCTCTGCACTGACAGCTAAGCCAAAGAGGGACACTTAACCGAATGAGCCACCCAGGCTCCCCAACTCCTCTCATTTAAAACTTAAGACAGGGACATCTGGGTGGCTCGGTTGGTTAAGTGTCCACCTTTTGATTTAGGCTCAGGTCATGATCTCATGGTTCGTGATTTTGAGCCCTGCATTAGGCTCTGCACTGACATTGTGGAGTCTGCTCTGGATTCTCTCTCTCCCTCTCTCTCTGCCCCTCCCCCACATGTGTACTTGTGGTCTCTCTCTCAATCAATCAATCAAAATAAATACATAAACTTAAAAAAAAAAATTTTTTTAATCTTTCAACTTTAAGACAGCTCTGAAAGTTGGGTCATTATTTATTCCCTGTTTGGAAGTTAGGAAAGGAGGGCGCCTGGCTGGCTCAGCTGGTGGAGCTTGTGACTCTCGATCTCAGCGTCATGAGTTCAAGCTCCACATTGGGTGTAGAGCCTTCCAAAAAAAACAAAAAACAAAAAAGTTAGGAAAGGAGGCCAGGTGGTTAATAAATGAGAGCAAGTAAGGACACAGCCGATGGCCTCTGACTCTGAGCCCAGAGCATCTCAGGCAACAGGGCCTCTTTTGGAATGGAAGCCAGGTGAACAGCCAAACTATGGGGCACCAGGACCAATCACAGCAAAGACTGCTGTCTATCATGGTCCATTAACCCCTAAAAGGAAGAAGGGGTGATGTAATCAACTAGGGGGAAAGGCGCTGGGAATAAAAATGAGGAACCTCCTCCCATAGGTCAGCAGGAAGCACACAATAATGACTCAAGAACTCGTTTTTCATGTCATTGCAGCCCCTCCATGCAGGGGACATATTTAGAGGCAAGCAAACCAGATTTGCCTGCACAGAGACGAGCTGCCCAAAGACAGCTGGAATGATACACTCAAAATAACAAGAACTGCTGTGGGGTTCCTGGATGGCCCCCAAGCTCTCCTCACCGACCCCCCACCCTGTATACCTGTACATTCTCCCAGATAGTCAATCAAACACTAATCTACATGCAGCCGTGATGGGATTTTACAGATGCAATTAAGGTTCCAAATCATTGACCTTAACAAAGAGAGATTGTCCTGGGTGGGCCTGACCTCAGCAGGTGAGCCCTTAGATGGGACTGGGCTCCTTTTAGCTAAAAAGCCTCAAACTGGGGGGCACCTGGATGACTCAGTCGGTTAAGTGCCTGACTCCTGATTATGGCTCAGGTCACGATGTCACGGTTCATGAGTTCGAGCACTGCAATCAGGCTCTGCAGGTGCAAAACCTGCTTGGGATTCTCTCTCCCTCTCTCTACCCCTCCCCTGCTCACCCTCTCTCTCCCTCCCTTTCAAAATAAATAATTTTAAAAAATTTAAATGAAGAAAGAAATAAGTAAAAGTTTAAAAAGCCTCAAAGCATAGAAGGGATTCAATGCAAGGGCAGATCTGTGCGGCTGGCTTTGAAGATGGAAGTCGGTGTGGCAAGGCAGGGGGGGTGACCTCTAGGAGCTGAGAGCAGTCCCCAGCTGAAGGGCAGCTTAAAAAAACAGGGATCTCATTCCTATAGTGGTAAAGAAGTGAATTTGACCAGCAATCTGACTGCACTTGAGAGGAGATTCTTGCCCAGATCCTCCATAGAGGAACACAGCTGGCCCAAACCCTGATTCAGCCTGTCGGACCCTGTGCAGAGAACCCAGCCATGCCTGGCCAGGACTTCTGACCTGCAGAACTATGAGCTAATACATGAGCAACTCATCAAGCCATGAAGCATGTGGTAATCTGTGACAAGGAAATTTAAAAAAACTAACACAATTGCTAACATTTAGAGCTCCCTGTTTGCCAGACAGATAAGTTTAATTAATTCAACCAATTCTCAGGATTTGTAAGGTAGACGCCGACCCCATTTCACAGATGAGGAAATCAGGGCACAAAGCATGTATCCAATTCTTACCCATTTCTTTTCTTTTTTTTTTTTTTTTGGAAGTTTATTTCTTTTTGAGAGAGGCAGAAAGAGAGAGAGAAAGAGAGAGACAGAGCACAAGTTAGGAAGGACCAGAGAGAGAGGCGATAGAGAATCCCAAGCAGGCTCCATGTTGTCAGTGCAGAGCCCCATGTGGGGCTCAAACTCATGAACCACAAGATCATGACCTGAGCCGAAGAGTTGGACGCTTAACTGACTGAGCCACCCAGGCGCCCCTCCTTTTTAAATAAAGACATACGACATGTTTTGACATACAAATACATAGTGAAAGGATTAGTAGGTTAAGCTAATGAACATACCCATCTGGTCGCATATTTACCATATATTCCTATTGTTGTGAGAGTGCCTGAGATCTACTCTCTTAGCAAATGTCCAGTATGCAAGTCAGTATTATTAACTACAGACACCGTGGTGGACTTAGATCTCTTGAATGTATTCATCCTACACAACCAAAACTTTGTATGCTTTGACCAACATCTCCCCATTCCCCCGACCCCCTGGCAATCACCATTCCACTCTCTGCTTCTACGAGTGTGACTTTTTCAGATTCTACATATAAGTAAGATTATAAGTATTTCTCTTCCTGTGTCTGACTTATTCCACTCAGCATAATGTCCTCTAGGTTTATCCATGTTGTTAATATGGCAGGATCTACTTTTTGAAGACTGAATAATCTTTTATATTTAATATTTCATATATATGTGATACATATAGATATATATATAGATGTATATATGTATGATATCCATACATCCAAAAAGTTTCCATGCCCTGGTTATTGTGAATAATGTTGCAGTATTCACAGGGGTGCAGACATCTCTTCAAGATAGTGATTTCATTTCCTTTAACTATACACCCAGAAGTGGGATTGTTGGGTCATCTGGAGTCCTATTTTCAATTCTTTGAGGACCCTCCATATCGTTTTTTCCATAGCGGCTGCACCAATTCCCATCCCCATCAACATTGCACAGGGTTCCCTTTTCTCCACATCTTCACCAACAATTATTATCTCATCCTTTTGACAACAGCCATTCTGACAGGTGTGAGGTGATATCTTATTGTGGTTTTGATTTGCATTTCCCTGGCCTCCCTCCCTCAAAGGGCCTGGATCACTTCAACAACCCTTTATCTTTCTACTCAGAGTTAGTCTGAGGTGTACCTGCCTCCTGCCTCTGCCCTTAGGGCTCCAGGCTTACCTTCCTCAAGGCTGACAGGGAAGATCCTTGAGTGAGGTGACTTTGTGGCCCCCAAAATGGTGCTGGGTAGTGGACAGGTGGCCCAAATCCAGCAGAGGATCTGGTAGAGGGTGAAAGGCACTCTGAGTTTGGTAAGGCTGCCATAACAAAGTGCCACAGATAGGGGCAACTTCAACGACAGAAATGTATTTCTCACAGTTCCAGTGGCTACAAGGGCCAATGTCACGGTGTTGGCGAGCTGGGTTTCTTCTGAGGCCTCGCTCCTTGGCTTGTAGATGGTCACCTTCTCCTCTCTGGGTCTTCACATGTCTTTCCTCTGTGTCTGTGTTCTAACCTTCTCGTCCTACAAGGACTCCAGCTGAATTGGATTAGCTCCCACCCTCATGACCTCATGCTAACTTAATTATCTCCTAAAAGACCCTATTTCCGGGGCACCTGGGTGGCTCAGTCGGTTAAGCGTCCGACTTCAGCTCAGATCATGATCTCACGGTCTGTGAGTTCGAGTCCCGTGTCCGGCTCTGTACTGACACATCAGAGCCTGGAGTCTGCTTCAGATTCTGTGTCTCCCTCTCTCTCTGCCCCTCCCCTGCTCATGCTCTGTCTCTCTCTGTCTCAAAAATAAATAAAAACATTTAAAAAAGAAAGAAATAAAAGACCCTATGTCCAAATACAGTCATGCTCTGAGGTACCGGGGTCGGGACCCCAACATATGAATTTGGGGGGAGAAGGATGAGGAGGGGACACAACTCAGTCTGTAACGGGCACCAAGTCCAAAGTCAAAGGTTTGAACAAACTTGTCAGAGCCCAAGTGCAAGGCCCCTCAGGGCTCCCTGTCAACAGTTCACGTCCGACGCCCTGTAGAGCTGCAACTCCCCGAGACTCCGTCTCCTCTGTCTCCCCCAAACCTTCCCCCACCTGCACCCAGGACCCTCAGCACTGCTTCCACTTCCTGCCCCCCACTCAGGGGCACAGCTTGTGCCCCACAGAGTTCCAGGTACCCCAGCACAATCAGCTCTTCTCATCAGAATTTCGAAGGCAAGCAATATTTAGCAGTTCAAGTGGGGCCAAGGGCTGACATTAAACAAATTTCAAGGGTTATTTGAAGTTAATTGAGTTTAATCATATAATGATTTTATAATTAGTCATAGTGCTCTTGTTTCTATGTGAGTGGACCCGGGCTCTAAAGAAATGGCTGTATCAGGTGGGGACGGGGCCAGACAGCATTAGGGGAAGGCAGCAGGGCCAGGGAGAAGGCAGTAGTGTGAGCAAGAGCCCACAGAAATGTTCTAGTGCACCTGCTGGGTCCCAAACTGCACCGGCCTAGCGCTGGATCCCAGCTGGGGCTCCGATGCCCCACTGGCCTTGCTGGTGGTTTCTACATGTTTGTCATGCTAACATGGGGTGCATGCCCCATCTGTGTTGAAATGGAATCTTATCACCAGAAGGACAGCACAGGGAAACTTCTAAGGTGACCAGACTCACTTCAGGCTCCACAAATGCTGCGTCAGGCCAGACTATGAAATTACTAAGTCTCTTAGTCCAAAACACTGGCTGAACCTAATTAATCAGTAGCACTGAACTCCTGAGCAGTGATCAGTGATAGCCAGTGGCCAGCATGAAATCGCTGAAGGTCTTTAAAGTGGGTGCAGTGTGGGTCTGATGTCCTTCTCACCCAACCAGATTTGGGTCATTGGTTTTGCTACCACATTTAGCGCTCAGGACCTCACTGCATCCTTGAATAATGAGATTATGAATGACTCACAGAGATTCCTTGGAATGCTTTGTGAAGCTGGGCCTTTTGGAAACAGCCTGACTCTCCTGGGTGGGTCGGGAGAGCCTGATTGACCAGCGTGACAGAGTGCGATGTGTCACCCATGTAGGATTCCCCAAAAAATCAGGTAATGTTTTCTTTATGACCACAGGGGCTCAGAGAGGTAAAATCACCTGCCTGAGGTCACACATTCAGGACCAGGTGCATGTCGCCACAGCACCTAGGGACCAAGTGCCTACCACAACACATCAGCTGGTGGGTAGAAAGGAGACATGATGGGAAATCTGGGCAGAAGCCTCCATCACTGGGCAAATACCCGAGACACCAGGAACGGCTTCAGCCTACTGTCTTCCCCAAGGGAAGGCCTAGGTTCTGGCCCAAAAGAATGTCACTGAGAGACACACTGAGGCTTGTCTTTGCCTCCCAAGCCCTCCCTTCACAGAGACCACATTAACCGTATGAATAGGGTTCCAGGGAAATGATCTGATGAGACAAAAGTGTAGGTAATTGAGAGTATAGACTCTGACCTTGTAGTTTCATTCAATGATGGAAATATTTTTAAAAGACACTGTGCCAGGGCGCCTGCGTGGCTCAATCAGTTAAGCCTCTGCCCCTTGATTTCGGCTCAGGTCAGGATCTCATGGTTCGTGAGTTAGAGCCCCGCATCAGGCTCTGTGCTGACAGTGCAGAGCCAGCTTAGGATTCTTTCCCCTCTCTCTCTCTGTCCCCCCCCCACACACACACACTCATACTCACTCTCTCTCTCTCAAAATAAGTAAACTTTTTGTAAAAAGACACTGTGTAACCCAAGTGCCCATCAACAGATGATTGGATAAGCAAAATGTGATCTCCTCATACAATGGAATATTATTCAGCCTAAAAGAGGAAGGAAATTCTGACACCAGGCTACACCATGGATGGATCTTGAGGACCTTACGCTAAGTGAAATAAACACATCACAGGGTGACAAAACCTATACGATTCTGCTTATACGAGGTCCCTGGAGCAAAGTTCACAGAGACAGAAAGCAGGGTGGTGGTGGCCAGGGGCCAGGGAAGGAGGGGTTGGGGAGTTAATGTCTAATAGGTACAGAGATTCAATTTTACAAGATGAGAAGAGTTCTGGAGATGTGTGGGAGGGATGGTTGTACCACAACCCGGAAGTACTTTATACCACTGGACTGTATACTCACCAACGGTTAAGATAGCAAATTGAAGGTTATGTGTACTTTACCACAATACAAAGAATTGGGAAAAAGCACAATGAAGTCAGGGCCTGTGCTGCTTCCCAGAGCTCCTGGGAACCCCCCAAGCCAGCCACCCCCGGTGGAACTTCCATTTCTAGAACAAGTAGGGTTAGGCTTTAGAGCCTGAAATGAGAGTTCAGCCTGTTTGAGCCTCTTCCTCACCCTACAGAAGTTCGTCTCTAATAAATCCGTGACGCAGGCTTCACCTGGGACAGCGTATCTTGTACAAGTTCAGGATGGATCAGGTCAGAACCCCAACGAGCTGTATCACACTGCTATGGGGACGGCACTTGGCTGTCCCCTGTTGGCACTATCCCCTCTCCCCCAAGCTCCTGTGGCTGTGGGTCATTAACCTTCCCCATTTCATAGGCAACCCCAAGTTCGATGGAACTGTGACAGGCGGTGCCACATTGTAGATGGTGCTGTGACTACACATATCACATATGCTGACACACCATGGAATAATACATGCTGTCTCTCTTCACACACACACACACACACACACACACACACACAAATGGTTCACAAGAGCCCACATCAACAGTACCGCAGGGAAGGGTATCTGTTTGCCTCCCCTGACTCCAGACTGCAATTCACATACTTGGCCCCTACCGATGAGGCCACCACATAACAGTGACTGTCCTTCCAGATGTCAGCCTCCTGAATGGCCCAGCAGTAAAGGGAACGGCAATACAAGTCAAAGGGGGAAGGACAGAGAGAAGCCCCAATGCTGCTGAGCACAGAGGAAGGCTCTAACTTAGACCTTGGGATGGAGCAGAAAGGGGTTTCTAGAGGTAGCCACCCACCCGAGCCTTGAAGGACAAGGAAGTCAGGTCACCAAGGGGGAAGAGTGGCCCATCAGGGCAACAGTGCATGTGTAGAAGGGTGGAGGAGGCTAGCCCAGCTGAGTCTCCCCTTCTCCTCACTTGCTCGCTCAGGGGTCTTGCTCACTAAAATCCCAGGCATTTCCATTTCTTCATCCACAGAAGGGGAGCCAGGGGGTGGGGTTGTTAGGCCACTTCTCCAGAGAGGACCACCTGCCCACGGCCCACCGAGGCTCTTCCTTCCTCAGCGGACAATGCTGTCCTCACCTCCTCTTCCAACATCTGGGCTTCTGTTGGTTTCCTCCTTCAGTCTCCTGGTTTCCAGTCACTTCTCTCTCTCTTGCTACCCCCCCAACACACACACCCATACAGGCATGTACACTCACACACACTCTCTCACACACATACATATTCTCACATACTCACACTCTCTCACCCACACAGTTAATCTCTCAGTCAATTCCATTAGCTGCTTCCTTCCACACAGGCTCCTGTCCCCTTCAGTCTCCCTGCTGTTCCTGTCACTGCTGAACCCTTAAAGCAACAGCCCAAAACTTTAGCTACACCCTCCCCCCAAAATCTCCTGGAACATGTGCTGAAAATACAGACTCCCGAACCCCATCCTGGGAGATTCTACTTTGTGTAGGCCAGTGCCAGAATCTGTGATCTTAACTGATGATTTTTAGGTGAGAGGATGAGCTGATCTGTTATCACCCTTTCTTTCTCCCCTGAGAAACTTCTCTTCTCTCCCTGTGCTTCAGGTGTGGAGTTCTCCTTGCTAGCTAAAGGCACTGGAAGGTGGGTCTCTGACTATCTGACGTTCCACTGTTCTTTAGAGAAGACACCATTTTAAGGCACCACTAAGGGCAATTCCCATCACTCATGGAACGAGAAACCATTAATGAGTATCACCGGCATGCAGCTGGTATTGTTGACTCCCCTTGACTATCTCAACAATTCTCAACAATTCACCAGGCCAGGCCTGTGGCTTCCAACACCCATGCTCCCTCTTTATGGGACACCGCCCACCAAGATCATCCATCAAGAGAGCTGTTATTTACCCCACTGGCTTCCCCATGTGCAACACACGCCATTTTTTTCAGACATTCTGAAATTCAAACTTCCTTCCCATACTCAGTGGCCCAAACTGACTGACCCAGCCAAAATCCAGAGACAAAACTATATCCACTGTATCTGCCACTGCCCAGTTTGGATGTTTTCAACTGCATGTAACACACCATCCATATTTAAACTGGTTCTGAAATGTGAACGTTGATTCCTATAGTAGGGTGTCCAGGTTAGACATTGATCTGTCAACTTAATGGTGTCTTCAAAGGTTGTTCTGTGCTGTCCCCAGTCAACTTTATGTAAACACCGGTCCCTTGAAGGTCCAAAGATGGCCACCACCACCAGTAGACTGTTCTCATCCTGCCCCAGAGAGAACTCCTCCTCCATCAGATTCTGGAACTTTTTTCATTGGGCTAACACAGGTCCTATGCTCACCATTTGACTCCATCCAGCCGCTGGAGGACTGCTACATGCTGATTCCCCAACCACATTTCCTGCCTCCCACAGCTGTACTGGGGAAGGGGGGCTTAACAAAATTGGGGTGCCCTTAGGAAGCGGGATTGAATGCTAAGTAAATGGTTCCAAGAGCCACTGCAGTTCCCAGGACACTGGCTCTTCTCAACACAAACCCTGAATGAGACCCCCGTGGCCCACACACAATGCTCTGTGTGGCACATCTCTCCAGAAAGAAAATCACTCGTGTGAGGAGTTCCCAAGCTGATCCTGGCAAAGCCAGACTCCTCCATCACAGGGCCCTTTGTTGGTCTTATGGATTTGCAGGAGCTTTTAAGTGCTTTGCTTTAAGCACCTGATTACATACTAATACAAGGTCAAGGTCTCCTGACAAAAATCACTCTCCATCTCTCTTCCCAGGAACCCTCTTGTTGCAACCTTTGCCTCTTCCCTACCTCCCTGCAGGCCCCATGGCTGTTTGAGGGATGAGAGCCCAAGGAAACAAACTGCCTTTGATTCATTTAAAGGGCGGCATTTCCAAAGCTTTGGCATGTAGGAACATTGCTGTGGATTTGGGGCACTTGTGGCTCTGGTTTAAAGAGTCTGGGCTTCGCTGCAAAGTACTTATAGACCAGAAGAAACGGATGGTCAGCGTGATGGAATTTCTGCATTCAAGGCCACCTTTCCTGTAGGTTAGTGTTATTGATTACCTACACCTCAGGCCCTGACAGGTAATCAATAGACCCTCTGACCCAGATATGTGACTTGGCCTGCGGGGGCTTTAAAAACAAGAAGTGAACATGGCAACTCTGGTTCACGCGTTTCATACACGAGAATTACATTTTTTTCCCCAGAGCTGCAGAGCCGTTTCTGCTCAAATTACCCCAGCCATCTGAGGAGAGCATAATCAGAAGGTTCTGTTCATTTTTCCTGCTGGATCGTTCTGCAACCAACTCAAGCCATTAAGAACAAGTGACAGGCTAAACTTTGGGAAAATCTATTTATGCCCCCAAAGAGCTAGGATTCTATACCATCATTCTTCAGGAGGGCCCACCTAACCTTCTGAGCAAGAAGTGGGGGAACTGAGGACGCAGAGATGGGGGCAGGAGAACAGGAAGGGGGCCAAGCACCTGCCAGGGAAAGAGGATAGAATACAGAAGCCGTTGACATTGTGACCTTTGGAAGCGAAAGGTTCATGGCTGGTGATAATGACACTGACCCTCAGAATACCAATGTAGTGGGATCAGGTGGGGAGTGGAGCTGAAAACAGTAAAAGACTCTCAAAGACAAATAGAAGACCAAAACCCCCAAAACGATTTCTGGCATCATCTCCTCCAGGAGGGCAGCCCTAACACAATACAACATCTTGTACAGACCAGGAGTCACCTCCTCAGAGTGCCCATACTTCCCTGGGTGTATCTGTAACGTTTTCCGTGGGTCTGTGTGTGTGCATATGCATTGCTATCCCCTCAAAGCTGTGAGTCTATCAAGGGTAGGAATCAGGCCCGTTCACATCTAAATCCCAGCTGCAAACAAAACCCAGTACCTAACAGACTCTCAAGGAAGCCTACCGACTGAGTGAATGAGTATAATTTTTATGAATGAATGAATTTATGAATGAGTGAGTGAATGAATGAAAATGTAGCACCCAACCAAACACAGAAGACCAGGGTGCTAATATCCCCAAGGATAACAACCTGAAGGAAAGGGGCATCCTTTATTCCTTTCTCAGAAATTGGCAAAGAATTGGCTAGGCACAAAAAAAACTTTTACTTCCGGGGATGGGTCCGGACCTTGGCTCCACTAGCAATATGAGTGTAGGTGAACTATTTAGCCTCACTGTCCCTCAGCGTTACCCTCTAAGAAATGCAAACAATATAAGGCCTACCTTACAGAGCTGTACTGAGAATGAGAGATTGTGTCCACTCTGTGCCTGGCACATGGTTGGCACTCAAGAAGTTGTAGTTACTGTGGACATTAACCAAGCCCGGCAAGAGAATGACATGGGCAAAGCTGGGGTATCTGTTACCAAGCCAGGAAAGGTTAACCTCACGAAGAATGCCAAGGTCATTCTCAAATACCAGATGGCGGAGCTGAGTGCCAAAAATATTAAGAACACAACTTCTTTCTTCCCAGTCTTGAAAATGATAACAGATTCTAGCCATCCAATAGGCCATCAGAGAAAACGTCCTCGAGGAATGGGAATGCATCAACCAGGAAAGGCAAAGGCACTGCACCTGTGGAAATGAAGTGATGGCAAATATTAAGTTGCCAAAAATGCAAACACTATGCATCAGTCAGGATATGCTGGGTTGTGCTGTAGTAACAAGCAATACCAAAATCTCAGTGGGTTCAATATCATGTCACATGTCCTTTGCATACTTGCAAAGACTGGCTTGGAGATCCAGGCATAGTGAACAATTACCGTCTCAAACAGTGCTGATCACCAGTGCGGGGGCAAGGGTTTGGCGGGGGGCGGAGGGGAGCTCTAGAGGGTCACATATTGGCAATCAAATGCCCCGTCTGTGGGTGACACAGTCCATGCACAATCATTGGCCTGAACCAATCACCAGGCACTACCCGACCACAGAGGGGCCAGGATGGGCAATCCGACATGTACCTAGAGTGTAAGGAAAGAGACATGTTTGGTGAACAGTCTAATGAGCACCACATACCACAAGAGAAGGAACGCCTAGTAAGTTCCATCCAAACTGGCCCTGGACAGTGGTGCCATGAGGATGACTGGAAGGCAAAGGCATCAAACCGCTCCCAAGATCCAGCGGCTCAGAGAAAGGGGTCACTGCAGAAGACGGCTTTACTTTGCCTTCAGCAAAGGGTGGGGGACCTCGAATTCCCTCGCTGATCTCTTTAAAAGTCCACTGTGTTCATCCTACCCGAGCACGCACATCATACCACAATGCTGCCTGTGTTGGGCAAGAACAAGACAGGATGCCTCAAAGGATTCAGGTTCTTGCACAGGGGTGAGAAAGTGCTTCTTTCCCCAATTTAGAAGCGAGTTTTAAAACGTGCAAAAAAGCAGAAATTCCTCTGGGGATATTACTCTGCCAGGTATGGCTGTGAGTTATTAGCAACAGCAGCACCCCCGGCCCTGCCAAGACTTACAGGGGACTCAGGAAAGGACCTCATTTTCCAGGTCAAGATCATTAGGGAGTTTAATTAGCACCTTGGCTTCAGAATCTACATGTAACCCCGTCCTCTGAGGCCTGTATAAAATCAACCGGGGCTCCCCATTCCTTGCCAGATGGAAAGTTCAGTGCTCCCCAAGATTATCTTTGGACTCTTGGGCCTTACATTCACAGGGCTCCTATGGTGCTGCTTCCTTTCTCCCCTGTCCTTCATCCCACCTGCCGAAGGAAAACATGAGCAAGACGCAATGGCGGGGAACTGACTGGTGTGACTATACCAGCAAGGGCTCTGGTACTGTGAGAACAAGATGGGGACATGAGAGCAGGCTGGCAGACAGGGCACAGAGGGTCTTGGGTATCACAGGCAGAAGCCGGACTTGAGCCAGCCCTCGGCAAAAAGGCAGGGAAGGATTTTAGGCAAGGAGTGAACACAGTCAGTTATGACCTTTAGATGAATCACGGGGCAACTGCAACTCTAGATATCGGTGAGGAAGCCAATGGAAATGGAGAGAATCCAGAGGGGAGACTCCTGTAGGAGAGCTGGTGAGAAGCCAGGCCTCTGACCTGGAGGTGGGAAGGGGGGAGAATGAGGTGGGGACCAGTTTTTGAACTGAATTGAGAAAGTAAATCGGCAGGGCTTGGTGACTAGAAACAGGAATAAAGGAGAAACAGGGGTTCGGAGGGAGTTGGGAATCAGTGGAGGCAGAGGATGGGAAGACACGACATGTCCAGAAAAGAGAAAGTCGTCCAGCCCAGCTGGCAGATGGAATGTTCTTAGGGATAAGTGATGGTCGGGGGCCTTGAAGGCTGGCGCCAGGGTCGGGTGGGGGGGGGGGGTGGGGACAACTTTGCGCTGAATCCTATAGGAAAGAAGTCGTTCCTGGGGAGGTTACTAAACAAAGATCTAGCAGGTCCGGGTAACTGCTGACAGCGTGTCTGTCTCAGCTGGGATAAACCAACATGGGAGAGCCTTAGAGACTAACTTCCTTGGAAAAACAGAAAGCAACATTTATATAAGGGATATAATGACTTTAAAATACATCCTCAAATTTTTCAAAACAGCACCCTTCCACAGGCAGAACCTAATCCCCCTCGCCTAAACTAAAGTTCGGGCTGGCTTCTGACAAATAGCATTATGGGGGGAGAAACGATATCTGACTCCAAGACCAGGCGTTAAAAGACTTCGCGTCTTCCCCATTGCTCTCTTCCGTGGACCCATCTGCTCTGGGGGAAGCCAGGTGCCATGTCCTGAGGACACCCGAGCAGCAGTATGGAGAGGCCCGCGTGGTGAGAAATTGAGGCCTCCCACCAACAGCCATAGTAGTGTGCCATCTTGGAAGTGGGTCCTCTGGCCCCAGTCAGGCCTTCAGACGACTGTGACTTCAGCATCTTGGCTACTACCTCACAAGAGACCCTGCACCAGAACTGCCTGGCTAGGATGCTCTCAAACTCCTACTCTCTAAAGTGTGTGAGATAATAAACGTTTGTCGGTTTTAACCAACATATTTGGGGGAGGGGGGTATATTACACAGCAATAGATAGCTGTAGTGGGATGCTCGGGAAATTGCTGGAAACTGAGTGATAAAGGGGGAAAGGGGGCCAGTTAGACAGCCCTTGTCAAAGTTTCGGAAAGACGTGTGAGGGGCTGATGGTGGGTGATGGGAACAGAAAGGATCGGACCACCCATAACTGATGAAAGATGGAAACGCTACGGATCTCAGTAACTGGCTGACCACAAGAGTACAGGACAGAAAGATCACAAAGATTCCTGCAAGGTTTAGAGCCTGAGAGATTGAGAGGGACCTTCGAGCCTTTTAGAAATGGAAATTGCATGGATCTGTCCTTGTCATCACAAAGATCACCCTCACCATTGTTAGCTTTGGTGTTTAGAACAGTCTTCCTTTTAAAGAATATGTTCCCAAAAATGGCTTCTTAGGAACCTACTTCACTTAGCGGGGTTTCCAAACATGCCATTGCAGTTATTGAAATGGCCAGAGCATGTCTTGTTGCACAAAAAAATCTCCACTTTAATGTCTCGTTTTCTGAAATGCTTGTAATTATCCTGGAGTATGTGAGCAACTTGCAGCGGGCGAGGCCTCTTTCAACGGTCAAATGAACAAGATAAAATCCTTTCCAGCAGCATCTTGTAGCACTTTAAACGCGTGTGTGCTGACCAAGGAGCGAGCTCACATGCATGCATGCACACAGGCACACGGCCGCCCCATCAGGGTTCCCAGTGGAGAGAAAATTGCAGGCACCACATTGATTGACCCATCAACACTTCGGAGCCGAGCAGAGAGAAGGGAACTCAGCTGGACATGGGGAGGGACAAGCAGAGGGTGTTGACAGCGTCTTCTGGAAAGGATTCTTGAATCGGACAGCACTCTCCTGTCAGACGTCACGGGCGGCAGATGTGCATACGCCCTTGCCAAGCGCCAGATAACAGCCACACATTTGGCAAAAGCTGAGCCTGCCCCCCGCCCCCCGGATCCGGCGCGGAGAAATCCATTTGCACACTCTTCTCCGCCGCTCCTTCAGGGGGCCACAGAAACACCGAGGGGAGTCAAGGTGGAACCGGAACGCGGAAGTGCACACTGCGGGCCTGCCCCAGAAGCACGCACGCCTGCCCCAGAAGCACGCACGCCCCTGCGCTGAAGTTATTTCAGGGTCAAGGAAACGTCAAAAGACAATAACAGGGAGGATCACAGATACCTCCACCTACTTTATTTTGGTGTCGTAATGATCCTCCCACCATATGAAGACAGGTCTTCCCTTGACTGGAGTTTTAGGGGGCCTGGTGTCAATTACCTGATCAACAGGCAGGTGAGAACTGACTTCACGTTCCGCTGCCCAGCTTCTAGAACAGCCCTGAATAGAGTCCCACTGAAGCCCTTCCCATGCCATATAAGCTTTGCTGCAGAGATGGACCCATCGGATCACTGGTTCCCAACCGATGTGGTCTGTGTCACCCAGGCGGCGTTGAGTAATATCTGGGGACATCTTTTGATTGTCAAAGCTGCAGAGAGAAGGGCGACGCTACGGGCATCCAGCATGTTAGAGGGATGTGCTAAGCTCCTGATGGCGCACAGCTCACCCCCCACAGCGAAGAGTCATCCAGCCCAAAGGTTAATGCTGCTGAGAGTGGGAAACCCGGTCTGGGTTACAAACTCCATCCAGGCAGGCAGTGGGTCTTTTCTTGTTCACTGCGTGGCCCCCAGTGCCTAAGACCCAGTGACTGACTCACAGTAGGTATGGAAGGGAGGGTGGGGTGGAAGGAACGTTCTCTGGAGAAACTTAAAGGCTGGATGAAGGAGCGTTACTAACTTTGGCTTGACCAACGTGCTACTGTCTCTCTGGCAGAGTTTCAACTACCCAAGCCCAGCTGTTGATGTCCAGCCAGACACTCCTCCTGGCATATCGGTCAGTCGCCCTTTTGTTTTTTATTTATTTATTTTGAGAGAGAGAGACAGTGTGAGCAAGATAGAGAGTGTGAGTGGAGGAGGGACAGAGAGAGAGAGAGAGAGAGAGAGAGAGAGAGAGAATCTGAAGCAGGCTCCAGGCTCTGAGCTGTTAGCACAGAGCCTGATGACGGGCTCGAACCCACAAACCATGAGATCGTGACCTGAGCCAAAGTCCAACTGAGTCCATTCAGCCAACTGAGTCACCCAGGTGCCCCCAGACAGTGTCACTCTTAATGACACTCTCCTGTCTCCACCCCAAATATGCGCACTTCGGGGCCCACCCGTGGCCTTGGACGTTGACTTCACCCTCACCCCTAGAACGCACAGAGCTCTGACCATGTGCACACACACACACATGCATACACATGTATGTACACACAGGAAATAACATGCAAGGCCACTTGAGTACTGCCCAGGGCTGGAGCTGGTGACCTAGGATGCTCTCACGCCCAGTTACAAACAAAACCCTGAGCTCTAAACTCTTACATTCCGGAGTTGTCTGTACAATGTTTCCCTTCCCTTTCCAAGCTACCATCTGAAAGAATATAAACCCCAAGGAGACACAACACAGATGCAGAATCTCCTCCAGAAGGGTCACTCTTCTCCTGGGCATCTCCAGCCCACCCCAGGCCAGAATCCCTGGTGATCGCCCTGGCAGACTGAGCGAGAAACAGACTAAAGAGAGGCTGTTGACAAGGTGTCCACACTCGCCCTGCCCCACTGAGTTTTATGTAATGCAGGAAGTTCCTCCATTTGAATGAAAAGTCCAGCCTTTCTGCAGTCACCCAGGAAGTCTTTATCTGTGGCAGTCAACCACGCAGTCTAGAATACCATAAACGCAAGCCGTGGCCTTGTACAGCCTTGATGGGTGGGATCCCCAAAGTTCGACCTTCCTCCGTACTGGGGATGGAAACCGCCTGTACTGATCACGTCTTTTACTGTCTGTATTGCAACGCCTTGACATCTGGGGCCTGGCTGACCTTGCAGGGACCGCCCCTTCAAGGGTTAGCCAGTTCCTGAACAATTCCATGACATCAAGGACACTCTTCATATACAAACCGGCCAATCCAGTGCCCACACCCCCAAATTCCTCCTCTATCAGGCCAGCACACTCAGAGCAGCTATGCCCCTGCCCTGATCAGCCAGGACCACAGGTCCCAGATAACTAGGGACAGACCCTATGCCCCAGAGCCCAGAAACTATTCAAACCAGCCAATCCTAAGCCTGCCTAACCTGCCTCATGCATTCCTCCCATGGAAACCACAATGAATGCTCTTACCCACTTTCCCTTGTCTCTCTGCCTCCTGATCAACCGTGGTGCTGCCCTATGTGGCCCTGGGTGGAGTCCTGCGTCCCTGGCCCTAGAGAACCGTGAATATGATAAACTTCTTCAGGACAATCATATTTCTGCTTCTGCGTGTCTTACTACACCTGCCCAAAACAAATCCTGGGGGCCCTCAGAACAATGCCAAACCAGCAGTAGTCAAAAATGCCAACGTCACCAGCATTTACAGATGCCTATGCCCACTCAGGCCTGGGTCACGGCCACACATCCAGCACCTCCTCCCGTCTCCATGCTGGGGGCGTGAAGGGAAAAGGCAGCCAGGAGGTGGGAGGGGGGAAAGGTCTCCCCATGTGGAAGCACCAACTGTGTGCAAACATTCATTCCTCTCTCGTGGCTACAAACTTTGAACCCAGGAGAGACCGAGAGGCAGTCAAGGCCCCACACTAATCAGGCCTAGAACCAAGATTTGAACCTGAGACTCAGACTCGGGCACTCTTTCCAACTCCCCGGGCTGCCTTCCCAAAGGGCGCTTTAAGGCAAAAAAGATGTGTTTTCTTTCTTTGCTGGGACTGGCAAGAACCGTGTAGAAAGGGGCCACCTAGAGGGCGTCACTGCTGTAGTCCCAGGGCCCCACGCCTCCACAGTCCCCTCTCCAGTGACACTCCATTGCTGGGTCACCTCCGGTAGCCCATGGCCAGTAACAGCTCCCAGTGTGCCCTCTTCTTGGGACATTAGCATTTTAAAACTCCAAGTGTGAGGAAGGAAGCCTTCCAAGCGTTTTCTCTAAACCCCTGCCGTTCACGGCACAACACACATTGGACTGTTTTAAAAAGTATGCAACAACACTGCCAAGGAGGTAGAAGGTAGATTGTTCCCAGCCCGGATCTGCCCCTTGGGGAGGGCTTTACAGTGTAGCCCTGTCAGTAAGCACAGAAGAGGTGATGTCTGGGAGGCGTGGGAACCTCCAGCATCACTCATGCCTGAAGTCAGAACTTCCTGCCAGAAGCCAGGAGGCTCATTCAGGTCTTGCAACCACAGCTGAGAAGAAAGACTATTTTTTTTCTTTTTTGCAGAGCCCACATTGAAAATGAGCCACCTCTTGGCAATAACAGCATTTGCACAGATCCTGTAGCAGCAAAGAGAAGCAGAACCAGCTCAAGCTAGGAGAAGGTGCTTGAGGAAGGTTCTGACTTAAGTCTCTCCCTTCAGATGGTACACCCTAGAAGGAACAACAGCACCTCTGCCGTGCCCCGGCACGAGCACACGGCAACGCTGGACAAGCACAGAACAAAGCACATCCTACTTTAAAAAAAAAAAAAAAGCAGAGGAACCATATGTTTTAAAAATGCCAACGTCATGGGGGCCCCTGGGTGGCTCACTGGGTGAAGCGTCTGACTCTTGGTTTCGGCTCAGGTCACGATCTCAAGGTTTCGTGAGTTCAAGCCCCACGTTGGGCTCCGTCCTGGCAGGCACAAAACCTGCTTGGGATTCTCTCTCTGTCTCTCTCTCTGTCTCTCTGCCCCTCCCCCACTCACACTGTCTCTGTCTCTCTCAAAATAAATAAATTTTAAAAAATGTTTAATGCCAATGTCATGAAAGAAAGAAATGTTGTGGAAACATTCCAGATTAAGGGGTCTAATAAATGCAATATCTGTTCCTCAACTGCATCCGGTATTACTGGGGGGGCGGGGGGAATCATGTTACAAAGGACATTATTAGCTCAAGTGACAGATTAGAATACAGATAGATTAGACGAAAGCACTGTACCAATAAAATCGATATTGATAACTGCTGTGATCACACGAGCAATCACTTCCATTCTTAGGAGATACACACACTGAAATCTTCCGGTTTAAAAGGCCATGATATATGTAAAGACTTTGAATGGGTCAGCAAAAAACATTACGCACAGAGCAAATCTGGGTAAGCGATACAAGGATGCCCCTCTGTGCTATCTGTAGTTTTGCCAACTCCTTTCCATTTAAAATTAATTCCAAATAAAAACTTGGGTTTTTCGGGGAGCCTGGGTGGCTCAGTCGGTTGAGCGTCCAACTTCAGCTCAGGTCATGATCTCACGGTTTGTGGGTTCGAGCCCCATGTCAGGCTCTGTGCTAACAGCTCAGAGCCTGGAGCTACTTTGGATTCTGTGTCTCCCTCTCTCTCTGTCCCTCCCCTGTTCGTGCTCTCGCTCTCTCTCTCTCAAAAATAAACATTTAGAAAAAAAAATTTTTTTTTTTAAATCTTGGCTTTCAAATCTGATCTCAAGCGACTACAGGCAGGGGTAGAGAATGTCCCAGCAACATGGGATCAGGCAGGGGCAGCACCACATGGGCCCAGGAGAGGAGCCCTTCTGATCTTCTCCAGTACCCACTGCATTCCAGAAGCTTCCCTAGGCCCCAGCATAGTGGGGATCGAAACTGACTATCTCAGAGTTTAGAGACTGGAGGAGGAGGCAGCAGATGATGCACTGGAAATCACACAAGGAAATTCATCACCACAAGCTGCTGGAAGCTCCAAGGGAGAAGCTCAAAAGATGTAAGAAGACGTAAAGTGGGAGACTGAAAATAGAATGTGTTTCAGGGAAACGGAAGCATTGCTGCGGGAGCGTGAGGAGTGAGGCATTTTGGGGGCGGTCCTGACAGGTGTGGATGGTACGGAGGAGTTAGCCCTGAGCAGGAAGCAGAGGAGGGGCCGGGGTCCCAGCAGTTGGGTGAAGGGGGTGCCACTCACGCAGATGAGACCATTCACACCACTGTTCTTGCACTTGGACTTCTTGCTCCCGCCGGTTCCTCTCCCTGGGGTTCCCTGGGGTTCCCCGGGACACACCCGGCTCTGGCTGGCTTCTCGCCCTCACCTGGTCTTGCCTCCTGCACCTGTGGGCAGGTTTCTCTTCTTGAGAGGAAGCCAGAATCTCAACACTGCAGTCTCACCCAGGCCTACGGGCGGTCTTAGCTGCCTGAGCGCTTTCTTTTAAACCTCCCTGACGGAATCAAAGCTGTGCCCTTCGGGGACTGATCTGGTCTCCTCAGGCAGCCTCCGGACTTGTGCAGCTGACGGTGGGGGGCGGGGAGGTGGGCATTCCAGCAGAGCAATGTGACCCCAGAGCACTGGGGCCCTCTGGCTCCTCTAAAGCCGAAGAGAAGGGACGAACGTCAAGACGTCTCAAGCCGCCCCTTGTGTGGACACAGCATCCAGGGACCGCTCCAAGAGGCCTTGGGGCCACCAGCTTTGTGGCCAGGATTTGTAGAAACAGAAAGCCGGGGGTGGACCCTCCCTCTGCCCTTGGTCGGGTGTGGCCTGACTCACACTGTCTGTACCTGTATTCCCTCACCTGTAAACTGGTCCACAACAGTCCCTCCCTTGTGGGCTGTGCTGGGGCATCACACGAGTTACTTCTTTTAGAGCAATGCCCAGCACACAGACAGCGTCTTACTGTCAGGGCTGGTGCTGTGCTTATTACTAGTACAGCCTCACCTTCCAAGGAGACTGCCAAGTCCCGGGCAGGGTCACTAGATGTGGCCCTCCCTCACCCAGAACTCCACGCAGCCTCCCATGCGACACCCACTGCCAGGCACTGACACTGACCTTTGCCTCCAACCTGCAGCTGGTCCTGAACCCTGCGACCGCCTGGGGCTTGCCTTCTCTCCTACTCACCCCCCAACGCCCGCAGGCCCACTCATTCACGAGCCCTGGCCCGGTGCCCTCAAACCCAGCACACGGTTCTTCCCCTGTGGAGACCTTCCCAGGTCCTTGTCCACTCCGTGGTGTGTTTCCTTTTACTCCCTGTCGCCGCTAAATTGACACACAGATCCACGAAAGAACAAGAAAGAGGCCTTCCCAGAGAAGAAACCAGCCTGTTGCCACTTGTATGAGCCCGCCTCCACCAATGGATATTAGGGCCTGTGGCCTGAACTATGCCACCCCAAGGGGCTAGGGCTGGGAGTGCGGGGGGAGGGGGGCACGCGGCATGCAGTGCGTGGGGAGGGAGACTTGTAAAGTCCTAAAGAGCTTTCCAGCTACAATCCCACAGTTGGAGTTCCCTCTGGCCTAAGCCTGCTGGCTGCATATCATTTCCTGAACATCTTAGTGAAAGAGGCCCCAGCTCACAATGGCACGTTGTTATTTCTCTTCGGGGACTCTGCTGGAACCAGGGGAAGCGGAGAGGCGGTGCCCGCGCGCCACGCGGGGCCCGCAGGAAAGTGCAACAGCGCCATCTAGTGGCCGTGTCAGGCAATTGCGGAGATCCCCATGCCGCGCCAGATCTTTTGCGCGGGGACGTGGTCCCTCCCCATCCGTGGTCACAGCGCCTATGACACGGCCTCCCGAGTTTCTTAGGTAACAAGAATGGCTACCGCTGCCACATCACTAACAGAAGTAAAAGCCAAAACGTGTACAGGGGGTTGACCTATTTGGCTTGGATGTTGGTGAGGGACCCACCGGGGACACTGGACAGGGTTCCTGGGACACCCCCCCCCCATCCCCCGGCTGTCTGGAACTCACTGCGGGGGGGTCTCTCGGGTCTCAGGTCCTCCTGCCAGGGCTAGCACCAGCCTGCCTGGACTGTGCCTGTCTGCTCGGCTGTTACTAAAGGCCTCTTCCAGAGAGGGAAAGACTGTTCTTTTGATTAGAGACCTCAAAAAGGCACAGGTTCACAGACCTGAGCATGCAGCAAGGTCACCTGGAGGCTTTGCTAAAACCAAGATTCCTGGGCCACAGCTGGAGGTTCTGATCTGTTCGTCTGGGGTGGGGCCTGAGAATCTGCATTTCTACTACAGTCTTGGTGATGCTGATGTTGCTCGTCTAGGGCCCCACTCAGACCCACTGCTTAAACCTCACAGTTATTTTCAAACAAAACCAAAAGCCAATTATTTAGGCTGGACTGCTTCTTCCTAAACATTTGGAAAGCCCCCCGTGGTCTGCACTTATCTGACTGCAGTTACACTGGCAGAGGTCCAGGACCTCGGGCTGGCCACTCTCTTAGGAAAAGCGGGAGAGGGACTTGGAGGACAAGGGAGAAATCTAAGAGCTGAGCGCTGGGGCTTTCCCACCACCATGCTGTCATGGGTTGGAATCCACCAGGAGACAAAGTCATACCCAGCCCCAGGCCTGCTGACGCTGCAAAGACCCTTAGTTCCAACCACAGCATGAGCGAGGCATTCAGGGCAGGATACCTACTGCCCACGTTCACAGAGGGCCAGCTGGAAATCATCTCTGCAAAATTAATGTTCGTGTGTGTTCCACAACCTTCGCAGAAAGACTCGTGCTGAGGGCATTTCATGCTGGAGATTTAGGAACACAAACGAGAAGCTTCTGCACTGCTACGACCAGCATGACTCCAAGACAGGCCTGTTGTCTCAGCCTGCAGTTTTGAGCATGCAGCCTCTGTCCCGACACCTAGGCCAATAAGCCAGCACATGTGTTCAGCCAATCAGAAGTGAGCAGTGCTCTTAGTAATAGCCTATCACATTCAGTCCAATCAGACAACAGGGGTATTCAGCCAATCAGAAGTGAGCACTGCTCTGTGCTTCCCCACATCACAGCCAATGAAACCATAAATAAGTTCACCCATTCAGAAGTGATTAATCCTTGAACCCCACCCACCAAAAATCTACAAAATTGTGTATACCTGCCCTGTTAAGAACTGGGTCCCAGTTGATATGGCTCTTAACTGCATTATACATCAATTGAAAAAGGCGATTTCCTTGTAACTAGGAACTAAGTATTCATTACAAATGTTTGCCCATGATAAAAATGTATACAAGCAGGAGAAAAGCTAGCACTCTCAGAGTTGACTTATCTATTAACACAACAGGCACTCTGCCCAAGGAAATGTTTTATTTTAAAATAAGGAAACAGGGGTCCCTGGTTGGCTCAGTCAGTTAAGTGTCCGACTTTGGCTCAGGTCATGATCTTGTGGTTCATGGTTCGAGCCCCAAGTTGGGCTCTGTGCTGACAGCTCGAGCCTGCAGCCTGCTTCAGATTCTCTCTCTCCCTCTCTCTCTCTCTCTCCCTCTCTCTGCCCCTTCCCGACTTGTGCTTTCTCTCTCTCTCTCAAAAATAAAACATTAAAAATAAAATAAGGAACACACAAAAAAAAAGATACACTCTGTTCTGGGTTATGTTCATCTTTATGATAACAAAGTAGCAAAATGTAATTTTTTTTAATGGAGAAAGGGGTCCACTGAGGCAAAAGTGCCAAGGCCCATGGAGGTCCCAGGTCAAGAAAAAGAACAGAATTATATTGCCCTGAAGGCCAGTACAGCTCTAACCGTAAATAGTTGTGTGTAACCTCTTTTCCTTACATTTTTACAAAAGAGTAAATTGGAGACAAAAAGAACCTCAGTCTGGACTCTTGGTTTCAAGTAACAACAACAACAACAAAAAACACCTCAAACTGGCTTAGGCGAAAGAGAAATGTTTATCTCTTGGAAAACTCCTAGCTTCAGGTGCAGCTGGATTCAGGGGCTCAGTCAAAGCCATTAGGCTCTGGTGTCCGTCCATCTCTCAACTCCAGTTCCATTTTCCAGGCCCTCCCCTGTAGCCACAAGATGACAGCAGCCTTGCTACCCTCACCTCTCACCAGCCTCTCTTCAGGCAGCTGAGCCTCCCTCTGTCTTGACCAACTCATGCTCTGACTGGCCTAGGTCTGGGTCACCTGCCCATCCCAAGCAGAACAGCCAACCTGACCATCCGGCGGCACGTGCCTTACAGGTGAGTGGTCTTTGCACACGTCAGCACGTGGGATCACCCAACCAACCCTGGGGGCCAGGATCTCATGATCCCCATCTCACAGATGAGGAGACTGAGGCCCTGCCAGGTTAAACTGCTCGTCCAGGATCCCCTGCCCGGAAAGCAGCAGAGCCGGAACACCGAACCTCATCTCCAGACTCCACGTGTGCGTTTGCCCGTTTGCCCGCCTTCCTACTGTCCTTGCAGTGTAAGAATCACGGAGAGAAAATTATCACAGGCCCAAGAGAGGTGTAGGGGGGGAGGAGACCGGAAGATGCAGAAATCCCCACCGCAGGCCCTTGCTGGTCCATTCGCTGGCTGCAGACATCCTTCCGAGTAAGTCTTTTGGATGCCAACCTCTGTCTCACCTACATCACTCTTGAAATTTGGCCACTTGCACTATCACCTACATACTTTTCTTAAGTTAACTTGCCTATGATGCTTACAAAAACGGTTGGGGGGTGTTTGTTTGTTTGTTTGTTTGTTTGTTTGTTTGTTTTTTAGAGAGGGAAAGGGAGAGAGAGGATCTTAAGCAGGCTCCATGCCCAGCACAGAGCCCGACACGGAGCTCAATCCTACGACCCTGGGGTTGTAACCTGAGCTGAGATCAAGAGTCGGATGCTTAACCGACTGAGCCACTCAGGCGCCTCCCCAAAATGAGTTTTAAACATCATCTTCATACCACACCTTTAAATCGAAACAGTCTCACCCTTCCTCAAATGAAGACTCATGTCCAAATCAACTCAGAACTATTCGAAGTGGCCACTGCACCCACCCAACATCCCCTCACACCCCAGGCAGGGCCCACCGGCTCTCTCTGGGGAATCAGCGCCGATGGCTGCACCAGGACGCAGTCACCGTGCTGTCCCGCGACAGTCCTCTCCAGCACGCCGACCATCCCCCATGCACTCCAGGCTCTAGGCGAGGGAAGTCAGAGCCCTCTGGAGCAGCAGGCATGGAGAGCAGGCCCCACATGTGGCCATGGCACTGCCGGCTTACAGCTTGGTCCCCTTCCCTCCATCACAAGGCTGCTGGTTCTGCCGCAGCATCGGGGTAGTTCATTTTGTGTGTCACCTTGGGGTGAGGGTGTTTCCGGACGCGACTGGCACTCGAATCGGGAGACCGAGTGATGAAAGTGGCCCTCCCCACCTGTTGGGCACCGTCCAATCCACTGAGGGCCTGAAGAGAACGAAAAGGTAGAGAAAGAGGGAATTCTCATTCATTCATTCTCTCTCTCTATACCTGACTCCATACCACTATACCTGGCTGCATGACCTAAGACTTCAGTCTCCTGAGACATCAGTCTCCCCCGCTTAGATGAGAACTGACACACGCCTCACTCCCGATTCTCAGCCCTTCAGACCCACACTGGATTTACACCAACTTTCCCGGGCCTCCGGCTTGAAAATGGCAGAACCTAGAACTTCTCGGCCTCCAGAATTAGATGAGCCAATTCCTTACAGTCAATCTCTTTTTAGAGCTAGAAAGGTAGGTAGGTAGTATGCAGGTAGGTGGGTAGGTGGAGAGGGAGATAAATACTTCATTAATTCTCCTTCTCTGGAGAGCCCTAACACAGCTCCCTCAGCTGCTACCCTCACCGAGGTAAGACGGCATTCAGAAGCCACAAGACCCTCGGTGGTTTCCAGCATGCTCTTGCCTGGCCGTTTATTCATCCCAGGTCCCTAACTTCCTTCTTGCGTGATTATTTCCATGATGCTCCGGGTGGAGGAGACCAAGGCAGCCCCGGGGGAGCCACAGCCACACACGCATCATTACCCACAGTCACTCTGACCAGCTAAACAGATGTATAGTAGTGTGAGCCTCCGTGGAGAGATGGGAAGAGACTTCACGACACCCAAAGGGAGCGCCTCCCTGTACAGAGATGGAAGCCAGCCCGAGAAGGATCCGTGGCTTCCCACCTCACCCACCTGGTGGGGCAGAGATGGGCTAGGTCACAGTCCCCTGACTCCTGATACAACGTCTCTCTTACTTGACCAAGAATATTCCCACCTCAAAGTACTGGGTCAATTCAGGTTCCTAGCTCTAAGGACACAGGGTACAAACCCCTCAAAGGAAGAATCTAGAAAATGGGGCCAAAGTGATGAAGGATGAGAAGGGGAGAAGGGAGTCCAAATCACAGCTGGATGGTGACCTGTCCCTAGGTCCCTGGTCCCCAGCGTTTCTTGAACCCGTCTCCCAGGGGAGGCTGCTGAAAGGTTAGGAGAGCTGAGAGGGAGCCTGGGGCCCGGGCAGAGGAGTACACCGGGGCCAGGACCTGCATTCCTCCCCCGCGAGTTCACCCACAAGTCAGTCAATGCACCCTTCCCCAGGGAAGCTGGGTTTGGGCCTCCTGGGAGCCCCCCACACACACATAGTGGAGACAGAAGGAAGGGAATGTGCTGAGTAAGAAAAATTCAATGCCATCAAATGTCAAAAATGAGTCTGGCTGGGGGCGCTGGGTGGCTCCGTCAGCTAAGCATCCGACTTTGGCTCAGGTCAGGATCTCACAGTTCATGGGTTAGAGCCCCGTGTCGGGCTCTGGGCAGTTCGGAGCCTGGAGCCTGCTTCAGATTCTGTGACTCCCTCTCTCTCTCTGCCGCTCCCCTGCTCACACTCTCTCTCTCTCTCAAAAATAAATAAACGTTAAAAAAAAGTTTTTTTAATGAGTCTGGCTGGAAGAGTGCTGCTCTGGGAGGCACCTTTAAAGAGAAAGAATTGAAATCGGGATCTGGAAGAGGTATCTGCACCCCCTTGTTCATTGCAGCATTACTTATGATGGCCAAGACATGGAAACCAAGTGCCCATCAATAAATGAACAGATAAAGGAAATGTGGTGTAAACATGCAATGGAATGTTATTCAGCCTTAAAGAAGCACATCCTGACCTCTGTGGCAACATGCATGACAGTGGAGAACATTCTGCTGAATGAAATAAGGCGGACACCGAAGGATAAATACTGCAGGATTCCGTGCATATGAGGCATGAATTCTGGTTACCAGGGGCTGGGGGAGGGGGAAAGGGAGATACTGTTCAGTGGGTATAAAATTCCAGTTATGTAACAAGAATGAGTTCTACAGAGCTAACATACTGCAGAGCACCTCCAGTCAGCAGTACTGTATTAGACACTTCAAACTGGTGAAGGGGTTAGATCTCGTGGGAAGTGTTTTTACACCAATCAAAAGGGACACAGGAAACTTCTGGAGGTGACAGATGAGTCCATTACCCTGATACTGTGGTGATGGCTTCACGGGTGTGGGCATGTGCACAAACTCATCAAATTGTACACGTTAAATATGTGCAGTCTGCTGTGTGTCAATTATGCCTCGATAGAGCGGGTTTTTTAAGAGAGAGAGAGAACCAAAGGGAATGATCTTCCCAGTCCCCTGCATCCCAATGCTGATGGGCCACACAAATGGGTACAAGGGAACCAAGATGGCGCCATTCCCTCCGTCAGTAGGACACTCACTGCAGGCGGGTGTGTGTTTACCTCACAGTTTTCCATTCGTTCCCTTTCAAGACAGCATCGCGAAAGCACTCGGCCTGTGAAGGGTCTGGGGAGCAGGCGAGGCCTCCCAGTTTCCCCAGCAGCGAAAGGAGGCAGGCTGCATTTGAGAGCATTGGGGGCTCCTTGTCTTTATTTCTGTGTGGGCAAGCGTGTGGGGTTAATGAAGAAATGGGGAAACTTGGAACATGTCTGCACCCCTGGACTCACAATGAAAGCTAAACATTTTCTCCTTTAAAATGAGAGAGATTTGAGCCCTTCTTAAGAATAAGTAAGTCCCAGCTGGGGTGCCTGGGTGGCTCAGTCGGTTAAGCATCTGACTTTTGATTTCAGCTAAGGTCATGATACCAGGGCTGTGGGATCAAGCCCCGCATCAGGCTCCCTGCTGAGTGTGGCACCTACTTAAGATTCTCTCTCTCTCCCTCTGTCCCTCCCACTCCCACTTTCTCTCTCTCACTCTAAAAAAAAAAAGAAAAGAAAAGGTAAAGGGGGCACCTGGATGGCTCAGTTGGTTGAGTGTCCGACTTTGGCTCAGGTCATGATCTCACAGTCTGTGAGTTCGAGCCCTGCACCGGGTTCTGTGATGATAGCTCAGAGCCTGGAGTCCGCTTCGGATTCTGATTCTCTTCAGATTCAGATTCTCAGAGCCTGTCTCCCTCTCTCTCTCCTGACACCTGCTCGCACTCTGTCTCTCTGTCTCTCCTGACACCTGCTCGCACTCTGTCTCTCTGTCTCTCAAAAATAAACACTAAAAAAACAATAAATAAAAAAAAGGAAGGAAAAAGAAGTCTGTCTTGCCACATCACTGAAATTCAGGGGCTGGGGTGGCAAATTAGTACCATAACAAAACCAGTTAACAGAGGCAGGTATGTGCAGCCTGCGCCACTATTTCTTTATAAAGCTTGGTGTTTCCAACCACAACTAAAGACGCCCACCCTGGCCAGGCTGGGCATCTTCCGTTTCTGCAGGAAGGCAGGTGGGTGTCCACGGCCCCAGGACCCCCACTTGGGGCTGCGGTCCCGGGCGGAGCAGGCTTTGGTTTGTGCTCAAGGATGCCATCATGTGGCCGCCGTGGGTATGCTCCGGAAACTGCCCGGAGTGAGAGAGGTTCCTGCTCTCTGCAAGTCTGTATCAAGGTCCCGTGTCTCCCGCTCATCTGCCACCAGCCAGAATGAGGGCTTCAAGATACAGATCAAGAGGAAAATCAAGTTCTAATGTTGCCATGCAGGTCTGAATCTTCCGGGGCGCTTTCCCAGCCTTACCGTGGACTTCAACTATACCCACGCTGTGATTTCTCTTCTAAACGGGGAAGAACTTGCTCACCAGTCAGCACAGTAGGAAGGCCCGAGATGTGAAGCATCCCCAAGCACTGGCCTGGTCTCTGCCGGGTCAGCTTGCAAGCCCCGTCCTCATCTCGGAGTTTCCAACAGTCCCGGGGTTCCTTAAATCCTCTGTGCAGAAACTAAGCCAGCACAAGTGCTCCATAAGTAGCAGTTTAAAGTGGTCCATCCGTGTCTCAAGACCCGAGCTCTCAGCTTGCTCTGAAGCCATGACGGAGCAAGTCTGCAGACACCCAGGACTTGAGAGCTAAAGGCATCTATCTGTTAGTGTGGGGCAGGGTTTCTCGGCCTTGGTGCGACATTTCAGGCCGGGGAATTTTTGAGGTTGCAAGGGCCACCCCGGCCTTTTTGGATGCCGGGCGGCCTCCCTGGCTTCTACCCACCAGCTCCAGTTCACTCCTCATCCAACTGTGACAACCAAAAATGGTGCCAGACATGGCCAAATGCCCCCGGGGGGCCCAATCGGCACCCATAGAGAACCACTGTCTAGGGGTATACTTGTTCCTATTGCCTCTGTTAATAAACAACCATGCATTTAGTGGCCTAAAACTGCACGGTTTATTATCATACGGTTCTGGAAAGTGGTCTCCTGGAGCTAAAACGAAGGTGTCCACAGCACTGTGTTCCTCCTTCAGGCTCCAGGGGGAGATTCTGCTTCCTGGCTTCTTCCGGGTTCTAGAAGCTGCCTGTATCCCCTGGCACATGGCCCTTTCTTCCTCACTGGAAACCCCTGATGGTGGGTGGAGTCTCTCTCACAGCACATCCCCCTAATGATGTCTTTTGTAGCCAACCTCCCGCTGCCCCCCTCATTTAAGGGCCCATGTGATTACATGGGGCCCATCCAGGTAATCCAGGATAATGTCCCCATTCTGAGATCTCTGGGAAGTCCCCTTTACCACCTGAGGGAATATAGTTACAGCTTCCGGGAAGTCTGACACGGGCATCGGTGGGGGGTCATCATTTAGCCAGTCACAAGGAAGTACAAACGTGACTGGCTCCAGCTGGCGAGTGACACAGCCAGCGAATGGTGAGAAGGACAGCTGTGTCTGCGTCCTAAACCCCTGCGTCGCCAGACAAATCTCACCTGTATACTGGTGTGGGCCCTCCCGCTGCCAGTTCATAGACCTGGACTCACTTTGACTCACGCCTTCATTTCACTGATGAGGACCCCAGGTTCCCCAGAAAGGAAGCTGCCATCCCAGACCCCAGTGAGGGGTCAGGCTGGAACCGGGCCCCATGCTCTTTTCAGTCTCGGGACACAAACCCCTGGGTTACCAGGCACCCCCAAAGGCAAACATTTCTGACGGTGGGATTTCAAGCTGTGCGTCGTCAGCAGCCCACATCCCCCTGGAGGCTCGAAGACTGTGCGAATCGGCCAAGGAGCCTGCCCTGAGGGATGGAATGTGCAACAGCGTGGGGACCGGGACTCTGCCAGGCACTGACAACGCATGCTCAGAGTCTGGCTCTGTGCTACATGTGAGGACACAGGGCATCCCTGAAAGACGTGGAAAAGAAATGACCGGTTCGTTGGCTTTGAGGTCTCATTGGGGCAGGGGTGGGATGGGAGGGGATGGCAGGAACTCTCAGACAGATTTGGGGGCTCCAGAGTGGAAAGGAGGTACACCCCATCCCGGCCTGGAGTTCCCAGGGAAGGCCCCAAAGAGCAGCCTGAGCCCCAGACTATGGGGGTTACACGGGGGGTGCCAGGGCCCGCCCCACAGCAAAGCCACAAGGGTCCCAGGGGAAAGCAAAGGGTTTCCCACGTGGCCAGAAACAGCAAGGCACAGGTCACAAGGAAATCTGCAGGCTGCAGCATCTCGTCCCGGGGGGGGGGGGGGACCCGAGGAAGCACCCACAGATGCCTGTGGGGCCGCAGGGCAGGAGTCGGGTGTGGAAGGCTTGCCAGTGCGGCCCGTGGTGCCCACGCGGCTGGGCGTCTGAGACCAGGCACTCTGACAGGACAACTGTACACGTGAGCCGCTGCCAGTGTGGGCAGGACAGACCCAAGCCAAGAGGTGACATCCCGTCCTCACCAAGGCCCTGCCCTGGGAAGCCCCAGAAACGAATGCCCACGGAGGGAGGCCGGAAAAGGCCCGCGTTCTACCTACAGCGGTACCTTTAAGTATGTTCCTTATGGGGTGCCTGGGTGTTTGAGTCAGTTAGGCATGTGACCCTTGATTTCGACTCGGGTCATGATCCCAGGGTCCTGGGATGGAGCCCCACATCGGGCTCTGCGCGGAGCATGGAGCCTGCTTGATATTCTCCCTCTCTCTCTGACTCTCTCCCCTGCTCGTGCTCTCTCTCTAAAAAATGAAAAGCATATTCCTTATAGTTCCTTATGTAGCTTATGTAGATTTAATTTATACAAATGTTCTAAATTACTTTACAAACATAATACACACATTTGGAGATATATATATATGTATATCTCATATATATATTTTGAAATATATATATGTATATTTTGAACATATATATATTTTGAAACATATATGAAATATATATGTGAAATATATATATATATATATATATATATATATATATATATATATGAAATGATGTGGTTTTTACCCGCTTCTGTTGGTAACCTGAGAATCCAGCAAACATCTGCCAAATCAGGCAAGTGTAGAGCCAAGTAGGAACAACAACCAAGCCTATTCCTGCAATTCACACGGAGCCAGGAAGACTGTACCACCATCCATCCAAGGGCACGTCCTCCAATTCCATGGAATTCAAACAGAGGCCAAGCACCCAGAGACCAAAGGAGCCATCTGCTCAGTATCCACCTTGTACAACAGCCATGAGCTGCCCACTGGGGCGTGGGTGCCTTGAGTCAGGGGCAATGAAGGCTATGAAAGGTCACAAGCTCTGTAGCTCATCTGCCCACTGCCCAGTGTCACTGTTGGGAGAGGTTACCTTCTAGAAAGCCTGCAGAATACATTCAGGGAAGCATTTCTGTTGCTGCACCATTTGTAGGATCTTTCTTACAGGAAATTACTCTTTCTGATAAGGTCTCAGTAGATACTGAAAATGACAGAATGCCCAGATCCCTGGATGTCCGGTTGGGTGCTGGGCTCGCAGACCCGTGACTGTGTCGCTGTGGTTTCCAGCTCATCTTTCTCTTGCCTGGCCACTGGGACATTCTGCACCCTGTGTAAAATGGCGGGAGGTGGAAGATAAAAGTGGCCAAGGAATTTCACAGCTTCTCAACATGGAAACCCACACACCTAACTTCCAAACCTCCAGTTGCTGACCATCTCTCCCTAGAAAGAGAACTCAATCAAAATCAAAGGTTTTATAATGCTTCTCACAGAAAATTGGGGTTTTAGAAACTGTCTCGTGATCTGTGGGGCCCCTAGGGTTTCTGCAAGTAGCCACCCAGTTGGATTTATGTTTCTTCCTCGCCCCAAAGGGCATGTTCCCGAAGCCTTCCTGGAACAAAGTATCTGATGCTAATATAACCTGAAACCCCACTTCCTGAAAGAAAACTTGTTCAAGGAGCCAGTACACAGCAGTGAACGTCCGCCACCAGGACTAGACCCTGCATTCGTAAGGCAAGCTTCTATAGGACCACGGATTCCCAACATCCTCTGCCCACCCTGCATCTGTTTTGTTGTTGTTGCTGCTGTTCTGCTTAGCATAATGTGTTTTTTAAGTTTATTACTTATTTTTTAGAGAGAGAGAGACAGAGAGAGAGATAGAACAAGCTGGGGAGGGAAAGAGAAAAGGGGAGACAGAGAATCCCAAGCAGGCTCTGCACTGTCAGCAACACAGCCTGATGCGAGGCTCAAACCCATGAACTATGAACCAAAACCAAGAGTTGGACGCTCAACTGATTGAGGCACCCAGGCGCCCCAGCATAAGGTGTTTAAGATTTATCCAGTGTAGCATGCATCAGTACTTTACTCCTTTTTATAGCTAAATATTCCATTGTATGGATTTACCACATTTTGTTGATCTGTCTACCAATCTATGGGCTTTGGGAATGATTTCAGTTTGGGGCTATCATCGATAAGGTGCTTTGAACATGTGTGTACAAGCTTTTATGTGGCCCTATCTCTTCAGTTCTCCTGGTTACATACCCAGAAGCGGAATTTCTGGATCATATGGTCAGCTTGGGTTGGAGCAACCTGCAGGGCAATGCCCCTCTCACAGGGCATGAGCCTGGGATCCAGGGATGGCTTTCTTCTAATGATTGCTTTGTGGATTTTGCTGTATTCATTGTAGAATCAAATAACTTTCTCCCCAATAACTCCCTTTAGATGGAGTGCACTTTAAGACCCAATCATTACTACTCCACCAAATACACAAGCAACCAAAGAAAAGTGGACAAACTGCACATCATCAAAAACCCAAAATGCTGTGCCTTCAGTGACACTATCAAGGAAGCGGACAACCCACAGAATAGGAGAAAATATCTGCAAATGATATATGTGAAAAGAGACTTGTATCCAGAATATATAAAGAACTGTTACAACTCAATAATACAAAGACAGCCCAGTAAAGAAATGGGTAAAGGATCTGAGTAGACATTTCTCCACAGAAGACACACAAAGAGCCAACAAGCCCGTGGAAAGGCGTTCCACCTCGTTAGTCATCAGGGAAATGCACATGAAAACCACAATGAGACACCTGCTAGCTCTCAAGCACTAGGAAGGATGCTGCAGTCGACAAGACGAATAGCAACCAGTGCTGGCTGGTATGGGGATAGACTGGAACCTTCATACACTGCTGGAGGGCATGCCAAATGCAGTCATCCCTTCAAAAAAACAATTTGGCAATGGCTCAAAAATAGGTTACCTTCTGACCCAGAAACTCCACTCTGGGGTATATACCCAAGGGAACTGAATAACATGTCCACATAAAAATTGTGCCATGAATGAGGTCATAGCAGCATTACTGACAAGAGCCAAGAAATCGATCTAAGAATGCATTCATTGGTATATGAATAAATAAAATGTGGTATATCCATACAACGGAATGTTATTCAGCTATAAAAAGGAATAAAGTACTGATGCGTGCTACACTGTGGATGAATTTTAAAAATGTTACATCAAGTGAAAGAAGCCAGATGGAAATGACCACACATAGTATAATTCCACCTGTAGGACATGTCCTGAACAGGCAAATCTAAAGAGAGAGAAAGTAGATTTGTGGTTGCCTAAGGCTGGGGGGGATGGGATGGAAAGGGAGAGACTGCTAATAGGCGCGGGGTTTCTTTTTGGGGTACTGACTGAGCGCTGATTGCACAACTCTGCAAATATACTAAAAAAAAAAAGGAATTATATACTTCGAATGAAATTAATTTTATGGTAACAAAAACAACACAGCGCACACGCACACGCACACACTTTACGAACATTCCTCATGGACATTCCAAGCTATGTGGAAGGAAACCCTGCACACAGCCCGACTTAAACCAACTGTGTCACTGGCCAGAGAGGGGGTTGCTCAGAGCCCCAGTGTGTTTCCTTCTAACTCTGCAGGGTTGTTTGTGTGTGTGTGTGTGTGTGTGTGTGTGTGTGTGTGTTTAACATCTTTAAATGAACTACACCAACACATCAGTTCTTCTCCCTTGGGAGGATGTTTTTATTGAACAGTAACTTCAACAAACCCCTGAGACATTTTCATCAGTTCATTTCCAGGTAAACACAAAGCACCAGCCATTCATGCCAAACGGTGTCAAGTTCACAGCACCCATTGTGTCACATGTTAAAAAGGCCATGCCTGCCACCACACACAGAGCACCCCCTTGGCCGCAGATTCCACTGCAAGTCCACTTTTATGGTCCGTGCCTCCTTCACACAGAGTCCACATGCACTGGGGACTTCATGCAGTCTCTATATGGAGCTCTGCACTCTATTTCTTTCCACTGGACTCTTCCCTCTTTCTAATGGGTGTAAGACAAACAACTCCAGGGAACACTCTAGAAGAGACCCTTCCAGAGAGACCGGTTTCCTTGAGTCCAGTAATCACATTTCACTTATCTATATACCTACCCCCAGTGCCCAGCACAGAGCTTGGCCCTGAGCAAACATGTTAAATATCCAGGGTTTTTAAAATGTATTTATTTTCAGAGAGAGTACGCACACATGCATGCACACGCATGGGGGAGGGGCAGAGAGAGAGGGAGAGAGAGAATCCCAAGCAGGCTCTGCACCGCCAGCAACACAGCCTGATGCGGGGCTCAATCTCACGAATGGCAAGTTCTTGACCTGAGCTGAAATTAAGAGTTGGACGCTTAACTGACTGAACTACACACGTACCCCCTGGATATTGGTTGTACAACAGGATGGATGGATGGATGGATGAGTAGAGGGATACACAAATGGACAGATGTGGGCAGACAGGTGCGTGGATAGACAGTTGGATGGACGGACAAACAGGATGGACAGACGGATGGATGGATATCAGGACAGATGAACAGACAGGTGGGTGGATGGATAAATGAATGGAAGGACAAACATAGTCAGACGAGTGGGTGGACAAATGTGGACAGATGGATGGACAAATGTGGACTGATCGATGGAGACAAGTGGGTAGGTAAATAGACAGATGGACTAACAGGTAGAGGAAAAGACGGACAGATGGGTGGACGAACACACAGATGGATGAATAAATAATTAACAGAGGTCCCATCACATGTGCCCTCTGTCCACTTACGGAAACAGCAGTGAGTATCTGGTGCTGGTGGTCTCCTGCCTAAACCCAGGCTCCAGGATAGGAATTTACTACACCCCTAAAAAGCTAAAACTGTTCTTCCATCCATCTCCAGAGTCTAGCAACAGATGAACAGAAGGAAGCTGTCACCCCTCACCCTTGAGGTGATCTATTACCGTTCATTCCCCATGCAGTTGAGGACTGCCTCTACACTGGCGCTGGGGACACAAGCAGCAACTGAGCAGACCCAGGGCTGACCCTGGTGGTGACTCATGGGGCTCACAGCTGAGTGCCCGGTGTTTTGAGAACATGTAGGAAGGGAAGAAGGAGGTGGTCAGGAAGGGACATCTAAGACTAGATGTAGGAGTAGGAATCAGACTGATTGACAAGCTGTGTGTGTGTTTGTGTGTGTGTGTGTGTGTACGCGTGCATAAGAGGGGTAGGGAAGGGAGAGTGACAGAGAGGGAGGAGGGGAGGAGGGAGAGTGAAAGAGAAAATGGAGGACAGAGAGAAAGACAGAAGGACAGAGGGAGGGAGGAAAAGGCACATGCCCATGGCAGAACAAGTGCATGAGCACTGACCCTGAAGCAAGGACACAGGTGCATCTGATGGGAAAGCCCAGGCAGCTGGGATATAGAACGCAAGGTAGGCGTGCCCAGAGATGGGAGCAGAGTCATCAGGGCCCTCTGTGACAGGCCTGGATGCTCCAAAGATAGTGGCAGAGCCCCAGAGGGGTGTCCCCAGGGATAAGATCAGGTCTGCATTCACACGGAAGCAGGAGCCGGGACCGCAATGCCTGCCCCAAGACGACTCAGCCAGCTTCCTCTGGTTAGAATCCTACTGAACATCAGTGAGGCTACGCCAGCTGCAGAGAAACCCCCGCCACAGCTTTCAGGGAGCAGGCTCTGGGGCCTCATGAAGCAGCCTGGACCACGCCTTACCCCGTGGAAGGCCTGCTTCTCCTGTCCTCACTGGGCTCTTATGGGCAGGGGGTCCCTTGGTTCAGCTCAGAAGCCCTAACAGCGGCCGAGCACACGCCCCAAGCAGGGCCATGTAGGTAGCCGAGGAGGCCACTGTCACACTGGGGGTTGGCTGGTACCTTTAGACTCACCTTTACCAGTGTGGGCCTTTTCCCTCCAGGCACCAATACACTGGAAGAGCCATCAGCCCAGAGCCCCCTCCAGTGGCTTCCCCTCTGAATCAGGCCATGGCTGAGATCCTGAGACCCGCCTGGAGCCTGCTCTAAGTGCCTCCTGTATGCGAGGCCAGATGTGAGCGAGGGACCCATGGATGGTTTGCACCAGCCAATCCCGGCCACTGCCCTCGGGGAGCTTCTGATGTGGCTGAAGTTTCTCTGGAAAAGAAATGTGCCTCCCTAGAAGCCCTTCTGGTGTCTGTGGTCTCACGGTGACATCTGGGCTGGCATGGGCAAACCTGAAACAGATCTCTGCAGTGCAGGCTGGAACGGGCATGGCCCTTCTCTGAGCTTCAAGAAAGAGGCACATGTGTGTGGTTCCAGTGAGATCTTTACAAACCGCCCCCCGAGTAACAGAAACTACACTAGGTTAAACAAACAAGCTTCTGAAATTCGAGCTTGGGAAAATAACTACCTGTACCTCTTTAGATCTTTGTGCTTGAGGAACGCAGCACTTTCTCAGGCTTTCTATCACCTGGGCCCACAAAACAAGCCTGAGGTAGTCAAGGTCTGTGCGGTCGCCCTCTCCTCGAAGGGGAACACAGCAGGGACAGAAGCCAGCTCCCGGCCACAGGAGCATGGAGTGACAGGGGCAGCTCTCACACCCGTGGCCCCTGGGGCCCAGACAGGCCCCTCAACGAGAGTCAGGATGGCGTCTGGGAGTTAGGAGCTGGGCCGCACGTGCTTCTTCTGGGACTCCCAGGCCAGTCCTGCATCCAGCACGGTCCTCTTGGCTTCCTTCCTGGCCGGCTCGGCCCCACAGGCTCGCCCAAGCCGCCCTGCTTCTTCTCCCACTCCGCAGTCTTCATCACTCTTTGTCTGTTCCCGTTCTCCGCTGGTCCTCTCCTGAATCAGGAAAAAAAAAAGAAAAAATCAACAAAGCTCTCCAATGCTGGCTGGAACAAGCCCGCAGTGTCCTGGCCGGGCCCCTGCACTCACTGCGTGCTCAGATTCAGAACGGCTGAGCCAGGTTCCAACACCCCAGCCAGCCACAGGGACACTGTATTTTGTTCTTAAGATGCTCTGGACATGTATTTACTGATGGGAACATACTTCCTGAAGGGAACTGAAGAGCCCAGCCCATGGAGATCTGAGAAAGGGCAAAGCGAGAAGCACTACTTTAAAAGGTGGCACCCTTATGCTTGAGCATGTGGACCTCCCAAGATGCCTGCCCACGGGCGGGACGTCACACTGAACACCTCCTGCTTCCTCCAAAGGCCTTCGAGGTTTAAATGCAAAGTCAGGGATCCGCAAAGAGGCAAAGCACAATACTGTCAGTTCGGTGGCCTGGTAGAATCGTCAGTGAGCCAAATTTTCCATTGCAAACCAAAGAAAATGAGAGCCCCCTCCTCCGCCCACTTTTCTAAAACAATCCAGCACTTACTGGGATAGATCATGCCTTTGGTGTCGCGTCTTCTATCCCCGTATCATCTACTTTCCAAAATAAGCAGTACTGCCCACAAGTTGCAACTGTTAAGTTTGGGAGCTTAAAATCATTAATAATTCTTCAGGAATTCAAGAGCAAACACCCTTCTGTGGCCGAGAAGGGGCGTTATCAGAACTATCTTATACCGGCCAATGTCTGTCTTGGCTTCGGGAAGATGCCTCATGGAATCACATCACTTCAAAGCAGACCACTAAGGTGGACCACTAAGAAATACTTAGCAGCCATCCTTGTTGGTGGGTCTATTCTCTCATCACTCTGGGCTCCACAATGACCTAATGCCATATTCCATTTTGCAGCATCTGGGCTTAGAGGCGTGGAGGAGGAAAGAAAGAAATTTGTCCGCACATTTGCTCCGCTTGAAAGACACTGGTCCATGGCAGAATGTGAAATTCAGATTTTCCAATACTTCCTTCAGAGAGCAGGGTGATGCTGATTGCCACGTGTTCTCTGTTTAGTTCTGGCTTCGTTAGAGCTTGTGCAGCTCAGAGAAGAGGACCGTGAAGAGTCTAATTACGAAGGCCTCACCTCATGCCGCAGCACAGAGACTCCGAGTGGGAATCAACAGCCCGCTGCCGTGGAGAAGCCCACAGCCAAGGTGGTGAGGGAGAGGCCTCGTGGGTTCAGAGCTTCACTAAACAAGCACAACGTGATTGCTAAGAAAACAAGACACATTCCCAGAATGACATTCACCACCGTACCTTCTTGCCTCCTTCACGACCAGACATTCTGGGTCCATCATCTGGAGAAGTCCGCCCACAACTGCTCACGTCCTCCTGGGAATTTCCCGGGTGTGCTGCCCTCCCCAAGCAAGAGAGTGGCATAAGCAAATGGAGGTGGCCCCGAGGGAGCAGACAATCAAAAGATTAACAGTACAGCAGGGACCCTTCCAAAAGTACCGATCACCACGACCCAATTCTATCCTCATGACCTTCACTGTGACACCTGCTGCAGTGCCTTCTGGAGAAGAGGGAAACTTGCCAGGTTTGGGGAGACATGAAGCAATGGTTCTACTCAAGCGTGTCTCCCATCCAGGTACTAAGCAAGCCCTTCCCTGCTTAGCTTCCAAGATCAGAGATTGGGAGTACAGCCGTAGGCACTACTCAAGCATTTCTGAGCTGGAATTCTTTTCTTCCAATTATCTGGACATTAAACAGAGTTAGGCTTGCAGAGCTATTCCTAGGCCCTTCTCTTTGCTCGCTGGAATTGTTACTCACAAGAGAACCCATAATCACCCTTGTTAATTCAGCCCTCCTCCCCCTTTCCAAATCAGACCGAACTTGGAAAGGATAACTTTGCTGTCCCACTGTGTACTTCCTACATCCCAAAATCCATACGTACAGGTATGTGATGGGGGGGGAGGGGAGGGGAGGGGCACTCAGATGCTTTAGGAAGAAAAGTTTTCCAGTTGAGCTAAAAATGCAAACGAAACACATTTTTTCAAATAAAAATAACATTATTGAAACATTACCTATACAGGTAAATTTTAAAGTTTATTTACAGACTTTATAAATTAGCCAACTTTGGTTTGGCAAAATTGAATCCTAAGCAGTGAAAAACACCAGAGTACTTCAGGGCTCCCTTGGGAGTTTCTATATAATGCAGTAATGATTCCTCATGTACTTCTCTTTGCAAAAGTAAGCTCATAAATGAGTTCAGAGACTCAGCCTTATTCACTACTATATCCTTATCACCTTAACCAGTGGCCTGGCACTGGGAGATCTTCCATTAGAGTAATCTACTGAATGAATGAATGAGTGAATGAATGAATGAGAATGCATGAATGAATGAATCAGAGAATGAAGCAGACAATTCAGTATATTCTACACTTCCTGATGTGTGAAACTATCTTTTTATGCGTTACAGACTAAAGTGTGCTTGGTAACTATCAAATGTTTACTTGTATTTTATTCCTAACCAATAACAGTTCAATAATTTTTAAAAATGAATGCTCTAGGGGCACCTGGGTGGATCAGTCAGTTGAGTGCCCAGCTTCAGCTTGGGTCATGATCTCGCGGTCCATGAGTTCGAGCCCCGTGTCGGGCTCTGTGCTGAGAGCTCAGAGCCTGGAGCCTGTTTCAGATTCTGTGTCTCCCTCTCTCTGACCCTCTCCATTCATGCTCCGTCTCTCCCTGTCTCAAAAATAAATAAATGTTAAAAAAAATGAATGCTCTAATTTGGAAGCACGAGGATAAGAATCCGAGAAGCAACCACACAGGTAGGTCACAGTAAGTTACCATCCAGGAGTTACTTCCATATGGGACGCAGTAGGTGACAATGGCCGCTAGAGGGAGCCACACAACCTTTCAAAGAGCAGCATTAGGAAAAACCCATCCAGGATGATGGTACTGCTATGCACTTCCCACCAGAGCTCACGCCGCCAAATTGCTGTAACTACAACACTATGTCATGTCCAACTCACCAAAAAAACCTGAGACAAGCTCAGAGCTGCAAGCATCAAATTTTTAGAAAAAAGACCCTGCCCGCCCCGCCCCCCCCCGCCCCCCCGCCCCTGGCCCCAGCTCAGAGTTCATTCACATCTTTTTATATACATACACCATAGCTTTAAAAATTAAATGTAGCGGCTCAATCCGTTGAGCATCTGACTTCAGCTCAGGTCATGATCTCACAGTCCGTGAGTTCGAGCCCCGTGTCGGGCTCTGTGCCAACAGCTCAGAGCCTGGAGCCTGCTTCGGATTCTGTGTCTCCCTCTCTCTCTGCCCCTCCCCCATTCACACTATCTTTCTCAAAAATAAAATAAAAACATAAAAAAATTAAAAAATTAAATGTGAATAAAATTCTTTTCCCTGTGGAAAACAATTGAATCTATTAAAAACTCACCTGGGAAGAAAGCAACACTATAACCTAAACAATGAAAACAATGATTTTTAAAGCTGTGTGCAATTATTTCCTGCCTCCAGCCACATTTTTGTAAAAGAACACTCAACTGCTGGAGGATTCAATTTCATCTCCTCCAGTAAAGAAACTTAAGGCATGTGCAAGCTAACTGAGAAGTCACACCAGACAGAATTATGATCCTATTGGTCAAGTTTCAAAGGCTTCATATGTAACTGAGTGTAGGAAGGAAAAAAAAAAATTCCCACAAACTCCTTCTCTCAAAAGTTCTGAAAACGCTGTAAATATTTTCAGGGCCATTATAAGCCACAGATGTTATCAACAGGCAAGATCGTGCAAACTTTAAAAGACCTCGTCCATAAATGACGCTGCTTCAAAAAATAGATTTTGAAACCCTGGAAAGGAGCACAAGTTAATTTCCCTTTGGAACATTGTAAAACGTCCATGCCTTACTTAGAATGTAAAAAACAATTGGCTCCCCCGGGCTTCTTGCTTACGGTTCTACCGCTACAGCACATGAAACTGTAGGAGCCCTCCAAAATAACAGCCAGAAATAAAGAAACAAAAGATAGAACTTGAAAAGCAGAACAATTCAAGAAAGCAACTCTAAGAATAACGGGCTGGTTAAAAACTAAAATTAAATTAAATGGCTGTGTGACATTTCCAGGCAAAAGAAGATTCCAGAACCTGCACTGTGGGGTGACCTGTGGGAAAACCTAACGGGCTAACACAGATTTCCATGAAGGCAGACAGACTGTAACTGAGAAAATGCAGAGCATCTGGGCTAATCTGTGATTGCATTTGCAGCCCCCCCCACTCACCAACCTGGAAAAAACCTGAAATGTCAATGCTGACAAAATTGTTACAAGATGAAGCTGGCTGGCTGAAAACCTTCCTGACTGAATTAAAATCCTGACTGCTGGCCCTGGGGGGACACAGAAGTTGTGGGTGAAACCGGGAACTAGCCATGATTTATACAGGGAGTGAAAAGATCATAATTTAGCATTTTTTTAATTATATAGTTTTAATTATCTAATTATATCCTGATCATAACGATGACCCTTCTTCCTTCAAAGGACTCCAAGCATGCTTCTGGAACATTCCCTGTGCAAGTTCCCTCATTTGCTGTTTTAAAGAGAGAGTTGGCAAATCTCACAGTGAGTTAAAGTGACAGGTCTGGCATCTGACTTCCAGCTCAGTTTCCTGTGACCAGACCACACCAACTCTCAGCTCTTGAAATAACCCCAGCGGCATTTTCCTCCGAGGGAAGCAGTCTCCCCAATTATGCGAACACGGTCTCCCACTGCTTACCCCCCTCCAGCCTGTGCAATTTCCACATTATTTCCACATTCTGATATGCAACACTTTTTTTTTCCTTCATTCCCAGCCAAGGAGCTGCAACATCCAAGACACAAAGGCCAAGTCCACGTGGGAGCTGCAGGCTCATTTGTGACGTTTCTTGATAAACCCACGCAGCTGGTCAGCTTAGTGCATGGGGATCCGGGCAAGCTCCCCTTTCATTTCTAACTGTGGGTGCCACAGGGCAAGTCACTTAACCGCCTCATTAGGATCACAGTCACAGCCCTACCATGGCCTGCTTCCCAGGTGCCTGGTCACCCCATTAATATCTGCAGAGATCCATTAAGCCTTCTAGCTGAAAGGCACCATAAAAGCAAAACCTATCATTGTTAGCATCAATAAACTCCAAGACGCTCTTCCCTGTCACGACCTAACGTAAATCAGTTACCACGTGGAAAGCCCACGGAGGCCTAATGAGCTACCTACAGCCTGGGAAATGGCATTTGATGTTGACAGGAGCTTTCTTCCCCGGGGGCGGGGAAGGATAGCCAGTGCTTTCACTTTGGCAGGTGAAACTTAAAACTGTTAGACCCTCCTGAGCCTCCCACCCACACACAGCACCTGCAGCCTGAAAGGGTTTGCCGGGATTCAGCCCTGCCCTCCAAGGCCCTCTCCCTGAGCACTGAGCTGAGAACCAACAGCAATGTGCAATCCATCCCGGGGGGAGTGCAATCCATCCCCAACGTGGGAGAGGAGGAAGGCACACTGTCAAAAAGCAACTTGGGGAACCAGACACAAGTGAATCTGGTCTTCCCACCCCATCTCCCCTTGGGACCTCTGTCCGTTCTCATTGCTTGAAAACACCCTCCATCAAAACCCTGCCGGCAAACACACCGTGGTGCTATAACAACCTCAAACTGAAGACAATGCCTGTCGATAACAGGGACTGCCCAAATAAACACCTCCATACAGCAGCTTACTATGCTGCCAATAAAAAGGGCGGGGACAAAGTACTCATTTGCAGAACGCTGTCTCTGCAATGCTACCACTTACGTATGCCTGCCATCTCCCCCAAGGGAAGGAGGGGGTGCATGGAAGCCTTGCTCTTCAAGGTAAACCGTTGTGTGGCCTTCCAATTTTTAACCAGGTGCACACATTAGACCTCTTCTGGGTTTCAGTGATCCCTTCGAGTTATAAACAGGGAGCCGCTCTGTCCCAGGGAGCTTCTGATTTAGTTAGATTGGAGGAGATCTTCATCAAAGTCCAGAAGATGTGGCTCATTCAGGAAAGGAAGGTAGACCAAGGACAAGAAGCCACGACCCCGGAGGTGCCTGGGTGGCTCAGTCGGTTGAGTGTCTGACTCGGTATCAGCTCAGGTCCTGATCCCACCATTTGTGAGATCAAGTCCCACACTGGGCTCTGAGCTGATAGTGCACAGCCTGCTTGGGATTCTCTCCCTCCCTCTCTCTCTCTCTCTCTCAAAATAAATAAACATTTTAAAAAAGAAATAAACAAGAAGGCACCACCCTCGTCTCACTCCCTCCTGTTCTTGCAACAATAAACATAACACCTGCCCGGGCCTGACTCCATCCGTATGCATTAACCTGTGCTTCAAAGGGCACTTTATTCACTGTGACTCACGGTCTGGAAGTCTTGACTGTTGCAGTTGAACCTTCAGCCAGATGCTGCCTCGCTGGCCCCAGGCTCCTGGGGGCTCCACCTCCCACAGGCGACCCCGCTCCTCCGGATGGGCCAACAGGAACTTCCTGCACACTGAGGATGTGCAAGAGTGAGCCAGGAAGGCCCGGCCCCTCTGCGTCTCAGGGGCGAGCACTTCGGGTTCCAGCCAAGGCCCCGCCCCACCCTGGCTCTGCTCTGTTTCTGCTGCAGGGGCACCAGTGTTTGGCCTCCTCAGCTGTCACCCCTCATGCTCCCGCTTTCACCCAACCCATCTTAGCCGGGGCCACCATAACAAAGCACCACACGTTGGGGGGCTCCAACAACAGACTTCGTCTCACGTGGTGGGGGCGGGAAGTCCCACGGCCAGGCATGGGCAGAGGCTTGAAGATGGCTGCCTTCCCACAGTGGCGTCACATGACCTTCCCTCTGCACCCATCCGTGTCCCAGGCTCCTCTTTTATAAATAAGAACCACTTCTTAAGAATCTATTGGATCAGGGCCCCACTCCTATGACCTCATTAAATTCTAATTGCCTCTTTAAAGGCCCCACCTCCACGTATAGTCACATGGAGGGTAAGCTTTCAACATAAGACTTCGGGGGACCCAATCAGCCCTTAACATCCCCCCAACACTGTCCTCTCCTCGGGCACTGTCCCTCCTTATCCTGAGCCTCCCCAGCCCTCCTCTCCCACAGAACTTCCAGCTCATCCTCTGCAGATGCCTTGATTCCAGTCACCTCAAGGCTTAAAGACTTCTATGTCCGCATTCACAGGGTGAGAGTTTTCTCCGGGCAGTGCCCCAAGCCCAGCCAAATGGGCAGCTGCTCCTGGTCCCGCAGGTGCCCATGGGGACCCCGTCAGGCCCTCCCCTCATACGTCCCAGCCAGGGGCAACAGCACAGATGGAAACCTCCAGAGGGTGAAACTAAGTATTCGGAAAGTGTAAGCCAAACTAGCAGAGTGCTAGATAGAATGTTCTGCTCTCCTATCTTGACAAATATAACTTCATAACAACAGGGAAAGCCAGTTTCAAATTTAGAATTCTTGGACTCCTTGGAGTTTTGCACCAGAATGTGGCAATACTGAGGGAGCTGCCCCCCCCCCCCGCCCCCGACAGACGGCCCACCCGCTTCTCCTTCTACCCCAGCCCCACACACGTACACAGCAAGGGGCCTGTGAATGCAAATGTGAACACCACGCCCACACTCCACCCACATCCCACCAACGCCTGTCCCTAGGGTCTAAAGATATGCAAACTGGTGGCATGGTCCACCCTTATGTGCAGACCCAAGGATGGGGTCCACTCGGGCCCTCACGCCACTGGCAGGAACCCAGGGGTCCTGGTACCCTGAGTCAGCTTAGAAGGAGTGGTCTGGACCCAGGAAGGACGATACTCTTGGGCCCACAGACTCCTCACACCACGGAGAGAAACGCAGCTGCAAGAGGGCTTTAAAGCGTAGGGCTCTGACCTGCCCTTTGAACGCAAGAAGGAATCCTACCGGTCATGGGGCGCCTGGGTGGCTCAGTCGATTAAGTGTCAGCTCAGGTCATGATCTCACGGTTCGTGAGTTCGAGCCCCACGTCGGGCTCTGTGCTGACAGCTCGGAGCCTGGAGCCTGCTTCGGATTCTGTGTCTCTGTCTCTCTCTGCCCCTCCCCCACTCATTCACTGTCTCTCTGTCTCCCAAAAATAAAAACATTAAAAAAAAAAAAAAAAAAAGCCAGTCAGTAAAGTGTGCAGGTGGCACACACCTGAACCCAGTCCTGAACCTCCAGCTGCTTCTTTCTCCATGTTCTACCTGTTCACATACATGCCCAGGTACAGTCAGGGGTGACGTAAAAGCCTGAGGCCCCAACATCCTCAGCTGGGCAGCTCAAACCCCCAAGACACGACACGTGCTTCAGATCAGCACCTTCTTATTTTCTTTCTCTATGGGGCAGAGATAGAAAAGGGAAAAGCAGGGGGGTGCCTGGGTGACTCAGTCAGTTAGGCATCCAACTTCAGCTCAGGTCATGATCTCAGAGTTTGTGGGCTCGAGCCCCGCGTCAGGATCTGTGCTGACAACTCAGCCTGGAGCCTGCTTCAGACTCTGTGTCTCCCTCTCTCTCTCTCTGCCCCTCCCCCACTCGCATTCTGCATCTCTCAAAAATAAACATTAAAAAAAAGAAAGAAAGAAAAAGGAGAGCAGCGATCCACAAGACCCTGCAAGGGTACCTGCAGTGCTGGTTCTGGGGTGCCCTCCCCCCTCCGTGGAGACTGATACTTCCCTAGGGAAACCTGAGGTGGCCACATTGAGAGGCCAATACACTCAAACAAAGGTCTCGGAGCTGATGCAAAAATTAGGAGAGAGAGAGGACAGGCATGTGGTTCTGGAACTTTGCAACACCTCAAAGTGAGCAACACAGTACAGGAATCCTGGAATGCTCTTTGCAGAAATTCAAGGCTCTTCAGAGTTTAATTATAGACCATGAGTTTGGAAATATAAAGAAATGACTAAACCTACTTGAAAATATGTTTTCACCTGCTTTTCTTAGGACTTTAGAGCAACAGAAGTTTCCTTACCTTCCCTACGTTTTCTCTCTTATCTCTTGATCTCCCCATACCATAATGGTACTGGAAACTCAGTACTAAGGGCCCAAAAACATCTGTATGACAAGAAGTGAAACAGTACCCAAGGTGGAAGGGGTGTACTTCACAGCAGGGGTGTGGGGAACCTAGAGAGATGCTCACCAGAATCTGCCCCCCTTACTGACTTGGAACGTAATGTTTAACACCAGGGCTTGTTTCATTTCCTCTGAAAAAAATATACATATAAGGATTTCTCTTCCAGAACGTGAAAAGGGATTGTGATAGCTCATTTTAAGTGTCAACTTGACTGAGCCAGGGGGTGCCCAGATATTTGGTCAGACATTATTCGGGGTCCATGAAGGCGTCCGGGATGAGATGAACATTTGAATCAACAGACTGAGTAAAGCAGATTGCCTTCCCTCATGTGGGTGGGCCTCATCCAATCAGTTGAAGGCCTGAATATAGAGGGAAAAGGCTGACCCTCCCACAAGTAAGAGGGAACTCCTGCCTGTCTGGTGAGCTGGGACATGGGTCTTTTGCTGCCTTTGGATTTGACCCAAAAACTTTTTGTTGGCTTTTCTTGGGTCTGGAGCCTGGCAGAATTTGCACCGTTATGACACCATCGGCTCTCCTGGGTCTCCAGCTTGCTAACTGCAGATCTTGGGAGTCTCAGCCTCCACACCATGTGAGCCAATTCCTTATAATAAATCTCTCGTGTGTGTGTGTGTGTGTGTGTGTGTGTGTGTGTGTGTACCCTATTGGCTCTGTTTCTCTGGAGAACCTTGACCAGTACAGGGATTCAGTAGGGTAAGAATGGAAGAAGGGGACTGTCTTCTGCAGCAAGAGCTATGAGGTACTTGGGGGCTCAGTGCGGTCAGAGCTTGCCTTTGCACTCCAGCTGCCCTCCCAGACAAAGCTCCTGGGCTCCCTTTCACCATCTAGCTGAAAGGACTAAGTCATGGGCTCTAAGCATCAGGTGAAACCGCAAAGGCCCTCTGAGCGCCCAGCAGGTGCACTTCTCTGGATTCCGTTTCTCTCTGACGCCATGTTTTTTATTATTTCCAAATCCAGTTATTTCTAGGGCTGGGAAAGCCTCCCCCCCCCCCCCTCGGTGCCACAGCATAAAGTCTCATCTGTGCTGAAGCAACGGGAGATTTCTCAGGAGGAAGAGAAAACCCACACGCAGAGAGCGTCAAGGAACCTGCCTCCCCGGAACCACCTAGAACGCACGTGTTATCCATCACCGTTGCCCATACGTTTCCGCCTGACACAAAGCGGGTTTACCTTTGAACATGGCGGGAGAAATCGGCCAACTGATGCCCAGAGCCTCGTCCTCACGGCACGTCTCACAGAAGTCCTGCAGCATGGCCGTGCCCAGGCCCTGGCGGCGGTAAGTCCTCCTGACAAACACGGTGTCGAAGACGGGGAGCAGGTAGCATGCACCCGGGCCATCACCACACAGGCTGCCTGCAGGGAAAGGAAGAGACAGGCGCCGTCCCAGGCTTGCACCAAGCTGCCAGGACCCTGCGGGACTCCCACACAGCCGGCTCACTGGTACCACCTAGAAGGGCTCACATCACTGAGACAAAAGAGCAGATCATCCCAAACCAACAGTTCTCCAGCCGACTGACCAGCCCACATGTTATTGATCACGAGGAGTGCAGCCCCCAGACTTTTGTACCGAAATGAAAAGCAAACGCAGGTGCATGTGCCATTCACGCACCCAAGAGCCTCAGATGCCGCCCGCGCTGTGCAGAGTTCACAGAGACACTGGAAGCCAATGAGGGGCATCTGGACATCAAGGTTTTCCGTGAACCCAAGGGATATGGGCTGGGAGACCCACCCAACACATCTCTAGGGCATGGACTTGTTTCAGTAACTCTAACAAGCAGTCATCATCTCCAATTAAGACAGAGTGCATTTAGGGGCACCTGGGTGGCTCAGGCAGTTAAGCATCCGACTTCGGCTCAGGTCATGATCTCACGGTCTGTGAGTTCGAGCCCCGCGTCGGGCTCTGTGCTGACAGCTCAGAGCCTGGAGCCTGCTTCGGATTCTGTGTCTCCCTCTCTCTCTATTCCTCCCCTGCTTGCTCTCTCTCTTAAAAATAAAGATAAAAAAAAAAAAGACAATGTGCATTTACCCCAAGCAGACTAAGTCCTGCCTCCCCTACAACATCAGTGACCTTGCTATAGCAGAGCAAGAGGGGCCACAGTTGGCACCCTTCCCACCTTTCCACCCTGAACTGAACTTCACTGCAACCAGCACCAATACCAGCACAGTTGCTGTTTCTGCAAAAGGAATTTGGCCTTGGCCTTGGCCTTGCAAGTTCATCTGCGTTGTCACCCTAACCAGAAAATCAATGCTACACAGAGCCTACTACATCACCTGTCTTCCAAACGTACAGATGCCTGCACCCTAGATGCACGAAAACCCAGGAAAAGAAGTATGGAGCATATTCAGCTCCTATTGGAAGAAGTTTTTGTCCCTGTCAAGAATCAGATGGTGGGTAATTTCCCAAGCGAAAAAACTGACTCTGATTCTGATCAGCCAGACTGAGTTGCAGGGATACATGCTACTGTAGTGAACTGCTTGCAAAAAATGAGCACAATTATTCCCCTTCCTATATCCACATCACATTACATGTGATTCTGAAGCACCTCCCATCAAAAATGGGGCCTGGCTTCATGGGGTCCAGTGCCCCTCTACTATTCTTTCTCAGATCCCGGCTACTCACTCTAAGAACACAACTGGATTAGACTGCCACCATAACAGAAACATGGCCTGGGCACCCTTGTGGTCCCAGCAAACATCTAGCCAGTCCCATGGAGCAGAGCCACCTACTACCCATCCCACCCAGCTGAGCCTCAGCAAAACTGTCATCCAAAAGAATGGTGAGCTGAACAGTTGATTTTGTGCCAAAAATGAATGAAGAAGTAATCTGAGGCCAGTGATCAACACCACCCAATTCACTTGAGATGGTTAAGTATAAAGTATTTGAATTTCACCCTCAATGTTCCTGAAATGACAGTACAAACTTAGGTTGGAATTCTGCAGTTGCCAACTTTTATATTGAGGAGAACAACATTCCCCAAATGGTAGTCTTCCAAAGCTGAGAAACATTAAAATTACATAAAGATACAATTCCTTTAAAAAAAAAGAGTCAATATTGGGGCGCCTGGGTGGCTCAGTCAGTTGAGCCTCCGACTTCGGCTCAGGTCATGATCTCATGGTCTGTGAGTTCGAGCCCCACGTCGGGCTCTGTGCTGACAGCTCAGGGCCTGGAGCCTGATTCGGATTCTGTGTCTCCCTCTCTCTCTTCCCCTCCCCTGCTCATGCTCTGTCTCTCTCTGTCTCAAAAATAAAAACATTAAAAAAAAAAGAGTCAATATTTAGGGATATATTTAATAAAAGGAGCATAAGCCTTGAATACTGAAAAACTACAAAACATGGTTAAGGGAAATTAAAGAAAGGTAATAAGTGGGGACATACCATGTTCATGGATTGGATGACTCAATACTGTTAAGATGGCAGTTCTTCCCAAACTGATCTGTAAGTTCGACACCAGTCCTATCAAAATCCCAGCAGGCATTTTGGTGGACATTGGCAAGCTGATACTAAAACTGACATGAAATGCAAAGTCTCTACAATAAGCAACCCGGTTTTGAAACAGAGCAAAGTTGGAGATTTTACACTACCCAATTTCAAGGTTTCTTATAAAATCAAGGCAATCAAGTCAGTGGGATACAGGTGTAAGGACAGGCATCTGTATCAATGGAACAGAAATGAGTCAAGAAATAAATTCTTATACTTTTAATTTCAACGATGTTGCCCTTTTCCAATGAGAAGACAGTCTTTTCAACAAATTGTGGTGGTATGACTGGATGTCAATAAGCCAAGAACAAAAAAAAAAAAAAAAACAGGAAGAAGCTGGAACACAACAGCCAGTCCAGAATTAGACCCACACAAATATAGTCAACTGATCTTTGACAAAGGAGCAAAGTAAAGTCACTGAAGAAAGGACAGTCTCAATAAGTGACATCGGACAACTTGATATCCACATGGAAAAAAAAAACCAATCTAGACACACACCTTAAATACTTCAAAATTTTTAACTTAAAATGAATCACAGCATAAATATAAAATGCAAAACTACAAACCTCCTAGAAAATACACAAGAGAGTATCCAGATGACCTTGGGTTTTGTAACATATTTTTTACATACAACACGAAAGGCATGATCCAGGAGAGAAAAAATTGGCAAGCTGAATTTCATTAAAATTAAAATTTGCTGGGGCACCGGGGTGGCCCAGTTGGTTAAGCATCCGACTCTGGATTTCAGCCCAGGTCATGATCTCATGGTTTGTGAGTTCAAGCCCCACATCAGGCTCTCTAGTGTCAGTGCTGAGTCTGCTTCAGATCCTCTGTCTCACTCTCTCTCTGCCCATCTCCCACTCTCATTCTCCCTCTCTCAAAAATAAATAGTGCACTTATTTAAAAAAAATTAAAATTTGCTGCCCAAATTTTTGACATGTGAAAGACGATGTCAAAAGAATGAAAAGACAAGGCACAAACTGGGAAAAAATATTTGCAAAAGGCACATTTGTCTGATAAAGGACTGTTATCCAAAATATATGAAGAGCTTTTAAAACTCAACAATAAGAAAACAAACAACGTGATTTAAAAGTGAGCCAAAAATCTTAATAGATACCTCATCAACAAAGCTATTACATATGGCAGGTAAGGATATCAAAAGATGCTCCACATCATATGTCATCGGGCAAATGCAAATTAAAACAATGAGATATCACTGCACACCTACCAGAATGGCCAAAACCCAAAACACTGTCAACACCAAATGCTGCTAAGGATGTGGAGCAATGGGAACTCTCATTCATTGCTGGTGAGAATGCAAAATGGTACAGCAACCCTGGATGAGTTTGGTGGTTTTACAAAAGCAAACAGAACTTGTTCCATATGATCCTTCAATTGTGCCCCTTGATATTTAACTGAAGGAGTTGAGAACCTGCACATGAACGTTCACGGCACCTATATTCATAATGGCCAAAAACTGGAAGCAACCAAGATATCCTTCAATATGTGAATGGATAAATAAACTATGGCACATCCAGATAATGGAATATGATTCCATGCTGAAAAGAAATAAGCTATCAAGCAAAAAAAAAAAAAAAAAAAAAAAAAAAAAAGACATGGGGAAACCTTAAGGCATATTACTTAAGGAAAAGTCCCAATCTGAAAAAGTCTACATACTGTACAATTATACCAGTTATATGACATTCTGGAAAAGGCAACACTATGAAGGCAGCAAAAAGATCAGTGGTTGTTAAGAGGCTGTGGGGAGGGAGCAATGAATAGAGGGAGCATGGGGGTTTTCAGGGCAATGACGCTTGTACGACGCTACAAGGATAGAGAAACATCCTTCTGCATTTGTCAAAACCCATAGAATATACAACATAAGTAATGAACACTAATGTAAACTATGGGCTTTAGTTAATAATAATGTATTCTTATGGACTGAACGGCGTCTCTTATATTGAATCCCAACCCCGAGTACCTCAGAATGTGACTGTATCTGGAGACACAGACTTTAAGAGACAATGAAGTTGGGGCACCTGGGTGCCTCGATCAGTTAAGTGTCCAACTTCGGCTCAGGTCATGATCTCACAGTTCATGAGTTCGAGCCCCGCATCGGGCTCTATGCTGACAGCTCAGAGCCTGGAGCCTGCTTCCAATTCTGTCTCCCTCTCTCTGCCCCTCCCATGCTCATGTTCTGTCTGTCTCTCCTTCAAAAACAAATAAAAACATTAAAAAAATGTTTTTAAAGAGGTAATGAAGTTAAAGCAAGGTCTTTTGAGTGAGCTCTCATCCAATTTGACCGGCGTCTTTATAAGAAGAGGAAATTTGGACACGCAGAGAGATGTGCACACATAGAGGAACGACCGTGTGAGGACACAGCAAGGAAATGGCCACCTACAAGCTAAGGAGGGAGGCTTCAGAAGAAACCAAACCTGCCAACACCTTGATCTTGGACTTCCAGCCTCAAGAACTGTGAGAAAATTACTTTCTATTGTTTAAGCCACCCAGTCTGTGGTATTTGGTCATGGCAGTCTAGCCAACTAATACGTGCACCAACATTAGTTTATGAATTGTAACCAATGCATCACAATATGTTAATAATAGAGGGTGTGTGTGTGTGTGTGTGTGTGTGTGTGTGTGTGTGTGTGGAGGAGGGTGGGGGGATATGGGAGAACTCTGTACTTTCTCAATTTTCCTGTAAACCTAAAACTGCTCTTAAAAAAAGCCTATTAATGTTTTTAATGTACTAGGTATTTTTAAAAATTAAGTTGGACGCTTACCTCATATCACAAAAATTAATTCAAGATGGATCTAGGCATAAATATAAGTTAAAACTATACAGCTTTCAGGGGTGCCTGCGTGGCTCAGTTGGTTAAGCATCCAACTCTTGGTTTCAGCTCAGGTCATGATCTCACATTTTGTGGGATCGAGCCCCATGTCAGCGCGGAGCTTGCTTGGGATTTTCGCCCTGTCTCTCTGTCCCTCCCCTGCTCACTCATTCTCTCTCTCAAAATAAATATAAACTTAAAAAAAACTATAAAGCTTTCAGAAGAAAATAAAAAAGAAAACCATCACAGAGTTCTGAGGGAGTCAGAGAGTTCTTAAATTCAATACCAGAAGCACAATCAATTGACAAATCTGACTTCATCGAAATTCACTTTTGTATTTCAAAGGAAACTGTAGGGAAGTGTTTACGAACCACATTTCTGATTTAAAAAAAAAAAGACATATCCAGACTACATAAAGAACAGTTATAATTCAACAAAAAGAAAACAAACAACCAATTAAAAATGGACACATGAAACACGACAGTTTCAGGGATCATTTAAGTCTCTCAGAACATGCAGAGTAGCCTTGATCAGTGACAACCAAGGAAATTATTTGCTGAGAACACTTGCATTTGATTTAGGACTTCAGATCGGTGGCCATTTGCTGGAAGAGTACAAGGAAAACATTGAATTCCTAAAGCTACTTAGAATCGGATGCCTTTGTGTTCAGGGATAGGTAACTCTTACCTAACCGAGTTGAATGTTTGTTTCAGTGCCATATGGGATAACGACTCTCAGTGGCTTCCCCGCCCCCCCCCCATTTTTTTTTTCTGGAAACATGTGAGACACAATGTCTGCTGTTCCCAGCTATCTTTCTTGGCTATCATTCTCTCAATGTGCATTAAGTTTTTTTATCAACCACCATTAAGGTCTGGTACATCAACACTAAAAACTGATCACTGTAGACAGGAAAAACCCATTGCAAGTTTAACCTTAACATGTTTGAAAGTCTGAAAGCAGAACTTGCCTTGTAAGTTAAGTAAGTGAGTAAATAAATAAACAAATAAATAAATAAGAACGGACTGATGATCTGAATAGACAAAAGAAGACAAATGGTTAACAATCAGGGGAAAGATACTCAACATCATTAGCCATTAGGAAAATGAAAATGAAAACCACAATGAAATGCTACTTTTGACCTACCATAAAAATGGCTATAATCAAAAAGACAAGCAATAATAAGTGGTGACAAGATGTGGAGAAATTGAAACTGTCACATAATGCGGATGGGAATGTATAATGGTAAGGCCACTTGGTCAAATAATTTGACAGTTTCTTAAAGTTAAACATACGCTTATCAAATGAACCACCAATTCTACTCCTGGGAACCTAATACATGCTACAATTTGGATGAACCTCAAAAACATTAAGTAAAAGAAGCCAGACACAAAAGACCACATATTGTATCATTCCATCTAGATGAAATGTCCAGGAAACACAAATTGATGGAGACGGAGAGCAGATAGGGGATTGCCTAGAGCTGGGATGGAAACACAGATTGACAGTAAACATTTCTGGGGTAATGGAAATATCCAAAATCTGGATGGTGGTGATGGTTACACAACTCTCTAAATTTTTTAGAAATCACTTACCATCGGCGAATTTTACAGGGTGTAAAATTATCCATCTATGAAACTGATGTTTAAAAGATACAATGATGGGCACCTGGGTGGTTCAGTCGGTTAAGCGTCCAACTTCAGCTCAGGTCATGATCTCATGGTTCATAGGCTCGAGCCCCACATCAGGCTCTGTGCTGACAGCTCAGAGCCTGGAGCCTGCTTCGGATTCTGTCTCCCTCTCTCTCTTCCCCTCCCCTGCTTGCGGTCTGTCTCACTCTCTCAAAAATAAATTAACATTAAAAACATTAAAAAAATAAAAATAAAAAATAAAAGATACAATGAATTGTATTTAAAATGATATGGAGTTACATGAAAAGGATACAATCAAGTGTAGAAAGAGAAAAATAGTAACCTTACAGTGGAGAAACCCATCAGATACCCCCTTCAGTGATCAAGGTGAACATCGCCAACAGTAATGTAGGTATCATGTGCCTTCATGTTTGATGTGAGCATGTGAGGACAAGGACACTTCACTTTCCCCCAAACTCATATCCTAGGATAATCATGCGAAAATATCAGACAGACCTAAGTTAAGGAACATTCCACAAATCCCCTGACCAGTACTCCTCAAATGTGTGCAGGTCATGAAAGACAAGGAGACCCAAGAAATGGTTACAGATTAAATGAGGACACTAAGGAGGTATGGAAAATATAGGCCAGGTGGTATCCTGGATCAGACCCCATAAGAGAAAAAGGACATTGCTGAAAAATTAACCAACGTAAAAAAAAAAAAATTAACCAATGTTAATTTCTTAGTATTCATCCCTATACTGTGGTTACTGTGGTTACATAAGATGTTACCAGCAAGGGGAAGTAGGTAAAGGGTATTTAATAGGAACTCTCTGAACTATCTTTACAACTCTTCCATAAATCTAAAATTATTTCAAAATGAAAAGCTGGGGGAGACTAGGGGGCAGAAGAAACAAAAGCACTCCACCAGCTCTTTCTAAAGGCCAATCACACCTTCAGGCCAGTCAAATAAAATCTTTCTTCTAACATCAGTTCCCAAAGAATTGGCTTGGCTTGGCTTGGCTTGGCTTGGCTTGGCTTGGCTTGGCTTGGCTTGGCTTGGCATGGGGCACAGGCAATGAGCTTGCTGTAGGCCAATGAACTCTCCACTCATAATCAGAATATAAAGTCCAAGGAAATCATGCCACGTAGCATGGAACGGTTGGTAAGAACCCCAGCAGTGATTTCATTCATTCTACCCATTTTACAGACATGACAGCTAACAGGGTCAAGAAAGGTGAAAACACACACACACACACACACACACACACACACACACACACAAAGGGCTTGGCTCCTTTCTGTCAGTAACAATTGCCCAACTACCTCTCCTCAGCTCACAAAGAGTCTATTGATCCCACAGCAAATTCAGACCAACCCACACCACCATACTAACTGATGGCAGAACAGTCAAGAACCAAGACCTCTGGTGTCCCCTTCCTTCCTTCTGGCTGCTCCATGTCCAAAATTGCCTTCAATGGCTACACAGGTTGTCTATACCTAACAACACTTAGAAGAGTAAAGCATATCTCAGATGGGCACTGTTCAAAATTGGAATAAAGATGCTATCTCTCAGGCAAGTTTAAATATCCAGAAAGGTCTTTTACCTGAGGATAACTGGTCCTGAAAAAAAAGGTCATGGGAACAAATCCATTGAGTCCACAATTCATAGTAAATGGTGGGAGTAACAAAACAAAACAAGATAAACAAAAAACCTATGGTAAAGCACAAACCAGTCAGAATGACCAGCCCAAGGACGACCAGGTGCCTTAGTCGGCTGGGCGTCAGACTCTCGATCTTGCTTCAGGTCATGATCTCACGTTTCATGGGTTCAAGCCCCATGGTGGGCTCTACGCTGACAGCATGAAGCCTGCTTGGAATTCTCTCTCCCTCTCTCTCTGTCCCTACCCCATTCACGCTCTCTCTCTCTCAAAATAAATAAGTAAACTTAAAAAAAAAAAAAAAGAATGGCCAACCCAATTGGCTAAAATGGCAGTAGGATGAGATTATTTTAACCATAAATGCTGACAGGAAAAAAAAAACAAGAAAAGATGAAAATTAACAAGCCAAGCATCAGAATTTAAAAGGTTAGAAGAGAAGAGAAGAGAGACCCAAAGAAAATAAAGGGAAGGAGAAAAGGAGGATAGAAATTTATAAAATAGAACACAAAAATATAACACGAACTATTTAAAAAAAAAAAAGAGTTGCTAAAGTAAGAAGAAATGAATACCCCATACATAAAGCACATTAGGAATTAAAATAAAGATATCACTATGGATGTGGCAGAAATTTTGAAGGTAAGAGAATACAATAAATAACTATGCCAATAAACTTGAAAAGAGAGGAAAAGGACAAATTCCTAGGATAAAACAACCCACCAAAACTGACTAAAAATAAAAAAAAAAAAAAAAGAAACCAGATAAACTAATCCGTCCTCTGAGCATTGAAAACATGGAATCAGAAGTTTCAACCTCTCCCACACTGAACACACCAGGCCAGGTGGCTTTAACTTCTATCTTAGGTTGGTAGAACTTCTTACCAACCTTCCAGAGGAAAGCCTTCCAGAGAACAAAGAGAGAATATTCTCCAGCCTCATCTATGAGTATAGTACAACTTTTTAAGGAAAAAGAAAGAATGGCCAAGGATAGGAAAAATAACAGTAATTCTTGAACATAAAATAAAAAAGCTTAACCCAGTATTAACAAACTGAATTCAACAGGGTACACAAAGTTAACTTAGATCGCTGTAAGGGGCTGGATTCTCTGCTCACCACCCTGGCTGTTCCTGAAGATATGTATGACCGGTAAGGTATCTACGATGAAACCATGACCAAGGGGCATGAACTAACACTGCACATAATGATGACTTTACCTTCAACAGCCTGGGAGGACCTGAAGAAGATACCTCTGAGAGAAGGAGACAAAACCTAACAGACTGAACGATGTGATGCCAACAGACTGTCCACTAAAAATACACACCCAACAAAACACAGAAAAAAGACCAGGAGGGTTACTTCACAAAGACAGGAGTGAATTCTTGGAATACCTAAGACAGAATTCACAGATGGTGCACCATGGGCAAATGATAGCAACAGGCAGCCAGAAAGTAATGGAAGAAACTGTATCTGCTTCGAACAGAGAGATTTGTCAGAAGGAAGATATAACAGGCAGGTGGCAAGACAACAGTCACAGCGTATTCCCACTCCCGGCTGTTTTTGAGAACTGAGATCTGGGCACCAGGAAAGTAATGATGTGGGGCCGCAAGGCACAAAATAACCAAGTGTCTGGCCAAAAGCAATGCTGCTCTTGGTGCATTTCCTTTTGCAAAGTAGCATTTGTGGGGGCTATGAAGCATCTGCCCAGGTCTGTCCTGTTAAACTAAGAAAATCTGTATCCGGGGCGCCTGGGTAGCTCAGCTGGTTAAGCATCCAACTTTGGCTCAGGTCATGATCTCACAGTTCATGAGTTCGAGCCCCATGTCTGGCTTTTCACTGACAGTGCAGAGCCTGCTTGGGATTCTCGCTCCTTCTCTCTCTCTCTCTGCCCCTCCCCCACTCTCTGTCTCCCTCTCCCTCTCTCAAAATAAATAAAATAAATTTTTAAATAAAAAAATAGATAAATAAA